>NW_025316779.1:6103146-6754557 GCF_910594005.1 Cervus elaphus
GCACGCAGTACAGGGGAATCCGGCCTCATCTCGCATCGAGGGGGAAGTCTCATGGTTTTTCTCGAGTTTCGGCGGGAACCTGGGGTATATTCTCGAGTTACGACGGGGATGGCCCTTCCACCCACGTGTTTGTTCAGCCACGTCAGGACTCCTGCCTAGTTGCGAGGGACAACTCGGGATTCTCCTCGAGGCTTGGCAGGGCAATTGGAACGCCTCTCCAGCTGAGGCGGGAGACCAATGGTCCCTTTCCACGTGCCACAAGAATCCTGGGACTCCTATCAAGTTTCACGAGGAGTCAGGCATCGTCTCCTTTGGAGGCACTGATCTCCGCGTACCTCTGGAGTTTTCAAAGGATGTGAGGCCTCCGGTCTCGATGAGGTGGGGAACTAGGTGTTTCTCTGTGGTCTCCACAGGGGATTCAGACATACTTTCATCTTGGGAGATGCAAGACGAGCCTGCATTCAAGTCACTGCAGGGATATCCGGCCTTATTTCGAGTCAGGGCATCGCGGTGTCCATTCCACTTGAGGCCGCAAACTCAGGGTCCCTCTCACATACCTAGAGCTGAGAGAAGCCTCCTCTTGAGGTGCTTGTGGTAAGGTGGTATTCCTCTGGAGTCGAAGCCAGGGACTAACCTCTCATCTCGTGTTGATTCTTGGTCCACGGAGCTCTTTCGTGTTGCCACAGTGACCTGAGGATCCCTCTAGCCTTGAAACAGTGTTCTTGGGGTTTCTCTGGAGTGCCATCAAGGAAATAAAGGCTCCTTTCATGTGTGATGTGCAACACGGAATTGCTCTGCACGCAGTGCAGGGGAATCGGGCCTCATCTCGCGGCGAGGGGGAAGTCTCATGGTTTTTCTCGAGTTGTGGCGGGAACCTGGGGTATATTCTCGAGTTACGACGGGGATGGCCCTTCCACCCACGTGTGTGTTCAGCCATTTCAGGACTCCTGCCTAGTTGCGAGGGACAACTCGGGATTCTCCTCGAGGCTTGGCAGGGCAATTGGAACGCCTCTCCAGCTGAGGCGGGAGACCAAGGGTCCCTTTCCACGTGCCACAGGAATCCTGGGTCTCCTATCAAGTTTCACGAGGAGTCAGGCATCGTCTCCTTTGGAGGCACTGATCTCCGCATACCTCTGGAGTTTTCAATGGATTTGAGGCCTCCTGTCGCGATGAGGTGGGGAACTAGGTCTTTCTCTGTGGTCTCCACAGGGTATTCAGACACACTTTCGTCTTGGGAGATGCAAGACGAGCCTGCATTCCAGTCACTGCAGGGATATCCGGCCTTATTTCGAGTCAGGGCATCGCGGTGTCCATTCCACTTGAGGCCGCAAACTCAGGGTCCCTCTCACATACCTAGAGCTGAGAGAAGCCTCCTCTTGAGGTGCTTGTGGTAAGGTGGTATTCCTCTGGAGTCGAAGCCAGGGACTAACCTCTCATCTCGAGTTGATTTTTCGTCCCGGGAGCTCTTTCGTGTTGCTACAGTGACCTCAGGATCCCTCTAGCCTTGAAACAGTGTTCTTGGGGTTTCTCTGGAGTGCCATGAAGGAAATCAAGGCTCCTTTCATGTGTGATGTGCAACACAGAATTGCTCTGCACGCAGTGCGGGGGAATCGGGCCTCATCTCGCGGCGAGGGGGAAGTCTCATGGTTTTTCTCGAGTTGCGGCGGGAACCTGGGGTATATTCTCGAGTTACGACGGGGATGGCCCTTCCACACACGTGTTTGTTCAGCCACGTCAGGACTCTTGCCTAGTTGCGAGAAACAACTCGGGATTCTCCTCGAGGCTTGGCAAGGCAATTGGGACGCCTCTCCAGCTGAGGCGGGAGACCAAGGGTCCCTTTCCACGTGCCACAAGAATCCTGGGACTCCTATCAACTTTCACGAGGAGTCAGGCATCGTCTCCTTTGGAGGCACTGATCTCCGCATACCTCTGGAGTTTTCAAAGATGTGAGGCCTCCGGTCGCGATGAGGTGGGGAACTAGGTCTTTCTCTGTGGTCTCCACAGGGGATTCAGACATCCTTTCATCTTGGGAGATGCAAGACGAGCCTGCATTCATGTCAATGCAGGGATATCCAGCCTTATTTCGCGTCAGGGCATCGCGGTGTTCATTCCACTTGAGGCCGCAAACTCAGGGTCCCTCTCACATACCTAGAGCTGAGAGAAGCCTCCTCTTGAGGTGCTTGTGGTAAGGTGGTATTCCTCTGGAGTCGAAGCCAGGGACTAACCTCTCATCTCGAGTTGATTTTTGGCCCACGGAGCTCTTTCGTGTTGCTACAGTGACCTCAGAATCCCTCTAGCCTTGAAACAGTGTTCTTGGGGTTTCTCTGGAGTGCCATCAAGGAAATCAAGGCTCCTTTCATGTGTGATGTGCAACACGGAATTGCTCTGCACGCAGTGCAGGGGAATCGGGCCTCATCTCGCGGCGAGGGGGAAGTCTCATGGTTTTTCTCGAGTTGCGGCGGGAACCTGGGGTATATTCTCGAGTTACGACGGGGATGGCCCTTCCACCCACGTGTTTCTTCAGCGACGTCAGGACTCCTGCCTAGTTGCGAGGGACAACTCGGGATTCTCCTCGAGGCTTGGCAGGGCAATTGGGACGCCTCTCCAGCTGAGGCGGGAGACCAAGTGTCCCTTTCCAAGTGCCACAGGAATCCTGGGACTCCTATCAAGTTTCACGAGGAGTCAGGCATCGTCTCCTTTGGAGGCACTGATCTCCGCGTACCTCTGGAGTTTTCAAAGGATGTGAGGCCTCCGGTCGCGATGAGGTGGGGAACTACGTCTTTCTCTGTGGTCTCCACAGGGGATTCAGACATCCTTTCTTCTTGGGAGATGCAAGACGAGCCTGCATTCAAGTCACTGCAGGGATATCCGGCCTTATTTCGAGTCAGGGCATCGCGGTGTCCATTCCACTTGAGGCCGCAAACTCAGGGTCCCTCTCACATACCTAGAGCTGAGAGAAGCCTCCTCTTGAGGTGCTTGTGGTAAGGTGGTATTCCTCAGGAGTAGAAGCCAGGGACTAACCTCTCATCTCGTGTTGATTCTTGGTCCACGGAGCTCTTTCGTGTTGCTACAGTGACCTCAGGATCCCTCTAGCCTTGAAACAGTGTTCTTGGGGTTTCTCTGGAGTGCCATCAAGGAAATCAAGGCTCCTTTCATGTGTGATGTGCAAGACGGAATTGCTCTGCACGCAGCGCAGGGGAATCGGGCCTCATTTTGCGGAGAGGGGGAAGTCTCATGGTTTTTCTCGAGTTGCGGCGGGAACCTGGGGTATATTCTCGAGTTACGACGGGGATGGCCCTTCCACACACGTGTGTTCAGCCACGTCAGGACTCCTGCCTAGTTGCGAGGGACAACTCGGGATTCTCCTCGAGGCTTTGCAGGGCAATTGGGACGCCTCTCCAGCTGAGACGGGAGACCAAGGGTCCCTTTCCACGTGCCACAGGAATCCTGGGTCTCCTATCAAGTTTCACGAGGAGTCAGGCATCGTCTCCTTTGGAGGCACTGATCTCCGCATACCTCTGGAGTTTTCAAAGGATTTGAGGCCTCCTGTCGCGATGAGGTGGGGAACTAGGTCTTTCTCTGTGGTCTCCACAGGGGATTCAGACACCCTTTCGTCTTGGGAGATGCAAGACGAGGCTGCATTTCAGTCACTGCAGGGATATCCGGCGTTATTTCGAGTCAGGGCATCGCGGTGTCCATTCCACTTGAGGGCGCAAACTCAGGGTCCCTCTCACATACCTAGAGCTGAGAGAAGCCGCCTCTTGAGGTGCTTGTGGTAAGGTGGTATTCCTCTGGAGTCGAAGCCAGGGACTAACCTCTCATCTCGAGTTGATTTTTGGTCCACGGAGCTCTTTCGTGTTGCTACAGTGACCTCAGGATCCCTCTAGCCTTGAAAGTGTTCTTGGGGTTTCTCTGGAGTGCCATGAAGGAAATCAAGGCTCCTTTCATGTGTGATGTGCAACACAGAATTGCTCTGCACGCAGTGCAGGGGAATCGGGCCTCATCTCACGGCGAGGGGGAAGTCTCATGGTTTTTCTCGAGTTGTGGCGGGAACCTGGGGTATATTCTCGAGTTACGACGGGGATGGCCCTTCCACACACGTGTTTGTTCAGCCACGTCAGGACTCTTGCCTAGTTGCGAGACACAACTCGGGATTCTCCTCGAGGCTTGGCAAGGCAATTGGGACGCCTCTCCAGCTGAGGCGGGAGACCAAGGGTCCCTTTCCACGTGCCACAGGAATCCTGGGACTCCTATCAAGTTTCACGAGGAGTCAGGCATCGTCTCCTTTGGAGGCACTGATCTCCGCGTACCTCTGGAGTTTTCAAAGGATGTGAGGTTATCGGTCGCGATGAGGTGGGGTACTAAGTCTTTCTCTGTGCTTTCCACAGGGGATTCAGACATCCTTTCGTCCTGGGAGATGCAAGACGAGCCTGCATTGAAGTCACTGCAGGGATATCCGGCCTTATTTCGAGTCAGGGCATCGCGGTGTCCATTCCACTTGAGGCCGCAAACTCAGGGTCCCTCTCACATACCTAGAGCTGAGAGAAGCCTCCTCTTGAGGTGCTTGTGGTAAGGTGGTATTCCTCAGGAGTCGAAGCCAGGGACTAACCTCTCATCTCGTGTTGATTCTTGGTCCACGGAGCTCTTTCGTGTTGCTACAGTGACCTCAGGATCCCTCTAGCCTTGAAACAGTGTTCTTGGGGTTTCTCTGGAGTGCCATGAAGGAAATCAAGGCTCCTTTCATGTGTGATGTGCAACACGGAATTGCTCTGCACGCAGTACAGGGTAATTGGGCCTCATCTCGCATCGAGGGGGAAGTCTCATGGTTTTTCTCGAGTTGCGGCGGTAACCTGGGGTATATTCTCGAGTTACGACGGGGATGGCACTTCCACACACATGTTTGTTCAGCCACGTCAGGACTCCTGCCTAGTGGCGAGGGACAACTCGGGATTCTCCTCGAGGCTTGGCAGGGCAATTGGAACGCCTCTCCAGCTGAGGCAGGAGACCAAGGGTCCCTTTCCACATGCCACAAGAATCCTGGGACTCCTATCAAGTTTCACGAGGAGTCAGGCATCATCTCCTTTGGAGGCACTGATCTCCGCATACCTCTGGAGTTTTCAAAGGATGTGAGGCCTCCGGTCGCGATGAGGTGGGGAACTAGGTCTTTCTCTGTGGTCTCCACAGGGGATTCAGACATCCTTTCTTCTTGGGAGATGCAAGACGAGCCTGCATTCAAGTCACTGCAGGGATATCCGGCCTTATTTCGAGTCAGGGCATCGTGGTGTCCATTCCACTTGAGGCCGCAAACTCAGGATCCCTCTCACATACCTAGAGTTGAGAGAAGCCTCCTCTTGAGGTGCTTGTGGTAAGGTGGTATTCCTCAGGAGTCGAAGCCAGGGACTAACCTCTCATCTCGTGTTGATTCTTGGTCCACGGAGCTCTTTTGTGTTGTTACAGTGACCTCAGGATCCCTGTAGCCTTGAAACAGTGTTCTTGGGTTTTCTCTGGAGTGCCATCAAGGAAATCAAGGCTCCTTTCATGTGTGATGTGCAACACGGAATTGCTCTGCACGCAGTGCAGGGGAATCGGGCCTCATCTCGCGGCGAGGGGGAAGTCTCATGGTTTTTCTCGAGTTGCGGCGGAACCTGGGGTATATTCTCGAGTTACGACGGGGATGGCCCTTCCACACACGTGTGTGTTCAGCCATGTCAGGACTCCTGCCTAGTTGCGAGGGACAACTCGGGATTCTCCTCGAGGATTTGCAGGGCAATTGGGACGCCTCTCCAGCTGAGACGGGAGACCAAGGGTCCCTTTCCACGTGCCACAGGAATCCTGGGTCTCCTATCAAGTTTCACGAGGAGTCAGGCATCGTCTCCTTTGGAGGCACTGATCTCCGCATACCTCTGGAGTTTTCAAAGGATTTGAGGCCTCCGGTCGCGATGAGGTGGGGAACTAGGTCTTTCTCTGTGGTCTCCACAGGGGATTCAGACACCCTTTCGTCTTGGGAGATGCAAGACTAGCCTGCATTCCAGTCACTGCATGGATATCCGGCCTTATTTTGAGTCAGGGCATCGCGGTGTCCATTCCACTTGAGGCCGCAAACTCAGGGTCCCTCTCACATACCTAGAGCTGAGAGAAGCCTCCTCTTGAGGTGCTTGTGGTAAGGTGGTATTCCTCAGGAGTCGAAGCCAGGGACTAACCTCTCATCTCGAGTTGATTTTTGGTCCACGGAGCTCTTTCGTGTTGCTACAGTGACCTCAGGATCCCTCTAGCCTTGAAACAGTGTTCTTGGGGTTTCTCTGGAGTGCCATGAAGGAAATCAAGGCTCCTTTCATGTGTGATGTGCAACACAGAATTGCTCTGCACGCAGTGGAGGGGAATCGGGCCTCATCTCGCGGCGAGGGGGAAGTCTCATGGTTTTTCTCGAGTTGCGGCGGGAACCTGGGGTATATTCTCGAGTTACGACGGGGATGGCCCTTCCACACACGTGTTTGTTCAGCCACGTCAGGACTCTTGCCTAGTTGCGAGACACAACTCGGGATTCTCCTCGAGGCTTGGCAAGGCAATTGGGACGCCTCTCCAGCTGAGGCGGGAGACCAAGGGTCCCTTTCCACGTGCCACAGGAATCCTGGGACTCCTATCAAGTTTCACGAGGAGTCAGGCATCGTCTCCTTTGGAGGCACTGATCTCCGCGTACCTCTGGAGTTTTCAAAGGATGTGAGGCCTCCGGTCGCGATGAGGTGGCGAACTAGGTCTTTCTCTGTGGTCTCCACAGGGGATTCAGACATCCTTTCATCTTGGGAGATGCAAGACGAGCCTGCATTCATGTCACTGCAGGGATATCCGGCCTTATTTCGAGTCAGGGCATCGCGGTGTCCATTCCACTTGAGGCCGCAAACTCAGGGTCCCTCTCACATACCTAGAGCTGAGAGAAGCCTCCTCTTGAGGTGCTCGTGGTAAGGTGGTATTCCTCTGGAGTCGAAGCCAGGGACTAACCTCTCATCTCGAGTTGATTTTTGGCCCACGGAGCTCTTTCGTGTTGCTACAGTGACCTCAGGATCCCTCTAGCCTTGAAACAGTGTTCTTGGGGTTTCTCTGGAGTGCCATCAAGGAAATCAAGGCTCCTTTCATGTGTGATGTGCAACACGGAATTGCTCTGCACGCAGTGCAGGGGAATCGGGCCTCATCTCGCGGCGAGGGGGAAGTCTCATGGTTTTTCTCGAGTTGCGGCGGGAACCTGGGGTATATTCTCGAGTTACGACGGGGATGGCCCTTCCACCCACGTGTTTCTTCAGCGACGTCAGGACTCCTGCCTAGTTGCGAGGGACAACTCTGGATTCTCCTCGAGGCTTGGCAGGGCAATTGGGACGCCTCTCCAGCTGAGGCGGGAGACCAAGGGTCCCTTTCCAAGTGCCACAGGAATCCTCGGACTCCTATCAAGTTTCACGAGGAGTCAGGCATCGTCTCCTTTGGAGGCACTGATCTCCGCGTACCTCTGGAGTTTTCAAAGGATGTGAGGCTATCGGTCGCGATGAGGTGGGGAACTAAGTCTTTCTCTGTGCTTTCCACAGGGGATTCAGATATCCTTTCGTCCTGGGAGATGCAAGACGAGCTAGCATTGAAGTCACTGCAGGGATATCCGGCCTTATTTCGAGTCAGGGCATCGCGGTGTCCATTCCACTTGAGGCCGCAAACTCAGGGTCCCTCTCACATACCTAGAGCTGAGAGAAGCCTCCTCTTGAGGGGCTTGTGGTAAGGTGGTATTCCTCTGGAGACGAATCCAGGGACTAACCTCTTTTTTCGAGTTGATTTTTGGTCCACAGAGTTCTTTCGTGTTGCTACAGTTACCTCAGGTTCCCTCTATCCTTGAAACAGTGTTCTTGGGGTTTCTCTGGAGTGCCATCAAGGAAATCAAGGCTCCTTTCATGTGTGATGTGCAAGACGGAATTGCTTTGCACGCAGTACAGGGGAATCGGGCCTCATCTCGCATCGAGGGGGAAGTCTCATGGTTTTTCTCGAGTTGCGGCGGGAACCTGGGGTATATTCTCGAGTTACGACGGGGATGGCCCTTCCACCCACGTGTTTGTTCAGCCACGTCAGGACTCCTGCCTAGTTGCCAGGGACAACTCGGGATTCTCCTCGAGGCTTGGCAGGGCAATTGAAACGCCTCTCCAGCTGAGGCGGGAGACCAAGGGTCCCTTTCCACGTGCCACAAGAATCCTGGGACTCCTATCAAGTTTCACGAGGAGTCAGGCATCGTCTCCTTTGGAGGCACTGATCTCTGAGTACCTCTGAAGTTTTCAAAGATGTGAGGCCTCCGGTCGCGATGAGGTGGGGAACTATGTCTTTCTCTGTGGTCTCCACAGGGGATTCAGACATCCTTTCTTCATGGGAGATGCAAGACGAGCCTGCATTCAAGTCACTGCAGGGATATCCGGCCTTATTTCGAGTCAGGGCATCGCGGTGTCCATTCCACTTGAGGCCGCAAACTCAGGATCCCTCTCACAAACCTAGAGCTGAGAGAAGCCTCCTCTTGAGGTGCTTGTGGTACGGTGGTATCCCTCAGGAGTCGAAGCCAGGGACTAACCTCTCATCTCGTGTTGATTCTTGGTCCACGGAGCTCTTTCGTGTTGCTACAGTGACCTCAGGATCCCTCTAGCCTTGAAACAGTGTTCTTGGGGTTTCTCTGGAGTGCCATGAAGGAAATCAAGGCTCCTTTCATGTGTGATGTGCAACACGGAATTGCTCTGCACGCAGTGCAGGGGAATCGGGCCTCATCTCGCGGCGAGTGGGAAGTCTCATGGTTTTTCTCGAGTTGCGGCGGGAACCTGGGGTATATTCTCGAGTTTCTACGGGGATGGCCTTTCCACCCACGTGTTTCTTCAGCCACGTCAGGACTCCTGCCTACTTGCGAGGGACAACTCGGGATTCTCCTCGAGGCTTGGCAGGGCAATTGGGACGCCTCTCCATCTGAGACGGGAGACCAAGGGTCCCTTTCCAAGTGCCACAGGAATCCTGGGTCTCCTATCAAGTTTCACGAGGAGTCAGGCATCGTCTCCTTTGGAGGCACTGATCTCCGCGTACCTCTGGAGTTTTCAAAGGATTTGAGGCCTCCTGTCGCGATGAGGTGGGGAACTAGGTCTTTCTCTGTGGTCTCCACAGGGGATTCAGACATCCTTTCTTCTTGGGAGATGCAAGACGAGCCTGCATTCAAGTCACTGCAGGGATATCCGGCCTTATTTCGAGTCAGGGCATCGTGGTGTCCATTCCACTTGAGGCCGCAAACTCAGGATCCCTCTCACATACCTAGAGTTGAGAGAAGCCTCCTCTTGAGGTGCTTGTGGTAAGGTGGTATTCCTCAGGAGTCGAAGCCAGGGACTAACCTCTCATCTCGTGTTGATTCTTGGTCCACGGAGCTCTTTTGTGTTGTTACAGTGACCTCAGGATCCCTGTAGCCTTGAAACAGTGTTCTTGGGTTTTCTCTGGAGTGCCATCAAGGAAATCAAGGCTCCTTTCATGTGTGATGTGCAACACGGAATTGCTCTGCACGCAGTGCAGGGGAATCGGGCCTCATCTCGCGGCGAGGGGGAAGTCTCATGGTTTTTCTCGAGTTGCGGCGGAACCTGGGGTATATTCTCGAGTTACGACGGGGATGGCCCTTCCACACACGTGTGTGTTCAGCCATGTCAGGACTCCTGCCTAGTTGCGAGGGACAACTCGGGATTCTCCTCGAGGATTTGCAGGGCAATTGGGACGCCTCTCCAGCTGAGACGGGAGACCAAGGGTCCCTTTCCACGTGCCACAGGAATCCTGGGTCTCCTATCAAGTTTCACGAGGAGTCAGGCATCGTCTCCTTTGGAGGCACTGATCTCCGCATACCTCTGGAGTTTTCAAAGGATTTGAGGCCTCCTGTCGCGATGAGGTGGGGAACTAGGTCTTTCTCTGTGGTCTCCACAGGGGATTCAGACACCCTTTCGTCTTGGGAGATGCAAGACTAGCCTGCATTCCAGTCACTGCATGGATATCCGGCCTTATTTTGAGTCAGGGCATCGCGGTGTCCATTCCACTTGAGGCCGCAAACTCAGGGTCCCTCTCACATACCTAGAGCTGAGAGAAGCCTCCTCTTGAGGTGCTTGTGGTAAGGTGGTATTCCTCAGGAGTCGAAGCCAGGGACTAACCTCTCATCTCGAGTTGATTTTTGGTCCACGGAGCTCTTTCGTGTTGCTACAGTGACCTCAGGATCCCTCTAGCCTTGAAACAGTGTTCTTGGGGTTTCTCTGGAGTGCCATGAAGGAAATCAAGGCTCCTTTCATGTGTGATGTGCAACACAGAATTGCTCTGCACGCAGTGGAGGGGAATCGGGCCTCATCTCGCGGCGAGGGGGAAGTCTCATGGTTTTTCTCGAGTTGCGGCGGGAACCTGGGGTATATTCTCGAGTTACGACGGGGATGGCCCTTCCACACACGTGTTTGTTCAGCCACGTCAGGACTCTTGCCTAGTTGCGAGACACAACTCGGGATTCTCCTCGAGGCTTGGCAAGGCAATTGGGACGCCTCTCCAGCTGAGGCGGGAGACCAAGGGTCCCTTTCCACGTGCCACAGGAATCCTGGGACTCCTATCAAGTTTCACGAGGAGTCAGGCATCGTCTCCTTTGGAGGCACTGATCTCCGCGTACCTCTGGAGTTTTCAAAGGATGTGAGGCCTCCGGTCGCGATGAGGTGGCGAACTAGGTCTTTCTCTGTGGTCTCCACAGGGGATTCAGACATCCTTTCATCTTGGGAGATGCAAGACGAGCCTGCATTCATGTCACTGCAGGGATATCCGGCCTTATTTCGAGTCAGGGCATCGCGGTGTCCATTCCACTTGAGGCCGCAAACTCAGGGTCCCTCTCACATACCTAGAGCTGAGAGAAGCCTCCTCTTGAGGTGCTTGTGGTAAGGTGGTATTCCTCTGGAGTCGAAGCCAGGGACTAACCTCTCATCTCGAGTTGATTTTTGGCCCACGGAGCTCTTTCGTGTTGCTACAGTGACCTCAGGATCCCTCTAGCCTTGAAACAGTGTTCTTGGGGTTTCTCTGGAGTGCCATCAAGGAAATCAAGGCTCCTTTCATGTGTGATGTGCAACACGGAATTGCTCTGCACGCAGTGCAGGGGAATCGGGCCTCATCTCGCGGCGAGGGGGAAGTCTCATGGTTTTTCTCGAGTTGCGGCGGGAACCTGGGGTATATTCTCGAGTTACGACGGGGATGGCCCTTCCACCCACGTGTTTCTTCAGCGACGTCAGGACTCCTGCCTAGTTGCGAGGGACAACTCTGGATTCTCCTCGAGGCTTGGCAGGGCAATTGGGACGCCTCTCCAGCTGAGGCGGGAGACCAAGGGTCCCTTTCCAAGTGCCACAGGAATCCTCGGATTCCTATCAAGTTTCACGAGGAGTCAGGCATCGTCTCCTTTGGAGGCACTGATCTCCGCGTACCTCTGGAGTTTTCAAAGGATGTGAGGCTATCGGTCGCGATGAGGTGGGGAACTAAGTCTTTCTCTGTGCTTTCCACAGGGGATTCAGATATCCTTTCGTCCTGGGAGATGCAAGACGAGCTAGCATTGAAGTCACTGCAGGGATATCCGGCCTTATTTCGAGTCAGGGCATCGCGGTGTCCATTCCACTTGAGGCCGCAAACTCAGGGTCCCTCTCACATACCTAGAGCTGAGAGAAGCCTCCTCTTGAGGGGCTTGTGGTAAGGTGGTATTCCTCTGGAGACGAATCCAGGGACTAACCTCTTTTTTCGAGTTGATTTTTGGTCCACAGAGTTCTTTCGTGTTGCTACAGTGACCTCAGGATCCCTCTATCCTTGAAACAGTGTTCTTGGGGTTTCTCTGGAGTGCCATCAAGGAAATCAAGGCTCCTTTCATGTGTGATGTGCAAGACGGAATTGCTTTGCACGCAGTACAGGGGAATCGGGCCTCATCTCGCATCGAGGGGGAAGTCTCATGGTTTTTCTCGAGTTGCGGCGGGAACCTGGGGTATATTCTCGAGTTACGACGGGGATGGCCCTTCCACCCACGTGTTTGTTCAGCCACGTCAGGACTCCTGCCTAGTTGCCAGGGACAACTCGGGATTCTCCTCGAGGCTTGGCAGGGCAATTGAAACGCCTCTCCAGCTGAGGCGGGAGACCAAGGGTCCCTTTCCACGTGCCACAAGAATCCTGGGACTCCTATCAAGTTTCACGAGGAGTCAGGCATCGTGTCCTTTGGAGGCACTGATCTCTGAGTACCTCTGAAGTTTTCAAAGATGTGAGGCCTCCGGTCGCGATGAGGTGGGGAACTATGTCTTTCTCTGTGGTCTCCACAGGGGATTCAGACATCCTTTCTTCATGGGAGATGCAAGACGAGCCTGCATTCAAGTCACTGCAGGGATATCCGGCCTTATTTCGAGTCAGGGCATCGTGGTGTCCATTCCACTTGAGGCCGCAAACTCAGGATCCCTCTCACAAACCTAGAGCTGAGAGAAGCCTCCTCTTGAGGTGCTTGTGGTACGGTGGTATCCCTCAGGAGTCGAAGCCAGGGACTAACCTCTCATCTCGTGTTGATTCTTGGTCCACGGAGCTCTTTCGTGTTGCTACAGTGACCTCAGGATCCCTCTAGCCTTGAAACAGTGTTCTTGGGGTTTCTCTGGAGTGCCATGAAGGAAATCAAGGCTCCTTTCATGTGTGATGTGCAACACGGAATTGCTCTGCACGCAGTGCAGGGGAATCGGGCCTCATCTCGCGGCGAGTGGGAAGTCTCATGGTTTTTCTCGAGTTGCGGCGGGAACCTGGGGTATATTCTCGAGTTTCTACGGGGATGGCCTTTCCACCCACGTGTTTCTTCAGCCACGTCAGGACTCCTGCCTAGTTGCGAGGGACAACTCGGGATTCTCCTCGAGGCTTGGCAGGGCAATTGGGACGCCTCTCCATCTCAGACGGGAGACCAAGGGTCCCTTTCCAAGTGCCACAGGAATCCTGGGTCTCCTATCAAGTTTCACGAGGAGTCAGGCATCGTCTCCTTTGGAGGCACTGATCTCCGCGTACCTCTGGAGTTTTCAAAGGATTTGAGGCCTCCTGTCGCGATGAGGTGGGGAACTAGGTCTTTCTCTGTGGTCTCCACAGGGGATTCAGACACCCTTTCGTCTTGGGAGATGCAAGACGAGCCTGCATTCCAGTCACTGCAGGGATATCCGGCCTTATTTCGAGTCAGGGCATCGCGGTGTCCATTCCACTTGAGGCCGCAAACTCAGGGTCCCTCTCACATACCTAGAGCTGAGAGAAGCCTCCTCTTGAGGTGCTTGTGGTAAGGTGGTATTCCTCTGGAGTCGAAGCCAGGGACTAACCTCTCATCTCGAGTTGATTTTTGGACCACGGAGCTCTTTCGTGTTGCTACAGTGACCTCAGGATCCCTCTAGCCTTGAAACAGTGTTCTTGGGGTTTCTCTGGAGTGCCATCAAGGAAATCAAGGCTCCTTTCATGTGTGATGTGCAACACGGAATTGCTCTGCACGCAGTGCAGGGGAATCGGGCCTCATCTCGCGGCGAGGGGGAAGTCTCATGGTTTTTCTCGAGTTGCGGCAGGATCCTGGGGTATATTCTCGAGTTACAACGGGGATGGCCCTTCCACCCACGTGTTTCTTCAGCGACGTCAGGACTCCTGCCTACTTGCGAGGGACAACTCTGGATTCTCCTCGAGGCTTGGCAGGGCAATTGGGACGCCTCTCCAGCTGAGGCGGGAGACCAAGTGTCCCTTTCCAAGTGCCACAGGAATCCTGAGACTCCTATCAAGTTTCACGAGGAGTCAGGCATCGTCTCCTTTGGAGGCACTGATCTCCGCGTACCTCTGGAGTTTTCAAAGGATGTGAGGCTATCGGTCGAGATGAGGTGGGGAACTAAGTCTTTCTCTGTGCTTTCCACAGGGGATTCAGACATCCTTTCGTCCTGGGAGATGCAAGACGAGCCTGCATTGAAGTCACTGCAGGGATATCCGGCCTTATTTCGAGTCAGGGCATCGCGGTGTCCATTCCACTTGAGGCCGCAAACTCGGGGTCCCTCTCACATACCTAGAGCTGAGAGAAGCCTCCTCTTGAGGTGCTTGTGGTAAGGTGGTATTCCTCTGGAGACGAATCCAGGGACTAACCTCTCTTTTCGAGTTGATTTTTGGTCCACAGAGTTCTTTCGTGTTGCTACAGTGACCTCAGGATCCCTCTAGCCTGGAAACAGTGTTCTTGGGGTTTCTCTGGAGTGCCATCAAGGAAATCAAGGCTCCTTTCATGTGTGATGTGCAAGACGGAATTGCTCTGCACGCAGTACAGGGGAATCCGGCCTCATCTCGCATCGAGGGGGAAGTCTCATGGTTTTTCTCGAGTTTCGGCGGGAACCTGGGGTATATTCTCGAGTTACGACGGGGATAGCCCTTCCACCCACGTGTTTGTTCAGCCACGTCAGGACTCCTGCCTAGTTGCGAGGGACAACTCGGGATTCTCCTCGAGGCTTGGCAGGGCAATTGGAACGCCTCTCCAGCTGAGGCGGGAGACCAATGGTCCCTTTCCACGTGCCACAAGAATCCTGGGACTCCTATCAAGTTTCACGAGGAGTCAGGCATCGTCTCCTTTGGAGGCACTGATCTCCGCGTACCTCTGGAGTTTTCAAAGGATGTGAGGCCTCCGGTCGCGATGAGGTGGGGAATAGGTGTTTCTCTGTGGTCTCCACAGGGGATTCAGACATACTTTCATCTTGGGAGATGCAAGACGAGCCTGCATTCAAGTCACTGCAGGGATATCCGGCCTTATTTCGAGTCAGGGCATCGCGGTGTCCATTCCACTTGAGGCCGCAAACTCAGGGTCCCTCTCACATACCTAGAGCTGAGAGAAGCCTCCTCTTGAGGTGCTTGTGGTAAGGTGGTATTCCTCTGGAGTCGAAGCCAGGGACTAACCTCTCATCTCGTGTTGATTCTTGGTCCACGGAGCTCTTTCGTGTTGCCACAGTGACCTGAGGATCCCTCTAGCCTTGAAACAGTGTTCTTGGGGTTTCTCTGGAGTGCCATCAAGGAAATAAAGGCTCCTTTCATGTGTGATGTGCAACACGGAATTGCTCTGCACGCAGTGCAGGGGAATCGGGCCTCATCTCGCGGCGAGGGGGAAGTCTCATGGTTTTTCTCGAGTTGCGGCGGGAACCTGGGATATATTCTCGAGTTACGACGGGGATGGCCCTTCCACCCACGTGTGTGTTCAGCCATGTCAGGACTCCTGCCTAGTTGCGAGGGACAACTCGGGATTCTCCTCGAGGCTTGGCAGGGCAATTGGAACGCCTCTCCAGCTGAGGCGGGAGACCAAGGGTCCCTTTCCACGTGCCACAGGAATCCTGGGTCCTCTATCAAGTTTCACGAGGAGTCAGGCATCGTCTCCTTTGGAGGCACTGATCTCCGCATACCTCTGGAGTTTTCAAAGGATTTGAGGCCTCCTGTCGCGATGAGGTGGGGAACTAGGTCTTTCTCTGTGGTCTCCACAGGGGATTCAGACACCCTTTCGTCTTGGGAGATGCAAGACGAGCCTGCATTCCAGTCACTGCAGGGATATCCGGCCTTATTTCGAGTCAGGGCATCGCGGTGTCCATTCCACTTGAGGCCGCAAACTCAGGGTCCCTCTCACATACCTAGAGCTGAGAGAAGCCTCCTCTTGAGGTGCTTGTGGTAAGGTGGTATTCCTCTGGAGTCGAAGCCAGGGACTAACCTCTCATCTCGAGTTGATTTTTCGTCCCCGGAGCTCTTTCGTGTTGCTACAGTGACCTCAGGATCCCTCTAGCCTTGAAACAGTGTTCTTGGGGTTTCTCTGGAGTGCCATGAAGGAAATCAAGGCTCCTTTCATGTGTGATGTGCAACACAGAATTGCTCTGCACGCAGTGCAGGGGAATCGGGCCTCATCTCGCGGCGAGGGGGAAGTCTCATGGTTTTTCTCGAGTTGCGGCGGGAAACTGGGGTATATTCTCGAGTTACGACGGGGATGGCCCTTCCACACACGTGTTTGTTCAGCCACGTCAGGACTCTTGCCTAGTTGCGAGACACAACTCGGGATTCTCCTCGAGGCTTGGCAAGGCAATTGGGACGCCTCTCCAGCTGAGGCGGGAGACCAAGGGTCCCTTTCCACGTGCCACAGGAATCCTGGGTCCTCTATCAAGTTTCACGAGGAGTCAGGCATCGTCTCCTTTGGAGGCACTGATCTCCGCGTACCTCTGGAGTTTTCAAAGGATGTGAGGCTATCGGTCGCGATGAGGTGGGGAACTAGGACTTTCTCTGTGGTCTCCACAGGGGATTCAGACATCCTTTCTTCTTGGGAGATGCAAGACGAGCCTGCATTCAAGTCACGGCAGGGATATCCGGCCTTATTTCGCGTCAGGGCATCGCGGTGTCCATTCCACTTGAGGCCGCAAACTCAGGGTCCCTCTCACATACCTAGAGCTGAGAGAAGCCTCCTCTTGAGGTGATTGTGGTAAGCTGGTATTCCTCGGGAGTCGAAGCCAGGGACTAACCTCTCATCTCGAATTTATTCTTGGTCCACGGAGCTCTTTCGTGTTGCTACAGTGACCTCAGGATCCCTCTAGCCTTGAAACAGTGTTCTTGGGGTTTCTCTGGAGTGCCATCAAGGAAATCAAGGCTCCTTTCATGTGTGATGTGCAACACGGAATTGCTCTGCACGCAGTGCAGGGGAATCGGGCCTCATCTCGCGGCGAGGGGGAAGTCTCATGGTTTTTCTCGAGTTGCGGCGGGAACCTGGGGTATATTCTCGATTTCGACGGGGATGGCCCTTCCACCCACGTGTTTCTTCAGCGACGTCAGGACTCCTGCCTAGTTGCGAGGGACAACTCTGGATTCTCCTCGAGGCTTTGCAGGGCAATTGGGACGCCTCTCCAGCTGAGGCGGGAGACCAAGGGTCCCTTTCCAAGTGCCACAGGAATCCTGGGACTCCTATCAAGTTTCACGAGGAGTCAGGCATCGTCTCCTTTGGAGGCACTGATCTCCGCGTACTTCTGGAGTTTTCAAAGGATGTGAGGCTATCGATCGCGATGAGGTGGGGAACTAAGTCTTTCTTTGTGCATTCCACAGAGGATTCAGACATCCTTTCGTCCTGGGAAATGCAAGACCAGCCGGCATTGAAGTCACTGCAGGGATATCCGGCCTTATTTCGAGTCAGGGCATCGCGGTGTCCATTCCACTTGAGGCCGCAAACTCAGGGTCCCTCTCACATACATAGAGCTGAGAGAAGCCTCCTCTTGAGGTGCTTGTGGTAAGGTGGTATTCCTCTGGAGACGAAGCCAGGGACTAACCTCTCTTTTCGAGTTGATTTTTGGTCCACAGAGTTCTTTCGTGTTGCTACAGTGACCTCAGGATCCCTCTAGCCTTGAAACAGTGTTCTTGGGGTTTCTCTGGAGTGACATCAAGGAAATCAAGGCTCCTTTCATGTGTGATGTGCAAGACGAAATTGCTCTGCACGCAGTACAGGGGAATCGGGCCTCATCTCGCGGCGAGGGGGAAGTCTCATGGTTTTTCTCGAGTTGCGGCGGGAACCTGGGGTATATTCTCGAGTTACGACGGGGATGGCCCTTCCACCCACGTGTTTGTTCAGCCACGTCAGGACTCCTGCCTAGTTGGGAGGGACAACTCGGGATTCTCCTCGAGGCTTGGCAGGGCAATTGGGACGCCTCTCCAGCTGAGGCGGGAGACCAAGGGTCCCTTTCCACGTGCCACAGGAATCCTGGGACTCCTATCAAGTTTCACGAGGAGTCAGGCATCGTCTCCTTTGGAGGCACTGATCTTCGCGTACCTCTGGAATTTTCAAAGGATGTGAGGCCTCCGATCGCCATGAGGTGGGGAACTAGGTGTTTCTCTGTGGTCTCCACAGGGGATTCAGACATCCTTTCTTCTTGGGAGATGCAAGACGAGCCTGCATTGAAGTCACTGCAGGGATATCCGGCCTTATTTCGAGTCAGGGCATCGCGGTGTCCATTCCACTTGAGGCCGCAAACTCAGGATCCCTCTCACATACCTAGAGCTGAGAGAAGCCTCCTCTTGAGGTGCTTGTGGTAAGGTGGTATTCCTCAGGAGTCGAAGCCAGGAACTAACCTCTCATCTCGTGTTGATTCTTGGTCCACGGAGCTCTTTCGTGTTGCTACAGTGACCTCAGGATCCCTCTAGCCTTGAAACAGTGTTCTTGGGGTTTCTCTGGAGTGCCATCAAGGAAATCAAGGCTCCTTTCATGTGTGATGTGCAACACGGAATTGCTCTGCACGCAGTGCATGGGAATCGGGCCTCATCTCGCGGCGAGGGGGACGTCTCATGATTTTTCTCGAGTTGCGGCGGGAACCTGGGGTATATTCTCGAGTTACGACGGGGATGGCCCTTCCACCCACGTGTTTCTTCAGCGACGTCAGGACTCCTGCCTACTTGCGAGGGACAACTCGGGATTCTCCTCGAGGCTTTGCAGGGCAATTGGGACGCCTCTCCACCTGAGACGGGAGACCAAGGGTCCCTTTCCATGTGCCACAGGAATCCTGGGTCTCCTATCAAGTTTCACGAGGAGTCAGGCATCGTCTCCTTTGGAGGCACTGATCTCCGCATACCTCTGGAGTTTTCAAAGGATTTGAGGCCTCCTGTCGCGATGAGGTGGGGAACTAGGTCTTTCTCTGTGGTCTCCACAGGGGATTCAGACACCCTTTCGTCTTGGGAGATGCAAGACGAGCCTGCATTCCAGTCACTGCAGGGATATCCGGCCTTATTTCGAGTCAGGGCATCGCGGTGTCCATTCCACTTGAGGCCGCAAACTCAGGGTCCCTCTCACATACCTAGAGCTGAGAGAAGCCTCCTCTTGAGGTGCTTGTGGTAAGGTGGTATTCCTCTGGAGTCGAAGCCAGGGACTAACCTCTCATCTCGAGTTGATTTTTGGTCCACGGAGCTCTTTCGTGTTGCTACAGTGACCTCAGGATCCCTCTAGCCTTGAAACAGTGTTCTTGGGGTTTCTCTGGAGTGCCATGAAGGAAATCAAGGCTCCTTTCATGTGTGATGTGCAACACAGAATTGCTCTGCACGCAGTGCAGGGGAATCGGGCCTCATCTCGCGGCGAGGGGGAAGTCTCATGGTTTTTCTCGAGTTGCGCCGGGAACCTGGGGTATATTCTCGAGTTACGACGGGGATGGCCCTTCCACACACGTGTTTGTTCAGCCACGTCAGGACTCTTGCCTAGTTGCAAGACACAACTCGGGATTCTCCTCGAGGCTTGGCAAGGCAATTGGGACGTCTCTCCAGCTGAGGCGGGAGACCAAGGGTCCCTTTCCACGTGCCACAGGAATCCTGGGACTCCTATCAAGTTTCACGAGGAGTCAGGCATCGTCTCCTTTGGAGGCACTGATCTCCGCGTACCTCTGGAGTTTTCAAAGGATGTGAGGCCTCCGGTCGCGATGAGGTGGGGAACTAGGTCTTTCTCTGTGGTCTCCACAGGGGATTCAGACATCCTTTCATCTTGGGAGATGCAAGACGAGCCTGCATTCAAGTCACTGCAGGGATATCCAGCCTTATTTTGCGTCAGGGCATCGCGGTGTCCATTCCACTTGAGGCCGCAAACTCAGGGTCCCTCTCACATACCTAGAGCTGAGAGAAGCCTCCTCTTGAGGTGCTTGTGGTAAGGTGGTATTCCTCTGGAGTCGAAGCCAGGGACTAACCTCTCATCTCGAGTTGATTTTTGGCCCACGGAGCTCTTTCGTGTTGCTACAGTGACCTCAGGATCCCTCTAGCCTTGAAACAGTGTTCTTGGGGTTTCTCTGGAGTGCCATCAAGGAAATCAAGGCTCCTTTCATGTGTGATGTGCAACACGGAATTGCTCTGCACGCAGTGCAGGGGAATCGGGCCTCATCTCGCGGCGAGGGGGAAGTCTCATGGTTTTTCTCGAGTTGCGGCGGGAACCTGGGGTATATTCTCGAGTTACGACGGGGATGGCCCTTCCACCCACGTGTTTCTTCAGCGACGTCAGGACTCCTGCCTAGTTGCGAGGGACAACTCTGGATTCTCCTCGAGGCTTGGCAGGGCAATTGGGACGCCTCTCCAGCTGAGGCGGGAGACCAAGGGT
The DNA here is from genome assembly GCF_910594005.1 of Cervus elaphus. Classification (NCBI taxonomy): domain Eukaryota; kingdom Metazoa; phylum Chordata; class Mammalia; order Artiodactyla; family Cervidae; genus Cervus; species Cervus elaphus. The sequence continues at coordinate 6,123,278 of NW_025316779.1, forward strand.
CCCTTTCCAAGTGCCACAGGAATCCTCGGACTCCTATCAAGTTTCACGAGGAGTCAGGCATCGTCTCCTTTGGAGGCACTGATCTCCGCGTACCTCTGGAGTTTTCAAAGGATGTGAGGCTATCGGTCGCGATGAGGTGGGGAACTAAGTCTTTCTCTGTGCTTTCCACAGGGGATTCAGATATCCTTTCGTCCTGGGAGATGCAAGACGAGCTAGCATTGAAGTCACTGCAGGGATATCCGGCCTTATTTCGAGTCAGGGCATCGCGGTGTCCATTCCACTTGAGGCCGCAAACTCAGGGTCCCTCTCACATAGCTAGAGCTGAGAGAAGCCTCCTCTTGAGGGGCTTGTGGTAAGGTGGTATTCCTCTGGAGACGAATCCAGGGACTAACCTCTTTTTTCGAGTTGATTTTTGGTCCACAGAGTTCTTTCGTGTTGCTACAGTGACCTCAGGATCCCTCTATCCTTGAAACAGTGTTCTTGGGGTTTCTCTGGAGTGCCATCAAGGAAATCAAGGCTCCTTTCATGTGTGATGTGCAAGACGGAATTGCTTTGCACGCAGTACAGGGGAATCGGGCCTCATCTCGCATCGAGGGGGAAGTCTCATGGTTTTTCTCGAGTTGCGCCGGGAACCTGGGGTATATTCTCGAGTTACGACGGGGATGGCCCTTCCACCCACGTGTTTGTTCAGCCACGTCAGGACTCCTGCCTAGTTGCCAGGGACAACTCGGGATTCTCCTCGAGGCTTGGCAGGGCAATTGAAACGCCTCTCCAGCTGAGGCGGGAGACCAAGGGTCCCTTTCCACGTGCCACAGGAATCCTGGGTCCCCTATCAAGTTTCACGAGGAGTCAGGCATCGTCTCCTTTGGAGGCACTGATCTCCGCATACCTCTGGAGTTTTCAAAGGATTTGAGGCCTCCTGTCGCGATGAGGTGGGGAACTAGGTCTTTCTCTGTGGTCTCCACAGGGGATTCAGACACCCTTTCGTCTTGGGAGATGCAAGACGAGCCTGCATTCCAGTCACTGCAGGGATATCCGGCCTTATTTCGAGTCAGGGCATCGCGGTGTCCATTCCACTTGAGGCCGCAAACTCAGGGTCCCTCTCACATACCTAGAGCTGAGAGAAGCCTCCTCTTGAGGTGCTTGTGGTAAGGTGGTATTCCTCAGGAGTCGAAGCCAGGGACTAACCTCTCATCTCGAGTTGATTTTTCGTCCCCGGAGCTCTTTCGTGTTGCTACAGTGACCTCAGGATCCCTCTAGCCTTGAAACAGTGTTCTTGGGGTTTCTCTGGAGTGCCATGAAGGAAATCAAGGCTCCTTTCATGTGTGATGTGCAACACAGAATTGCTCTGCACGCAGTGCAGGGGAATCGGGCCTCATCTCGCGGCGAGGGGGAAGTCTCATGGTTTTTCTCGAGTTGCGGCGGGAACCTGGGGTATATTCTCGAGTTACGACGGGGATGGCCCTTCCACACACGTGTTTGTTCAGCCACGTCAGGACTCTTGCCTAGTTGCGAGACACAACTCGGGATTCTCCTCGAGGCTTGGCAAGGCAATTGGGACGTCTCTCCAGCTGAGGCGGGAGACCAAGGGTCCCTTTCCACGTGCCACAGGAATCCTGGGACTCCTATCAAGTTTCACGAGGAGTCAGGCATCGTCTCCTTTGGAGGCACTGATCTCCGCGTACCTCTGGAGTTTTCAAAGGATGTGAGGCCTCCGGTCGCGATGAGGTGGGGAACTAGGTCTTTCTCTGTGGTCTCCACAGGGGATTCAGACATCCTTTCATCTTGGGAGATGCAACACGAGCCTGCATTCAAGTCACTGCAGGGATATCCAGCCTTATTTTGCGTCAGGGCATCGCGGTGTCCATTCCACTTGAGGCCGCAAACTCAGGGTCCCTCTCACATACCTAGAGCTGAGAGAAGCCTCCTCTTGAGGTGCTTGTGGTAAGGTGGTATTCCTCTGGAGTCGAAGCCAGGGACTAACCTCTCATCTCGAGTTGATTTTTGGCCCACGGAGCTCTTTCGTGTTGCTACAGTGACCTCAGGATCCCTCTAGCCTTGAAACAGTGTTCTTGGGGTTTCTCTGGAGTGCCATCAAGGAAATCAAGGCTCCTTTCATGTGTGATGTGCAACACGGAATTGCTCTGCACGCAGTGCAGGGGAATCGGGCCTCATCTCGCGGCGAGGGGGAAGTCTCATGGTTTTTCTCGAGTTGCGGCGGGAACCTGGGGTATATTCTCGAGTTACGACGGGGATGGCCCTTCCACCCACGTGTTTCTTCAGCGACGTCAGGACTCCTGCCTACTTGCGAGGGACAACTCTGGATTCTCCTCGAGGCTTGGCAGGGCAATTGGGACGCCTCTCCAGCTGAGGCGGGAGACCAAGTGTCCCTTTCCAAGTGCCACAGGAATCCTGGGACTCCTATCAAGTTTCACGAGGAGTCAGGCATCGTCTCCTTTGGAGGCACTGATCTCCGCGTACCTCTGGAGTTTTCAAAGGATGTGAGGCTATCGGTCGCGATGAGGTGGGGAACTAAGTCTTTCTCTGTGGTCTCCACAGGGGATTCAGACACCCTTTCGTCTTGGGAGATGCAAGACGAGCCTGCATTCCAGTCACTGCAGGGATATCCGGCCTTATTTCGAGTCAGGGCATCGCGGTGTCCATTCCACTTGAGGCCGCAAACTCAGGGTCCCTCTCACATACCTAGAGCTGAGAGAAGCCTCCTCTTGAGGTGCTTGTGGTAAGGTGGTATTCCTCTGGAGTCGAAGCCAGGGACTAACCTCTCTTTTTGAGTTGATTTTTGGTCCACAGAGTTCTTTCGTGTTGCAACAGTGACCTCAGGATCCCTCTAGCCTTGAAACAGTGTTCTTGGGGTTTCTCTGGAGTGCCATCAAGGAAATCAAGGCTCCTTTCATGTGTGATGTGCAAGACGGAATTGCTCTGCACGCAGTACAGGGGAATCGGGCCTCATCTCGCGGCGAGGGGGAAGTCTCATGGTTTTTCTCGAGTTGCGGCGGGAACCTGGGGTATATTCTCGAGTTACGACGGGGATGGCCCTTCCACCCACGTGTTTGTTCAGCCACGTCAGGACTCCTGCCTAGTTGCGAGGGACAACTCGGGATTCTCCTCGAGGCTTGGCAGGGCAATTGGGACGCCTCTCCAGCTGAGGCGGGAGACCAAGGGTCCCTTTCCACGTGCCACAAGAATCCTGGGACTCCTATCAAGTTTCACGAGGAGTCAGGCATCGTCTCCTTTGGAGGCACTGATCTCCGCGTACCTCTGGAATTTTCAAAGGATGTGAGGCCTCCGATCGACATGAGGTGGGGAAATAGGTGTTTCTCTGTGGTCTCCACAGGGGATTCAGACATCCTTTCTTCTTGGGAGATGCAAGACGAGCCTGCATTCAAGTCACTGCAGGGATATCCGGCCTTATTTCGAGTCAGGGCATCGCGGTGTCCATTCCACTTGAGGCCGCAAACTCAGGATCCCTCTCACATACCTAGAGCTGAGAGAAGCCTCCTCTTGAGGTGCTTGTGGTAAGGTGGTATTCCTCAGGAGTCGAAGCCAGGGACTAACCTCTCATCTCGTGTTGATTCTTGGTCCACGGAGCTCTTTCGTGTTGCTACAGTGACCTCAGGATCCCTCTAGCCTTGAAACAGTGTTCTTGGGGTTTCTCTGGAGTGCCATCAAGGAAATCAAGGCTCCTTTCATGTGTGATGTGCAACACGGAATTGCTCTGCACGCAGTGCAGGGGAATCGGGCCTCATCTCGCGGCGAGGGGGAAGTCTCATGGTTTTTCTCGAGTTGCGGCGGGAACCTGGGGTATATTCTCGAGTTACGACGGGGATGGCCCTTCCACCCACGTGTTTCTTCAGCGACGTCAGGACTCCTGCCTACTTGCGAGGGACAACTCGGGATTCTCCTCGAGGCTTTGCAGGGCAATTGGGACGCCTCTCCACCTGAGACGGGAGACCAAGGGTCACTTTCCATGTGCCACAGGAATCCTGGGTCTCCTATCAAGTTTCACGAGGAGTCAGGCATCGTCTCCTTTGGAGGCACTGATCTCCGCATACCTCTGGAGTTTTCAAAGGATTTGAGGCCTCCTGTCGCGATGAGGTGGGGAACTAGGTCTTTATCTGTGGTCTCCACAGGGGATTCAGACACCCTTTCGTCTTGGGAGATGCAAGACGAGCCTGCATTCCAGTCACTGCAGGGATATCCGGCCTTATTTCGAGTCAGGGCATCGCGGTGTCCATTCCACTTGAGGCCGCAAACTCAGGGTCCCTCTCACATACCTAGAGCTGAGAGAAGCCTCCTCTTGAGGTGCTTGTGGTAAGGTGGTATTCCTCTGGAGACGAATCCAGGGACTAACCTCTATTTTTGAGTTGATTTTTGGTCCACAGAGTTCTTTCGTGTTGCAACAGTGACCTCAGGATCCCTCTAGCCTTGAAACAGTGTTCTTGGGGTTTCTCTGGAGTGCCATCAAGGAAATCAAGGCTCCTTTCATGTGTGATGTGCAAGACGGAATTGCTCTGCACGCAGTACAGGGGAATCGGGCCTCATCTCGCGGCGAGGGGGAAGTCTCATGGTTTTTCTCGAGTTGCGGCGGGAACCTGGGGTATATTCTCGAGTTACGACGGGGATGGCCCTTCCACCCACGTGTTTGTTCAGCCACGTCAGGACTCCTGCCTAGTTGCGAGGGACAACTCGGGATTCTCCTCGAGGCTTGGCAGGGCAATTGGGACGCCTCTCCAGCTGAGGCGGGAGACCAAGGGTCCCTTTCCACGTGCCACAGGAATCCTGGGACTCCTATCAAGTTTCACGAGGAGTCAGGCATCGTCTCCTTTGGAGGCACTGATCTCCGCGTACCTCTGGAGTTTTCAAAGGATGTGAGGCCTCCGGTCGCGATGAGGTGGCGAACTAGGTCTTTCTCTGTGGTCTCCACAGGGGATTCAGACATCCTTTCATCTTGGGAGATGCAAGACGAGCCTGCATTCATGTCACTGCAGGGATATCCGGCCTTATTTCGAGTCAGGGCATCGCGGTGTCCATTCCACTTGAGGCCGCAAACTCAGGGTCCCTCTCACATACCTAGAGCTGAGAGAAGCCTCCTCTTGAGGTGCTTGTGGTAAGGTGGTATTCCTCTGGAGTCGAAGCCAGGGACTAACCTCTCATCTCGAGTTGATTTTTGGCCCACGGAGCTCTTTCGTGTTGCTACAGTGACCTCAGGATCCCTCTAGCCTTGAAACAGTGTTCTTGGGGTTTCTCTGGTGTGCCATCAAGGAAATCAAGGCTCCTTTCATGTGTGATGTGCAACACGGAATTGCTCTGCACGCAGTGCAGGGGAATCGGGCCTCATCTCGCGGCGAGGGGGAAGTCTCATGGTTTTTCTCGAGTTGCGGCGGGAAACTGGGGTATATTCTCGAGTTACGACGGGGATGGCCCTTCCACACACGTGTTTGTTCAGCCACGTCAGGACTCTTGCCTAGTTGCGAGACACAACTCTGGATTCTCCTCGAGGCTTGGCAAGGCAATTGGGACGCCTCTCCAGCTGAGGCGGGAGACCAAGGGTCCCTTTCCACGTGCCACAGGAATCCTGGGACTCCTATCAACTTTCACGAGGAGTCAGGCATCGTCTCCTTTGGAGGCACTGATCTCCGCATACCTCTGGAGTTTTCAAAGATGTGAGGCCTCCGGTCGCGATGAGGTGGGGAACTAGGTCTTTCTCTGTGGTCTCCACAGGGGATTCAGACATCCTTTCATCTTGGGAGATGCAAGACGAGCCTGCATTCCAGTCACTGCAGGAATATCCGGCCTTATTTCGAGTCAGGGCATCGCGGTGTCCATTCCACTTGAGGCCGCAAACTCAGGGTCCCTCTCACATACCTAGAGCTGAGAGAAGCCTCCTCTTGAGGTGCTTGTGGTAAGGTGGTATTCCTCTGGAGACGAAGCCAGGGACTAACCTCTCTTTTCGAGTTGATTTTTGGTCCACAGAGTTCTTTCGTGTTGCTACAGTGACCTCAGGATCCCTCTAGCCTTGAAACAGTGTTCTTGGGGTTTCTCTGGAGTGCCATCAAGGAAATAAAGGCTCCTTTCATGTGTGATGTGCAACACGGAATTGCTCTGCACGCAGTGCAGGGGAATCGGGCCTCATCTCGCATCGAGGGGGAAGTCTCATGGTTTTTCTCGAGTTGCGGCGGGAACCTGGGGTATATTCTCGAGTTACGACGGGGATGGCCCTTCCACGCACGTGTTTCTTCAGCGACGTCAGGACTCCTGCCTAGTTGCGAGGGACAACTCGGGATTCTCCTCGAGGCTTGGCAGGGCAATTGGAACGCCTCTCCAGCTGAGGCGGGAGACCAAGGGTCCCTTTCCACGTGCCACAAGAATCCTGGGACTCCTATCAAGTTTCACGAGGAGTCAGGCATCGTCTCCTTTGGAGGCACTGATCTCCGCGTACCTCTGGAGTTTTCAAAGGATGTGAGGCTATCGGTCGCGATGAGGTGGGGAACTAGGACTTTCTCTGTGGTCTCCACAGGGGATTCAGACATCCTTTCTTCTTGGGAGATGCAAGACGAGCCTGCATTCAAGTCACTGCAGGGATATCCGGCCTTATTTCGCGTCAGGGCATCGCGGTGTCCATTCCACTTGAGGCCGCAAACTCAGGGTCCCTCTCACATACCTAGAGCTGAGAGAAGCCTCCTCTTGAGGTGATTGTGGTAAGCTGGTATTCCTCGGGAGTCGAAGCCAGGGACTAACCTCTCATCTCGAATTTATTCTTGGTCCACGGAGCTCTTTCGTGTTGCTACAGTGACCTCAGGATCCCTCTAGCCTTGAAACAGTGTTCTTGGGGTTTCTCTGGAGTGCCATCAAGGAAATCAAGGCTCCTTTCATGTGTGATGTGCAACACGGAATTGCTCTGCACGCAGTGCAGGGGAATCAGGCCTCATCTCGCGGCGAGGGGGAAGTCTCATGGTTTTTCTCGAGTTGCGGCGGGAACCTGGGGTATATTCTCGAGTTAAGACGGGGATGGCCCTTCCACCCACGTGTTTCTTCAGCGACGTCAGGACTCCTGCCTAGTTGCGAGGGACAACTCTGGATTCTCCTGGAGGCTTTGCAGGGCAATTGGGACGCCTCTCCAGCTGAGGCGGGAGACCAAGGGTCCCTTTCCAAGTGCCACAGGAATCCTGGGACTCCTATCAAGTTTCACGAGGAGTCAGGCATCGTCTCCTTTGGAGGCACTGATCTCCGTGTACCTCTGGAGTTTTCAAAGGATGTGAGGCTATCGATCGCGATGAGGTGGGGAACTAAGTCTTTCTTTGTGCATTCCACAGAGGATTCAGACATCCTTTCGTCCTGGGAAATGCAAGACCAGCCGGCATTGAAGTCACTGCAGGGATATCCGGCCTTATTTCGAGTCAGGGCATCGCGGTGTCCATTCCACTTGAGGCCGCAAACTCAGGATCCCTCTCACATACCTAGAGCTGAGAGAAGCCTCCTCTTGAGGTGCTTGTGGTAAGGTGGTATTCCTCAGGAGTCGAAGCCAGGAACTAACCTCTCATCTCGTGTTGATTCTTGGTCCACGGAGCTCTTTCGTGTTGCTACAGTGACCTCAGGATCCCTCTAGCCTTGAAACAGTGTTCTTGGGGTTTCTCTGGAGTGCCATCAAGGAAATCAAGGCTCCTTTCATGTGTGATGTGCAACACGGAATTGCTCTGCACGCAGTGCATGGGAATCGGGCCTCATCTCGCGGCGAGGGGGACGTCTCATGATTTTTCTCGAGTTGCGGCGGGAACCTGGGGTATATTCTCGAGTTACGACGGGGATGGCCCTTCCACCCACGTGTTTCTTCAGCGACGTCAGGACTCCTGCCTACTTGCGAGGGACAACTCGGGATTCTCCTCGAGGCTTTGCAGGGCAATTGGGACGCCTCTCCACCTGAGACGGGAGACCAAGGGTCCCTTTCCATGTGCCACAGGAATCCTGGGTCTCCTATCAAGTTTCACGAGGAGTCAGGCATCGTCTCCTTTGGAGGCACTGATCTCCGCATACCTCTGGAGTTTTCAAAGGATTTGAGGCCTCCTGTCGCGATGAGGTGGGGAACTAGGTCTTTCTCTGTGGTCTCCACAGGGGATTCAGACACCCTTTCGTCTTGGGAGATGCAAGACGAGCCTGCATTCCAGTCACTGCAGGGATATCCGGCCTTATTTCGAGTCAGGGCATCGCGGTGTCCATTCCACTTGAGGCCGCAAACTCAGGGTCCCTCTCACATACCTAGAGCTGAGAGAAGCCTCCTCTTGAGGTGCTTGTGGTAAGGTGGTATTCCTCTGGAGTCGAAGCCAGGGACTAACCTCTCATCTCGAGTTGATTTTTGGTCCACGGAGCTCTTTCGTGTTGCTACAGTGACCTCAGGATCCCTCTAGCCTTGAAACAGTGTTCTTGGGGTTTCTCTGGAGTGCCATGAAGGAAATCAAGGCTCCTTTCATGTGTGATGTGCAACACAGAATTGCTCTGCACGCAGTGCAGGGGAATCGGGCCTCATCTCGCGGCGAGGGGGAAGTCTCATGGTTTTTCTCGAGTTGCGGCGGGAACCTGGGGTATATTCTCGAGTTACGACGGGGATGGCCCTTCCACACACGTGTTTGTTCAGCCACGTCAGGACTCTTGCCTAGTTGCGAGACACAACTCGGGATTCTCCTCGAGGCTTGGCAAGGCAATTGGGACGTCTCTCCAGCTGAGGCGGGAGACCAAGGGTCCCTTTCCACGTGCCACAGGAATCCTGGGACTCCTATCAAGTTTCACGAGGAGTCAGGCATCGTCTCCTTTGGAGGCACTGATCTCCGCGTACCTCTGGAGTTTTCAAAGGATGTGAGGCCTCCGGTCGCGATGAGGTGGGGAACTAGGTCTTTCTCTGTGGTCTCCACAGGGGATTCAGACATCCTTTCATCTTGGGAGATGCAAGACGAGCCTGCATTCAAGTCACTGCAGGGATATCCAGCCTTATTTTGCGTCAGGGCATCGCGGTGTCCATTCCACTTGAGGCCGCAAACTCAGGGTCCCTCTCACATACCTAGAGCTGAGAGAAGCCTCCTCTTGAGGTGCTTGTGGTAAGGTGGTATTCCTCTGGAGTCGAAGCCAGGGACTAACCTCTCATCTCGAGTTGATTTTTGGCCCACGGAGCTCTTTCGTGTTGCTACAGTGACCTCAGGATCCCTCTAGCCTTGAAACAGTGTTCTTGGGGTTTCTCTGGAGTGCCATCAAGGAAATCAAGGCTCCTTTCATGTGTGATGTGCAACACGGAATTGCTCTGCACGCAGTGCAGGGGAATCGGGCCTCATCTCGCGGCGAGGGGGAAGTCTCATGGTTTTTCTCGAGTTGCGGCGGGAACCTGGGGTATATTTTCGAGTTACGACAGGGATGGCCCTACCACCCACGTGTTTCTTCAGCGACGTCAGGACTCCTGCCTAGTTGCGAGGGACAACTCTGGATTCTCCTCGAGGCTTGGCAGGGCAATTGGGACGCCTCTCCAGCTGAGGCGGGAGACCAAGTGTCCCTTTCCAAGTGCCACAGGAATCCTGGGACTCCTATCAAGTTTCACGAGGAGTCAGGCATCGTCTCCTTTGGAGGCACTGATCTCCGCGTACCTCTGGAGTTTTCAAAGGATGTGAGGCTATCGGTCGCGATGAGGTGGGGAACTAAGTCTTTCTCTGTGGTCTCCACAGGGGATTCAGACACCCTTTCGTCTTGGGAGATGCAAGACGAGCCTGCATTCCAGTCACTGCAGGGATATCCGGCCTTATTTCGAGTCAGGGCATCGCGGTGTCCATTCCACTTGAGGCCGCAAACTCAGGGTCCCTCTCACATACCTAGAGCTGAGAGAAGCCTCCTCTTGAGGTGCTTGTGGTAAGGTGGTATTCCTCTGGAGACGAATCCAGGGACTAACCTCTCTTTTTGAGTTGATTTTTGGTCCACAGAGTTCTTTCGTGTTGCAACAGTGACCTCAGGATCCCTCTAGCCTTGAAACAGTGTTCTTGGGGTTTCTCTGGAGTGCCATCAAGGAAATCAAGGCTCCTTTCATGTGTGATGTGCAAGACGGAATTGCTCTGCACGCAGTACAGGGGAATCGGGCCTCATCTCGCGGCGAGGGGGAAGTCTCATGGTTTTTCTCGAGTTGCGGCGGGAACCTGGGGTATATTCTCGAGTTACGACGGGGATGGCCCTTCCACCCACGTGTTTGTTCAGCCACGTCAGGACTCCTGCCTAGTTGCGAGGGACAACTCGGGATTCTCCTCGAGGCTTGGCAGGGCAATTGGGACGCCTCTCCAGCTGAGGCGGGAGACCAAGGGTCCCTTTCCACGTGCCACAAGAATCCTGGGACTCCTATCAAGTTTCACGAGGAGTCAGGCATCGTCTCCTTTGGAGGCACTGATCTCCGCGTACCTCTGGAATTTTCAAAGGATGTGAGGCCTCCGATCGACATGAGGTGGGGAAATAGGTGTTTCTCTGTGGTCTCCACAGGGGATTCAGACATCCTTTCTTCTTGGGAGATGCAAGACGAGCCTGCATTCAAGTCACTGCAGGGATATCCGGCCTTATTTCGAGTCAGGGCATCGCGGTGTCCATTCCACTTGAGGCCGCAAACTCAGGATCCCTCTCACATACCTAGAGCTGAGAGAAGCCTCCTCTTGAGGTGCTTGTGGTAAGGTGGTATTCCTCAGGAGTCGAAGCCAGGGACTAACCTCTCATCTCGTGTTGATTCTTGGTCCACGGAGCTCTTTCGTGTTGCTACAGTGACCTCAGGATCCCTCTAGCCTTGAAACAGTGTTCTTGGGGTTTCTCTGGAGTGCCATCAAGGAAATCAAGGCTCCTTTCATGTGTGATGTGCAACACGGAATTGCTCTGCACGCAGTGCAGGGGAATCGGGCCTCATCTCGCGGCGAGGGGGAAGTCTCATGGTTTTTCTCGAGTTGCGGCGGGAACCTGGGGTATATTCTCGAGTTACGACGGGGATGGCCCTTCCACCCACGTGTTTCTTCAGCGACGTCAGGACTCCTGCCTACTTGCGAGGGACAACTCGGGATTCTCCTCGAGGCTTTGCAGGGCAATTGGGACGCCTCTCCAGCTGAGGCGGGAGACCAAGGGTCACTTTCCATGTGCCACAGGAATCCTGGGTCTCCTATCAAGTTTCACGAGGAGTCAGGCATCGTCTCCTTTGGAGGCACTGATCTCCGCATACCTCTGGAGTTTTCAAAGGATTTGAGGCCTCCTGTCGCGATGAGGTGGGGAACTAGGTCTTTATCTGTGGTCTCCACAGGGGATTCAGACACCCTTTCGTCTTGGGAGATGCAAGACGAGCCTGCATTCCAGTCACTGCAGGGATATCCGGCCTTATTTCGAGTCAGGGCATCGCGGTGTCCATTCCACTTGAGGCCGCAAACTCAGGGTCCCTCTCACATACCTAGAGCTGAGAGAAGCCTCCTCTTGAGGTGCTTGTGGTAAGGTGGTATTCCTCTGGAGACGAATCCAGGGACTAACCTCTCTTTTTGAGTTGATTTTTGGTCCACAGAGTTCTTTCGTGTTGCAACAGTGACCTCAGGATCCCTCTAGCCTTGAAACAGTGTTCTTGGGGTTTCTCTGGAGTGCCATCAAGGAAATCAAGGCTCCTTTCATGTGTGATGTGCAAGACGGAATTGCTCTGCACGCAGTACAGGGGAATCGGGCCTCATCTCGCGGCGAGGGGGAAGTCTCATGGTTTTTCTCGAGTTGCGGCGGGAACCTGGGGTATATTCTCGAGTTACGACGGGGATGGCCCTTCCACCCACGTGTTTGTTCAGCCACGTCAGGACTCCTGCCTAGTTGCGAGGGACAACTCGGGATTCTCCTCGAGGCTTGGCAGGGCAATTGGGACGCCTCTCCAGCTGAGGCGGGAGACCAAGGGTCCCTTTCCACGTGCCACAGGAATCCTGGGACTCCTATCAAGTTTCACGAGGAGTCAGGCATCGTCTCCTTTGGAGGCACTGATCTCCGCGTACCTCTGGAGTTTTCAAAGGATGTGAGGCCTCCGGTCGCGCGAGGTGGCGAACTAGGTCTTTCTCTGTGGTCTCCACAGGGGATTCAGACATCCTTTCATCTTGGGAGATGCAAGACGAGCCTGCATTCATGTCACTGCAGGGATATCCGGCCTTATTTCGAGTCAGGGCATCGCGGTGTCCATTCCACTTGAGGCCGCAAACTCAGGGTCCCTCTCACATACCTAGAGCTGAGAGAAGCCTCCTCTTGAGGTGCTTGTGGTAAGGTGGTATTCCTCTGGAGTCGAAGCCAGGGACTAACCTCTCATCTCGAGTTGATTTTTGGCCCACGGAGCTCTTTCGTGTTGCTACAGTGACCTCAGGATCCCTCTAGCCTTGAAACAGTGTTCTTGGGGTTTCTCTGGAGTGCCATCAAGGAAATCAAGGCTCCTTTCATGTGTGATGTGCAACACGGAATTGCTCTGCACGCAGTGCAGGGGAATCGGGCCTCATCTCGCGGCGAGGGGGAAGTCTCATGGTTTTTCTCGAGTTGCGGCGGGAACCTGGGGTATATTCTCGAGTTACGACGGGGATGGCCCTTCCACCCACGTGTTTCTTCAGCCACGTCAGGACTCCTGCCTAGTTGCGACGGACAACTCGGGATTCTCCTCGAGGCTTGGCAGGGCAATTGGGACGCCTCTCCATCTGAGACGGGAGACCAAGGGTCCCATTCCAAGTGCCACAGGAATCCTGGGTCTCCTATCAAGTTTCACGAGGAGTCAGGCATCGTCTCCTTTGGAGGCACTGATCTCCGCGTACCTCTGGAGTTTTCAAAGGATTTGAGGCCTCCTGTCGCGATGAGGTGGGGAACTAGGTCTTTCTCTGTGGTCTCCACAGGGGATTCAGACACCCTTTCGTCTTGGGAGATGCAAGACGAGCCTGCATTCCAGTCACTGCAGGGATATCCGGCCTTATTTCGAGTCAGGGCATCCCGGTGTCCATTCCACTTGAGGCCGCAAACTCAGGGTCCCTCTCACATACCTAGAGCTGAGAGAAGCCTCCTCTTGAGGTGCTTGTGGTAAGGTGGTATTCCTCTGGAGTCGAAGCCAGGGACTAACCTCTCATCTCGAGTTGATTTTTGGACCACGGAGCTCTTTCGTGTTGCTACAGTGACCTCAGGATCCCTCTAGCCTTGAAACAGTGTTCTTGGGGTTTCTCTGGAGTGCCATCAAGGAAATCAAGGCTCCTTTCATGTGTGATGTGCAACACGGAATTGCTCTGCACGCAGTGCAGGGGAATCGGGCCTCATCTCGCGGCGAGGGGGAAGTCTCATGGTTTTTCTCGAGTTGCGGCAGGATCCTGGGGTATATTCTCGAGTTACAACGGGGATGGCCCTTCCACCCACGTGTTTCTTCAGCGACGTCAGGACTCCTGCCTACTTGCGAGGGACAACTCTGGATTCTCCTCGAGGCTTGGCAGGGCAATTGGGACGCCTCTCCAGCTGAGGCGGGAGACCAAGTGTCCCTTTCCAAGTGCCACAGGAATCCTGAGACTCCTATCAAGTTTCACGAGGAGTCAGGCATCGTCTCCTTTGGAGGCACTGATCTCCGCGTACCTCTGGAGTTTTCAAAGGATGTGAGGCTATCGGTCGAGATGAGGTGGGGAACTAAGTATTTCTCTGTGCTTTCCACAGGGGATTCAGACATCCTTTCGTCCTGGGAGATGCAAGACGAGCCTGCATTGAAGTCACTGCAGGGATATCCGGCCTTATTTCGAGTCAGGGCATCGCGGTGTCCATTCCACTTGAGGCCGCAAACTCAGGGTCCCTCTCACATACCTAGAGCTGAGAGAAGCCTCCTCTTGAGGTGCTTGTGGTAAGGTGGTATTCCTCTGGAGACGAATCCAGGGACTAACCTCTCTTTTTGAGTTGATTTTTGGTCCACAGAGTTCTTTCGTGTTGCTACAGTGACCTCAGGATCCCTCTAGCCTGGAAACAGTGTTCTTGGGGTTTCTCTGGAGTGCCATCAAGGAAATCAAGGCTCCTTTCATGTGTGATGTGCAAGACGGAATTGCTCTGCACGCAGTACAGGGGAATCCGGCCTCATCTCGCATCGAGGGGGAAGTCTCATGGTTTTTCTCGAGTTTCGGCGGGAACCTGGGGTATATTCTCGAGTTACGACGGGGATGGCCCTTCCACCCACGTGTTTGTTCAGCCACGTCAGGACTCCTGCCTAGTTGCGAGGGACAACTCGGGATTCTCCTCGAGGCTTGGCAGGGCAATTGGAACGCCTCTCCAGCTGAGGCGGGAGACCAATGGTCCCTTTCCACGTGCCACAAGAATCCTGGGACTCCTATCAAGTTTCACGAGGAGTCAGGCATCGTCTCCTTTGGAGGCACTGATCTCCGCGTACCTCTGGAGTTTTCAAAGGATGTGAGGCCTCCGGTCGCGATGAGGTGGGGAACTAGGTGTTTCTCTGTGGTCTCCACAGGGGATTCAGACATACTTTCATCTTGGGAGATGCAAGACGAGCCTGCATTCAAGTCACTGCAGGGATATCCGGCCTTATTTCGAGTCAGGGCATCGCGGTGTCCATTCCACTTGAGGCCGCAAACTCAGGGTCCCTCTCACATACCTAGAGCTGAGAGAAGCCTCCTCTTGAGGTGCTTGTGGTAAGGTGGTATTCCTCTGGAGTCGAAGCCAGGGACTAACCTCTCATCTCGTGTTGATTCTTGGTCCACGGAGCTCTTTCGTGTTGCCACAGTGACCTGAGGATCCCTCTAGCCTTGAAACAGTGTTCTTGGGGTTTCTCTGGAGTGCCATCAAGGAAATAAAGGCTCCTTTCATGTGTGATGTGCAACACGGAATTGCTCTGCACGCAGTGCAGGGGAATCGGGCCTCATCTCGCGGCGAGGGGGAAGTCTCATGGTTTTTCTCGAGTTGCGGCGGGAACCTGGGATATATTCTCGAGTTACGACGGGGATGGCCCTTCCACCCACGTGTGTGTTCAACCATGTCAGGACTCCTGCCTAGTTGCGAGGGACAACTCGGGATTCTCCTCGAGGCTTGGCAGGGCAATTGGAACGCCTCTCCAGCTGAGGCGGGAGACCAAGGGTCCCTTTCCACGTGCCACAGGAATCCTGGGTCCCCTATCAAGTTTCACGAGCAGTCAGGCATCGTCTCCTTTGGAGGCACTGATCTCCGCATACCTCTGGAGTTTTCAAAGGATTTGAGGCCTCCTGTCGCGATGAGGTGGGGAACTAGGTCTTTCTCTGTGGTCTCCACAGGGGATTCAGACACCCTTTCGTCTTGGGAGATGCAAGACGAGCCTGCATTCCAGTCACTGCAGGGATATCCGGCCTTATTTCGAGTCAGGGCATCGCGGTGTCCATTCCACTTGAGGCCGCAAACTCAGGGTCCCTCTCACATACCTAGAGCTGAGAGAAGCCTCCTCTTGAGGTGCTTGTGGTAAGGTGGTATTCCTCTGGAGTCGAAGCCAGGGACTAACCTCTCATCTCGAGTTGATTTTTCGTCCCCGGAGCTCTTTCGTGTTGCTACAGTGACCTCAGGATCCCTCTAGCCTTGAAACAGTGTTCTTGGGGTTTCTCTGGAGTGCCATGAAGGAAATCAAGGCTCCTTTCATGTGTGATGTGCAACACGGAATTGCTCTGCACGCAGTGCAGGGGAATCGGGCCTCATCTCGCGGCGAGGGGGAAGTCTCATGGTTTTTCTCGAGTTGCGGCGGGAAACTGGGGTATATTCTCGAGTTACGACGGGGATGGCCCTTCCACACACGTGTTTGTTCAGCCACGTCAGGACTCTTGCCTAGTTGCGAGACACAACTCGGGATTCTCCTCGAGGCTTGGCAAGGCAATTGGGACGCCTCTCCAGCTGAGGCGGGAGACCAAGGGTCCCTTTCCACGTGCCACAGGAATCCTGGGACTCCTATCAACTTTCACGAGGAGTCAGGCATCGTCTCCTTTGGAGGCACTGATCTCCGCATACCTCTGGAGTTTTCAAAGATGTGAGGCCTCCGGTCGCGATGAGGTGGGGAACTAGGTCTTTCTCTGTGGTCTCCACAGGGGATTCAGACATCCTTTCGTCCTGGGAGATGCAAGACGAGCTAGCATTGAAGTCACTGCAGGGATATCCGGCCTTATTTCGAGTCAGGGCATCGCGGTGTCCATTCCACTTGAGGCCGCAAACTCAGGGTCCCTCTCACATACCTAGAGCTGAGAGAAGCCTCCTCTTGAGGGGCTTGTGGTAAGGTGGTATTCCTCTGGAGACGAATCCAGGGACTAACCTCTTTTTTCGAGTTGATTTTTGGTCCACAGAGTTCTTTCGTGTTGCTACAGTGACCTCAGGATCCCTCTATCCTTGAAACAGTGTTCTTGGGGTTTCTCTGGAGTGCCATCAAGGAAATCAAGGCTCCTTTCATGTGTGATGTGCAAGACGGAATTGCTTTGCACGCAGTACAGGGGAATCGGGCCTCATCTCGCATCGAGGGGGAAGTCTCATGGTTTTTCTCGAGTTGCGCCGGGAACCTGGGGTATATTCTCGAGTTACGACGGGGATGGCCCTTCCACCCACGTGTTTGTTCAGCCACGTCAGGACTCCTGCCTAGTTGCCAGGGACAACTCGGGATTCTCCTCGAGGCTTGGCAGGGCAATTGAAACGCCTCTCCAGCTGAGGCGGGAGACCAAGGGTCCCTTTCCACGTGCCACAAGAATCCTGGGACTCCTATCAAGTTTCACGAGGAGTCAGGCATCGTCTCCTTTGGAGGCACTGATCTCTGAGTACCTCTGGAGTTTTCAAAGATGTGAGGCCTCCGGTCGCGATGAGGTGGGGAACTATGTCTTTCTCTGTGGTCTCCACAGGGGATTCAGACATCCTTTCTTCATGGGAGATGCAAGACGAGCCTGCATTCAAGTCACTGCAGGGATATCCGGCCTTATTTCGAGTCAGGGCATCGTGGTGTCCATTCCACTTGAGGCCGCAAACTCAGGATCCCTCTCACAAACCTAGAGCTGAGAGAAGCCTCCTCTTGAGGTGCTTGTGGTACGGTGGTATCCCTCAGAAGTCGAAGCCAGGGACTAACCTCTCATCTCGTGTTGATTCTTGGTCCACGGAGCTCTTTCGTGTTGCTACAGTGACCTCAGGATCCCTCTAGCCTTGAAACAGTGTTCTTGGGGTTTCTCTGGAGTGCCATGAAGGAAATCAAGGCTCCTTTCATGTGTGATGTGCAACACGGAATTGCTCTGCACGCAGTGCAGGGGAATCGGGCCTCATCTCGCGGCGAGTGGGAAGTCTCATGGTTTTTCTCGAGTTGCGGCGGGAACCTGGGGTATATTCTCGAGTTACTACGGGGATGGCCTTTCCACCCACGTGTTTCTTCAGCCACGTCAGGACTCCTGCCTAGTTGCGAGGGACAACTCGGGATTCTCCTCGAGGCTTGGCAGGGCAATTGGGACGCCTCTCCATCTGAGACGGGAGACCAAGTGTCCCTTTCCAAGTGCCACAGGAATCCTGGGTCTCCTATCAAGTTTCACGAGGAGTCAGGCATCGTCTCCTTTGGAGGCACTGATCTCCGCGTACCTCTGCAGTTTTCAAAGGATTTGAGGCCTCCTGTCGCGATGAGGTGGGGAACTAGGTCTTTCTCTGTGGTCTCCACAGGGGATTCAGACACCCTTTCGTCTTGGGAGATGCAAGACGAGCCTGCATTCCAGTCACTGCAGGGATATCCGGCCTTATTTCGAGTCAGGGCATCCCGGTGTCCATTCCACTTGAGGCCGCAAACTCAGGGTCCCTCTCACATACCTAGAGCTGAGAGAAGCCTCCTCTTGAGGTGCTTGTGGTAAGGTGGTATTCCTCTGGAGTCGAAGCCAGGGACTAACCTCTCATCTCGAGTTGATTTTTGGACCACGGAGCTCTTTCGTGTTGCTACAGTGACCTCAGGATCCCTCTAGCCTTGAAACAGTGTTCTTGGGGTTTCTCTGGAGTGCCATCAAGGAAATCAAGGCTCCTTTCATGTGTGATGTGCAACACGGAATTGCTCTGCACGCAGTGCAGGGGAATCGGGCCTCATCTCGCGGCGAGGGGGAAGTCTCATGGTTTTTCTCGAGTTGCGGCAGGATCCTGGGGTATATTCTCGAGTTACAACGGGGATGGCCCTTCCACCCACGTGTTTCTTCAGCGACGTCAGGACTCCTGCCTACTTGCGAGGGACAACTCTGGATTCTCCTCGAGGCTTGGCAGGGCAATTGGGACGCCTCTCCAGCTGAGGCGGGAGACCAAGTGTCCCTTTCCAAGTGCCACAGGAATCCTGAGACTCCTATCAAGTTTCACGAGGAGTCAGGCATCGTCTCCTTTGGAGGCACTGATCTCCGCGTACCTCTGGAGTTTTCAAAGGATGTGAGGCTATCGGTCGAGATGAGGTGGGGAACTAAGTATTTCTCTGTGCTTTCCACAGGGGATTCAGACATCCTTTCGTCCTGGGAGATGCAAGACGAGCCTGCATTGAAGTCACTGCAGGGATATCCGGCCTTATTTCGAGTCAGGGCATCGCGGTGTCCATTCCACTTGAGGCCGCAAACTCAGGGTCCCTCTCACATACCTAGAGCTGAGAGAAGCCTCCTCTTGAGGTGCTTGTGGTAAGGTGGTATTCCTCTGGAGACGAATCCAGGGACTAACCTCTCTTTTTGAGTTGATTTTTGGTCCACAGAGTTCTTTCGTGTTGCTACAGTGACCTCAGGATCCCTCTAGCCTGGAAACAGTGTTCTTGGGGTTTCTCTGGAGTGCCATCAAGGAAATCAAGGCTCCTTTCATGTGTGATGTGCAAGACGGAATTGCTCTGCACGCAGTACAGGGGAATCCGGCCTCATCTCGCATCGAGGGGGAAGTCTCATGGTTTTTCTCGAGTTTCGGCGGGAACCTGGGGTATATTCTCGAGTTACGACGGGGATGGCCCTTCCACCCACGTGTTTGTTCAGCCACGTCAGGACTCCTGCCTAGTTGCGAGGGACAACTCGGGATTCTCCTCGAGGCTTGGCAGGGCAATTGGAACGCCTCTCCAGCTGAGGCGGGAGACCAATGGTCCCTTTCCACGTGCCACAAGAATCCTGGGACTCCTATCAAGTTTCACGAGGAGTCAGGCATCGTCTCCTTTGGAGGCACTGATCTCCGCGTACCTCTGGAGTTTTCAAAGGATGTGAGGCCTCCGGTCGCGATGAGGTGGGGAACTAGGTGTTTCTCTGTGGTCTCCACAGGGGATTCAGACATACTTTCATCTTGGGAGATGCAAGACGAGCCTGCATTCAAGTCACTGCAGGGATATCCGGCCTTATTTCGAGTCAGGGCATCGCGGTGTCCATTCCACTTGAGGCCGCAAACTCAGGGTCCCTCTCACATACCTAGAGCTGAGAGAAGCCTCCTCTTGAGGTGCTTGTGGTAAGGTGGTATTCCTCTGGAGTCGAAGCCAGGGACTAACCTCTCATCTCGTGTTGATTCTTGGTCCACGGAGCTCTTTCGTGTTGCCACAGTGACCTGAGGATCCCTCTAGCCTTGAAACAGTGTTCTTGGGGTTTCTCTGGAGTGCCATCAAGGAAATAAAGGCTCCTTTCATGTGTGATGTGCAACACGGAATTGCTCTGCACGCAGTGCAGGGGAATCGGGCCTCATCTCGCGGCGAGGGGGAAGTCTCATGGTTTTTCTCGAGTTGCGGCGGGAACCTGGGATATATTCTCGAGTTACGACGGGGATGGCCCTTCCACCCACGTGTGTGTTCAACCATGTCAGGACTCCTGCCTAGTTGCGAGGGACAACTCGGGATTCTCCTCGAGGCTTGGCAGGGCAATTGGAACGCCTCTCCAGCTGAGGCGGGAGACCAAGGGTCCCTTTCCACGTGCCACAGGAATCCTGGGTCCCCTATCAAGTTTCACGAGGAGTCAGGCATCGTCTCCTTTGGAGGCACTGATCTCCGCATACCTCTGGAGTTTTCAAAGGATTTGAGGCCTCCTGTCGCGATGAGGTGGGGAACTAGGTCTTTCTCTGTGGTCTCCACAGGGGATTCAGACACCCTTTCGTCTTGGGAGATGCAAGACGAGCCTGCATTCCAGTCACTGCAGGGATATCCGGCCTTATTTCGAGTCAGGGCATCGCGGTGTCCATTCCACTTGAGGCCGCAAACTCAGGGTCCCTCTCACATACCTAGAGCTGAGAGAAGCCTCCTCTTGAGGTGCTTGTGGTAAGGTGGTATTCCTCTGGAGTCGAAGCCAGGGACTAACCTCTCATCTCGAGTTGATTTTTCGTCCCCGGAGCTCTTTCGTGTTGCTACAGTGACCTCAGGATCCCTCTAGCCTTGAAACAGTGTTCTTGGGGTTTCTCTGGAGTGCCATGAAGGAAATCAAGGCTCCTTTCATGTGTGATGTGCAACACAGAATTGCTCTGCACGCAGTGCAGGGGAATCGGGCCTCATCTCGCGGCGAGGGGGAAGTCTCATGGTTTTTCTCGAGTTGCGGCGGGAAACTGGGGTATATTCTCGAGTTACGACGGGGATGGCCCTTCCACACACGTGTTTGTTCAGCCACGTCAGGACTCTTGCCTAGTTGCGAGACACAACTCGGGATTCTCCTCGAGGCTTGGCAAGGCAATTGGGACGCCTCTCCAGCTGAGGCGGGAGACCAAGAGTCCCTTTCCACGTGCCACAGGAATCCTGGGACTCCTATCAACTTTCACGAGGAGTCAGGCATCGTCTCCTTTGGAGGCACTGATCTCCGCATACCTCTGGAGTTTTCAAAGATGTGAGGCCTCCGGTCGCGATGAGGTGGGGAACTAGGTCTTTCTCTGTGGTCTCCACAGGGGATTCAGACATCCTTTCATCTTGGGAGATACAAGACGAGCCTGCATTCCAGTCACTGCATGAATATCCGGCCTTATTTCGAGTCAGGGCATCGCGGTGTCCATTCCACTTGAGGCCGCAAACTCAGGGTCCCTCTCACATACCTAGAGCTGAGAGAAGCCTCCTCTTGAGGTGCTTGTGGTAAGGTGGTATTCCTCTGGAGACGAATCCAGGGACTAACCTCTCTTTTCGAGTTGATTTTTGGTCCACAGAGTTCTTTCGTGTTGCTACAGTGACCTCAGGATCCCTCTAGCCTTGAAACAGTGTTCTTGGGGTTTCTCTGGAGTGCCATCAAGGAAATCAAGGCTCCTTTCATGTGTGATGTGCAAGACGGAATTGCTCTGCACGCAGTACAGAGGAATCGGGCCTCATCTCGCATCGAGGGGGAAGTCTCATGGTTTTTCTCGAGTTGCGGCGGGAACCTGGGGTATATTCTCGAGTTACGACGGGGATGGCCCTTCCACGCACGTGTTTCTTCAGCGACGTCAGGACTCCTGCCTAGTTGCGAGGGACAACTCGGGATTCTCCTCGAGGCTTGGCAGGGCAATTGGAACGCCTCTCCAGCTGAGGCGGGAGACCAAGGGTCCCTTTCCACGTGCCACAAGAATCCTGGGATTCCTATCAAGTTTCACGAGGAGTCAGGCATCGTCTCCTTTGGAGGCACTGATCTCCGCGTACCTCTGGAGTTTTCAAAGGATGTGAGGCTATCGGTCGCGATGAGGTGGGGAACTAGGACTTTCTCTGTGGTCTCCACAGGGGATTCAGACATCCTTTCTTCTTGGGAGATGCAAGACGAGCCTGCATTCAAGTCACTGCAGGGATATCCGGCCTTATTTCGCGTCAGGGCATCGCGGTGTCCATTCCACTTGAGGCCGCAAACTCAGGGTCCCTCTCACATACCTAGAGCTGAGAGAAGCCTCCTCTTGAGGTGATTGTGGTAAGCTGGTATTCCTCGGGAGTCGAAGCCAGGGACTAACCTCTCATCTCGAATTTATTCTTGGTCCACGGAGCTCTTTCGTGTTGCTACAGTGACCTCAGGATCCCTCTAGCCTTGAAACAGTGTTCTTGGGGTTTCTCTGGAGTGCCATCAAGGAAATCAAGGCTCCTTTCATGTGTGATGTGCAACACGGAATTGCTCTGCACGCAGTGCAGGGGAATCGGGCCTCATCTCGCGGCGAGGGGGAAGTCTCATGGTTTTTCTCGAGTTGCGGCGGGAACCTGGGGTATATTCTCGAGTTAAGACGGGGATGGCCCTTCCACCCACGTGTTTCTTCAGCGACGTCAGGACTCCTGCCTAGTTGCGAGGGACAACTCTGGATTCTCCTCGAGGCTTTGCAGGGCAATTGGGACGCCTCTCCAGCTGAGGCGGGAGACCAAGGGTCCCTTTCCAAGTGCCACAGGAATCCTGGGACTCCTATCAAGTTTCACGAGGAGTCAGGCATCGTCTCCTTTGGAGGCACTGATCTCCGCGTACCTCTGGAGTTTTCAAAGGATGTGAGGCTATCGATCGCGATGAGGTGGGGAACTAAGTCTTTCTTTGTGCATTCCACAGAGGATTCAGACATCCTTTCGTCCTGGGAAATGCAAGACCAGCCGGCATTGAAGTCACTGCAGGGATATCCGGCCTTATTTCGAGTCAGGGCATCGCGGTGTCCATTCCACTTGAGGCCGCAAACTCAGGGTCCCTCTCACATACATAGAGCTGAGAGAAGCCTCCTCTTGAGGTGCTTGTGGTAAGGTGGTATTCCTCTGGAGACGAAGCCAGGGACTAACCTCTCTTTTCGAGTTGATTTTTGGTCCACAGAGTTCTTTCGTGTTGCTACAGTGACCTCAGGATCCCTCTAGCCTTGAAACAGTGTTCTTGGGGTTTCTCTGGAGTGACATCAAGGAAATCAAGGCTCCTTTCATGTGTGATGTGCAAGACGAAATTGCTCTGCACGCAGTACAGGGGAATCGGGCCTCATCTCGCGGCGAGGGGGAAGTCTCATGGTTTTTCTCGAGTTGCGGCGGGAACCTGGGGTATATTCTCGAGTTACGACGGGGATGGCCCTTCCACCCACGTGTTTGTTCAGCCACGTCAGGACTCCTGCCTAGTTGGGAGGGACAACTCGGGATTCTCCTCGAGGCTTGGCAGGGCAATTGGGACGCCTCTCCAGCTGAGGCGGGAGACCAAGGGTCCCTTTCCACGTGCCACAGGAATCCTGGGACTCCTATCAAGTTTCACGAGGAGTCAGGCATCGTCTCCTTTGGAGGCACTGATCTTCGCGTACCTCTGGAATTTTCAAAGGATGTGAGGCCTCCGATCGCCATGAGGTGGGGAACTAGGTGTTTCTCTGTGGTCTCCACAGGGGATTCAGACACCCTTTCATCTTGGGAGATGCAAGACGAGCCTGCATTCCAGTCACTGCAGGGATATCCGGCCTTATTTGGCGTCAGGGCATCGCGGTGTCCATTCCACTTGAGGCCGCAAACTCAGGGTCCCTCTCACATACCTAGAGCTGAGAGAAGCCTCCTCTTGAGGTGCTTGTGGTAAGGTGGTATTCCTCTGGAGTCGAAGCCAGGGACTAACCTCTCATCTCGAGTTGATTTTTGGCCCACGGAGCTCTTTCGTGTTGCTACAGTGACCTCAGGATCCCTCTAGCCTTGAAACAGTGTTCTTGGGGTTTCTCTGGAGTGCCATCAAGGAAATCAAGGCTCCTTTCATGTGTGATGTGCAACACGGAATTGCTCTGCACGCAGTGCAGGGGAATCGGGCCTCATCTCGCGGCGAGGGGGAAGTCTCATGGTTTTTCTCGAGTTGCGGCGGGAACCTGGGGTATATTCTCGAGTTACGACGGGGATGGCCCTTCCACCCACGTGTTTCTTCAGCGACGTCAGGACTCCTGCCTAGTTGCGAGGGACAACTCTGGATTCTCCTCGAGGCTTGGCAGGGCAATTGGGACGCCTCTCCAGCTGAGGCGGGAGACCAAGTGTCCCTTTCCAAGTGCCACAGGAATCCTGGGACTCCTATCAAGTTTCACGAGGAGTCAGGCATCGTCTCCTTTGGAGGCACTGATCTCCGCATACCTCTGGAGTTTTCAAAGGATGTGAGGCTATCGGTCGCGATGAGGTGGGGAACTAAGTCTTTCTCTGTGGTCTCCACAGGGGATTCAGACACCCTTTCGTCTTGGGAGATGCAAGACGAGCCTGCATTCCAGTCACTGCAGGGATATCCGGCCTTATTTCGAGTCAGGGCATCGCGGTGTCCATTCCACTTGAGGCCGCAAACTCAGGGTCCCTCTCACATACCTAGAGCTGAGAGAAGCCTCCTCTTGAGGTGCTTGTGGTAAGGTGGTATTCCTCTGGAGACGAATCCAGGGACTAACCTCTCTTTTTGAGTTGATTTTTGGTCCACAGAGTTCTTTCGTGTTGCAACAGTGACCTCAGGATCCCTCTAGCCTTGAAACAGTGTTCTTGGGGTTTCTCTGGAGTGCCATCAAGGAAATCAAGGCTCCTTTCATGTGTGATGTGCAAGACGGAATTGCTCTGCACGCAGTACAGGGGAATCGGGCCTCATCTCGCGGCGAGGGGGAAGTCTCATGGTTTTTCTCGAGTTGCGGCGGGAACCTGGGGTATATTCTCGAGTTACGACGGGGATGGCCCTTCCACCCACGTGTTTGTTCAGCCACGTCAGGACTCCTGCCTAGTTGCGAGGGACAACTCGGGATTCTCCTCGAGGCTTGGCAGGGCAATTGGGACGCCTCTCCAGCTGAGGCGGGAGACCAAGGGTCCCTTTCCACGTGCCACAAGAATCCTGGGACTCCTATCAAGTTTCACGAGGAGTCAGGCATCGTCTCCTTTGGAGGCACTGATCTCCGCGTACCTCTGGAATTTTCAAAGGATGTGAGGCCTCCGATCGACATGAGGTGGGGAAATAGGTGTTTCTCTGTGGTCTCCACAGGGGATTCAGACATCCTTTCTTCTTGGGAGATGCAAGACGAGCCTGCATTCAAGTCACTGCAGGGATATCCGGCCTTATTTCGAGTCAGGGCATCGCGGTGTCCATTCCACTTGAGGCCGCAAACTCAGGATCCCTCTCACATACCTAGAGCTGAGAGAAGCCTCCTCTTGAGGTGCTTGTGGTAAGGTGGTATTCCTCAGGAGTCGAAGCCAGGGACTAACCTCTCATCTCGTGTTGATTCTTGGTCCACGGAGCTCTTTCGTGTTGCTACAGTGACCTCAGGATCCCTCTAGCCTTGAAACAGTGTTCTTGGGGTTTCTCTGGAGTGCCATCAAGGAAATCAAGGCTCCTTTCATGTCTGATGTGCAAGACGGAATTGCTCTGCACGCAGTGCAGGGGAATCGGGCCTCATCTCGCGGCGAGGGGGAAGTCTCATGGTTTTTCTCGAGTTGCGGCGGGAACCTGGGGTATATTCTCGAGTTACAACGGGGATGGCCCTTCCACCCACGTGTTTCTTCAGCGACGTCAGGACTCCTGCCTACTTGCGAGGGACAACTCGGGATTCTCCTCGAGGCTTTGCAGGGCAATTGGGACGCCTCTCCACCTGAGACGGGAGACCAAGGGTCACTTTCCATGTGCCACAGGAATCCTGGGTCTCCTATCAAGTTTCACGAGGAGTCAGGCATCCTCTCCTTTGGAGGCACTGATCTCCGCATACCTCTGGAGTTTTCAAAGGATTTGAGGCCTCCTGTCGCGATGAGGTGGGGAACTAGGTCTTTATCTGTGGTCTCCACAGGGGATTCAGACACCCTTTCGTCTTGGGAGATGCAAGACGAGCCTGCATTCCAGTCACTGCAGGGATATCCGGCCTTATTTCGAGTCAGGGCATCGCGGTGTCCATTCCACTTGAGGCCGCAAACTCAGGGTCCCTCTCACATACCTAGAGCTGAGAGAAGCCTCCTCTTGAGGTGCTTGTGGTAAGGTGGTATTCCTCTGGAGACGAATCCAGGGACTAACCTCTATTTTTGAGTTGATTTTTGGTCCACAGAGTTCTTTCGTGTTGCAACAGTGACCTCAGGATCCCTCTAGCCTTGAAACAGTGTTCTTGGGGTTTCTCTGGAGTGCCATCAAGGAAATCAAGGCTCCTTTCATGTGTGATGTGCAAGACGGAATTGCTCTGCACGCAGTACAGGGGAATCGGGCCTCATCTCGCGGCGAGGGGGAAGTCTCATGGTTTTTCTCGAGTTGCGGCGGGAACCTGGGGTATATTCTCGAGTTACGACGGGGATGGCCCTTCCACCCACGTGTTTGTTCAGCCACGTCAGGACTCCTGCCTAGTTGCGAGGGACAACTCGGGATTCTCCTCGAGGCTTGGCAGGGCAATTGGGACGCCTCTCCAGCTGAGGCGGGAGACCAAGGGTCCCTTTCCACGTGCCACAAGAATCCTGGGACTCCTATCAAGTTTCACGAGGAGTCAGGCATCGTCTCCTTTGGAGGCACTGATCTCCGCGTACCTCTGGAATTTTCAAAGGATGTGAGGCCTCCGATCGCCATGAGGTGGGGAACTAGGTGTTTCTCTGTGGTCTCCACAGGGGATTCAGACATCCTTTCTTCTTGGGAGATGCAAGACGAGCCTGCATTCAAGTCACTGCAGGGATATCCGGCCTTATTTCGAGTCAGGGCGTCGCGGTGTCCATTCCACTTGAGGCCGCAAACTCAGGATCCCTCTCACATACCTAGAGCTGAGAGAAGCCTCCTCTTGAGGTGCTTGTGGTAAGGTGGTATTTCTCAGGAGTCGAAGCCAGGGACTAACCTCTCATCTCGTGTTGATTCTTGGTCCACGGAGCTCTTTCGTGTTGCTACAGTGACCTCAGGATCCCTCTAGCCTTGAAACAGTGTTCTTGGGGTTTCTCTGGAGTGCCATCAAGGAAATCAAGGCTCCTTTCATGTGTGATGTGCAACACGGAATTGCTCTGCACGCAGTGCAGGGGAATCGGGCCTCATCTCGCGGCGAGGGGGAAGTCTCATGGTTTTTCTCGAGTTGCGGCGGGAACCTGGGGTATATTCTCGAGTTACGACGGGGATGGCCCTTCCACCCACGTGTTTGTTCAGCCACGTCAGGACTCCTGCCTAGTTGCGAGGGACAACTCGGGATTCTCCTCGAGGCTTGGCAGGGCAATTGGGACGCCTCTCCAGCTGAGGCGGGAGACCAAGGGTCCCTTTCCACGTGCCACAAGAATCCTGGGACTCCTATCAAGTTTCACGAGGAGTCAGGCATCGTCTCCTTTGGAGGCACTGACCTCCGCGTACCTCTGGAGTTTTCAAAGGATGTGAGGCCTCCGGTCGCGATGAGGTGGGGAACTAGGTCTTTCTCTGTGGTCTCCACAGGGGATTCAGACATCCTTTCATCTTGGGAGATGCAAGACGAGCCTGCATTCAAGTCACTGCAGGGATATCCAGCCTTATTTTGCGTCAGGGCATCGCGGTGTCCATTCCACTTGAGGCCGCAAACTCAGGGTCCCTCTCACATACCTAGAGCTGAGAGAAGCCTCCTCTTGAGGTGCTTGTGGTAAGGTGGTATTCCTCTGGAGTCGAAGCCAGGGACTAACCTCTCATCTCGAGTTGATTTTTGGCCCACGGAGCTCTTTCGTGTTGCTACAGTGACCTCAGGATCCCTCTAGCCTTGAAACAGTGTTCTTGGGGTTTCTCTGGAGTGCCATCAAGGAAATCAAGGCTCCTTTCATGTGTGATGTGCAACACGGAATTGCTCTGCACGCAGTGCAGGGGAATCGGGCCTCATCTCGCGGCGAGGGGGAAGTCTCATGGTTTTTCTCGAGTTGCGGCGGGAACCTGGGGTATATTCTCGAGTTACGACGGGGATGGCCCTTCCACCCAGGTGTTTCTTCAGCGACGTCAGGACTCCTGCCTAGTTGCGTTGGACAACTCTGGATTCTCCTCGAGGCTTGGCAGGGCAATTGGGACGCCTCTCCAGCTGAGGCGGGAGACCAAGTGTCCCTTTCCAAGTGCCACAGGAATCCTGGGACTCCTATCAAGTTTCACGAGGAGTCAGGCATCGTCTCCTTTGGAGGCACTGATCTCCGCGTACCTCTGGAGTTTTCAAAGGATGTGAGGATATCGGTCGCGATGAGGTGGGGAACTAAGTCTTTCTCTGTGCTTTCCACAGGGGATTCAGACATCCTTTCGTCCTGGGAGATGCAAGACGAGCCTGCATTGAAGTCACTGCAGGGATATCCGGCCTTATTTCGAGTCAGGGCATCGCGGTGTCCATTCCACTTGAGGCCGCAAACTCAGGGTCCCTCTCACATACCTAGAGCTGAGAGAAGCCTCCTCTTGAGGTGCTTGTGGTAAGGTGGTATTCCTCTGGAGACGAATCCAGGGACTAACCTCTCTTTTCGAGTTGATTTTTGGTCCACAGAGTTCTTTCGTCTTGCTACAGTGACCTCAGGATCCCTCTATCCTTGAAACAGTGTTCTTGGGGTTTCTCTGGAGTGCCATCAAGGAAATCAAGGCTCCTTTCATGTGTGATGTGCCAGACGGAATTGCTCTGCACGCAGTACAGGGGAATCGGGCCTCATCTCTCATCGAGGGGGAAGTCTCATGGTTTTTCTCGAGTTGCGGCGGGAACCTCGGGTATATTCTCGAGTTATGACGGGGATGGCCCTTCCACCCACGTGTTTCTTCAGCCACGTCAGGACTCCTGCCTAGTTGCGAGGGACAACTCGGGATTCTCCTCGAGGCTTGGCAGGGCAATTGGAACGCCTCTCCAGCTGAGGCGGGAGACCAAGGGTCCCTTTCCACGTGCCACAGGAATCCTGGGTCTCCTATCAAGTTTCACGAGGAGTCAGGCATCGTCTCCATTGGAGGCACTGATCTCCGCATACCTCTGGAGTTTTCAAAGGATTTGAGGCCTCCTGTCGCGATGAGGTGGGGAACTAGGTCTTTCTCTGTGGTCTCCACAGGGGATTCAGACATCCTTTCGTCTTGGGAGATGCAAGACGAGCCTGCATTCCAGTCACTGCAGGGATATCCGGCCTTATTTCGAGTCAGGGCATCGCGGTGTCCATTCCACTTGAGGCCGCAAACTCAGGGTCCCTCTCACATACCTAGAGCTGAGAGAAGCCTCCTGTTGAGGTGCTTGTGGTAAGGTGGTATTCCTCTGGAGTCGAAGCCAGGGACTAACCTCTCATCTCGAGTTGATTTTTGGTCCATGGAGCTCTTTCATGTTGCTACAGTGACCTCAGGATCCCTCTAGCCTTGAAACAGTGTTCTTGGGATTTCTCTGGAGTGCCATGAAGGAAATCAAGGCTCCTTTCATGTGTGATGTGCAACACAGAATTGCTCTGCACGCAGTGCAGGGGAATCGGGCCTCATCTCGCGGCGAGGGGGAAGTCTCATGGTTTTTCTCGAGTTGCGGCGGGAACCTGGGGTATATTCTCGAGTTACGACGGGGATGGCCCTTCCACCCACGTGTTTCTTCAGTGACGTCAGGACTCCTGCCTAGTTGCGAGGGACAACTCTGGATTCTCCTCGAGGCTTGGCAGGGCAATTGGGACGCCTCTCCAGCTGAGGCGGGAGACCAAGTGTCCCTTTCCAAGTGCCACAGGAATCCTGGGACTCCTATCAAGTTTCACGAGGAGTCAGGCATCGTCTCCTTTGGAGGCACTGATCTCCGCATACCTCTGGAGTTTTCAAAGGATGTGAGGCTATCGGTCGCGATGAGGTGGGGAACTAAGTCTTTCTCTGTGCTTTCCACAGGGGATTCAGACATCCTTTCGTCCTGGGAGATGCAAGACGAGCCTGCATTGAAGTCACTGCAGGGATATCCGGCCTTATTTCGAGTCAGGGCATCGCGGTGTCCATTCCACTTGAGGCCGCAAACTCAGGGTCCCTCTCACATACCTAGAGCTGAGAGAAGCCTCCTCTTGAGGTGCTTGTGGTAAGGTGGTATTCCTCTGGAGACGAATCCAGGGACTAACCTCTCTTTTCGAGTTGATTTTTGGTCCACAGAGTTCTTTCGTGTTGCTACAGTGACCTCAGGATCCCTCTAGCCTTGAAACAGTGTTCTTGGGGTTTCTCTGGAGTGCCATCAAGGAAATCAAGGCTCCTTTCATGTGTGATGTGCAAGACGGAATTGCTCTGCACGCAGTACAGGGGAATCGGGCCTCATCTCTCATCGAGCGGGAAGTCTCATGGTTTTTCTCGAGTTGCGGCGGGAACCTGGGGTATATTCTCGAGTAACGACGGGGATGGCCCTTCCACGCACGTGTTTCTTCAGCGACGTCAGGACTCCTGCCTAGTTGCGAGGGACAACTCGGGATTCTCCTCGAGTCTTGGCAAGGCAATTGGGACGCCTCTCCAGCTGAGGCGGGAGACCAAGGGTCCCTTTCCACGTGCCACAAGAATCCTGGGACTCCTATCAAGTTTCACGAGGAGTCAGGCATCGTCTCCTTTGGAGGCACTGATCTCCGCGTACCTCTGGAGTTTTCAAAGGATGTGAGGCCTCCGGTCGCGATGAGGTGGGGAACTAGGTGTTTCTCTGTGGTCTCCACAGGGGATTCAGACATCCTTTCTTCTTGGGAGATGCAAGACGAGCCTGCATTCAAGTCACTGCAGGGATATCCGGCCTTATTTCGCGTCAGGGCATCGCGGTGCCCATTCCACTTGAGGCCGCAAACTCAGGGTCCCTCTCACATACATAGAGCTGAGAGAAGCCTCCTCTTGAGGTGATTGTGGTAAGCTGGTATTCCTCAGGAGTCGAAGCCAGGGACTAACCTCTCATCTCAAATTTATTCTTGGTCCACGGAGCTCTTTCGTGTTGCTACAGTGACCTCAGGATCCCTCTAGCCTTGAAACAGTGTTCTTGGGGTTTCTCTGGAGTGCCATCAAGGAAATCAAGGCTCCTTTCATGTGTGATGTGCAACACGGAATTGCTCTGCACGCAGTGCAGGGGAATCGGGCCTCATCTCGCGGCGAGGGGGAAGTCTCATGGTTTTTCTCGAGTTGCGGCGGGAACCTGGGGTATATTCTCGAGTTACGACGGGGATGGCCCTTCCACCCACGTGTTTCTTCAGCGACGTCAGGACTCCTGCCTACTTGCGAGGGACAACTCGGGATTCTCCTCGAGGTTTGGCAGGGCAATTGGGACGCCTCTCCAGCTGAGGCGGGAGACCAAGGGTCCCTTTCCAAGTGCCACAGGAATCCTGGGACTCCTATCAAGTTTCACGAGGAGTCAGGCATCGTCTCCTTTGGAGGCACTGATCTCCGCGTACCTCTGGAGTTTTCAAAGGATGTGAGGCTATCGGTCGCGATGAGGTGGGGAACTAGGTCTTTCTCTGTGGTCTCCACAGGGGATTCAGACATCCTTTCATCTTGGGAGATGCAAGACGAGCCTGCATTCAAGTCACTGCAGGGATATCCAGCCTTATTTTGCGTCAGGGCATCGCGGTGTCCATTCCACTTGAGGCCGCAAACTCAGGGTCCCTCTCACATACCTAGAGCTGAGAGAAGCCTCCTCTTGAGGTGCTTGTGGTAAGGTTGTATTCCTCTGGAGTCGAAGCCAGGGACTAACCTCTCATCTCGAGTTGATTTTTGGCCCACGGAGCTCTTTCGTGTTGCTACAGTGACCTCAGGATCCCTCTAGCCTTGAAACAGTGTTCTTGGGGTTTCTCTGGAGTGCCATCAAGGAAATCAAGGCTCCTTTCATGTGTGATGTGCAACACGGAATTGCTCTGCACGCAGTGCAGGGGAATCGGGCCTCATCTCGCGGCGAGGGGGAAGTCTCATGGTTTTTCTCGAGTTGCGGCGGGAACCTGGGGTATATTCTCGAGTTAAGACGGGGATGGCCCTTCCACCCACGTGTTTCTTCAGCGACGTCAGGACTCCTGCCTAGTTGCGAGGGACAACTCTGGATTCTCCTCGAGGCTTGGCAGGGCAATTGGGACGCCTCTCCAGCTGAGGCGGGAGACCAAGGGTCCCTTTCCAAGTGCCACAGGAATCCTGGGACTCCTATCAAGTTTCACGAGGAGTCAGGCATCGTCTCCTATGGAGGCACTGCTCTCCGCGTACCTCTGGAGTTTTCAAAGGATGTGAGGCTATCGATCGCGATGAGGTGGGGAACTAAGTCTTTCTTTGTGCATTCCACAGGGGATTCAGACATCCTTTCGTCCTGGGAAATGCAAGACGAGCCGGCATTGAAGTCACTGCAGGGATATCCGGCCTTATTTCGAGTCAGGGCATCGCGGTGTCCATTCCACTTGAGGCCGCAAACTCAGGGTCCCTCTCACATACCTAGAGCTGAGAGAAGCCTCCTCTTGAGGTGCTTGTGGTAAGGTGGTATTCCTCTGGAGACGAATCCAGGGACTAACCTCTCTTTTCGAGTTGATTTTTGGTCCACAGAGTTCTTTCGTGTTGCTACAGTGACCTCAGGATCCCTCTAGCCTTGAAACAGTGTTCTTGGGGTTTCTCTGGAGTGCCATCAAGGAAATCAAGGCTCCTTTCATGTGTGATGTGCAAGACGGAATTGCTCTGCACGCAGTACAGGGGAATCGGGCCTCATCTCGCATCGAGGGGGAAGTCTCATGGTTTTTCTCGAGTTGCGGCGGGAACCTGGGGTATATTCTCGAGTTACGACGGGGATGGCCCTTCCACCCACGTGTTTGTTCAGCCACGTCAGGACTCCTGCCTAGTTGCGAGGGACAACTCGGGATTCTCCTCGAGGCTTGGCAGGGCAATTGGGACGCCTCTCCAGCTGAGGCGGGAGACCAAGTGTCCCTTTCCAAGTGCCACAGGAATCCTGGGACTCCTATCAAGTTTCACGAGGAGTCAGGCATCGTCTCCTTTGGAGGCACTGATCTCCGCGTACCTCTGGAATTTTCAAAGGATGTGAGGCCTCCGATCGCCATGAGGTGGGGAACTAGGTGTTTCTCTGTGGTCTCCACAGGGGATTCAGACATCCTTTCTTCTTGGGAGATGCAAGACGAGCCTGCATTCAAGTCACTGCAGGGATATCCGGCCTTATTTCGAGTCAGGGCATCGCGGTGTCCATTCCACTTGAGGCCGCAAACTCAGGATCCCTCTCACATACCTAGAGCTGAGAGAAGCCTCCTCTTGAGGTGCTTGTGGTAAGGTGGTATTCCTCAGGAGTCGAAGCCAGGGACTAACCTCTCATCTCGTGTTGATTCTTGGTCCACGGAGCTCTTTCGTGTTGCTACAGTGACCTCAGGATCCCTCTAGCCTTGAAACAGTGTTCTTGGGGTTTCTCTGGAGTGCCATCAAGGAAATCAAGGCTCCTTTCATGTGTGATGTGCAACACGGAATTGCTCTGCACGCAGTGCAGGGGAATCGGGCCTCATCTCGCGGCGAGGGGGAAGTCTCATGGTTTTTCTCGAGTTGCGGCGGGAACCTGGGGTATATTCTCGAGTTACGACGGGGATGGCCCTTCCACCCACGTGTTTCTTCAGCGACGTCAGGACTCCTGCCTACTTGCGAGGGACAACTCGGGATTCTCCTCGAGGCTTTGCAGGGCAATTGGGACGCCTCTCCACCTGAGACGGGAGACCAAGGGTCCCTTTCCATGTGCCACAGGAATCCTGGGTCTCCTATCAAGTTTCACGAGGAGTCAGGCATCGTCTCCTTTGGAGGCACTGATCTCCGCATACCTCTGGAGTTTTCAAAGGATTTGAGGCCTCCTGTCGCGATGAGGTGGGGAACTAGGTGTTTCTCTGTGGTCTCCACAGGGGATTCAGACACCCTTTCTTCTTGGGAGATGCAAGACGAGCCTGCATTCAAGTCACTGCAGGGATATCCGGCCTTATTTCGAGTCAGGGCATCGCGGTGTCCATTCCACTTGAGGCCGCAAACTCAGGATCCCTCTCACATACCTAGAGCTGAGAGAAGCCTCCTCTTGAGGTGCTTGTGGTAAGGTGGTATTCCTCTGGAGACGAATCCAGGGACTAACCTCTCTTTTTGAGTTGATTTTTGGTCCACAGAGTTCTTTCGTGTTGCAACAGTGACCTCAGGATCCCTGTAGCCTTGAAACAGTGTTCTTGGGGTTTCTCTGGAGTGCCATCAAGGAAATCAAGGCTCCTTTCATATGTGATGTGCAAGACGGAATTGCTCTGCACGCAGTACAGGGGAATCGGGCCTCATCTCGCGGCGAGGGGGAAGTCTCATGGTTTTTCTCGAGTTGCGGCGGGAACCTGGGGTATATTCTCGAGTTACGACGGGGATGGCCCTTCCACCCACGTGTTTGTTCAGCCACGTCAGGACTCCTGCCTAGTTGCGAGGGACAACTCGGGATTCTCCTCGAGGCTTGGCAGGGCAATTGGGACGCCTCTCCAGCTGAGGCGGGAGACCAAGGGTCCCTTTCCACGTGCCACAAGAATCCTGGGACTCCTATCAAGTTTCACGAGGAGTCAGGCATCGTCTCCTTTGGAGGCACTGATCTCCGCGTACCTCTGGAATTTTCAAAGGATGTGAGGCCTCCGATCGCCATGAGGTGGGGAACTAGGTGTTTCTCTGTGGTCTCCACAGGGGATTCAGACATCCTTTCTTCTTGGGAGATGCAAGACGAGCCTGCATTCAAGTCACTGCAGGGATATCCGGCCTTATTTCGAGTCAGGGCATCGCGGTGTCCATTCCACTTGAGGCCGCAAACTCAGGATCCCTCTCACATACCTAGAGCTGAGAGAAGCCTCCTCTTGAGGTGCTTGTGGTAAGGTGGTATTCCTCTGGAGTCGAAGCCAGGGACTAACCTCTCATCTCGAGTTGATTTTTGGTCCACGGTGCTCTTTCGTGTTGCTACAGTGACCTCAGGATCCCTCTAGCCTTGAAACAGTGTTCTTGGGATTTCTCTGGAGTGCCATGAAGGAAATCAAGGCTCCTTTCATGTGTGATGTGCAACACGGAATTGCTCTGCATGCAGTGCAGGGGAATCGGGCCTCATCTCGCGGCGAAGGGGAAGTCTCATGGTTTTTCTCGAGTTGCGGCGGGAACCTGGGGTATATTCTCGAGTTACGACGGGGATGGCCCTTCCACCCACGTGTTTGTTCAGCCACGTCAGGACTCTTGCCTAGTTGCGAGACACAACTCGGGATTCTCCTCGAGGCTTGGCAAGGCAATTGGGACGCCTCTCCAGGTGAGGCGGGAGACCAAGGGTCCCTTTCCACGTGCCACAGGAATCCTGGGACTCCTATCAAGTTTCACGAGGAGTCAGGCATCGTCTCCTTTGGAGGCACTGATCTCCGCGTACCTCTGGAGTTTTCAAAGGATGTGAGGCCTCCGGTCGCGATGAGATGGGGAAATAGGTCTTTCTCTGTGGTCTCCACAGGGGATTCAGACATCCTTTCTTCTTGGGAGATGCAAGACGAGCCTGCATTCAAGTCACTGCAGGGATATCCGGCCTTATTTCGCGTCAGGGCATCGCGGTGTCCATTCCACATGAGGCCGCAAACTCAGGGTCCCTCTCACATACCTAGAGCTGAGAGAAGCCTCCTCTTGAGGTGATTGTGGTAAGCTGGTATTCC
Source organism: Cervus elaphus (assembly GCF_910594005.1). Lineage (NCBI taxonomy): Eukaryota > Metazoa > Chordata > Mammalia > Artiodactyla > Cervidae > Cervus > Cervus elaphus. The sequence continues at coordinate 6,158,664 of NW_025316779.1, forward strand.
TCAGGAGTCGAAGCCAGGGACTAACCTCTCATCTCAAATTTATTCTTGGTCCACGGAGCTCTTTCGTGTTGCTACAGTGACCTCAGGATCCCTCTAGCCTTGAAACAGTGTTCTTGGGGTTTCTCTGGAGTGCCATCAAGGAAATCAAGGCTCCTTTCATGTGTGATGTGCAACACGGAATTGCTCTGCATGCAGTGCAGGGGAATCGGGCCTCATCTCGCGGCGAGGGGGAAGTCTCATGGTTTTTCTCGAGTTGCGGCGGGAACCTGGGGTATATTCTCGAGTTACAACGGGGATGGCCCTTCCACCCACGTGTTTCTTCAGCGACGTCAGGACTCCTGCCTACTTGCGAGGGACAACTCGGGATTCTCCTCGAGGCTTTGCAGGGCAATTGGGACGCCTCTCCACCTGAGACGGGAGACCAAGGGTCCCTTTCCATGTGCCACAGGAATCCTGGGTCTCCTATCAAGTTTCACGAGGAGTCAGGCATCGTCTCCTTTGGAGGCACTGATCTCCGCATACCTCTGGAGTTTTCAAAGGATTTGAGGCCTCCTGTCGCGATGAGGTGGGGAACTAGGTCTTTCTCTGTGGTCTCCACAGGGGATTCAGACACCCTTTCATCTTGGGAGATGCAAGACGAGCCTGCATTCCAGTCACTGCAGGGATATCCGGCCTTATTTCGAGTCAGGGCATCGCGGTGTCCATTCCACTTGAGGCCGCAAACTCAGGGTCCCTCTCACATACCTAGAGCTGAGAGAAGCCTCCTCTTGAGGTGCTTGTGGTAAGGTGGTATTCCTCTGGAGTCGAAGCCAGGGACTAACCTCTCATCTCGAGTTGATTTTTGGCCCACGGAGCTCTTTCGTGTTGCTACAGTGACCTCAGGATCCCTCTAGCCTTGAAACAGTGTTCTTGGGGTTTCTCTGGAGTGCCATCAAGGAAATCAAGGCTCCTTTCATGTGTGATGTGCAACACGGAATTGCTCTGCACGCAGTGCAGGGGAATCGGGCCTCATCTCGCGGCGAGGGGGAAGTCTCATGGTTTTTCTCGAGTTGCGGCGGGAACCTGGGGTATATTCTCGAGTTAAGACGGGGATGGCCCTTCCACCCACGTGTTTCTTCAGCGACGTCAGGACTCCTGCCTAGTTGCGAGGGACAACTCTGGATTCTCCTCGAGGCTTGGCAGGGCAATTGGGACGCCTCTCCAGCTGAGGCGGGAGACCAAGGGTCCCTTTCCAAGTGCCACAGGAATCCTGGGACTCCTATCAAGTTTCACGAGGAGTCAGGCATCGTCTCCTATGGAGGCACTGCTCTCCGCGTACCTCTGGAGTTTTCAAAGGATGTGAGGCTATCGATCGCGATGAGGTGGGGAACTAAGTCTTTCTTTGTGCATTCCACAGGGGATTCAGACATCCTTTCGTCCTGGGAAATGCAAGACGAGCCGGCATTGAAGTCACTGCAGGGATATCCGGCCTTATTTCGAGTCAGGGCATCGCGGTGTCCATTCCACTTGAGGCCGCAAACTCAGGGTCCCTCTCACATACCTAGAGCTGAGAGAAGCCTCCTCTTGAGGTGCTTGTGGTAAGGTGGTATTCCTCTGGAGACGAATCCAGGGACTAACCTCTCTTTTCGAGTTGATTTTTGGTCCACAGAGTTCTTTCGTGTTGCTACAGTGACCTCAGGATCCCTCTAGCCTTGAAACAGTGTTCTTGGGGTTTCTCTGGAGTGCCATCAAGGAAATCAAGGCTCCTTTCATGTGTGATGTGCAAGACGGAATTGCTCTGCACGCAGTACAGGGGAATCGGGCCTCATCTCGCATCGAGGGGGAAGTCTCATGGTTTTTCTCGAGTTGCGGCGGGAACCTGGGGTATATTCTCGAGTTACGACGGGGATGGCCCTTCCACCCACGTGTTTGTTCAGCCACGTCAGGACTCCTGCCTAGTTGCGAGGGACAACTCGGGATTCTCCTCGAGGCTTGGCAGGGCAATTGGGACGCCTCTCCAGCTGAGGCGGGAGACCAAGTGTCCCTTTCCACGTGCCACAGGAATCCTGGGACTCCTATCAAGTTTCACGAGGAGTCAGGCATCGTCTCCTTTGGAGGCACTGATCTCCGCGTACCTCGGGAATTTTCAAAGGATGTGAGGCCTCCGATCGCCATGAGGTGGGGAACTAGGTGTTTCTCTGTGGTCTCCACAGGGGATTCAGACATCCTTTCTTCTTGGGAGATGCAAGACGAGCCTGCATTCAAGTCACTGCAGGGATATCCGGCCTTATTTCGAGTCAGGGCATCGCGGTGTCCATTCCACTTGAGGCCGCAAACTCAGGATCCCTCTCACATACCTAGAGCTGAGAGAAGCCTCCTCTTGAGGTGCTTGTGGTAAGGTGGTATTCCTCAGGAGTCCAAGCCAGGGACTAACCTCTCATCTCGTGTTGATTCTTGGTCCACGGAGCTCTTTCGTGTTGCTACAGTGACCTCAGGATCCCTCTAGCCTTGAAACAGTGTTCTTGGGGTTTCTCTGGAGTGCCATCAAGGAAATCAAGGCTCCTTTCATGTGTGATGTGCAACACGGAATTGCTCTGCACGCAGTGCAGGGGAATCGGGCCTCATCTCGCGGCGAGGGGGAAGTCTCATGGTTTTTCTCGAGTTGCGGCGGGAACCTGGGGTATATTCTCGAGTTACGACGGGGATGGCCCTTCCACCCACGTGTTTCTTCAGCGACGTCAGGACTCCTGCCTACTTGCGAGGGACAACTCGGGATTCTCCTCGAGGCTTTGCAGGGCAATTGGGACGCCTCTCCACCTGAGACGGGAGACCAAGGGTCCCTTTCCATGTGCCACAGGAATCCTGGGTCTCCTATCAAGTTTCACGAGGAGTCAGGCATCGTCTCCTTTGGAGGCACTGATCTCCGCATACCTCTGGAGTTTTCAAAGGATTTGAGGCCTCCTGTCGCGATGAGGTGGGGAACTAGGTGTTTCTCTGTGGTCTCCACAGGGGATTCAGACACCCTTTCGTCTTGGGAGATGCAAGACGAGCCTGCATTCAAGTCACTGCAGGGATATCCGGCCTTATTTCGAGTCAGGGCATCGCGGTGTCCATTCCACTTGAGGCCGCAAACTCAGGGTCCCTCTCACATACCTAGAGCTGAGAGAAGCCTCCTCTTGAGGTGCTTGTGGTAAGGTGGTATTCCTCTGGAGACGAATCCAGGGACTAACCTCTCTTTTTGAGTTGATTTTTGGTCCACAGAGTTCTTTCGTGTTGCAACAGTGACCTCAGGATCCCTGTAGCCTTGAAACAGTGTTCTTGGGGTTTCTCTGGAGTGCCATCAAGGAAATCAAGGCTCCTTTCATATGTGATGTGCAAGACGGAATTGCTCTGCACGCAGTACAGGGGAATCGGGCCTCATCTCGCGGCGAGGGGGAAGTCTCATGGTTTTTCTCGAGTTGCGGCGGGAACCTGGGGTATATTCTCGAGTTACGACGGGGATGGCCCTTCCACCCACGTGTTTGTTCAGCCACGTCAGGACTCCTGCCTAGTTGCGAGGGACAACTCGGGATTCTCCTCGAGGCTTGGCAGGGCAATTGGGACGCCTCTCCAGCTGAGGCGGGAGACCAAGGGTCCCTTTCCACGTGCCACAAGAATCCTGGGACTCCTATCAAGTTTCACGAGGAGTCAGGCATCGTCTCCTTTGGAGGCACTGATCTCCGCGTACCTCTGGAATTTTCAAAGGATGTGAGGCCTCCGATCGCCATGAGGTGGGGAACTAGGTGTTTCTCTGTGGTCTCCACAGGGGATTCAGACATCCTTTCTTCTTGGGAGATGCAAGACGAGCCTGCATTCAAGTCACTGCAGGGATATCCGGCCTTATTTCGAGTCAGGGCATCGCGGTGTCCATTCCACTTGAGGCCGCAAACTCAGGATCCCTCTCACATACCTAGAGCTGAGAGAAGCCTCCTCTTGAGGTGCTTGTGGTAAGGTGGTATTCCTCTGGAGTCGAAGCCAGGGACTAACCTCTCATCTCGAGTTGATTTTTGGTCCACGGTGCTCTTTCGTGTTGCTACAGTGACCTCAGGATCCCTCTAGCCTTGAAACAGTGTTCTTGGGATTTCTCTGGAGTGCCATGAAGGAAATCAAGGCTCCTTTCATGTGTGATGTGCAACACGGAATTGCTCTGCATGCAGTGCAGGGGAATCGGGCCTCATCTCGCGGCGAAGGGGAAGTCTCATGGTTTTTCTCGAGTTGCGGCGGGAACCTGGGGTATATTCTCGAGTTACGACGGGGATGGCCCTTCCACCCACGTGTTTGTTCAGCCACGTCAGGACTCTTGCCTAGTTGCGAGACACAACTCGGGATTCTCCTCGAGGCTTGGCAAGGCAATTGGGACGCCTCTCCAGGTGAGGCGGGAGACCAAGGGTCCCTTTCCACGTGCCACAGGAATCCTGGGACTCCTATCAAGTTTCACGAGGAGTCAGGCATCGTCTCCTTTGGAGGCACTGATCTCCGCGTACCTCTGGAGTTTTCAAAGGATGTGAGGCCTCCGGTCGCGATGAGATGGGGAAATAGGTCTTTCTCTGTGGTCTCCACAGGGGATTCAGACATCCTTTCTTCTTGGGAGATGCAAGACGAGCCTGCATTCAAGTCACTGCAGGGATATCCGGCCTTATTTCGCGTCAGGGCATCGCGGTGTCCATTCCACATGAGGCCGCAAACTCAGGGTCCCTCTCACATACCTAGAGCTGAGAGAAGCCTCCTCTTGAGGTGATTGTGGTAAGCTGGTATTCCTCAGGAGTCGAAGCCAGGGACTAACCTCTCATCTCAAATTTATTCTTGGTCCACGGAGCTCTTTCGTGTTGCTACAGTGACCTCAGGATCCCTCTAGCCTTGAAACAGTGTTCTTGGGGTTTCTCTGGAGTGCCATCAAGGAAATCAAGGCTCCTTTCATGTGTGATGTGCAACACGGAATTGCTCTGCACGCAGTGCAGGGGAATCGGGCCTCATCTCGCGGCGAGGGGGAAGTCTCATGGTTTTTCTCGAGTTGCGGCAGGAACCTGGGGTATATTCTCGAGTTACAACGGGGATGGCCCTTCCACCCACGTGTTTCTTCAGCGACGTCAGGACTCCTGCCTACTTGCGAGGGACAACTCGGGATTCTCCTCGAGGCTTTGCAGGGCAATTGGGACGCCTCTCCACCTGAGACGGGAGACCAAGGGTCCCTTTCCATGTGCCACAGGAATCCTGGGTCTCCTATCAAGTTTCACGAGGAGTCAGGCATCGTCTCCTTTGGAGGCACTGATCTCCGCATACCTCTGGAGTTTTCAAAGGATTTGAGGCCTCCTGTCGCGATGAGGTGGGGAACTAGGTCTTTCTCTGTGGTCTCCACAGGGGATTCAGACACCCTTTCATCTTGGGAGATGCAAGACGAGCCTGCATTCCAGTCACTGCAGGGATATCCGGCCTTATTTCGAGTCAGGGCATCGCGGTGTCCATTCCACTTGAGGCCGCAAACTCAGGGTCCCTCTCACATACCTAGAGCTGAGAGAAGCCTCCTCTTGAGGTGCTTGTGGTAAGGTGGTATTCCTCTGAAGTCGAAGCCAGGGACTAACCTCTCATCTCGAGTTGATTTTGGGTCCACGGAGCTCTTTCGTGTTGCTACAGTGACCTCAGGATCCCTCTAGCCTTGAAACAGTGTTCTTGGGGTTTCTCTGGAGTGCCATGAAGGAAATCAAGGCTCCTTTCATGTGTGATGTGCAACACAGAATTGCTCTGCACGCAGTGCGGGGGAATCGGGCCTCATCTCGCGGCGAGGGGGAAGTCTCATGGTTTTTCTCGAGTTGCGGCGGGAACCTGGGGTATATTCTCGAGTTACGACGGGGATGGCCCTTCCACACACGTGTTTGTACAGCCACGTCAGGACTCTTGCCTAGTTGCGAGACACAACTCGGGATTCTCCTCGAGGCTTGGCAAGGCAATTGGGACGTCTCTCCAGCTGAGGCGGGAGGCCAAGGGTCCCTTTCCACGTGCCACAGGAATCCTGGGACTCCTATCAAGTTTCACGAGGAGTCAGGCATCGTCTCCTTTGGAGGCACTGATCTCCGCGTACCTCTGGAGTTTTCAAAGGATGTGAGGCCTCCGGTCGCGATGAGGTGGGGAACTAGGTCTTTCTCTGTGGTCTCCACAGGGGATTCAGACATCCTTTCATCTTGGGAGATGCAAGACGAGCCTGCATTCAAGTCACTGCAGGGATATCCAGCCTTATTTTGCGTCAGGGCATCGCGGTGTCCATTCCACTTGAGGCCGCAAACTCAGGGTCCCTCTCACATACCTAGAGCTGAGAGAAGCCTCCTCTTGAGGTGCTTGTGGTAAGGTGGTATTCCTCTGGAGTCGAAGCCAGGGACTAACCTCTCATCTCGAGTTGATTTTTGGCCCACGGAGCTCTTTCGTGTTGCTACAGTGACCTCAGGATCCCTCTAGCCTTGAAACAGTGTTCTTGGGGTTTCTCTGGAGTGCCATCAAGGAAATCAAGGCTCCTTTCATGTGTGATGTGCAACACGGAATTGCTCTGCACGCAGTGCAGGGGAATCGGGCCTCATCTCGCCGCGAGGGGGAAGTCTCATGGTTTTTCTCGAGTTGCGGCGGGAACCTGGGGTATATTCTCGAGTTACGACGGGGATGGCCCTTCCACCCACGTGTTTCTTCAGCGACGTCAGGACTCCTGCCTAGTTGCGAGGGACAACTCTGGATTCTCCTCGAGGCTTGGCAGGGCAATTGGGACGCCTCTCCAGCTGAGGCGGGAGACCAAGTGTCCCTTTCCAAGTGCCACAGGAATCCTGGGACTCCTATCAAGTTTCACGAGGAGTCAGGCATCGTCTCCTTTGGAAGCACTGATCTCCGCATACCTCTGGAGTTTTCAAAGGATGTGAGGCTATCGGTCGCGATGAGGTGGGGAACTAAGTCTTTCTCTGTGGTCTCCACAGGGGATTCAGACACCCTTTCGTCCTGGGAGATGCAAGACGAGCCTGCATTGAAGTCACTGCAGGGATATCCGGCCTTATTTCGAGTCAGGGCATCGCGGTGTCCATTCCACTTGAGGCCGCAAACTCAGGGTCCCTCTCACATACCTAGAGCTGAGAGAAGCCTCCTCTTGAGGTGCTTGTGGTAAGGTGGTATTCCTCTGGAGACGAATCCAGGGACTAACCTCTCTTTTTGAGTTGATTTTTGGTCCACAGAGTTCTTTCGTGTTGCTACAGTGACCTCAGGATCCCTCTAGCCTTGAAACAGTGTTCTTGGGATTTCTCTGGAGTGCCATGAAGGAAATCAAGGCTCCTTTCATGTGTGATGTGCAACACGGAATTGCTCTGCATGCAGTGCAGGGGAATCGGGCCTCATCTCGCGGCGAAGGGGAAGTCTCATGGTTTTTCTCGAGTTGCGGCGGGAACCTGGGGTATATTCTCGAGTTACGACGGGGATGGCCCTTCCAAACACGTGTTTGTTCAGCCACGTCAGGACTCTTGCCTAGTTGCGAGACACAACTCGGGATTCTCCTCGAGGCTTGGCAAGGCAATTGGGACGCCTCTCCAGCTGAGGCGGGAGACCAAGGGTCCCTTTCCACGTGCCACAGGAATCCTGGGACTCCTATCAAGTTTCACGAGGAGTCAGGCATCGTCTCCTTTGGAGGCACTGATCTCCGCGTACCTCTGGAGTTTTCAAAGGATGTGAGGCCTCCGGTCGCGATGAGATGGGGAAATAGGTCTTTCTCTGTGGTCTCCACAGGGGATTCAGACATCCTTTCATCTTGGGAGATGCAAGACGAGCCTGCATTCAAGTCACTGCAGGGATATCCAGCCTTACTTCGCGTCAGGGCATCGCGGTGTCCATTCCACTTGAGGCCGCAAACTCAGGGTCCCTCTCACATACCTAGAGCTGAGAGAAGCCTCCTCTTGAGGTGCTTGTGGTAAGGTGGTATTCCTCTGGAGTCGAAGCCAGGGACTAACCTCTCATCTCGAGTTGATTTTTGGCCCACGGAGCTCTTTCGTGTTGCTACAGTGACCTCAGGATCCCTCTAGCCTTGAAACAGTGTTCTTGGGGTTTCTCTGGAGTGCCATCAAGGAAATCAAGGCTCCTTTCATGTGTGATGTGCAACACGGAATTGCTCTGCACGCAGTGCAGGGGAATCGGGCCTCATCTCGCGGCGAGGGGGAAGTCTCATGGTTTTTCTCGAGTTGCGGCGGGAACCTGGGGTATATTCTCGAGTTACGACGGGGATGGCCCTTCCACCCACGTGTTTCTTCAGTGACGTCAGGACTCCTGCCTAGTTGCGAGGGACAACTCTGGATTCTCCTCGAGGCTTGGCAGGGCAATTGGGACGCCTCTCCAGCTGAGGCGGGAGACCAAGTGTCCCTTTCCAAGTGCCACAGGAATCCTGGGACTCCTATCAAGTTTCACGAGGAGTCAGGCATCGTCTCCTTTGGAGGCACTGATCTCCGCGTACCTCTGGAGTTTTCAAAGGATGTGAGGCTATCGGTCGCGATGAGGTGGGGAACTAAGTCTTTCTCTGTGCTTTCCACAGGGGATTCAGACATCCTTTCGTCCTGGGAGATGCAAGACGAGCCTGCATTGAAGTCACTGCAGGGATATCCGGCCTTATTTCGAGTCAGGGCATCGCGGTGTCCATTCCACTTGAGGCCGCAAACTCAGGGTCCCTCTCACATACCTAGAGCTGAGAGAAGCCTCCTCTTGAGGTGCTTGTGGTAAGGTGGTATTCCTCTGGAGACGAATCCAGGGACTAACCTCTCTTTTCGAGTTGATTTTTGGTCCACAGAGTTCTTTCGTGTTGCTACAGTGACCTCAGGATCCCTCTATCCTTGAAACAGTGTTCTTGGGGTTTCTCTGGAGTGCCATCAAGGAAATCAAGGCTCCTTTCATGTGTGATGTGCAAGACGGAATTGCTCTGCACGCAGTACAGGGGAATCGGGCTTCATCTCTCATCGAGGGGGAAGTCTCATGGTTTTTCTCGAGTTGCGGCGGGAACCTGGGGTATATTCTCGAGTTACGACGGGGATGGCCCTTCCACCCACGTGTTTCTTCAGCGACGTCAGGACTCCTGCCTAGTTGCGAGGGACAACTCGGGATTCTCCTCGAGGCTTGGCAGGGCAATTGGAACGCCTCTCCAGCTGAGGCGGGAGACCAAGGGTCCCTTTCCACGTGCCACAAGAATCCTGGGACTCCTATCAAGTTTCACGAGGAGTCAGGCATCGTCTCCTTTGGTGGCACTGATCTCCGCGTACCTCTGGAGTTTTGAAAGGATGTGAGGCCTCCGGTCGCGATGAGGTGGGGAACTAGGACTTTCCCTGTGGTCTCCACAGGGGATTCAGACATCCTTTCATCTTGGGAGATGCAAGACGAGCCTGCATTCAAGTCACTGCAGGGATATCCGGCCTTATTTCGCGTCAGGGCATCGCGGTGTCCATTCCACATGAGGCCGCAAACTCAGGGTCCCTCTCACATACCTAGAGCTGAGAGAAGCCTCCTCTTGAGGTGATTGTGGTAAGCTGGTATTCCTCAGGAGTCGAAGCCAGGGACTAACCTCTCATCTCAAATTTATTCTTGGTCCACGGAGCTCTTTCGTGTTGCTACAGTGACCTCAGGATCCCTCTAGCCTTGAAACAGTGTTCTTGGGGTTTCTCTGGAGTGCCATCAAGGAAATCAAGGCTCCTTTCATGTGTGATGTGCAACACGGAATTGCTCTGCACGCAGTGCAGGGGAATCGGGCCTCATCTCGCGGCGAGGGGGAAGTCTCATGGTTTTTCTCGAGTTGCGGCGGGAACCTGGGGTATATTCTCGAGTTACGACGGGGATGGCCCTTCCACCCACGTGTTTCTTCAGCGACGTCAGGACTCCTGCCTAGTTGCGAGGGACAACTCTGGATTCTCCTTGAGGCTTGGCAGGGCAATTGGGACGCCTCTCCAGCTGAGGCGGGAGACCAAGTGTCCCTTTCCAAGTGCCACAGGAATCCTGGGACTCCTATCAAGTTTCACGAGGAGTCAGGCATCGTCTCCTTTGGAGGCACTGATCTCCGCGTACCTCTGGAGTTTTCAAAGGATGTGAGGCTATCGATCGCGATGAGGTGGGGAACTAAGTCTTTCTTTGTGCATTCCACAGGGGATTCAGAAATCCTTTCGTCCTGGGAAATGCAAGACGAGCCAGCATTGAAGTCACTGCAGGGATATCCGGCCTTATTTCGAGTCAGGGCATCGCGGTGTCCATTCCACTTGAGGCCGCAAACTCAGGGTCCCTCTCACATACCTAGAGCTGAGAGAAGCCTCCTCTTGAGGTGCTTGTGGTAAGGTGGTATTCCTCTGGAGACGAAGCCAGGGACTAACCTCTCTTTTCGAGTTGATTTTTGGTCCACAGAGTTCTTTCGTGTTGCTACAGTGACCTCAGGATCCCTCTAGCCTTGAAACAGTGTTCTTGGGGTTTCTCTGGAGTGCCATCAAGGAAATCAAGGCTCCTTTCATGTGTGATGTGCAAGACGGAATTGCTCTGCACGCAGTACAGGGGAATCGGGCCTCATCTCGCATCGAGGGGGAAGTCTCATGGTTTTTCTCGAGTTGCGGCGGGAACCTGGGGTATATTCTCGAGTTACGACGGGGATGGCCCTTCCACCCACGTGTTTGTTCAGCCACGTCAGGACTCCTGCCTAGTTGCGAGGGACAACTCGGGATTCTCCTCGAGGCTTGGCAGGGCAATTGGGACGCCTCTCCAGCTGAGGCGGGAGACCAAGGGTCCCTTTCCACGTGCCACAAGAATCCTGGGACTCCTATCAAGTTTCACGAGGAGTCAGGCATCGTCTCCTTTGGAGGCACTGATCTCCGCGTACCTCTGGAATTTTCAAAGGATGTGAGGCCTCCGATCGCCATGAGGTGGGAAACTAGGTGTTTCTCTGTGGTCTCCACAGGGGATTCAGACATCCTTTCTTCTTGGGAGATGCAAGACGAGCCTGCATTCAAGTCACTGCAGGGATATCCGGCCTTATTTCGAGTCAGGGCATCGCGGTGTCCATTCCACTTGAGGCCGCAAACTCAGGATCCCTCTCACATACCTAGAGCTGAGAGAAGCCTCCTCTTGAGGTGCTTGTGGTAAGGTGGTATTCCTCAGGAGTCGAAGCCAGGGACTAACCTCTCATCTCGTGTTGATTCTTGGTCCACGGAGCTCTTTCGTGTTGCTACAGTGACCTCAGGATCCCTCTAGCCTTGAAACAGTGTTCTTGGGGTTTCTCTGGAGTGCCATCAAGGAAATCAAGGCTCCTTTCATGTGTGATGTGCAACACGGAATTGCTCTGCACGCAGTGCAGGGGAATCGGGCCTCATCTCGCGGCGAGGGGGAAGTCTCATGGTTTTTCTCGAGTTGCGGCGGGAACCTGGGGTATATTCTCGAGTTACAACGGGGATGGCCCTTCCACCTACGTGTTTCTTCAGCGACGTCAGGACTCCTGCCTACTTGCGAGGGACAACTCGGGATTCTCCTCGAGGCTTTGCAGGGCAATTGGGACGCCTCTCCACCTGAGACGGGAGACCAAGGGTCCCTTTCCATGTGCCACAGGAATCCTGGGTCTCCTATCAAGTTTCACGAGGAGTCAGGCATCGTCTCCTTTGGAGGCACTGATCTCTGCATACCTCTGGAGTTTTCAAAGGATTTGAGGCCTCCTGTCGCAATGAGGTGGGGAACTAGGTCTTTCTCTGTGGTCTCCACAGGGGATTCAGACACCCTTTCGTCTTGGGAGATGCAAGACGAGCCTGCATTCCAGTCACTGCAGGGATATCCGGCCTTATTTCGAGTCAGGGCATCGCGGTGTCCATTCCACTTGAGGCCGCAAACTCAGGGTCCCTCTCACATACCTAGAGCTGAGAGAAGCCTCCTCTTGAGGTGCTTGTGGTAAGGTGGTATTCCTCTGGGGTCGAAGCCAGGGACTAACCTCTCATCTCGAGTTGATTTTGGGTCCACGGAGCTCTTTCGTGTTGCTACAGTGACCTCAGGATCCCTCTAGCCTTGAAACAGTGTTCTTGGGGTTTCTCTGGAGTGCCATGAAGGAAATCAAGGCTCCTTTCATGTGTGATGTGCAACACAGAATTGCTCTGCACGCAGTGCAGGGGAATCGGGCCTCATCTCGCGGCGAGGGGGAAGTCTCATGGTTTTTCTCGAGTTGCGGCGGGAACCTGGGGTATATTCTCGAGTTACGACGGGGATGGCCCTTCCACACACGTGTTTGTTCAGCCACGTCAGGACTCTTGCCTAGTTGCGAGACACAACTCGGGATTCTCCTCGAGGCTTGGCAAGGCAATTGGGACGCCTCTCCAGCTGAGGCGGGAGACCAAGGGTCCCTTTCCACGTGCCACAGGAATCCTGGGACTCCTATCAAGTTTCACGAGGAGTCAGGCATCGTCTCCTTTGGAGGCACTGATCTCCGCGTACCTCTGGAGTTTTCAAAGGATGTGAGGCCTCCGGTCGCGATGAGGTGGGGAACTAGGTCTTTCTCTGTGGTCTCCACAGGGGATTCAGACATCCTTTCATCTTGGGAGATGCAAGACGAGCCTGCATTCAAGTCACTGCAGGGATATCTGGCCTTATTTCGAGTCAGGGCATCGCGGTGTCCATTCCACTTGAGGCCGCAAACTCAGGGTCCCTCTCACATACCTAGAGCTGAGAGAAGCCTCCTCTTGAGGTGCTTGTGGTAAGGTGGTATTCCTCTGGAGTCGAAGCCAGGGACTAACCTCTCATCTCGAGTTGATTTTTGGCCCACGGAGCTCTTTCGTGTTGCTACAGTGACCTCAGGATCCCTCTAGCCTTGAAACAGTGTTCTTGGGGTTTCTCTGGAGTGCCATCAAGGAAATCAAGGCTCCTTTCATGTGTGATGTGCAACACGGAATTGCTCTGCACGCAGTGCAGGGGAATCGGGCCTCATCTCGCGGCGAGGGGGAAGTCTCATGGTTTTTCTCGAGTTGCGGCGGGAACCTGGGGTATATTCTCGAGTTACGACGGGGATGGCCCTTCCACCCACGTGTTTCTTCAGCGACGTCAGGACTCCTGCCTAGTTGCGAGGGACAACTCTGGATTCTCCTCGAGGCTTGGCAGGGCAATTGGGACGCCTCTCCAGCTGAGGCGGGAGACCAAGTGTCCCTTTCCAAGTGCCACAGGAATCCTGGGACTCCTATCAAGTTTCACGAGGAGTCAGGCATCGTCTCCTTTGGAGGCACTGATCTCCGCGTACCTCTGGAGTTTTCAAAGGATGTGAGGCTATCGGTCGCGATGAGGTGGGGAACTAAGTCTTTCTCTGTGGTCTCCACAGGGGATTCAGACACCCTTTCGTCCTGGGAGATGCAAGACGAGCCTGCATTGAAGTCACTGCAGGGATATCCGGCCTTATTTCGAGTCAGGGCATCGCGGTGTCCATTCCACTTGAGGCCGCAAACTCAGGGTCCCTCTCACATACCTAGAGCTGAGAGAAGCCTCCTCTTGAGGTGCTTGTGGTAAGGTGGTATTCCTCTGGAGACAAATCCAGGGACTAACCTCTCTTTTTGAGTTGATTTTTGGTCCACAGAGTTCTTTCGTGTTGCAACAGTGACCTCAGGATCCCTCTAGCCTTGAAACAGTGTTCTTGGGGTTTCTCTGGAGTGCCATCAAGGAAATCAAGGCTCCTTTCATGTGTGATGTGCAAGACGGAATTGCTCTGCACGCAGTACAGGGGAATCGGGCCTCATCTCGCGGCGAGGGGGAAGTCTCATGGTTTTTCTCGAGTTGCGGCGGGAACCTGGGGTATATTCTCGAGTTACGACGGGGATGGCCCTTCCACCCACGTGTTTGTTCAGCCACGTCAGGACTCCTGCCTAGTTGCGAGGGACAACTCGGGATTCTCCTCGAGGCTTGGCAGGGCAATTGGGACGCCTCTCCAGCTGAGGCGGGAGACCAAGGGTCCCTTTCCACGTGCCACAAGAATCCTGGGACTCCTATCAAGTTTCACGAGGAGTCAGGCATCGTCTCCTTTGGAGGCACTGATCTCCGCGTACCTCTGGAATTTTCAAAGGATGTGAGGCCTCCGATCGCCATGAGGTGGGGAACTAGGTGTTTCTCTGTGGTCTCCACAGGGGATTCAGACATCCTTTCTTCTTGGGAGATGCAAGACGAGCCTGCATTCAAGTCACTGCAGGGATATCCGGCCTTATTTCGAGTCAGGGCATCGCGGTGTCCATTCCACTTGAGGCCGCAAACTCAGGATCCCTCTCACATACCTAGAGCTGAGAGAAGCCTCCTCTTGAGGTGCTTGTGGTAAGGTGGTATTCCTCAGGAGTCGAAGCCAGGGACTAACCTCTCATCTCGTGTTGATTCTTGGTCCACGGAGCTATTTCGTGTTGCTACAGTGACCTCAGGATCCCTCTAGCCTTGAAACAGTGTTCTTGGGGTTTCTCTGGAGTGCCATCAAGGAAATCAAGGCTCCTTTCATGTGTGATGTGCAACACGGAATTGCTCTGCACGCAGTGCAGGGGAATCGGGCCTCATCTCGCGGCGAGGGGGAAGTCTCATGGTTTTTCTCGAGTTGCGGCGGGAACCTGGGGTATATTCTCGAGTTACGACGGGGATGGCCCTTCCACCCACGTGTTTCTTCAGCGACGTCAGGACTCCTGCCTACTTGCGAGGGACAACTCGGGATTCTCCTCGAGGCTTTGCAGGGCAATTGGGACGCCTCTCCACCTGAGACGGGAGACCAAGGGTCCCTTTCCATGTGCCAAAGGAATCCTGGGTCTCCTATCAAGTTTCACGAGGAGTCAGGCATCGTCTCCTTTGGAGGCACTGATCTCCGCATACCTCTGGAGTTTTCAAAGGATTTGAGGCCTCCTGTCGCGATGAGGTGGGGAACTAGGTCTTTCTCTGTGGTCTCCACAGGGGATTCAGACACCCTTTCGTCTTGGGAGATGCAAGACGAGCCTGCATTCCAGTCACTGCAGGGATATCCGGCCTTATTTCGAGTCAGGGCATCGCGGTGTCCATTCCACTTGAGGCCGCAAACTCAGGGTCCCTCTCACATACCTAGAGCTGAGAGAAGCCTCCTCTTGAGGTGCTTGTGGTAAGGTGGTATTCCTCTGGAGACGAATTCAGGGACTAACCTCTCTTTTTGAGTTGATTTTTGGTCCACAGAGTTCTTTCGTGTTGCAACAGTGACCTCAGGATCCCTGTAGCCTTGAAACAGTGTTCTTGGGGTTTCTCTGGAGTGCCATCAAGGAAATCAAGGCTCCTTTCATGTGTGATGTGCAAGACGGAATTGCTCTGCACGCAGTACAGGGGAATCGGGCGTCATCTCGCGGCGAGGGGGAAGTCTCATGGTTTTTCTCGAGTTGCGGCGGGAACCTGGAGTATATTCTCGAGTTACGACGGGGATGGCCCTTCCACCCACGTGTTTGTTCAGCCACGTCAGGACTCCTGCCTAGTTGCGAGGGACAACTCGGGATTCTCCTCGAGGCTTGGCAGGGCAATTGGGACGCCTCTCCAGCTGAGGCGGGAGACCAAGGGTCCCTTTCCACGTGCCACAAGAATCCTGGGACTCCTATCAAGTTTCACGAGGAGTCAGGCATCGTCTCCTTTGGAGGCACTGATCTCCGCGTACCTCTGGAATTTTCAAAGGATGTGAGGCCTCCGATCGCCATGAGGTGGGGAACTAGGTGTTTCTCTGTGGTCTCCACAGGGGATTCAGACATCCTTTCTTCTTGGGAGATGCAAGACGAGCCTGCATTCAAGTCACTGCAGGGATATCCGGCCTTATTTCGAGTCAGGGCATCGCGGTGTCCATTCCACTTGAGGCCGCAAACTCAGGATCCCTCTCACATACCTAGAGCTGAGAGAAGCCTCCTCTTGAGGTGCTTGTGGTAAGGTGGTATTCCTCAGGAGTCGAAGCCAGGGACTAACCTCTCATCTCGTGTTGATTCTTGGTCCACGGAGCTCTTTCGTGTTGCTACAGTGACCTCAGGATCCCTCTAGCCTTGAAACAGTGTTCTTGGGGTTTCTCTGGAGTGCCATCAAGGAAATCAAGGCTCCTTTCATGTGTGATGTGCAACACGGAATTGCTCTGCACGCAGTGCAGGGGAATCGGGCCTCATCTCGCGGCGAGGGGGAAGTCTCATGGTTTTTCTCGAGTTGCGGCGGGAACCTGGGGTATATTCTCGAGTTACGAAGGGGATGGCCCTTCCACCCACGTGTTTGTTCAGCCACGTCAGGACTCCTGCCTAGTTGCGAGGGACAACTCTGGATTCTCCTCGAGGCTTGGCAGGGCAATTGGGACACCTCTCCAGCTGAGGCGGGAGACCAAGTGTCCCTTTCCACGTGCCACAGGAATCCTGGGACTCCTATCAAGTTTCACGAGGAGTCAGGCATCGTCTCCTTTGGAGGCACTGATCTCCGCGTACCTCTGGAATTTTCAAAGGATGTGAGGCCTCCGATCGCCATGAGGTGGGGAACTAGGTGTTTCTCTGTGGTCTCCACAGGGGATTCAGACATCCTTTCTTCTTGGGAGATGCAAGACGAGCCTGCATTCAAGTCACTGCAGGGATATCCGGCCTTATTTCGAGTCAGGGCATCGTGGTGTCCATTCCACTTGAGGCCGCAAACTCAGGATCCCTCTCACATACCTAGAGCTGAGAGAAGCCTCCTCTTGAGGTGCTTGTGGTAAGGTGGTATTCCTCAGGAGTCAAAGCCAGGGACTAACCTCTCATCTCGTGTTGATTCTTGGTCCACGGAGCTCTTTCGTGTTGCTACAGTGACCTCAGGATCCCTCTAGCCTTGAAACAGTGTTCTTGGGGTTTCTCTGGAGTGCCATCAAGGAAATCAAGGCTCCTTTCATGTGTGATGTGCAACACGGAATTGCTCTGCACGCAGTGCAGGGGAATCGGGCCTCATCTCGCGGCGAGGGGGAAGTCTCATGGTTTTTCTCGAGTTGCGGCGGGAACCTGGGGTATATTCTCGAGTTACGACGGGGATGGCCCTTCCACCCACGTGTTACTTCAGCGACGTCAGGACTCCTGCCTACTTGCGAGGGACAACTCGGGATTCTCCTCGAGGCTTTGCAGGGCAATTGGGACGCCTCTCCACCTGAGACGGGAGACCAAGGGTCCCTTTCCATGTGCCACAGGAATCCTGGGTCTCCTATCAAGTTTCACGAGGAGTCAGGCATCGTCTCCTTTGGAGGCACTGATCTCCGCATACCTCTGGAGTTTTCAAAGGATTTGAGGCCTCCTATCGCGATGAGGTGGGGAACTAGGTCTTTCTCTGTGGTCTCCACAGGGGATTCAGACACCCTTTCGTCTTGGGAGATGCAAGACGAGCCTGCATTCCAGTCACTGCAGGGATATCCGGCCTTATTTCGAGTCAGGGCATCGCGGTGTCCATTCCACTTGAGGCCGCAAACTCAGGGTCCCTCTCACATACCTAGAGCTGAGAGAAGCCTCCTCTTGAGGTGCTTGTGGTAAGGTGGTATTCCTCTGAAGACGAATCCAGGGACTAACCTCTCTTTTTGAGTTGATTTTTGGTCCACAGAGTTCTTTCGTGTTGCAACAGTGACCTCAGGATCCCTCTAGCCTTGAAACAGTGTTCTTGGGGTTTCTCTGGAGTGCCATCAAGGAAATCAAGGCTCCTTTCATGTGTGATGTGCAAGACGGAATTGCTCTGCACGCAGTACAGGGGAATCGGGCCTCATCTCGCGGCGAGGGGGAAGTCTCATGGTTTTTCTCGAGTTGCGGCGGGAACCTGGAGTATATTCTCGAGTTACGACGGGGATGGCCCTTCCACCCACGTGTTTGTTCAGCCACGTCAGGACTCCTGCCTAGTTGCGAGGGACAACTCGGGATTCTCCTCGAGGCTTGGCAGGGCAATTGGGACGCCTCTCCAGCTGAGGCGGGAGACCAAGGGTCCCTTTCCACGTGCCACAAGAATCCTGGGACTCCTATCAAGTTTCACGAGGAGTCAGGCATCGTCTCCTTTGGAGGCACTGATCTCCGCGTACCTCTGGAATTTTCAAAGGATGTGAGGCCTCCGATCGCCATGAGGTGGGGAACTAGGTGTTTCTCTGTGGTCTCCACAGGGGATTCAGACATCCTTTCTTCTTGGGAGATGCAAGACGAGCCTGCATTCAAGTCACTGCAGGGATATCCGGCCTTATTTTGAGTCAGGGCACCGCGGTGTCCATTCCACTTGAGGCCGCAAACTCAGGATCCCTCTCACATACCTAGAGCTGAGAGAAGCCTCCTCTTGAGGTGCTTGTGGTAAGGTGGTATTCCTCAGGAGTCGAAGCCAGGGACTAACCTCTCATCTCGTGTTGATTCTTGGTCCACGGAGCTCTTTCGTGTTGCTACAGTGACCTCAGGATCCCTCTAGCCTTGAAACAGTGTTCTTGGGGTTTCTCTGGAGTGCCATCAAGGAAATCAAGGCTCCTTTCATGTGTGATGTGCAACACGGAATTGCTCTGTACGCAGTGCAGGGAAATCGGGCCTCATCTCGCGGCGAGGGGGAAGTCTCATGGTTTTTCTCGAGTTGCGGCGGGAACCTGGGGTATATTCACGAGTTACGACGGGGATGGCCCTTCCACACACGTGTTTCTTCATCCTCGTCAGGACTCCTGCCTACTTGCGAGGGACAACTCGGGATTCTCCTCGAGGCTTTGCAGGGCAATTGGGACGCCTCTCCACCTGAGACGGGAGACCAAGGGTCCCTTTCCATGTGCCACAGGAATCCTGGGTCTCCTATCAAGTTTCACGAGGAGTCAGGCATCGTCTCCTTTGGAGGCACTGATCTCCGCATACCTCTGGAGTTTTCAAAGGATTTGAGGCCTCCGGTCGCGATGAGGTGGGGAACTAGGTCTTTCTCTGTGGTCTCCACAGGGGATTCAGACACCCTTTCGTCTTGGGAGATGCAAGACGAGCCTGCATTCCAGTCATTGCAGGGATATCCGGCCTTATTTCGAGTCAGGGCATCGCGGTGTCCATTCCACTTGAGGCCGCAAACTCAGGGTCCCTCTCACATACCTAGAGCTGAGAGAAGCCTCCTCTTGAGGTGCTTGTGGTAAGGTGGTATTCCTCTGGAGTCGAAGCCAGGGACTAACCTCTCATCTCGAGTTGATTTTTGGTCCACGGAGCTCTTTCGTGTTGCTACAGTGACCTCAGGATCCCTCTAGCCTTGAAACAGTGTTCTTGGGGTTTCTCTGGAGTGCCATGAAGGAAATCAAGGCTCCTTTCATGTGTGATGTGCAACACAGAATTGCTCTGCACACAGTGCAGGGGAATCGGGCCTCATCTCGCGGCGAGGGGGAAGTCTCATGGTTTTTCTCGAGTTGCGGCGGGAACCTGGGGTATATTCTCGAGTTACGACGGGGATGGCCCTTCCACACACGTGTTTGTTCAGCCACGTCAGGACTCTTGCCTAGTTGCGAGACACAACTCGGGATTCTCCTCGAGGCTTGGCAAGGCAATTGGGACGTCTCTCCAGCTGAGGCGGGAGACCAAGGGTCCCTTTCCACGTGCCACAGGAATCCTGGGACTCCTATCAAGTTTCACGAGGAGTCAGGCATCGTCTCCTTTGGAGGCACTGATCTCCGCGTACCTCTGGAGTTTTCAAAGGATGTGAGGCCTCCGGTCGCGATGAGGTGGGGAACTAGGTCTTTCTCTGTGGTCTCCACAGGGGATTCAGACATCCTTTCATCTTGGGAGATGCAAGTCGAGCCTGCATTCAAGTCACTGCAGGGATATCCAGCCTTATTTTGCGTCAGGGCATCGCGGTGTCCATTCCACTTGAGGCCGCAAACTCAGGGTCCCTCTCACATACCTAGAGCTGAGAGAAGCCTCCTCTTGAGGTGCTTGTGGTAAGGTGGTATTCCTCTGGAGTCGAAGCCAGGGACTAACCTCTCATCTCGAGTTGATTTTTGGCCCACGGAGCTCTTTCGTGTTGCTACAGTGACCTCAGGATCCCTCTAGCCTTGAAACAGTGTTCTTGGGGTTTCTCTGGAGTGCCATCAAGGAAATCAAGGCTCCTTTCATGTGTGATGTGCAACACGGAATTGCTCTGCACGCAGTGCAGGGGAATCGGGCCTCATCTCGCGGCGAGGGGGAAGTCTCATGGTTTTTCTCGAGTTGCGGCGGGAACCTGGGGTATATTCTCGAGTTACGACGGGGATGGCCCTTCCACCCACGTGTTTCTTCAGCGACGTCAGGACTCCTGCCTAGTTGCGAGGGACAACTCTGGATTCTCCTCGAGGCTTGGCAGGGCCATTGGGACGCCTCTCCAGCTGAGGCGGGAGACCAAGTGTCCCTTTCCAAGTGCCACAGGAA
This sequence comes from Cervus elaphus, assembly GCF_910594005.1. Lineage (NCBI taxonomy): Eukaryota > Metazoa > Chordata > Mammalia > Artiodactyla > Cervidae > Cervus > Cervus elaphus. The sequence continues at coordinate 6,179,015 of NW_025316779.1, forward strand.
TCCTGGGACTCCTATCAAGTTTCACGAGGAGTCAGGCATCGTCTCCTTTGGAGGCACTGATCTCCGCGTACCTCTGGAGTTTTCAAAGGATGTGAGGCTATCGGTCGCGATGAGGTGGGGAAGTAAGTCTTTCTCTGTGCTTTCCACAGGGGATTCAGACATCCTTTCGTCCTGGGAGATGCAAGACGAGCCTGCATTGAAGTCACTGCAGGGATATCCGGCCTTATTTCGAGTCAGGGCATCGCGGTGTCCATTCCACTTGAGGCCGCAAACTCAGGGTCCCTCTCACATACCTAGAGCTGAGAGAAGCCTCCTCTTGAGGTGCTTGTGGTAAGGTGGTATTCCTCTGGAGACGAATCCAGGGACTAACCTCTCTTTTCGAGTTGATTTTTCGTCCACAGAGTTCTTTCGTCTTGCTACAGTGACCTCAGGATCCCTCTATCCTTGAAACAGTGTTCTTGGGGTTTCTCTGGAGTGCCATCAAGGAAATCAAGGCTCCTTTCATGTGTGATGTGCAAGACGGAATTGCTCTGCACGCAGTACAGGGGAATCGGGCCTCATCTCTCATCGAGGGGGAAGTCTCATGGTTTTTCTCGAGTTGCGGCGGGAACCTGGGGTATATTCTCGAGTTACGACGCGGATGGCCCTTCCACCCACGTGTTTCTTCAGCCACGTCAGGACTCCTGCCTAGTTGCGAGGGACAACTCGGGATTCTCCTCGAGGCTTGGCAGGGCAATTGGAATGCCTCTCCAGCTGAGGCGGGAGACCAAGGGTCCCTTTCCACGTGCCACAAGAATCCTGGGACTCCTATCAAGTTTCACGAGGAGTCAGGTATCGTCTCTTTGGAGGCACTGATCTCCGCGTACCTCTGGAGTTTTCAAAGGATGTGAGGCCTCCGGTCGCGATGAGGTGGGGAACTAGGTGTTTCTCTGTGGTCTCCACAGGGGATTCAGACATCCTTTCTTCTTGGGAGATGCAAGACGAGCCTGCATTCAAGTCAGTGCAGGGATATCCGGCCTTATTTCGAGTCAGGGCATCGCGGTGTCCATTCCACTTGAGGCCGCAAACTCAGGATCCCTCTCACATACATAGAGCTGAGAGAAGCCTCCTCTTGAGGTGCTTGTGGTAAGGTGGTATTCCTCAGGAGTCGAAGCCAGGGACTAACCTCTCATCTCGTGTTGATTCTTGGTCCACGGAGCTCTTTCGTGTTGCTACAGTGACCTCAGGATCCCTCTAGCCTTGAAACAGTGTTCTTGGGGTTTCTCTGGAGTGCCATCAAGGAAATCAAGGCTCCTTTCATGTGTGATGTGCAACACGGAATTGCTCTGCACGCAGTGCAGGGGAATCGGGCCTCATCTCGCGGCGAGGGGGAAGTCTCATGGTTTTTCTCAAGTTGCGGCGGGAACCTGGGGTATATTCTCGAGTTACGACGGGGATGGCCCTTCCACACACGTGTTTGTTCAGCCACCTCAGGACTCTTGCCTAGTTGCGAGACACAACTCGGGATTCTCCTCGAGGCTTGGCAAGGCAATTGGGACGCCTCTCCAGCTGAGGCGGGAGACCAAGGGTCCCTTTCCACGTGCCACAGGAATCCTGGGACTCCTATCAAGTTTCACGAGGAGTCAGGCATCGTCTCCTTTGGAGGCACTGATCTCCGCATACCTCTGGAGTTTTCAAAGGATGTGAGGCCTCCGGTCGCGATGAGGTGGGGAACTAGGTGTTTCTCTGTGGTCTCCACAGGGGATTCAGACACCCTTTCTTCTTGGGAGATGCAAGACGAGCCTGCATTCAAGTCACTGCAGGGATATCCAGCCTTATTTCGCGTCAGGGCATCGCGGTGTCCATTCCACTTGAGGCCGCAAACTCAGGGTCCCTCTCATATACCTAGAGCTGAGAGAAGCCTCCTCTTGAGGTGCTTGTGGTAAGGTGGTATTCCTCTGGAGTCGAAGCCAGGGACTAACCTCTCATCTCGAGTTGATTTTTGGCCCACGGAGCTCTTTCGTGTTGCTACAGTGACCTCAGGATCCCTCTAGCCTTGAAACAGTGTTCTTGGGGTTTCTCTGGAGTGCCATCAAGGAAATCAAGGCTCCTTTCATGTGTGATGTGCAAGACGGAATTGCTCTGCACGCAGTGCAGGGGAATCGGGCCTCATCTCGCGGCGAGGGGGAAGTCTCATGGTTTTTCTCGAGTTGCGGCGGGAACCTGGGGTATATTCTCGAGTTCCGACGGGGATGGCCCTTCCACACACGTGTTTGTTCAGCCATGTCAGGACTCCTGCCTAGTTTCGAGGGACAACTCGGGATTCTCCTCGAGGCTTTGCAGGGCAATTGGGACGCCTCTCCAGCTGAGACGGGAGACCAAGGGTCCCTTTCCACGTGCCACAGGAATCCTGGGTCTCCTATCAAGTTTCACGAGGAGTCAGGCATCGTCTCCTTTGGAGGCACTGATCTCCGCATACCTCTGGAGTTTTCAAAGGATTTGAGGCCTCCTGTCGCGATGAGGTGGGGAACTAGGTCTTTCTCTGTGGTCTCCACAGGGGATTCAGACACCCTTTCGTCTTGGGAGATGCAAGACGAGCCTGCATTCAAGTCACTGCAGGGATATCCAGCCTTATTTCGCGTCAGGGCATCGCGGTGTCCATTCCACTTGAGGCCGCAAACTCAGGGTCCCTCTCACATACCTAGAGCTGAGAGAAGCCTCCTCTTGAGGTGCTTGTGGTAAGGTGGTATTCCTCTGGAGTCGAAGCCAGGGACTAACCTCTCATCTCGAGTTGATTTTTGGCCCACGGAGCTCTTTCGTGTTGCTACAGTGACCTCAGGATCCCTCTAGCCTTGAAACAGTGTTCTTGGGGTTTCTCTGGAGTGCCATCAAGGAAATCAAGGCTCCTTTCATGTGTGATGTGCAACACGGAATTGCTCTGCACGCAGTGCAGGGGAATCGGGCCTCATCTCGCGGCGAGGGGGAAGTCTCATGGTTTTTCTCGAGTTGCGGCGGGAACCTGGGGTATATTCTCGAGTTCCGACGGGGATGGCCCTTCCACACACGTGTTTGTTCAGCCATGTCAGGACTCCTGCCTAGTTTCGAGGGACAACTCGGGATTCTCCTCGAGGCTTTGCAGGGCAATTGGGACGCCTCTCCAGCTGAGACGGGAGACCAAGGGTCCCTTTCCACGTGCCACAGGAATCCTGGGTCTCCTATCAAGTTTCACGAGGAGTCAGGCATCGTCTCCTTTGGAGGCACTGATCTCCGCATACCTCTGGAGTTTTCAAAGGATTTGAGGCCTCCTGTCGCGATGAGGTGGGGAACTAGGTCTTTCTCTGTGGTCTCCACAGGGGATTCAGACACCCTTTCGTCTTGGGAGATGCAAGACGAGCCTGCATTCAAGTCACTGCAGGGATATCCGGCCTTATTTCGAGTCAGGGCATCGCGGTGTCCATTCCACTTGAGGCCGCAAACTCAGGGTCCCTCTCACATACCTAGAGCTGAGAGAAGCCTCCTCTTGAGGTGCTTGTGGTAAGGTGGTATTCCTCTGGAGTCGAAGCCAGGGACTAACCTCTCATCTCGAGTTGATTTTTGGTCCACGGAGCTCTTTCGTGTTGCTACAGTGACCTCAGGATCCCTCTAGCCTTGAAACAGTGTTCTTGGGGTTTCTCTGGAGTGCCATCAAGGAAATCAAGGCTCCTTTCATGTGTGATGTGCAACACAGAATTGCTCTGCACGCAGTGCAGGGGAATCGGGCCTCATCTCGCGGCGAGGGGGAAGTCTGATGGTTTTTCTCGAGTTGCGGCGGGAACCTGGGTTATATTCTCCAGTTACGACGGGGATGGCCCTTCCACACACGTGTTTGTTCAGCCACGTCAGGACTCTTGCCTAGTTGCGAGACACAACTCGGGATTCTCCTCGAGGCTTGGCAAGGCAATTGGGACGCCTCTTCAGCTGAGGCGGGAGACCAAGGGTCCCTTTCCACATGCCACAGGAATCCTGGGACTCTTATCAAGTTTCACGAGGAGTCAGGCATCGTCTCCTTTGGAGGCACTGATCTCCGCGTACCTCTGGAGTTTTCAAAGGATGTGAGGCCTCCGGTCGCAATGAGGTGGGGAACTAGGTGTTTCTCTGTGGTCTCCACAGGGGATACAGACATCCTTTCATCTTGGGATATGCAAGACGAGCCTGCATTCAAGTCACTGCAGGGATATCCAGCCTTATTTCGCGTCAGGGCATCGCGGTGTCCATTCCACTTGAGGCCGCAAACTCAGGGTCCCTCTCACATACCTAGAGCTGAGAGAAGCCTCCTCTTGAGGTGCTTGTGGTAAGGTGGTATTCCTCTGGAGACGAATCCAGGGACTAACCTCTCTTTTTGAGTTGATTTTTGGTCCACAGAGTTCTTTCGTGTTGCAACAGTGACCTCAGGATCCCTGTAGCCTTGAAACAGTGTTCTTGGGGTTTCTCTGGAGTGCCATCAAGGAAATCAAGGCTCCTTTCATGTGTGATGTGCAAGACGGAATTGCTCTGCACGCAGTACAGGGGAATCGGGCGTCATCTCGCGGCGAGTGGGAAGTCTCATGGTTTTTCTCGAGTTGCGGCGGGAACCTGGAGTATATTCTCGAGTTACGACGGGGATGGCCCTTCCACCCACGTGTTTGTTCAGCCACGTCAGGACTCCTGCCTAGTTGCGAGGGACAACTCGGGATTCTCCTCGAGGCTTGGCAGGGCAATTGGGACGCCTCTCCAGCTGAGGCGGGAGACCAAGGGTCCCTTTCCACGTGCCACAAGAATCCTGGGACTCCTATCAAGTTTCACGAGGAGTCAGGCATCGTCTCCTTTGGAGGCACTGATCTCCGCGTACCTCTGGAATTTTCAAAGGATGTGAGGCCTCCGATCGCCATGAGGTGGGGAACTAGGTGTTTCTCTGTGGTCTCCACAGGGGATTCAGACATCCTTTCTTCTTGGGAGATGCAAGACGAGCCTGCATTCAAGTCACTGCAGGGATATCCGGCCTTATTTCGAGTCAGGGCATCGCGGTGTCCATTCCACTTGAGGCCGCAAACTCAGGATCCCTCTCACATACCTAGAGCTGAGAGAAGCCTCCTCTTGAGGTGCTTGTGGTAAGGTGGTATTCCTCAGGAGTCGAAGCCAGGGACTAACCTCTCATCTCGTGTTGATTCTTGGTCCACGGAGCTCTTTCGTGTTGCTACAGTGACCTCAGGATCCCTCTAGCCTTGAAACAGTGTTCTTGGGGTTTCTCTGGAGTGCCATCAAGGAAATCAAGGCTCCTTTCATGTGTGATGTGCAACACGGAATTGCTCTGCACGCAGTGCAGGGGAATCGGGCCTCATCTCGCGGCGAGGGGGAAGTCTCATGGTTTTTCTCGAGTTGCGGCGGGAACCTGGGGTATATTCTCGAGTTACGAAGGGGATGGCCCTTCCACCCACGTGTTTGTTCAGCCACGTCAGGACTCCTGCCTAGTTGCGAGGGACAACTCTGGATTCTCCTCGAGGCTTGGCAGGGCAATTGGGACGCCTCTCCAGCTGAGGCGGGAGACCAAGTGTCCCTTTCCACGTGCCACAGGAATCCTGGGACTCCTATCAAGTTTCACGAGGAGTCAGGCATCGTCTCCTTTGGAGGCACTGATCTCCGCGTACCTCTGGAATTTTCAAAGGATGTGAGGCCTCCGATCGCCATGAGGTGGGGAACTAGGTGTTTCTCTGTGGTCTCCACAGGGGATTCAGACATCCTTTCTTCTTGGGAGATGCAAGACGAGCCTGCATTCAAGTCACTGCAGGGATATCCGGCCTTATTTCGAGTCAGGGCATCGTGGTGTCCATTCCACTTGAGGCCGCAAACTCAGGATCCCTCTCACATACCTAGAGCTGAGAGAAGCCTCCTCTTGAGGTGCTTGTGGTAAGGTGGTATTCCTCAGGAGTCGAAGCCAGGGACTAACCTCTCATCTCGTGTTGATTCTTGGTCCACGGAGCTCTTTCGTGTTGCTACAGTGACCTCAGGATCCCTCTAGCCTTGAAACAGTGTTCTTGGGGTTTCTCTGGAGTGCCATCAAGGAAATCAAGGCTCCTTTCATGTGTGATGTGCAACACGGAATTGCTCTGCACGCAGTGCAGGGGAATCGGGCCTCATCTCGCGGCGAGGGGCAAGTCTCATGGTTTTTCTCGAGTTGCGGCGGGAACCTGGGGTATATTCTCGAGTTACGACGGGGATGGCCCTTCCACCCACGTGTTTCTTCAGCGACGTCAGGACTCCTGCCTACTTGCGAGGGACAACTCGGGATTCTCCTCGAGGCTTTGCAGGGCAATTGGGACGCCTCTCCACCTGAGACGGGAGACCAAGGGTCCCTTTCCATGTGCCACAGGAATCCTGGGTCTCCTATCAAGTTTCACGAGGAGTCAGGCATCGTCTCCTTTGGAGGCACTGATCTCCGCATACCTCTGGAGTTTTCAAAGGATTTGAGGCCTCCTATCGCGATGAGGTGGGGAACTAGGTCTTTCTCTGTGGTCTCCACAGGGGATTCAGACACCCTTTCGTCTTGGGAGATGCAAGACGAGCCTGCATTCCAGTCACTGCAGGGATATCCGGCCTTATTTCGAGTCAGGGCATCGCGGTGTCCATTCCACTTGAGGCCGCAAACTCAGGGTCCCTCTCACATACCTAGAGCTGAGAGAAGCCTCCTCTTGAGGTGCTTGTGGTAAGGTGGTATTCCTCTGAAGACGAATCCAGGGACTAACCTCTCTTTTTGAGTTGATTTTTGGTCCACAGAGTTCTTTCGTGTTGCAACAGTGACCTCAGGATCCCTCTAGCCTTGAAACAGTGTTCTTGGGGTTTCTCTGGAGTGCCATCAAGGAAATCAAGGCTCCTTTCATGTGTGATGTGCAAGACGGAATTGCTCTGCACGCAGTACAGGGGAATCGGGCCTCATCTCGCGGCGAGGGGGAAGTCTCATGGTTTTTCTCGAGTTGCGGCGGGAACCTGGAGTATATTCTCGAGTTACGACGGGGATGGCCCTTCCACCCACGTGTTTGTTCAGCCACGTCAGGACTCCTGCCTAGTTGCGAGGGACAACTCGGGATTCTCCTCGAGGCTTGGCAGGGCAATTGGGACGCCTCTCCAGCTGAGGCGGGAGACCAAGGGTCCCTTTCCACGTGCCACAAGAATCCTGGGACTCCTATCAAGTTTCACGAGGAGTCAGGCATCGTCTCCTTTGGAGGCACTGATCTCCGCGTACCTCTGGAATTTTCAAAGGATGTGAGGCCTCCGATCGCCATGAGGTGGGGAACTAGGTGTTTCTCTGTGGTCTCCACAGGGGATTCAGACATCCTTTCTTCTTGGGAGATGCAAGACGAGCCTGCATTCAAGTCACTGCAGGGATATCCGGCCTTATTTTGAGTCAGGGCATCGCGGTGTCCATTCCACTTGAGGCCGCAAACTCAGGATCCCTGTCACATACCTAGAGCTGAGAGAAGCCTCCTCTTGAGGTGCTTGTGGTAAGGTGGTATTCCTCAGGAGTCGAAGCCAGGGACTAACCTCTCATCTCGTGTTGATTCTTGGTCCACGGAGCTCTTTCGTGTTGCTACAGTGACCTCAGGATCCCTCTAGCCTTGAAACAGTGTTCTTGGGGTTTCTCTGGAGTGCCATCAAGGAAATCAAGGCTCCTTTCATGTGTGATGTGCAACACGGAATTGCTCTGTACGCAGTGCAGGGAAATCGGGCCTCATCTCGCGGCGAGGGGGAAGTCTCATGGTTTTTCTCGAGTTGCGGCGGGAACCTGGGGTATATTCACGAGTTACGACGGGGATGGCCCTTCCACACACGTGTTTCTTCATCCTCGTCAGGACTCCTGCCTACTTGCGAGGGACAACTCGGGATTCTCCTCGAGGCTTTGCAGGGCAATTGGGACGCCTCTCCAGCTGAGACGGGAGACCAAGGGTCCCTTTCCACGTGCCACAGGAATCCTGGGTCTCCTATCAAGTTTCACGAGGAGTCAGGCATCGTCTCCTTTGGAGGCACTGATCTCCGCATACCTCTGGAGTTTTCAAAGGATTTGAGGCCTCCTGTCGCGATGAGGTGGGGAACTAGGTCTTTCTCTGTGGTCTCCACAGGGGATTCAGACACCCTTTCGTCTTGGGAGATGCAAGACGAGCCTGCATTCAAGTCACTGCAGGGATATCCGGCCTTATTTCGAGTCAGGGCATCGCGGTGTCCATTCCACTTGAGGCCGCAAACTCAGGGTCCCTCTCACATACCTAGAGCTGAGAGAAGCCTCCTCTTGAGGTGCTTGTGGTAAGGTGGTATTCCTCTGGAGTCGAAGCCAGGGACTAACCTCTCATCTCGAGTTGATTTTTGGTCCACGGAGCTCTTTCGTGTTGCTACAGTGACCTCAGGATCCCTCTAGCCTTGAAACAGTGTTCTTGGGGTTTCTCTGGAGTGCCATCAAGGAAATCAAGGCTCCTTTCATGTGTGATGTGCAACACAGAATTGCTCTGCACGCAGTGCAGGGGAATCGGGCCTCATCTCGCGGCGAGGGGGAAGTCTCATGGTTTTTCTCGAGTTGCGGCGGGAACCTGGGTTATATTCTCCAGTTACGACGGGGATGGCCCTTCCACACACGTGTTTGTTCAGCCACGTCAGGACTCTTGCCTAGTTGCGAGACACAACTCGGGATTCTCCTCGAGGCTTGGCAAGGCAATTGGGACGCCTCTTCAGCTGAGGCGGGAGACCAAGGGTCCCTTTCCACGTGCCACAGGAATCCTGGGACTCTTATCAAGTTTCACGAGGAGTCAGGCATCGTCTCCTTTGGAGGCACTGATCTCCGCGTACCTCTGGAGTTTTCAAAGGATGTGAGGCCTCCGGTCGCAATGAGGTGGGGAACTAGGTGTTTCTCTGTGGTCTCCACAGGGGATACAGACATCCTTTCATCTTGGGATATGCAAGACGAGCCTGCATTCAAGTCACTGCAGGGATATCCAGCCTTATTTCGCGTCAGGGCATCGCGGTGTCCATTCCACTTGAGGCCGCAAACTCAGGGTCCCTCTCACATACCTAGAGCTGAGAGAAGCCTCCTCTTGAGGTGCTTGTGGTAAGGTGGTATTCCTCTGGAGTCGAAGCCAGGGACTAACCTCTCATCTCGAGTTGATTTTTGGCCCACGGAGCTCTTTCGTGTTGCTACAGTGACCTCAGGATCCCTCTAGCCTTGAAACAGTGTTCTTGGGGTTTCTCTGGAGTGCCATCAAGGAAATCAAGGCTCCTTTCATGTGTGATGTGCAACACGGAATTGCTCTGCACGCAGTGCAGGGGAATCGGGCCTCATCTCGCGGCGAGGGGGAAGTCTCATGGTTTTTCTCGAGTTGCGGCGGGAACCTGGGGTATATTCTCGAGTTACGACGGGGATGGCCCTTCCACACACGTGTTTCTTCAGCGACGTCAGGACTCCTGCCTAGTTGCGAGGGACAACTCTGGATTCTCCTCGAGGCGTGGCAGGGCAATTGGGACGCCTCTCCAGCTGAGGCGGGAGACCAAGAGTCGCTTTCCAAGTGCCACAGGAATCCTGGGACTCCTATCAAGTTTCACGAGGAGTCAGGCATTGTCTCCTTTGGAGGCACTGATCTCCGCGTACCTCTGGAGTTTTCAAAGGATGTGAGGCTATCGGTCGCGATGAGGTGGGGAACTAAGTCTTTCTCTGTGCTTTCCACAGGGGATTCAGACATCCTTTCGTCCTGGGAGATGCAAGAGGAGCCTGCATTGAAGTCACTGCAGGGATATCCGGCCTTATTTCGAGTCAGGGCATCGCGGTGTCCATTCCACTTGAGGCCGCAAACTCAGGGTCCCTCTCACATACCTAGAGCTGAGAGAAGCCTCCTCTTGAGGTGCTTTTGGTAAGGTGGTATTCCTCTGGAGACGAATCCAGGGACTAACCTCTCTTTTCGAGTTGATTTTTGGTCCACAGAGTTCTTTCGTGTTGCTACAGTGACCTCAGGATCCCTCTAGCCTTGAAACAGTGTTCTTGGGGTTTCTCTGGAGTGCCATCAAGGAAATCAAGGCTCCTTTCATGTGTGATGTGCAAGACGGAATTGCTCTGCACGCAGTACAGGGGAATCGGGCCTCATCTCGCATCGAGGGGGAAGTCTCATGGTTTTTCTCGAGTTGCGGCGGGAACCTGGGGTATATTCTCGAGTTACGACGGGGATGGCCCTTCCACCCACGTGTTTGTTCAGCCACGTCAGGACTCCTGCCTAGTTGCGAGGGACAACTCGGGATTCTCCTCGAGGCTTGGCAGGGCAATTGGAACGCCTCTCCAGCTGAGGCGGGAGACCAAGGGTCCCTTTCCACGTGCCACAAGAATCCTGGGACTCCTATCAAGTTTCACGAGGAGTCAGGCATTGTCTCCTTTGGAGGCACTGATCTCCGCGTACCTCTGGAGTTTTCAAAGGATGTGAGGCCTCCGGTCGCGTTGAGGTGGGGAACTAGGTGTTTCTCTGTGGTCTCCACAGGGGATTCAGACATCCTTTCTTCTTGGGAGATGCAAGACGAGCCTGCATTCAAGTCACTGCAGGGATATCCGGCCTTATTTCGAGTCAGGGCATCGCGGTGTCCATTCCACTTGAGGCCGCAAACTCAGGATCCCTCTCACATACCTAGAGCTGAGAGAAGCCTCCTCTTGAGGTGCTTGTGGTAAGGTGGTATTCCTCAGGAGTCGAAGCCAGGGACTAACCTCTCATCTCGTGTTGATTCTTGGTCCACGGAGCTCTTTCGTGTTGCTACAGTGACCTCAGGATCCCTCTAGCCTTGAAACAGTGTTCTTGGGGTTTCTCTGGAGTGCCATCAAGGAAATCAAGGCTCCTTTCATGTGTGATGTGCAACACGTAATTGCTCTGCACGCAATGCAGGGGAATCGGGCCTCATCTCGCGGCGAGGGGGAATTCTCATGGTTTTTCCCGAGTTGCGGCGGGAACCTGGGGTATATTCTCGAGTTACGACGGGGATGGCCCTTCCACACACGTGTGTGTTCAGCCATGTCAGGACTCCTGCCTAGTTGCGAGGGACAACTCGGGATTCTCCTCGAGGCTTTGCAGGGCAATTGGGACGCCTCTCCAGCTGAGACGGGAGACCAAGGGTCCCTTTCCATGTGCCACAGGAATCCTGGGTCTCCTATCAAGTTTCACGAGGAGTCAGGCATCGTCTCCTTTGGAGGCACTGATCTCCGCATACCTCTGGAGTTTTCAAAGGATTTGAGGCCTCCTGTCGCGATGAGGTTGGGAACTAGGTCTTTCTCTGTGGTCTCCACAGGGGATTCAGACACCCTTTCATCTTGGGAGATGCAAGACGAGCCTGCATTCCAGTCACTGCAGGGATATCCAGCCTTATTTCGAGTCAGGGCATCGCATTGTCCATTCCACTTGAGGCCGCAAACTCAGGGTCCCTCTCACATACCTAGAGCTGAGAGAAGCCTCCTCTTGAGGTGCTTGTGGTAAGGTGGTATTCCTCTGGAGTCGAAGCCAGGGACTAACCTCTCATCTCGAGTTGATTTTTGGTCCACGGAGCTCTTTCGTGTTGCTACAGTGACCTCAGGATCCCTCTAGCCTTGAAACAGTGTTCTTGGGGTTTCTCTGGAGTGCCATCAAGGAAATCAAGGCTCCTTTCATGTGTGATGTGCAACACAGAATTGCTCTGCACGCACTGCAGGGGAATCGGGCCTCATCTCGCGGCGAGGGGGAAGTCTCATGGTTTTTCTCGAGTTGCGGCGGGAACCTGGGGTATATTCTCCAGTTACGACGGGGATGGCCCTTCCACCCACGTGTTTGTTCAGCCATGTCAGGACTCCTGCCTAGTTGCGAGGGACAACTCGGGATTCTCCTCGAGGCTTGGCAAGGCAATTGGGACGCCTCTCCAGCTGAGACGGGAGACCAAGGGTCGCTTTCCAAGTGCCAAAGGAATCCTGGGACTCCTATCAAGTTTCACGAGGAGTCAGGCATCGTCTCCTTTGGAGGCACTGATCTCCGTGTACCTCTGGAGTTTTCAAAGGATGTGAGGCCTCCGGTCGCGATGAGGTGGGGAACTAGGTCTTTCTCTGTGGTCTCCACAGGGGATTCAGACATCCTTTCGTCCTGGGAGATGCAAGACGAGCCTGCATTGAAGTCACTGCAGGGATATCCGGCCTTATTTCGAGTCAGGGCATTGCGGTGTCCATTCCACTTGAGGCCGCAAACTCAGGGTCCCTCTCACATACCTAGAGCTGAGAGAAGCCTCCTCTTGAGGTGCTTGTGGTAAGATGGTATTCCTCTGGAGACGAATCCAGGGACTAACCTCTCTTTTCGAGTTGATTTTTTGTCCGCAGAATTCTTTCATGTTGCTACAGTGACCTCAGGATCCCTCTAGCTTTGAAACAGTGTTCTTGGGGTTTCTCTGGAATGCCATCAAGGAAATCAAGGCTCCTTTCATGTGTGATGTGCAACACGGAATTGCTCTGCACGCAGTGCAGGGGAATCGGGCCTCATTTCGCGGCGAGGGGGAAGTCTCATGGTTTTTCTCGAGTTGCGGCGGGAACCAGGGGTATATTCTCGAGTTACGACGGGGATGGCCCTTCCACCCACGTGTTTCTTCAGCGACGTCAGGACTCCTGCCTAGTTGCGAGGGACAACTCTGGATTCTCCTCGAGGCTTGGCAGGGCAATTGGGACGCCTCTCCAGCTGAGGAGGGAGACCAAGGGTCCCTTTCCAAGTGCCACAGGAATCCTGGGACTCCTATCAAGTTTCACGAGGAGTCAGGCATCGTCTCCTTTGGAGGCACTGATCTCCGCGTACCTCTGGAGTTTTCAAAGGATGTGAGGCTATCGGTCGCGATGAGGTGGGGAACTAAGTCTTTCTCTGTGCTTTCCACAGGGGATTCAGACATCCTTTCGTCCTGGGAGATGCAAGACGAGCCCGCATTGAAGTCACTGCAGGGATATCCGGCCTTATTTCGAGTCAGGGCATCGCGGTGTCCATTCCACTTGAGGCCGCAAACTCAGGGTCCCTCTCACATACCTAGAGCTGAGAGAAGCCTCCTCTTGAGGTGCTTGTGGTAAGGTGGTATTCCTCTGGAGACGAATCCAGGGACTAACCTCTCTTTTCGAGTTGATTTTTGGTCCACAGAGTTCTTTCGTGTTGCTACAGTGACCTCAGGATCCCTCTAGCCTTGAAACAGTGTTCTTGGGGTTTCTCTGGAGTGCCATCAAGGAAATCAAGGCTCCTTTCATGTGTGATGTGCAAGACGGAATTGCTCTGCACGCAGTACAGGGGAATCGGGCCTCATCTCGCATCGAGGGGGAAGTCTCATGGTTTTTCTCGAGTTGCGGCAGGAACCTGGGGTATATTCTCGAGTTACGACGGGGATGGCCCTTCCACCCACGTGTTTGTTCAGCCACGTCAGGACTCCTGCCTAGTTGCGAGGGACAACTCGGGATTCTCCTCGAGGCTTGGCAGGGCAATTGGAATGCCTCTCCAGCTGAGTCGGGAGACCAAGGGTCCCTTTCCACGTGCCACAGGAATCCTGGGACTCCTATCAAGTTTCACGAGGAGTCAGGCATCGTCTCCTTTGGAGGCACTGATCTCCGCATACCTCTGGAGTTTTCAAAGGATGTGAGGCCTCCGGTCGCGATGAGGTGGGGAACTAGGTGTTTCTCTGTGGTCTCCACAGGGGATTCAGACATCCTTTCTTCTTGGGAGATGCAAGACGAGCCTGCATTCCAGTCACTGCAGGGATATCCAGCCTTATCTCGCGTCAGGGCATCGCGGTGTCCATTCCACTTGAGGCCGCAAACTCAGGGTCCCTCTCACATACCTAGAGCTGAGAGAAGCCTCCTCTTGAGGTGCTTGTGGTAAGGTGGTATTCCTCAGGAGTCGAAGCCAGGGACTAACCTCTCATCTCGAGTTGATTATTGGCCCATGGAGCTCTTTCGTGTTGCTACAGTGACCTCAGGATCCCTGTAGCCTTGAAACAGTGTTCTTGGGATTTCTCTGTAGTGCCATCAAGGAAATCAAGGCTCCTTTCATGTGTGATGTGCAACACGGAATTGCTCTGCACGCAGTGCAGGGGAATCGGGCCTCATCTCGCGGCGAGGGGGAAGTCTCATGGTTTTTCTCGAGTTGCGGCGGGAACCTGGGGTATATTCTCCAGTTACGACGGGGATGGCCCTTCCACACACGTGTTTGTTCAGCCACGTCAGGACTCTTGCCTAGTTGCGAGACACAACTCGGGATTCTCCTCGAGGCTTGGCAAGGCAATTGGGACGCCTCTCCAGCTGAGGCGGGAGACCAAGGGTCCCTTTCCACGTGCCACAGGAATCCTGGAACTCTTATCAAGTTTCACGAGGAGTCAGGCATCGTCTCCTTTGGAGGCACTGATCTCCGCGTACCTCTGGAGTTTTCAAAGGATGTGAGGCCTCCGGTCGCCATGAGGTGGGGAACTAGGTGTTTCTCTGTGGTCTCCACAGGGGATACAGACATCCTTTCATCTTGGTAGATGCAAGACGAGCCTTCATTCAAGTCACTGCAGGGATATCCAGCCTTATTTCGCGTCAGGGCATCGCGGTGTCCATTCCACTTGAGGCCGCAAACTCAGGGTCCCTCTCACATACCTAGAGCTGAGAGAAGCCTCCTCTTGAGGTGCTTGTGGTAAGGTGGTATTCCTCTGGAGTCGAAGCCAGGGACTAACCTCTCATCTCGAGTTGATTTTTGGCCCACGGAGCTCTTTCGTGTTCCTACAGTGACCTCAGGATCCCTCTAGCCTTGAAACAGTGTTCTTGGGGTTTCTCTGGAGTGCCATCAAGGAAATCAAGGCTCCTTTCATGTGTGATGTGCAACACGGAATTGCTCTGCACGCAGTGCAGGGGAATCGGGCCTCATCTCGCGGCGAGGGGGAAGTCTCATGGTTTTTCTCGAGTTGCGGCGGGAACCTGGGGTATATTCTCGAGTTACGACGGGGATGGCCCTTCCACCCACGTGTTTCTTCAGCGACGTCAGGACTCCTGCCTAGTTGCGAGGGACAACTCTGGATTCTCCTCGAGGCTTGGCAGGGCAATTGGGACGCCTCTCCAGCTGAGGCGGGAGACCAAGGGTCGCTTTCCAAGTGCCACAGGAATCCTGGGACTCCTATCAAGTTTCACGAGGAGTCAGGCATCGTCTCCTTTGGAGGCACTGATCTCCGCGTACCTCTGAAGTTTTCAAAGGATGTGAGGCTATTGGTCGCGATGAGGTGGGGAACTAAGTCTTTCTCTGTGCTTTCCACAGGGGATTCAGACATCCTTTCGTCCTGGGAGATGCAAGACGAGCCTGCATTGAAGTCACTGCAGGGATATCCGGCCTTATTTCGAGTCAGGGCATCGCGGTGTCCATTCCACTTGAGGCCGCAAACTCAGGGTCCCTCTCACATACCTAGAGCAGAGAGAAGCCTCCTCTTAAGGTGCTTGTGGTAAGGTGGTATTCCTCTGGAGACGAATCCAGGGACTAACCTCTCTTTTCGAGTTGATTTTTGGTCCACAGAGTTCTTTCGTCTTGCTACAGTGACCTCAGGATCCCTCTAGCCTTGAAACAGTGTTCTTGGGGTTTCTCTGGAGTGCCATCAAGGAAATCAAGGCTCCTTTCATGTGTGATGTGCAAGACGGAATTGCTCTGCACGCAGTACAGGGGAATCGGGCCTCATCTCGCATCGAGGGGGAAGTCTCATGGTTTTTCTCGAGTTGCGGCGGGAACCTGGGGTATATTCTCGAGTTACGACGGGGATGGCCCTTCCACCCACGTGTTTGTTCAGCCACGTCAGGACTCCTGCCTAGTTGCGAGGGACAACTCGGGATTCTCCTCGAGGCTTGGCAGGACAATTGGGACGCCTCTCCAGCTGAGGCGGGAGACGAAGGGTCCCTTTCCACGTGCCACAGGAATCCTGGGTCTCCTCTCAAGTTTCACGAGGAGTCAGGCATCGTCTCCTTTGGAGGCACTGATCTCCGCATACCTCTGGAGTTTTCAAAGGATTTGAGGCCTCCTGTCGCGATGAGGTGGGGAACTAGGTCTTTCTCTGTGGTTTTCACAGGGGATTCAGACACCCTTTCGTCTTCGGAGATGCAAGACGAGCCTGCATTCCAGTCACTGCAGGGATATCCGGCCTTATTTCGAGTCAGGGCATTGCGGTGTCCATTCCACTTGAGGCCCCAAACTCAGGGTCCCTCTCACATACCTAGACCTGAGAGAAGCCTCCTCTTGAGGTGCTTGTGCTAAGGTGGTATTCCTCTGGAGTCGAAGCCAGGGACTAACCTCTCATCTCGAGTTGATTTTGGGTCCACGGAGCTCTTTCGTGTTGCTACAGTGACCTCAGGATCCCTCTAGCCTTGAAACAGTGTTCTTGGGGTTTCTCTGGAGTGCCATGAAGGAAATCAAGGCTCCTTTCATGTGTGATGTGCAACACAGAATTGCTCTGCACGCAGTGCAGGGGAATCGGGCCTCATCTCGCGGCGAGGGGGAAGTCTCATGGTTTTTCTCGAGTTGCGGCGGGAACCTGGGGTATATTCTCGAGTTACGACGGGGATGGCCCTTCCACACATGTGTTTGTTCAGCCACGTCAGGACTCTTGCCTACTTGCGAGACACAACTCGGGATTCTCCTCGAGGCTTGGCAAGGCAATTGGGAGGCCTCTCCAGCTGAGGCGGGAGACCAAGGGTCCCTTTCCACGTGCCACAGGAATCCTGGGACTCCTATCAAGTTTCACGAGGAGTCAGGCATCGTCTCCTTTGGAGGCACTGATCTCCGCGTACCTCTGGAGTTTTCAAAGGATGTGAGGCCTCCGGTCGCGATGAGGTGGGGAACTAGGTCTTTCTCTGTGGTCTCCACAGGGGATTCAGACATCCTTTCATCTTGGGAGATGCAAGACGAGCCTGCATTCAAGTCACTGCAGGGATATCCAGCCTTATTTCGCGTCAGGGCATCGCGGTGTCCATTCCACTTGAGGCCGCAAACTCAGGGTCCCTCTCACATACCTAGAGCTGAGAGAAGCCTCCTCTTGAGGTGCTTGTGGTAAGGTGGTATTCCTCAGGAGTCGAAGCCAGGGACTAACCTCTCATCTCGAGTTGATTTTTGGCCCACGGAGCTCTTTCGTGTTGCTACAGTGACCTCAGGATCCCTCTAGCCTTGAAACAGTGTTCTTGGGGTTTCTCTGGAGTGCCATCAAGGAAATCAAGGCTCCTTTCATGTGTGATGTGCAACACGGAATTGCTCTGCACGCAGTGCAGGGGAATCGGGCCTCATCTCGCGGCGAGGGGGAAGTCTCATGGTTTTTCTCGAGTTGCGGCGGGAACCTGGGGTATATTCTCGAGTTACGACGGGGATGGCCCTTCCACCCACGTGTTTCTTCAGCGACGTCAGGACTCCTGCCTAGTTGCGAGGGACAACTCTGGATTCTCCTCGAGGCTTGGCAGGGCAATTGGGACGCCTCTCCAGCTGAGGCGGGAGACCAAGTGTCCCTTTCCAAGTGCCACAGGAATCCTGGGACTCCTATCAAGTTTCACGAGGAGTCAGGCATCGTCTCCTTTGGAGGCACTGATCTCCGCGTACCTCTGGAGTTTTCAAAGGATGTGAGGCTATCGGTCGCGATGAGGTGGGGAACTAAGTCTTTCTCTGTGCTTTCCACAGGGGATTCAGACATCCTTTCGTCCTGGGAGATGCAAGACGAGCCCGCATTGAAGTCACTGCAGGGATATCCGGCCTTATTTCGAGTCAGGGCATCGCGGTGTCCATTCCACTTGAGGCCGCAAACTCAGGGTCCCTCTCACATACCTAGAGCTGAGAGAAGCCTCCTCTTGAGGTGCTTGTGGTAAGGTGGTATTCCTCTGGAGACGAAGCCAGGGACTAACCTCTCTTTTCGAGTTGATTTTTGGTCCACAGAGTTCTTTCGTGTTGCTACAGTGACCTCAGGATCCCTCTGTCCTTGAAACAGTGTTCTTGGGGTTTCTCTGGAGTGCCATCAAGGAAATCAAGGCTCCTTTCATGTGTGATGTGCAAGACGGAATTGCTCTGCACGCAGTACAGGGGAATCGGGCCTCATCTCGCATCGAGGGGGAAGTCTCATGGTTTTTCTCGAGTTTCGGCGGGAACCTGGGGTATATTCTCGAGTTACGACGGGGATGGCCCTTCCACCCACGTGTTTGTTCAGCGACGTCAGGACTCCTGCCTAGTTGCGAGGGACAACTCGGGATTCTCCTCGAGGCTTGGCAGGGCAATTGGAACGCCTCTCCAGCTGAGGCGGGAGACCAAGGGTCCCTTTCCACGTGCCACAAGAATCCTGGGACTCCTATCAAGTTTCACGAGGAGTCAGGCATCGTCTCCTTTGGAGGCACTGATCTCCGCGTACCTCTGGAGTTTTCAAAGGATGTGAGGCCTCCGGTCGCGATGAGGTGAGGAACTAGGTGTTTCTCTGTGGTCTCCACAGGGGATTCAGACATCCTTTCTTCTTGGGAGATGCAAGACGAGCCTGCATTCAAGTCACTGCAGGGATATCCGGCCTTATTTCCAGTCAGGGCATCGCGGTGTCCATTCCACTTGAGGCCGCAAACTCAGGATCCCTCTCACATACCTAGAGCTGAGAGACGCCTCCTCTTGAGTTGCTTGTGGTAAGGTGGTATTCCTCAGGAGTCGAAGCCAGGGACTAACCTCTCATCTCATGTTGATTCTTGGTCCACGGAGCTCTTTCGTGTTGCTACAGTGACCTCAGGATCCCTCTAGCCTTGAAACAGTGTTCTTGGGGTTTCTCTGGAGTGCCATCAAGGAAATCAAGGCTCCTTTCATGTGTGATGTGCAACACGGAATTGCTCTGCACGCAGTGCAGGGGAATCGGGCCTCATCTCGCGGCGAGGGGGAAGTCTCATGGTTTTTCTCGAGTTGCGGCGGGAACCTGGGGTATATTCTCGAGTTACGACGGGGATGGCCCTTCCACACACGTGTGTGTTCAGCCATGTCAGGACTCCTGCCTAGTTGCGAGGGACAACTCGGGATTCTCCTCGAGGCTTTGCAGGGCAATTGGGACGCCTCTCCACCTGAGACAGGAGACCAAGTGTCCCTTTCCACGTGCCACAGGAATCCTGGGTCTCCTCTCAAGTTTCACGAGCAGTCAGGCATCGTCTCCTTTGGAGGCACTGATCTCCGCATACCTCTGGAGTTTTCAAAGGATTTGAAGCCTCCTGTCGCGATGAGGTGGGGAACTAGGTCTTTCTCTGTGGTCTCCACAGGGGATTCAGACACCCTTTCGTCTTGGGAGATGCAAGACGAGCCTGCATTCCAGTCACTGCAGGGATATCCGGCCTAATTTCGAGTCAGGGCATCGCGGTGTCCATTCCACTTGAGGCCGCAAACTCAGGGTCCCTCTCACATAGCTAGAGCTGAGAGAAGCCTCCTCTTGAGGTGCTTGTGGTAAGGTGGTATTCCTCTGGAGTCGAAGCCAGGGACTAACCTCTCATCTCGAGTTGATTTTTAGTCCACGGAGCTCTTTCGTGTTGCTACAGTGACCTCAGGATCCCTCTAGCCTTGAAACAGTGTTCTTGGGGTTTCTCTGGAGTGCCATCAAGGAAGTCAGGGCTCCTATCATGTGTGATGTGCAACACAGAATTGCTCTGCACGCAGTGCAGGGGAATCGGGCCTCATCTCGCGGCGAGGGGGAAGTCTCATGGTTTTTCTCGAGTTGCGGCGGGAACCTGGGGTATATTCTCCAGTTACAACGGGGATGGCCCTTCCACACACGTGTTTGTTCAGCCACGTCAGGACTCTTGCCTAGTTGCGAGACACAACTCGGGATTCTCCTCGAGGCTTGGCAAGGCAATTGGGACGCCTCTCCAGCTGAGGCGGGAGACCAAGTGTCCCTTTCCACATGCCACAGGAATCCTGGGACTCCTATCAAGTTTCACGAGGAGTCAGGCATCGTCTCCTTTGGAGGCACTGATCTCCGCGTACCTCTGGAGTTTTCAAAGGATGTGAGGCCTCCGGTCGCGATGAGGTGGGGAACTAGGTCTTTCTCTGTGGTCTCCACAGGGGATTCAGACATCCTTTCATCTTGGGAGATGCAAGACGAGCCTGCATTCAAGTCACTGCAGGGATATCCAGCCTTATTTTGCGTCAGGGCATCGCGGTGTCCATTCCACTTGAGGCCACAAACTCAGGGTCCTTCTCACATACCTAGAGCTGAGAGAAGCCTCCTCTTGAGGTGCTTGTGGTAAGGTGGTATTCCTCTGGAGTCGAAGCCAGGGACTAACCTCTCATCTCGAGTTGATTTTTGGCCCACGGAGCTCTTTCGTGTTGCTACAGTGACCTCAGGATCCCTCTAGCCTTGAAACAGTGTTCTTGGGGTTTCTCTGGAGTGCCATCAAGGAAATCAAGGCTCCTTTCATGTGTGATGTGCAACACGGAATTGCTCTGCACGCAGTGCAGGGGAATCGGGCCTCATCTCGCGGCGAGGGGGAAATCTCATGGTTTTTCTCGAGTTGCGGCGGGAACCTGGGGTATATTCTCGAGTTACGACGGGGATGGCCCTTCCACCCACGTGTTTCTTCAGCGACGTCAGGACTCCTGCCTAGTTGCGAGGGACAACTCTGGATTCTCCTCGAGGCTTGGCAGGGCAATTGGGACGCCTCTCCAGCTGAGGCGGGAGACCAAGTGTCCCTTTCCAAGTGCCACAGGAATCCTGGGACTCCTATCAAGTTTCACGAGGAGTCAGGCATCGTCTCCTTTGGAGGCACTGATCTCCGCGTACCTCTGGAGTTTTCAAAGGATGTGAGGCCTCCGGTCGCGTTGAGGTGGGGAACTAGGTGTTTCTCTGTGGTCTCCACAGGGGATTCAGACATCCTTTCTTCTTGGGAGATGCAAGACGAGCCTGCATTCAAGTCACTGCAGGGATATCCGGCCTTATTTCGAGTCAGGGCATCGCGGTGTCCATTCCACTTGAGGCCGCAAACTCAGGATCCCTCTCACATACCTAGAGCTGAGAGAAGCCTCCTCTTGAGGTGCTTGTGGTAAGGTGGTATTCCTCAGGAGTCGAAGCCAGGGACTAACCTCTCATCTCGTGTTGATTCTTGGTCCACGGAGCTCTTTCGTGTTGCTACAGTGACCTCAGGATCCCTCTAGCCTTGAAACAGTGTTCTTGGGGTTTCTCTGGAGTGCCATCAAGGAAATCAAGGCTCCTTTCATGTGTGATGTGCAACACGGAATTGCTCTGCACGCAGTGCAGGGGAATCGGGCCTCATCTCGCGGCGAGGGGGAAGTCTCATGGTTTTTCTCGAGTTGCGGCGGGAACCTGGGGTATATTCTCGAGTTACGACGGGGATGGCCCTTCCACACACGTGTGTGTTCAGCCATGTCAGGACTCCTGCCTAGTTGCGAGGGACAACTCGGGATTCTCCTCGAGGCTTGGCAGGACAATTGGGACGCCTCTCCAGCTGAGGCGGGAGACCAAGGGTCCCTTTCCACGTGCCACAGGAATCCTGGGTCTCCTCTGAAGTTTCACGAGGAGTCAGGCATCGTCTCCTTTGGAGGCACTGATCTCCGCATACCTCTGGAGTTTTCAAAGGATTTGAGGCCTCCTGTCACGATGAGGTGGGGAACTAGGTCTTTCTCTGTGGTTTTCACAGGGGATTCAGACACCCTTTCGTCTTCGGAGATGCAAGACGAGCCTGCATTCCAGTCACTGCAGGGATATCCGGCCTTATTTCGAGTCAGGGCATTGCGGTGTCCATTCCACTTGAGGCCCCAAACTCAGGGTCCCTCTCACATACCTAGACCTGAGAGAAGCCTCCTCTTGAGGTGCTTGTGGTAAGGTGGTATTCCTCTGGAGTCGAAGCCAGGGACTAACCTCTCATCTCGAGTTGATTTTGGGTCCACGGAGCTCTTTCGTGTTGCTACAGTGACCTCAGGATCCCTCTAGCCTTGAAACAGTGTTCTTGGGGTTTCTCTGGAGTGCCATGAAGGAAATCAAGGCTCCTTTCATGTGTGATGTGCAACACAGAATTGCTCTGCACGCAGTGCAGGGGAATCGGGCCTCATCTCGCGGCGAGGGGGAAGTCTCATGGTTTTTCTCGAGTTGCGGCGGGAACCTGGGGTATATTCTCGAGTTACGACGGGGATGGCCCTTCCACACACGTGTTTGTTCAGCCACGTCAGGACTCTTGCCTACTTGCGAGACACAACTCGGGATTCTCCTCGAGGCTTGGCAAGGCAATTGGGACGCCTCTCCAGCTGAGGCGGGAGACCAAGGGTCCCTTTCCACGTGCCACAGGAATCCTGGGACTCCTATCAAGTTTCACGAGGAGTCAGGCATCGTCTCCTTTGGAGGCACTGATCTCCGCGTACCTCTGGAGTTTTCAAAGGATGTGAGGCCTCCGGTCGCGATGAGGTGGGGAACTAGGTCTTTCTCTGTGGTCTCCACAGGGGATTCAGACATCCTTTCATCTTGGGAGATGCAAGACGAGCCTGCATTCAAGTCACTGCAGGGATATCCAGCCTTATTTCGCGTCAGGGCATCGCGGTGTCCATTCCACTTGAGGCCGCAAACTCAGGGTCCCTCTCACATACCTAGAGCTGAGAGAAGCCTCCTCTTGAGGTGCTTGTGGTAAGGTGGTATTCCTCTGGAGTCGAAGCCAGGGACTAACCTCTCATCTCGAGTTGATTTTTGGCCCACGGAGCTCTTTCGTGTTGCTACAGTGACCTCAGGATCCCTCTAGCCTTGAAACAGTGTTCTTGGGGTTTCTCTGGAATGCCATCAAGGAAATCAAGGCTCCTTTCATGTGTGATGTGCAACACGGAATTGCTCTGCACGCAGTGCAGGGGAATCGGGCCTCATCTCGCGGCGAGGGGGAAGTCTCATGGTTTTTCTCGAGTTGCGGCGGGAACCTGGGGTATATTCTCGAGTTACGACGGGGATGGCCCTTCCACCCACGTGTTTCTTCAGCGACGTCAGGACTCCTGCCTAGTTGCGAGGGACAACTCTGGATTCTCCTCGAGGCTTGGCAGGGCAATTGGGACGCCTCTCCAGCTGAGGCGGGAGACCAAGTGTCCCTTTCCAAGTGCCACAGGAATCCTGGGACTCCTATCAAGTTTCACGAGGAGTCAGGCATCGTCTCCTTTGGAGGCACTGATCTCCGCGTAACTCTGGAGTTTTCAAAGGATGTGAGGCTATCGGTCGCGATGAGGTGGGGAACTAAGTCTTTCTCTGTGCTTTCCACAGGGGATTCAGACATCCTTTCGTCCTGGGAGATGCAAGACGAGCCCGCATTGAAGTCACTGCAGGGATATCCGGCCTTATTTCGAGTCAGGGCATCGCGGTGTCCATTCCACTTGAGGCCGCAAACTCAGGGTCCCTCTCACATACCTAGAGCTGAGAGAAGCCTCCTCTTGAGGTGCTTGTGGTAAGGTGGTATTCCTCTGGAGACGAATCCAGGGACTAACCTCTCTTTTCGAGTTGATTTTTGGTCCACAGAGTTCTTTCGTGTTGCTACAGTGACCTCAGGATCGCTCTGTCCTTGAAACAGTGTTCTTGGGGTTTCTCTGGAGTGCCATCAAGGAAATCAAGGCTCCTTTCATGTGTGATGTGCAAGACGGAATTGCTCTGCACGCAGTACAGGGGAATCGGGCCTCATCTCGCATCGAGGGGGAAGTCTCATGGTTTTTCTCGAGTTGCGGCGGGAACCTGGGGTATATTCTCGAGTTACGACGGGGATGGCCCTTCCACCCACGTGTTTGTTCAGCCACGTCAGGACTCCTGCCTAGTTGCGAGGGACAACTCGGGATTCTCCTCGAGGCTTGGCAGGGCAATTGGAACGCCTCTCCAGCTGAGGCGGGAGACCAAGGGTCCCTTTCCACGTGCCACAAGAATCCTGGGACTCCTATCAAGTTTCACAAGGAGTCAGGCATCGTCTCCTTTGGAGGCACTTATCTCCGCGTACCTCTGGAGTTTTCAAAGGATGTGAGGCCTCCGGTCGCGATGAGGTGAGGAACTAGGTGTTTCTCTGTGGTCTCCACAGGGGATTCAGACATCCTTTCTTCCTGGGAGATGCAAGACGAGCCTGCATTCAAGTCACTGCAGGGATATCCGGCCTTATTTCGAGTCAGGGCATCGCGGTGTCCATTCCACTTGAGGCCGCAAACTCAGGGTCCCTCTCACATACCTAGAGCTGAGAGAAGCCTCCTCTTGAGGTGCTTGTGGTAAGGTGGTATTCCTCAGGAGTCGAAGCCAGGGACTAACCTCTCATCTCGAGTTGATTATTGGCCCATGGAGCTCTTTCGTGTTGCTACAGTGACCTCAGGATCCCTGTAGCCTTGAAACAGTGTTCTTGGGATTTCTCTGTAGTGCCATCAAGGAAATCAAGGCTCCTTTCATGTGTGATGTGCAACACGGAATTGCTCTGCACGCAGTGCAGGGGAATCGGGCCTCATCTCGCGGCGAGGGGGAAGTCTCATGGTTTTTCTCGAGTTGCGGCGGGAACCTGGGGTATATTCTCCAGTTACGACGGGGATGGCCCTTCCACACACGTGTTTGTTCAGCCACGTCAGGACTCTTGCCTAGTTGCGAGACACAACTCGGGATTCTCCTCGAGGCTTGGCAAGGCAATTGGGACGCCTCTCCAGCTGAGGCGGGAGACCAAGGGTCCCTTTCCACGTGCCACAGGAATCCTGGGACTCTTATAAAGTTTCACGAGGAGTCAGGCATCGTCTCCTTTGGAGGCACTGATCTCCGCGTACCTCTGGAGTTTTCAAAGGATGTGAGGCCTCCGGTCGCCATGAGGTGGGGAACTAGGTGTTTCTCTGTGGTCTCCACAGGGGATACAGACATCCTTTCATCTTGGTAGATGCAAGACGAGCCTTCATTCAAGTCACTGCAGGGATATCCAGCCTTATTTCGCGTCAGGGCATCGCGGTGTCCATTCCACTTGAGGCCGCAAACTCAGGGTCCCTCTCACATACCTAGAGCTGAGAGAAGCCTCCTCTTGAGGTGCTTGTGGTAAGGTGGTATTCCTCTGGAGTCGAAGCCAGGGACTAACCTCTCATCTCGAGTTGATTTTTGGCCCACGGAGCTCTTTCGTGTTCCTACAGTGACCTCAGGATCCCTCTAGCCTTGAAACAGTGTTCTTGGGGTTTCTCTGGAGTGCCATCAAGGAAATCAAGGCTCCTTTCATGTGTGATGTGCAACACGGAATTGCTCTGCACGCAGTGCAGGGGAATCGGGCCTCATCTCGCTGCGAGGGGGAAGTCTCATGGTTTTTCTCGAGTTGCGGCGGGAACCTGGGGTATATTCTCGAGTTACGACGGGGATGGCCCTTCCACCCACGTGTTTCTTCAGCGACGTCAGGACTCCTGCCTAGTTGCGAGGGACAACTCTGGATTCTCCTCGAGGCTTGGCAGGGCAATTGGGACGCCTCTCCAGCTGAGGCGGGAGACCAAGGGTCGCTTTCCAAGTGCCACAGGAATCCTGGGACTCCTATCAAGTTTCACGAGGAGTCAGGCATCGTCTCCTTTGGAGGCACTGATCTCCGCGTACCTCTGAAGTTTTCAAAGGATGTGAGGCTATTGGTCGCGATGAGGTGGGGAACTAAGTCTTTCTCTGTGCTTTCCACAGGGGATTCAGACATCCTTTCGTCCTGGGAGATGCAAGACGAGCCTGCATTGAAGTCACTGCAGGGATATCCGGCCTTATTTCGAGTCAGGGCATCGCGGTGTCCATTCCACTTGAGGCCGCAAACTCAGGATCCCTCTCACATACCTAGAGCTGAGAGAAGCCTCCTCTTGAGGTGCTTGTGGTAAGGTGGTATTCCTCAGGAGTCGAAGCCAGGGACTAACCTCTCATCTCGTGTTGATTCTTGGTCCACGGAGCTCTTTCGTGTTGCTACAGTGACCTCAGGATCCCTCTAGCCTTGAAACAGTGTTCTTGGGGTTTCTCTGGAGTGCCATGAAGGAAATCAAGGCTCCTTTCATGTGTGATGTGCAACACGGAATTGCTCTGTACGCAGTGCAGGGGAATCGGGCCTCATCTCGCGGCGAGGGGGAAGTCTCATGGTTTTTCTCGAGTTGCGGCGGGAACCTGGGGTATATTCTCGAGTTACGACGGGGATGGCCCTTCCACCCACGTGTTTGTTCAGCCACGTCAGGACTCCTGCCTAGTTGCGAGGGACAACTCGGGATTCTCCTCGAGGCTTGGCAGGGCAATTGGAACGCCTCTCCAGCTGAGGCGGGAGACCAAGGGTCCCTTTCCACGTGCCACAAGAATCCTGGGACTCCTATCAAGTTTCACGAGGAGTCAGGCATCGTCTCCGTTGGAGGCACTGATCTCCGCGTACCTCTGGAGTTTTCAAAGGATGTGAGGCCTCCGGTCGCGTTGAGGTGGGGAACTAGGTGTTTCTCTGTGGTCTCCACAGGGGATTCAGACATCCTTTCTTCTTGGGAGATGCAAGACGAGCCTGCATTGAAGTCACTGCAGGGATATCCGGCCTTATTTCGAGTCAGGGCATCGCGGTGTCCATTCCACTTGAGGCCGCAAACTCAGGATCCCTCTCACATACCTAGAGCTGAGAGACGCCTCCTCTTGAGGTGCTTGTGGTAAGGTGGTATTCCTCAGGAGTCGAAGCCAGGGACTAACCTCTCATCTCATGTTGATTCTTGGTCCACGGAGCTCTTTCGTGTTGCTACAGTGACCTCAGGATCCCTCTAGCCTTGAAACAGTGTTCTTGGGGTTTCTCTGGAGTGCCATCAAGGAAATCAAGGCTCCTTTCATGTGTGATGTGCAACACGGAATTGCTCTGCACGCAGTGCTGGGGAATCGGGCCTCATCTCGCGGCGAGGGGGAAGTCTCATGGTTTTTCTCGAGTTGCGGCGGGAACCTGGGGTATATTCTCGAGTTACGACGGGGATGGCCCTTCCACACACGTGTGTGTTCAGCCATGTCAGGACTCCTGCCTAGTTGCGAGGGACAACTCGGGATTCTCCTCGAGGCTTTGCAGGGCAATTGGGACGCCTCTCCAGCTGAGACAGGAGACCAAGTGTCCCTTTCCACGTGCCACAGGAATCCTGGGTCTCCTCTCAAGTTTCACGAGGAGTCAGGCATCGTCTCCTTTGGAGGCACTGATCTCCGCATACCTCTGGAGTTTTCAAAGGATTTGAGGCCTCCTGTCGCGATGAGGTGGGGAACTAGGTCTTTCTCTGTGGTCTCCACAGGGGATTCAGACACCCTCTCGTCTTGGGAGATGCAAGACGAGCCTGCATTCCAGTCACTGCAGGGATATCCGGCCTAATTTCGAGTCAGGGCATCGCGGTGTCCATTCCACTTGAGGCCGCAAACTCAGGGTCCCTCTCACATAGCTAGAGCTGAGAGAAGCCTCCTCTTGAGGTGCTTGTGGTAAGGTGGTATTCCTCTGGAGTCGAAGCCAGGGACTAACCTCTCATCTCGAGTTGATTTTTAGTCCACGGAGCTCTTTCGTGTTGCTACAGTGACCTCAGGATCCCTCTAGCCTTGAAACAGTGTTCTTGGGGTTTCTCTGGAGTGCCATCAAGGAAGTCAGGGCTCCTATCATGTGTGATGTGCAACACAGAATTGCTCTGCACGCAGTGCAGGGGAATCGGGCCTCATCTCGCGGCGAGGGGGAAGTCTCATGGTTTTTCTCGAGTTGCGGCGGGAACCTGGGGTATATTCTCCAGTTACAACGGGGATGGCCCTTCCACACACGTGTTTGTTCAGCCACGTCAGGACTCTTGCCTAGTTGCGAGACACAACTCGGGATTCTCCTCGAGGCTTGGCAAGGCAATTGGGACGCCTCTCCAGCTGAGGCGGGAGACCAAGTGTCCCTTTCCACATGCCACAGGAATCCTGGGACTCCTATCAAGTTTCACGAGGAGTCAGGCATCGTCTCCTTTGGAGGCACTGATCTCCGCGTACCTCTGGAGTTTTCAAAGGATGTGAGGCCTCCGGTCGCGATGAGGTGGGGAACTAGGTGTTTCTCTGTGGTCTCCACAGGGGATTCAGACATCCTTTCATCTTGGGAGATGCAAGACGAGCCTGCATTCAAGTCACTGCAGGGATATCCAGCCTTATTTTGCGTCAGGGCATCGCGGTGTCCATTCCACTTGAGGCCGCAAACTCAGGGTCCTTCTCACATACCTAGAGCTGAGAGAAGCCTCCTCTTGAGGTGCTTGTGGTAAGGTGGTATTCCTCTGGAGTCGAAGCCAGGGACTAACCTCTCATCTCGAGTTGATTTTTGGCCCACGGAGCTCTTTCGTGTTGCTACAGTGACCTCAGGATCCCTCTAGCCTTGAAACAGTGTTCTTGGGGTTTCTCTGGAGTGCCATCAAGGAAATCAAGGCTCCTTTCATGTGTGATGTGCAACACGGAATTGCTCTGCACGCAGTGCAGGGGAATCGGGCCTCATCTCGCGGCGAGGGGGAAGTCTCATGGTTTTTCTCGAGTTGCGGCGGGAACCTGGGGTATATTCTCGAGTTACGACGGGGATGGCCCTTCCACCCACGTGTTTCTTCAGCGACGTCAGGACTCCTGCCTAGTTGCGAGGGACAACTCTGGATTCTCCTCGAGGCTTGGCAGGGCAATTGGGACGCCTCTCCAGCTGAGGCGGGAGACCAAGTGTCCCTTTCCAAGTGCCACAGGAATCCTGGGACTCCTATCAAGTTTCACGAGGAGTCAGGCATCGTCTCCTTTGGAGGCACTGATCTCCGCGTACCTCTGGAGTTTTCAAAGGATGTGAGGCCTCCGGTCGCGTTGAGGTGGGGAACTAGGTGTTTCTCTGTGGTCTCCACAGGGGATTCAGACATCCTTTCTTCTTGGGAGATGCAAGACGAGCCTGCATTCAAGTCACTGCAGGGATATCCGGCCTTATTTCGAGTCAGGGCATCGCGGTGTCCATTCCACTTGAGGCCGCAAACTCAGGATCCCTCTCACATACCTAGAGCTGAGAGAAGCCTCCTCTTGAGGTGCTTGTGGTAAGGTGGTATTCCTCAGGAGTCGAAGCCAGGGACTAACCTCTCATCTCGTGTTGATTCTTGGTCCACGGAGCTCTTTCGTGTTGCTACAGTGACCTCAGGATCCCTCTAGCCTTGAAACAGTGTTCTTGGGGTTTCTCTGGAGTGCCATGAAGGAAATCAAGGCTCCTTTCATGTGTGATGTGCAACACGGAATTGCTCTGCACGCAGTGCAGGGGAATCGGGCCTCATCTCGCGGCGAGGGGGAAGTCTCATGGTTTTTCTCGAGTTGCGGCGGGAACCTGGGGTATATTCTCGAGTTACGACGGGGATGGCCCTTCCACACACGTGTGTGTTCAGCCATGTCAGGACTTCTGCCTAGTTGCGAGGGACAACTCGGGATTCTCCTCGAGGCTTGGCAGGACAATTGGGACGCCTCTCCAGCTGAGGCGGGAGACGAAGGGTCCCTTTCCACGTGCCACAGGAATCCTGGGTCTCCTCTCAAGTTTCACGAGGAGTCAGGCATCGTCTCCTTTGGAGGCACTGATCTCCACATACCTCTGGAGTTTTCAAAGGATTTGAGGCCTCCTGTCGCGATGAGATGGGGAACTAGGTCTTTCTCTGTGGTTTTCACAGGGGATTCAGACACCCTTTCGTCTTCGGAGATGCAAGACGAGCATGCATTCCAGTCAGTGCAGGGATATCCGGCCTTATTTCGAGTCAGGGCATTGCGGTGTCCATTCCACTTGAGGCCCCAAACTCAGGGTCCCTCTCACATACCTAGACCTGAGAGAAGCCTCCTCTTGAGGTGCTTGTGGTAAGGTGGTATTCCTCTGGAGTCGAAGCCAGGGACTAACCTCTCATCTCGAGTTGATTTTAGGTCCACGGAGCTCTTTCGTGTTGCTACAGTGACCTCAGGATCCCTCTAACCTTGAAACAGTGTTCTTGGGGTTTCTCTGGAGTGCCATGAAGGAAATCAAGGCTCCTTTCATGTGTGATGTGCAACACAGAATTGCTCTGCACGCAGTGCAGGGGAATCGGGCCTCATCTCGCGGCGAGGGGGAAGTCTCATGGTTTTTCTCGAGTTGCGGCGGGAACCTGGGGTATATTCTCGAGTTACGACGGGGATGGCCCTTCCACACATGTGTTTGTTCAGCCACGTCAGGACTCTTGCCTACTTGCGAGACACAACTCGGGATTCTCCTCGAGGCTTGGCAAGGCAATTGGGACGCCTCTCCAGCTGAGGCGGGAGACCAAGGGTCCCTTTCCACGTGCCACAGGAATCCTGGGACTCCTATCAAGTTTCACGAGGAGTCAGGCATCGTCTCCTTTGGAGGCACTGATCTCCGCGTACCTCTGGAGTTTTCAAAGGATGTGAGGCCTCCGGTCGCGATGAGGTGGGGAACTAGGTCTTTCTCTGTGGTCTCCACAGGGGATTCAGACATCCTTTCATCTTGGGAGATGCAAGACGAGCCTGCATTCAAGTCACTGCAGGGATATCCAGCCTTATTTCGCGTCAGGGCATCGCGGTGTCCATTCCACTTGAGGCCGCAAACTCAGGGTCCCTCTCACATACCTAGAGCTGAGAGAAGCCTCCTCTTGAGGTGCTTGTGGTAAGGTGGTATTCCTCTGGAGTCGAAGCCAGGGACTAACCTCTCATCTCGAGTTGATTTTTGGCCCACGGAGCTCTTTCGTGTTGCTACAGTGACCTCAGGATCCCTCTAGCCTTGAAACAGTGTTCTTGGGGTTTCTCTGGAATGCCATCAAGGAAATCAAGGCTCCTTTCATGTGTGATGTGCAACACGGAATTGCTCTGCACGCAGTGCAGGGGAATCGGGCCTCATCTCGCGGCGAGGGGGAAGTCTCATGGTTTTTCTCGAGTTGCGGCGGGAACCTGGGGTATATTCTCGAGTTACGACGGGGATGGCCCTTCCACCCACGTGTTTCTTCAGCGACGTCAGGACTCCTGCCTAGTTGCGAGGGACAACTCTGGATTCTCCTCGAGGCTTGGCAGGGCAATTGGGACGCCTCTCCAGCTGAGGCGGGAGACCAAGTGTCCCTTTCCAAGTGCCAAAGGAATCCTGGGACTCCTATCAAGTTTCACGAGGAGTCAGGCATCGTCTCCTTTGGAGGCACTGATCTCCGCGTACCTCTGGAGTTTTCAAAGGATGTGAGGCTATCGGTCGCGATGAGGTGGGGAACTAAGTCTTTCTCTGTGCTTTCCACAGGGGATTCAGACATCCTTTCGTCCTGGGAGATGCAAGACGAGCCCGCATTGAAGTCACTGCAGGGATATCCGGCCTTATTTCGAGTCAGGGCATCGCGGTGTCCATTCCACTTGAGGCCGCAAACTCAGGGTCCCTCTCACATACCTAGAGCTGAGAGAAGCCTCCTCTTGAGGTGCTTGTGGTAAGGTGGTATTCCTCTGGAGACGAATCCAGGGACTAACCTCTCTTTTCGAGTTGATTTTTGGTCCACAGAGTTCTTTCGTGTTGCTACAGTGACCTCAGGATCCCTCTGTCCTTGAAACAGTGTTCTTGGGGTTTCTCTGGAGTGCCATCAAGGAAATCAAGGCTCCTTTCATGTGTGATGTGCAAGACGGAATTGCTCTGCACGCAGTACAGGGGAATCGGGCCTCATCTCGCATCGAGGGGGAAGTCTCATGGTTTTTCTCGAGTTGCGGCGGGAACCTGGGGTATATTCTCGAGTTACGACGGGGATGGCCCTTCCACCCACGTGTTTGTTCAGCCACGTCAGGACTCCTGCCTAGTTGCGAGGGACAACTCGGGATTCTCCTCGAGGCTTGGCAGGGCAATTGGAACGCCTCTCCAGCTGAGGCGGGAGACCAAGGGTCCCTTTCCACGTGCCACAAGAATCCTGGGACTCCTATCAAGTTTCACGAGGAGTCAGGCATCGTCTCCTTTGGAGGCACTGATCTCCGCGTACCTCTGGAGTTTTCAAAGGATGTGAGGCCTCCGGTCGCGATGAGGTGGGGAACTAGGTGTTTCTCTGTGGTCTCCACAGGGGATTCAGACATCCTTTCTTCTTGGGAGATGCAAGACGAGCCTGCATTCAAGTCACTGCAGGGATATCCGGCCTTATTTCCAGTCAGGGCATCGCGGTGTCCATTCCACTTGAGGCCGCAAACTCAGGATCCCTCTCACATACCTAGAGCTGAGAGAAGCCTCCTCTTGAGGTGCTTGTGGTAAGGTGGTATTCCTCAGGAGTCGAAGCCAGGGACTAACCTCTCATCTCATGTTGATTCTTGGTCCACGGAGCTCTTTCGTGTTGCTACAGTGACCTCAGGATCCCTCTAGCCTTGAAACAGTGTTCTTGGGGTTTCTCTGGAGTGCCATCAAGGAAATCAAGGCTCCTTTCATGTGTGATGTGCAACACGGAATTGCTCTGCACGCAGTGCAGGGGAATCGGGCCTCATCTCGCGGCGAGGGGGAAGTCTCATGGTTTTTCTCGAGTTGCGGCGGGAACCTGGGGTATATTCTCGAGTTACGACGGGGATGGCCCTTCCACACACGTGTGTGTTCAGCCATGTCAGGACTCCTGCCTAGTTGCGAGGGACAACTCGGGATTCTCCTCGAGGCTTTGCAGGGCAATTGGGACGCCTCTCCAGCTGAGACAGGAGACGAAGTGTCCCTTTCCACGTGCCACAGGAATCCTGGGTCTCCTCTCAAGTTTCACGAGGAGTCAGGCATCGTCTCCTTTGGAGGCACTGATCTCCGCATACCTCTGGAGTTTTCAAAGAATTTGAGGCCTCCTGTCGCGATGAGGTGGGGAACTAGGTCTTTCTCTGTGGTCTCCACAGGGGATTCAGACACCCTTTCGTCTTGGGAGATGCAAGACGAGCCTGCATTCCAGTCACTGCAGGGATATCCGGCCTAATTTCGAGTCAGGGCATCGCGGTGTCCATTCCACTTGAGGCCGCAAACTCAGGGTCCCTCTCACATAGCTAGAGCTGAGAGAAGCCTCCTCTTGAGGTGCTTGTGGTAAGGTGGTATTCCTCTGGAGTCGAAGCCAGGGACTAACCTCTCATCTCGAGTTGATTTTTAGTCCACGGAGCTCTTTCGTGTTGCTACAGTGACCTCAGGATCCCTCTAGCCTTGAAACAGTGTTCTTGGGGTTTCTCTGGAGTGCCATCAAG
The DNA here is from genome assembly GCF_910594005.1 of Cervus elaphus. NCBI lineage: Eukaryota > Metazoa > Chordata > Mammalia > Artiodactyla > Cervidae > Cervus > Cervus elaphus. The sequence continues at coordinate 6,212,135 of NW_025316779.1, forward strand.
GAAGTCAGGGCTCCTATCATGTGTGATGTGCAACACAGAATTGCTCTGCACGCAGTGCAGGGGAATCGGGCCTCATCTCGCGGCGAGGGGGAAGTCTCATGGTTTTTCTCGAGTTGCGGCGGGAACCTGGGGTATATTCTCCAGTTACAACGGGGATGGCCCTTCCACACACGTGTTTGTTCAGCCACGTCAGGACTCTTGCCTAGTTGCGAGACACAACTCGGGAATCTCCTCGAGGCTTGGCAAGGCAATTGGGACGCCTCTCCAGCTGAGGCGGGAGACCAAGTGTCCCTTTCCACATGCCACAGGAATCCTGGGACTCCTATCAAGTTTCACGAGGAGTCAGGCATCGTCTCCTTTGGAGGCACTGATCTCCGCGTACCTCTGGAGTTTTCAAAGGATGTGAGGCCTCCGGTCGCGATGAGGTGGGGAACTAGGTCTTTCTCTGTGGTCTCCACAGGGGATTCAGACATCCTTTCATCTTGGGAGATGCAAGACGAGCCTGCATTCAAGTCACTGCAGGGATATCCAGCCTTATTTTGCGTCAGGGCATCGCGGTGTCCATTCCACTTGAGGCCGCAAACTCAGGGTCCTTCTCACATACCTAGAGCTGAGAGAAGCCTCCTCTTGAGGTGCTTGTGGTAAGGTGGTATTCCTCTGGAGTCGAAGCCAGGGACTAACCTCTCATCTCGAGTTGATTTTTGGCCCACGGAGCTCTTTCGTGTTGCTACAGTGACCTCAGGATCCCTCTAGCCTTGAAACAGTGTTCTTGGGGTTTCTCTGGAGTGCCATCAAGGAAATCAAGGCTCCTTTCATGTGTGATGTGCAACACGGAATTGCTCTGCACGCAGTGCAGGGGAAACGGGCCTCATCTCGCGGCGAGGGGGAAGTCTCATGGTTTTTCTCGAGTTGCGGCGGGAACCTGGGGTATATTCTCGAGTTACGACGGGGATGGCCCTTCCACCCACGTGTTTCTTCAGCGACGTCAGGACTCCTGCCTAGTTGCGAGGGACAACTCTGGATTCTCCTCGAGGCTTGGCAGGGCAATTGGGACGCCTCTCCAGCTGAGGCGGGAGACCAAGTGTCCCTTTCCAAGTGCCACAGGAATCCTGGGACTCCTATCAAGTTTCACGAGGAGTCAGGCATCGTCTCCTTTGGAGGCACTGATCTCCGCGTACCTCTGGAGTTTTCAAAGGATGTGAGGCTATCGGTCGCGATGAGGTGGGGAACTAAGTCTTTCTCTGTGCTTTCCACAGGGGATTCAGACATCCTTTCGTCCTGGGAGATGCAAGACGAGCCTGCATTGAAGTCACTGCAGGGATATCCGGCCTTATTTCGAGTCAGGGCATCGCGGTGTCCATTCCACTTGAGGCCGCAAACTCAGGGTCCCTCTCACATACCTAGAGCTGAGAGAAGCCTCCTCTTGAGGTGCTTGTGGTAAGGTGGTATTCCTCTGGAGACGAATCCAGGGACTAACCTCTCTTTTCGAGTTGATTTTTGGTCCACAGAGTTCTTTCGTGTTGCTACAGTGACCTCAGGATCCCTCTATCCTTGAAACAGTGTTCTTGGGGTTTGTCTGGAGTGCCATCAAGGAAATCAAGGCTCCTTTCATGTGTGATGTGCAAGACGGAATTGCTCTGCACGCAGTACAGGGGAATCGGGCCTCATCTCGCATCGAGGGCGAAGTCTCATGGTTTTTCTCGAGTTGCGGCGGGAACCTGGGGTATATTCTCGAGTTACGACGGGGATGGCCCTTCCACCCACGTGTTTGTTCAGCCACGTCAGGACTCCTGCCTAGTTGCGAGGGACAACTCGGGATTCTCCTCGAGGCTTGGCAGGGCAATTGGAACGCCTCTCCAGCTGAGGCGGGAGACCAAGGGTCCCTTTCCACGTGCCACAAGAATCCTGGGACTCCTATCAAGTTTCACGAGGAGTCAGGCATCGTCTCCTTTGGAGGCACTGATCTCCGCGTACCTCTGGAGTTTTCAAAGGATGTGAGGCCTCCGGTCGCGATGAGGTGGGGAACTAGGTGTTTCTCTGTGGTCTCCACAGGGGATTCAGACATCCTTTCTTCTTGGGAGATGCAAGACGAGCCTGCATTCAAGTCACTGCAGGGATATCCGGCCTTATTTCGAGTCAGGGCATCGCGGTGTCCATTCCACTTGAGGCCGCAAACTCAGGATCCCTCTCACATACCTAGAGCTGAGAGAAGCCTCCTCTTGAGGTGCTTGTGGTAAGGTGGTATTCCTCAGGAGTCGAAGCCAGGGACTAACCTCTCATCTCGAGTTGATTTTTGGTCCACGGAGCTCTTTCGTGTTGCTACAGTGACCTCAGGATCCCTCTAGCCTTGAAACAGTGTTCTTGGGGTTTCTCTGGAGTGCCATGAAGGAAATCAAGGCTCCTTTCATGTGTCATGTGCAACACAGAATTGCTCTGCACGCAGTGCAGGGGAATCGGGCCACATCTCGCGGCGAGGGGGAAGTCTCATGGTTTTACTCGAGTTGCGGCGGGAACCTGGGGTATATTCTCGAGTTACGACGGGGATGGCCCTTCCACACACGTGTTTGTTCAGCCACGTCAGGACTCTTGCCTAGTTGCGAGACACAACTCGGGATTCTCCTCGAGGCTTGGCAAGGCAATTGGGACGCCTCTCCAGCTGAGGCGGGAGACCAAGGATCCCTTTCCACGTGCCACAGGAATCCTGGGACTCCAATCAAGTTTCACGAGGAGTCAGGCATCGTCTCCTTTGGAGGCACTGATCTCCGCGTACCTCTGGAGTTTTCAAAGGATGTGAGGCCTCCGGTCGCCATGAGGTGGGGAACTAGGTGTTTCTCTGTGGTCTCCACAGGGGATTCAGACATCCTTTCGTCCTGGGAGATGCAAGACGAGCCTGCATTGAAGTCACTGCAGGGATATCCGGCCTTATGTCGAGTCAGGGCATCGCGGTGTCCATTCCACTTGAGGCCGCAAACTCAGGGTCCCTCTCACATACCTAGAGCTGAGAGAAGCCTCCTCTTGAGGTGCTTGTGGTAAGGTGGTATTCCTCTGGAGACGAATCCAGGGACTAACCTCTCTTTTCGAGTTGATTTTTGGTCCACAGAGTTCTTTCGTGTTGCTACAGTGACCTCAGGATCCCTCTAGCCTTGAAACAGTGTTCTTGGGGTTTCTCTGGAATGCCATCAAGGAAATCAAGGCTCCTTTCATGTGTGATGTGCAACACGGAATTGCTCTGCACGCAGTGCAGGGGAATCGGGCCTCATCTAGCGGCGAGGGGGAAGTCTCATGGTTTTTCTCGAGTTGCGGCGGGAACCTGGGGTATATTCTCGAGTTACGACGGGGATGGCCCTTCCACCCACGTGTTTCTTCAGCGACGTCAGGACTCCTGCCTAGTTGCGAGGGACAACTCTGGATTCTCCTCGAGGCTTGGCAGGGCCATTGGGACGCCTCTCCAGCTGAGGCGGGAGACCAAGTGTCCCTTTCCAAGTGCCACAGGAATCCTGGGACTCCTATCAAGTTTCACGAGGAGTCAGGCATCGTCTCCTTTGGAGGCACTGATCTCCGCGTACCTCTGGAGTTTTCAAAGGATGTGAGGCTATCGGTCGCGATGAGGTGGGGAAGTAAGTCTTTCTCTGTGCTTTCCACAGGGGATTCAGACATCCTTTCGTCCTGGGAGATGCAAGACGAGCCCGCATTGAAGTCACTGCAGGGATATCCGGCCTTATTTCGAGTCAGGGCATCGCGGTGTCCATTCCACTTGAGGCCGCAAACTCAGGGTCCCTCTCACATACCTAGAGCTGAGAGAAGCCTCCTCTTGAGGTGCTTGTGGTAAGGTGGTATTCCTCTGGAGACGAATCCAGGGACTAACCTCTCTTTTCGAGTTGATTTTTGGTCCACAGAGTTCTTTCGTGTTGCTACAGTGACCTCAGGATCCCTCTATCCTTGAAACAGTGTTCTTGGGGTTTCTCTGGAGTGCCATCAAGGAAATCAAGGCTCCTTTCATGTGTGATGTGCAAGACGGAATTGCTCTGCACGCAGTACAGGGGAATCGGGCCTCATCTCGCATCGAGGGGGAAGTCTCATGGTTTTTCTCGAGTTGCGGCAGGAACCTGGGGTATATTCTCGAGTTACGACGGGGATGGCCCTTCCACCCACGTGTTTGTTCAGCCACGTCAGGACTCCTGCCTAGTTGCGAGGGACAACTCGGGATTCTCCTCGAGGCTTGGCAGGGCAATTGGAATGCCTCTCCAGCTGAGTCGGGAGACCAAGGGTCCCTTTCCACGTGCCACAGGAATCCTGGGACTCCTATCAAGTTTCACGAGGAGTCAGGCATCGTCTCCTTTGGAGGCACTGATCTCCGCATACCTCTGGAGTTTTCAAAGGATGTGAGGCCTCCGGTCGCGATGAGATGGGGAACTAGGTGTTTCTCTGTGGTCTCCACAGGGGATTCAGACATCCTTTCTTCTTGGGAGATGCAAGACGAGCCTGCATTCCAGTCACTGCAGGGATATCCAGCCTTATCTCGCGTCAGGGCATCGCGGTGTCCATTCCACTTGAGTCCGCAAACTCAGGGTCCCTCTCACATACCTAGAGCTGAGAGAAGCCTCCTCTTGAGGTGCTTGTGGTAAGGTGGTATTCCTCAGGAGTCGAAGCCAGGGACTAACCTCTCATCTCGAGTTGATTATTGGCCCATGGAGCTCTTTCGTGTTGCTACAGTGACCTCAGGATCCCTGTAGCCTTGAAACAGTGTTCTTGGGATTTCTCTGTAGTGCCATCAAGGAAATCAAGGCTCCTTTCATGTGTGATGTGCAACACGGAATTGCTCTGCACGCAGTGCAGGGGAATCGGGCCTCATCTCGCGGCGAGGGGGAAGTCTCATGGATTTTCTCGAGTTGCGGAGGGAACCTGGGGTATATTCTCCAGTTACGACGGGGATGGCCCTTCCACACACGTGTTTGTTCAGCCACGTCAGGACTCTTGCCTAGTTGCGAGACACAACTCGGGATTCTCCTCGAGGCTTGGCAAGGCAATTGGGACGCCTCTCCAGCTGAGGCGGGAGACCAAGGGTCCCTTTCCACGTGCCACAGGAATCCTGGGACTCTTATCAAGTTTCACGAGGAGTCAGGCATCGTCTCCTTTGGAGGCACTGATCTCCGCGTACCTCTGGAGTTTTCAAAGGATGTGAGGCCTCCGGTCGCCATGAGGTGGGGAACTAGGTGTTTCTCTGTGGTCTCCACAGGGGATACAGACATCCTTTCATCTTGGTAGATGCAAGACGAGCCTGCATTCAAGTCACTGCAGGGATATCCAGCCTTATTTCGCGTCAGGGCATCGCGGTGTCCATTCCACTTGAGGCCGCAAACTCAGGGTCCCTCTCACATACCTAGAGCTGAGAGAAGCCTCCTCTTGAGGTGCTTGTGGTAAGGTGGTATTCCTCTGGAGTCGAAGCCAGGGACTAACCTCTCATCTCGAGTTGATTTTTGGCCCACGGAGCTCTTTCGTGTTCCTACAGTGACCTCAGGATCCCTCTAGCCTTGAAACAGTGTTCTTGGGGTTTCTCTGGAGTGCCATTAAGGAAATCAAGGCTCCTTTCATGTGTGATGTGCAACACGGAATTGCTCTGCACGCAGTGCAGGGGAATCGGGCCTCATCTCGCGGCGAGGGGGAAGTCTCATGGTTTTTCTCGAGTTGCGGCGGGAACCTGGGGTATATTCTCGAGTTACGACGGGGATGGCCCTTCCACCCACGTGTTTCTTCAGCGACGTCAGGACTCCTGCCTAGTTGCGAGGGACAACTCTGGATTCTCCTCGAGGCTTGGCAGGGCAATTGGGACGCCTCTCCAGCTGAGGCGGGAGACCAAGGGTCCCTTTCCAAGTGCCACAGGAATCCTGGGACTCCTATCAAGTTTCACGAGGAGTCAGGCATCGTCTCCTTTGGAGGCACTGATCTCCGCGTACCTCTGAAGTTTTCAAAGGATGTGAGGCTATTGGTCGCGATGAGGTGGGGAACTAAGTCTTTCTCTGTGCTTTCCACAGGGGATTCAGACATCCTTTCGTCCTGGGAGATGCAAGACGAGCCTGCATTGAAGTCACTGCAGGGATATCCGGCCTTATTTCGAGTCAGGGCATCGCGGTGTCCATTCCACTTGAGGCCGCAAACTCAGGGTTCCTCTCACATACCTAGAGCTGAGAGAAGCCTCCTCTTGAGGTGCTTGTGGTAAGGTGGTATTCCTCTGGAGACGAATCCAGGGACTAACCTCTCTTTTCGAGTTGATTTTTGGTCCACAGAGTTCTTTCGTGTTGCTACAGTGACCTCAGGATCCCTCTAGCCTTGAAACAGTGTTCTTGGGGTTTCTCTGGAATGCCATCAAGGAAATCAAGGCTCCTTTCATGTGTGATGTGCAACACGGAATTGCTCTGCACGCAGTGCAGGGGAATCGGGCCTCATCTCGCGGCGAGGGGGAAGTCTCATGGTTTTTCTCGAGTTGCGGCGGGAACCTGGGGTATATTCTCGAGTTACGACGGGGATGGCCCTTCCACCCACGTGTTTGTTCAGCCACGTCAGGACTCCTGCCTAGTTGCGAGGGACAACTCGGGATTCTCCTCGAGGCTTGGCAGGGCAATTGGAACGCCTCTCCAGCTGAGGCGGGAGACCAAGGGTCCCTTTCCACGTGCCACAAGAATCCTGGGACTCCTATCAAGTTTCACGAGGAGTCAGGCATTGTCTCCTTTGGAGGCACTGATCTCCGCGTACCTCTGGAGTTTTCAAAGGATGTGAGGCCTCCGGTCGCGTTGAGGTGGGGAACTAGGTGTTTCTCTGTGGTCTCCACAGGGGATTCAGACATCCTTTCTTCTTGGGAGATGCAAGACGAGCCTGCATTCAAGTCACTGCAGGGATATCCGGCCTTATTTCGAGTCAGGGCATCGCGGTGTCCATTCCACTTGAGGCCACAAACTCAGGATCCCTCTCACATACCTAGAGCTGAGAGAAGCCTCCTCTTGAGGTGCTTGTGGTAAGGTGGTATTCCTCAGGAGTCGAAGCCTGGGACTAACCTCTCATCTCGTGTTGATTCTTGGTCCACGGAGCTCTTTCGTGTTGCTACAGTGACCTCAGGATCCCTCTAGCCTTGAAACAGTGTTCTTGGGGTTTCTCTGGAGTGCCATGAAGGAAATCAAGGCTCCTTTCATGTGTGATGTGCAACACGGAATTGCTCTGCACGCAGTGCAGGGGAATCGGGCCTCATCTCGCGGCGAGGGGGAAGTCTCATGGTTTTTCTCGAGTTGCGGCGGGAACCTGGGGTATATTCTCGAGTTACGACGGGGATGGCCCTTCCACACACGTGTGTGTTCAGCCATGTCAGGACTCCTGCCTAGTTGCGAGGGACAACTCGGGATTCTCCTCGAGGCTTGGCAGGACAATTGGGACGCCTCTCCAGCTGAGGCGGGAGACGAAGGGTCCCTTTCCACGTGCCACAGGAATCCTGGGTCTCCTCTCAAGTTTCACGAGGAGTCAGGCATCGTCTCCTTTGGAGGCACTGATCTCCGCATACCTCTGGAGTTTTCAAAGGATTTGAGGCCTCCTGTCGCGATGAGGTGGGGAACTAGGTCTTTCTCTGTGGTTTTCACAGGGGATTCAGACACCCTTTCATCTTCGGAGATGTAAGACGAGCCTGCATTCCAGTCACTGCAGGGATATCCGGCCTTATTTCGAGTCAGGGCTTCGCGGTGTCCATTCCACTTGAGGCCCCAAACTCAGGGTCCCTCTCACATACCTAGACCTGAGAGAAGCCTCCTCTTGAGGTGCTTGTGGTAAGGTGGTATTCCTCTGGAGTCGAAGCCAGGGACTAACCTCTCATCTCGAGTTGATTTTGGGTCCACGGAGCTCTTTCGTGTTGCTACAGTGACCTCAGGATCCCTCTAGCCTTGAAACAGTGTTCTTGGGGTTTCTCTGGAGTGCCATGAAGGAAATCAAGGCTCCTTTCATGTGTGATGTGCAACACAGAATTGCTCTGCACGCAGTGCAGGGGAATCGGGCCTCATCTCGCGGCGAGGGGGAAGTCTCATGGTTTTTCTCGAGTTGCGGCGGGAACCTGGGGTATATTCTCGAGTTACGACGGGGATGGCCCTTCCACACATGTGTTTGTTCAGCCACGTCAGGACTCTTGCCTACTTGCGAGACACAACTCGGGATTCTCCTCGAGGCTTGGCAAGGCAATTGGGACGCCTCTCCAGCTGAGGCGGGAGACCAAGGGTCCCTTTCCACGTGCCACAGGAATCCTGGGTCTCCTATCAAGTTTCACGAGGAGTCAGGCATCGTCTCCTTTGGAGGCACTGATCTCCGCGTACCTCTGGAGTTTTCAAAGGATGTGAGGCCTCCGGTCGCGATGAGGTGGGGAACTAGGTCTTTCTCTGTGGTCTCCACAGGGGATTCAGACATCCTTTCATCTTGGGAGATGCAAGACGAGCCTGCATTCAAGTCACTGCAGGGATATCCAGCCTTATTTCGCGTCAGGGCATCGCGGTGTCCATTCCACTTGAGGCCGCAAACTCAGGGTCCCTCTCACATACCTAGAGCTGAGAGAAGCCTCCTCTTGAGGTGCTTGTGGTAAGGTGGTATTCCTCTGGAGTCGAAGCCAGGGACTAACCTCTCATCTCGAGTTGATTTTTGGCCCACGGAGCTCTTTCGTGTTGCTACAGTGACCTCAGGATCCCTCTAGCCTTGAAACAGTGTTCTTGGGGTTTCTCTGGAGTGCCATCAAGGAAATCAAGGCTCCTTTCATGTGTGATGTGCAACACGGAATTGCTCTGCACGCAGTGCAGGGGAATCGGGCCTCATCTCGCGGCGAGGGGGAAGTCTCATGGTTTTTCTCGAGTTGCGGCGGGAACCTGGGGTATATTCTCGAGTTACGACGGGGATGGCCCTTCCACCCACGTGTTTCTTCAGCGACGTCAGGACTCCTGCCTAGTTGCGAGGGACAACTCTGGATTCTCCTCGAGGCTTGGCAGGGCAATTGGGACGCCTCTCCAGCTGAGGCGGGAGACCAAGTGTCCCTTTCCAAGTGCCACAGGAATCCTGGGACTCCTATCAAGTTTCACGAGGAGTCAGGCATCGTCTCCTTTGGAGGCACTGATCTCCGCGTACCTCTGGAGTTTTCAAAGGATGTGAGGCTATCGGTCGCGATGAGGTGGGGAACTAAGTCTTTCTCTGTGCTTTCCACAGGGGATTCAGACATCCTTTCATCCTGGGAGATGCAAGACGAGCCCGCATTGAAGTCACTGCAGGGATATCCGGCCTTATTTCGAGTCAGGGCATCGCGGTGTCCATTCCACTTGAGGCCGCAAACTCAGGGTCCCTCTCACATACCTAGAGCTGAGAGAAGCCTCCTCTTGAGGTGCTTGTGGTAAGGTGGTATTCCTCTGGAGACGAATCCAGGGACTAACCTCTCTTTTCGAGTTGATTTTTGGTCCACAGAGTTCTTTCGTGTTGCTACAGTGACCTCAGGATCCCTCTATCCTTGAAACAGTGTTCTTGGGGTTTCTCTGGATTGCCATCAAGGAAATCAAGGCTCCTTTCATGTGTGATGTGCAAGACGGAATTGCTCTGCACGCAGTACAGGGGAATCGGGCCTCATCTCGCATCGAGGGGGAAGTCTCATGGTTTTTCTCGAGTTGCGGCGGGAACCTGGGGTATATTCTCGAGTTACGACGGGGATGGCCCTTCCACCCACGTGTTTGTTCAGCCACGTCAGGACTCCTGCCTAGTTGCGAGGGACAACTCGGGATTCTCCTCGAGGCTTGGCAGGGCAATTGGAACGCCTCTCCAGCTGAGGCGGGAGACCAAGGGTCCCTTTCCACGTGCCACAAGAATCCTGGGACTCCTATCAAGTTTCACGAGGAGTCAGGCATCGTCTCCTTTGGAGGCACTGATCTCCGCGTACCTCTGGAGTTTTCAAAGGATGTGAGGCCTCCGGTCGCGATGAGGTGGGGAACTAGGTCTTTCTCTGTGGTCTCCACAGGGGATTCAGACACCCTTTCGTCTTGGGAGATGCAAGACGAGCCTGCATTCCAGTCACTGCAGGGATATCCGGCCTAATTTCGAGTCAGGGCATCGCGGTGTCCATTCCACTTGAGGCCGCAAACTCAGGGTCCCTCTCACATAGCTAGAGCTGAGAGAAGCCTCCTCTTGAGGTGCTTGTGGTAAGGTGGTATTCCTCTGGAGTCGAAGCCAGGGACTAACCTCTCATCTCGAGTTGATTTTTAGTCCACGGAGCTCTTTCGTGTTGCTACAGTGACCTCAGGATCCCTCTAGCCTTGAAACAGTGTTCTTGGGGTTTCTCTGGAGTGCCATGAAGGAAGTCAGGGCTCCTATCATGTGTGATGTGCAACACAGAATTGCTCTGCACGCAGTGCAGGGGAATCGGGCCTCATCTCGCGGCGAGGGGGAAGTCTCATGGTTTTTCTCGAGTTGCGGCGGGAACCTGGGGTATATTCTCCAGTTACAACGAGGATGGCCCTTCCACACACGTGTTTGTTCAGCCACGTCAGGACTCTTGCCTAGTTGCGAGACACAACTCGGGATTCTCCTCGAGGCTTGGCAAGGCAATTGGGACGCCTCTCCAGCTGAGGCGGGAGACCAAGTGTCCCTTTCCACATGCCACAGGAATCCTGGGACTCCTATCAAGTTTCACGAGGAGTCAGGCATCGTCTCCTTTGGAGGCACTGATCTCCGCGTACCTCTGGAGTTTTCAAAGGATGTGAGGCCTCCGGTTGCGATGAGGTGGGGAACTAGGTGTTTCTCTGTGGTCTCCACAGGGGATTCAGACATCCTTTCTTCTTGGGAGATGCAAGACGAGCCTGCATTCAAGTCACTGCAGGGATATCCGGCCTTATTTCGAGTCAGGGAATCCCGGTGTCCATTCCACTTGAGGCCGCAAACTCAGGATCCCTCTCACATACCTAGAGCTGAGAGACGCCTCCTCTTGAGGTGCTTGTGGTAAGGTGGTATTCCTCAGGAGTCGAAGCCAGGGACTAACCTCTCATCTCATGTTGATTCTTGGTCCACGGAGCTCTTTCGTGTTGCTACAGTGACCTCAGGATCCCTCTAGCCTTGAAACAGTGTTCTTGGGGTTTCTCTGGAGTGCCATCAAGGAAATCAAGGCTCCTTTCATGTGTGATGTGCAAGACGGAATTGCTCTGCACGCAGTGCAGGGGAATCGGGCCTCATCTCGCGGCGAGGGGGAAGTCTCATGGTTTTTCTCGAGTTGCGGCGGGAACCTGGGGTATATTCTCGAGTTACGACGGGGATGGCCCTTCCACCCACGTGTTTCTTCAGCGACGTCAGGACTCCTGCCTACTTGCGAGGGACAACTCGGGATTCTCCTCGAGGCTTTGCAGGGCAATTGGGACGCCTCTCCACCTGAGACGGGAGACCAAGGGTCCCTTTCCATGTGCCACAGGAATCCTGGGTCTCCTATCAAGTTTCACGAGGAGTCAGGCATCGTCTCCTTTGGAGGCACTGATCTCCGCATAAGTCTGGACTTTTCAAAGGATTTGAGGCCTCCTGTCGCGATGAGGTGGGGAACTAGGTCTTTCTCTGTGGTCTCCACAGGGGATTCAGACACCCTTTCGTCTTGGGAGATGCAAGACGAGCCTGCATTCCAGTCACTGCAGGGATATCCGGCCTTATTTCGAGTCAGGGCATCGCGGTGTCCATTCCATTTGAGGCCGCAAACTCAGGATCCCTCTCACATACCTAGAGCTGAGAGACGCCTCCTCTTGAGGTGCATGTGGTAAGGTGGTATTCCTCTGGAGTCGAAGCCAGGGACTAACCTCTCATCTCGAGTTGATTTTTGGTCCACGGAGCTCTTTCGTGTTGCTACAGTGACCTCAGGATCCCTCTAGCCTTGAAACAGTGTTCTTGGGGTTTCTCTGGAGTGCCATGAAGGAAATCAAGGCTCCTTTCATGTGTGATGTGCAACACAGAATTGCTCTGCACGCAGTGCAGGGGAATCGGGCCTCATCTCGCGGCGAGGGGGAAGTCTCATTGTTTTTCTCGAGTTGCGGCGGGAACCTGGGGTATATTCTCGAGTTACGACGGGGATGGCCCTTCCACCCACGTGTTTGTTCAGCCATGTCAGGACTCTTGCCTAGTTGCGAGACACAACTCGGGATTCTCCTCGAGGCTTGGCAAGGCAATTGGGACGCCTCTCCAGCTGAGACGGGAGACCAAGCGTCGCTTTCCAAGTGCCACAGGAATCCTGGGACTCCTATCAAGTTTCACGAGGAGTCAGGCATCGTCTCCTTTGGAGGCACTGATCTCCGCGTACCTCTGGAGTTTTCAAAGGATGTGAGGCCTCCGGTCGCGATGAGGTGGGGAACTAGGTCTTTCTCTGTGGTCTCCACAGGGGATTCAGACATCCTTTCGTCCTGGGATATGCAAGACGAGCCTGCATTCAAGTCAATGCAGGGATATCCGGCCTTATTTCGAGTCAGGGCATCGTGGTGTCCATTCCACTTGAGGCCGCAAACTCAGGATCCCTCTCACATACCTAGAGCTGAGAGAAGCCTCCTCTTGAGGTGCTTGTGGTAAGGTGGTATTCCTCAAGAGTCGAAGCCAGGGACTAACCTCTCATCTCGTGTTGATTCTTGGTCCACGGAGCTCTTTCGTGTTGCTACAGTGACCTCAGGATCCCTCTAGCCTTGAAAGAGTGTTCTTGGGGTTTCTCTGGAGTGCCATGAAGGAAATCAAGGCTCCTTTCATGTGTGATGTGCAACACGGAATTGCTCTGCACGCAGTGCAGGGGAATCGGGCCTCATCTCGCGGCGAGGGGGAAGTCTCATGGTTTTTCTCGAGTTGCGGCGGGAACCTGGGGTATATTCTCGAGTTACGACGGGGATGGCCCTTCCACACACGTGTGTGTTCAGCCATGTCAGGACTCCTGCCTAGTTGCGAGGGACAACTCGGGATTCTCCTCGAGGCTTGGCAGGACAATTGGGACGCCTCTCCAGCTGAGACGGGAGACGAAGGGTCCCTTTCCACGTGCCACAGGAATCCTGGGTCTCCTCTCAAGTTTCACGAGGAGTCAGGCATCGTCTCCTTTGGAGGCACTGATCTCCGCATACCTCTGGAGTTTTCAAATTATTTGATGCCTCCTGTCGCGATGAGGTGGTGAACTAGGTCTTTCTCTGTGGTTTCCACAGGGGATTCAGACACCCTTTCGTCTTGGGAGATGCAAGACGAGCCTGCATTCAAGTCACTGCAGGGATATCCGGCCTTATTTCGAGTCAGGGCATCGCGGTGTCCATTCCACTTGAGGCCCCAAACTCAGGGTCCCTCTCACATACCTAGACCTGAGAGAAGCCTCCTCTTGAGGTGCTTGTGGTAAGGTGGTATTCCTCTGGAGTCGAAGCCAGGGACTAACCTCTCATCTCGAGTTGATTTTGGGTCCACGGAGCTCTTTCGTGTTGCTACAGTGCCCTCAGGATCCCTCTAGCCTTGAAACAGTGTTCTTGGGGTTTCTCTGGAGTGCCATGAAGGAAATCAAGGCTCCTTTCATGTGTGATGTGCAACACAGAATTGCTCTGCACGCAGTGCAGGGGAATCGGGCCTCATCTCGCGGCGAGGGGGAAGTCTCATGGTTTTTCTCGAGTTGCGGCGGGAACCTGGGGTATATTCTCGAGTTACGACGGGGATGGCCCTTCCACACATGTGTTTGTTCAGCCACGTCAGGACTCTTGCCTAGTTGCGAGACACAACTCGGGATTCTCCTCGAGGCTTGGCAAGGCAATTGGGACGCCTCTCCAGCTGAGGCGGGAGACCAAGGGTCCCTTTCCACGTGCCACAGGAATCCTGGGACTCCTATCAAGTTTCACGAGGAGTCAGGCATCGTCTCCTTTGGAGGCACTGATCTCCGCGTACCTCTGGAGTTTTCAAAGGATGTGAGGCCTCCGGTCGCGATGAGGTGGGGAACTAGGTCTTTCTCTGTGGTCTCCACAGGGGATTCAGACATCCTTTCATCTTGGGAGATGCAAGACGAGCCTGCATTCAAGTCACTGCAGGGATATCCAGCCTTATTTCGCGTCAGGGCATCGCGGTGTCCATTCCACTTGAGGCCGCAAACTCAGGGTCCCTCTCACATACCTAGAGCTGAGAGAAGCCTCCTCTTGAGGTGCTTGTGGTAAGGTGGTATTCCTCTGGAGTCGAAGCCAGGGACTAACCTCTCATCTCGAGTTGAGTTTTGGCCCACGGAGCTCTTTCGTGTTGGTACAGTGACCTCAGGATCCCTCTAGCCTTGAAACAGTGTTCTTGGGGTTTCTCTGGAGTGCCATCAAGGAAATCAAGGCTCCTTTCATGTGTGATGTGCAACACGGAATTGCTCTGCACGCAGTGCAGGGGAATCGGGCCTCATCTCGCGGCGAGGGGGAAGTCTCATGGTTTTTCTCGAGTTGCGGCGGGAACCTGGGGTATATTTTCGAGTTACGACGGGGATGGCCCTTCCACCCACGTGTTTCTTCAGCGACGTCAGGACTCCTGCCTAGTTGCGAGGGACAACTCTGGATTCTCCTCGAGGCCTGGCAGGGCAATTGGGACGCCTCTCCAGCTGAGGCGGGAGACCAAGTGTCCCTTTCCACGTGCCACAGGAATCCTGGGACTCCTATCAAGTTTACGAGGAGTCAGGCATCGTCTCCTTTGGAGGCACTGATCTCCGCGTACCTCTGGAGTTTTCAAAGGATGTGAGGCTATCGGTCGCGATGAGGTGGGGAACTAAGTCTTTCTCTGTGCTTTCCACAGGGGATTCAGACATCCTTTCGTCCTGGGAGATGCAAGACGAGCCCGCATTGAAGTCACTGCAGGGATATCCGGCCTTATTTCGAGTCAGGGCATCGCGGTGTCCATTCCACTTGAGGCCGCAAACTCAGGGTCCCTCTCACATACCTAGAGCTGAGAGAAGCCTCCTCTTGAGGTGCTTGTGGTAAGGTGGTATTCCTCTGGAGACGAATCCAGGGACTAACCTCTCTTTTCGAGTTGATTTTTGGTCCACAGAGTTCTTTCGTGTTGCTACAGTGACCTCAGGATCCCTCTATCCTTGAAACAGTGTTCTTGGGGTTTCTCTGGAGTGCCATCAAGGAAATCAAGGCTCCTTTCATGTGTGATGTGCAAGACGGAATTGCTCTGCACGCAGTACAGGGGAATCGGGCCTCATCTCGCATCGAGGGGGAAGTCTCATGGTTTTTCTCGAGTTGCGGCAGGAACCTGGGGTATATTCTCGAGTTACGACGGGGATGGCCCTTCCACCCACGTGTTTGTTCAGCCACGTCAGGACTCCTGCCTAGTTGCGAGGGACAACTCGGGATTTTCCTCGAGGCTTGGCAGGGCATTTGGAACGCCTCTCCAGCTGAGGCGGGAGACCAAGGGTCCCTTTCCACGTGCCACAAGAATCCTGGGACTCCTATCAAGTTTCACGAGGAGTCAGGCATCGTCTCCTTTGGAGGCACTGATCTCCGCGTACCTCTGGAGTTTTCAAAGGATGTGAGGCCTCCGGTCGCGATGAGGTGGGGAACTAGGTGTTTCTCTGTGGTCTCCACAGGGGATTCAGACATCCTTTCTTCTTGGGAGATGCAAGACGAGCCTGCATTCAAGTCACTGCAGGGATATCCGGCCTTATTTCGAGTCAGGGCATCGCGGTGTCCATTCCACTTGAGGCCGCAAACTCAGGATCCCTCTCACATACCTAGAGCTGAGAGACGCCTCCTCTTGAGGTGCTTGTGGTAAGGTGGTATTCCTCAGGAGTCGAAGCCAGGGACTAACCTCTCATCTCATGTTGATTCTTGGTCCACGGAGCTCTTTCGTGTTGCTACAGTGACCTCAGGATCCCTCTAGCCTTGAAACAGTGTTCTTGGGGTTTCTCTGGAGTGCCATCAAGGAAATCAAGGCTCCTTTCATGTGTGATGTGCAAGACGGAATTGCTCTGCACGCAGTGCAGGGGAATCGGGCCTCATCTCGCGGCGAGGGGGAAGTCTCATGGTTTTTCTCGAGTTGCGGCGGGAACCTGGGGTATATTCTCGAGTTACGACGGGGATGGCCCTTCCACCCACGTGTTTCTTCAGCGACGTCAGGACTCCTGCCTACTTGCGAGGGACAACTCGGGATTCTCCTCGAGGATTTGCAGGGCAATTGGGACGCCTCTCCACCTGAGACGGGAGACCAAGGGTCCCTTTCCATGTGCCACAGGAATCCTGGGTCTCCTATCAAGTTTCACGAGGAGTCAGGCATCGTCTCCTTTGGAGGCACTGATCTCCGCATAAGTCTGGAGTTTTCAAAGGATTTGAGGCCTCCTGTCGCGATGAGGTGGGGAACTAGGTCTTTCTCTGTGGTCTCCACAGGGGATTCAGACACCCTTTCGTCTTGGGAGATGCAAGACGAGCCTGCATTCCAGTCACTGCAGGGATATACGGCCTTATTTCGAGTCAGGGCATCGCGGTGTCCATTCCACTTGAGGCCGCAAACTCAGGATCCCTCTCACATCCCTAGAGCTGAGAGACGCCTCCTCTTGAGGTGCTTGTGGTAAGGTGGTATTCCTCAGGAGTCGAAGCCAGGGACTAACCTCTCATCTCATGTTGATTCTTGGTCCACGGAGCTCTTTCGTGTTGCTACAGTGACCTCAGGATCCCTCTAGCCTTGAAACAGTGTTCTTGGGGTTTCTCTGGAGTGCCATCAAGGAAATCAGGGCTCCTTTCATGTGTGATGTGCAACACGGAATTGCTCTGCACGCAGTGCAGGGGAATTGGGCCTCATCTCGCGGTGAGGGGGAAGTCTCATGGTTTTTCTCGAGTTGCGGCGGGAACCTGGGGTATATTCTCGAGTTACGACGGGGATGGCCCTTCCACACACGTGTGTGTTCAGCCAAGTCAGGACTCCTGCCTAGTTGCGAGGGACAATTCTGGATTCTCCTCGAGGCTTTGCAGGGCAATTGGGACGCCTCTCCAGCTGAGACAGGAGACCAAGGATCCCTTTCCACGTGCCACAGGAATCCTGGATCTCCTCTCAAGTTTCACGAGGAGTCAGGCATCGTCTCCTTTGGAGGCACTGATCTCCGCATACCTCTGGAGTTTTCAAAGGATTTGAGGCCTCCTGTCGCGATGAGGTGGGGAACTAGGTCTTTCTCTGTGGTCTCCACAGGGGATTCAGACACCCTTTCGTCTTGGGAGATGCAAGACGAGCCTGCATTCCAGTCACTGCAGGGATATCCGGCCTAATTTCGAGTCAGGGCATCGCGGTGTCCATTCCACTTGAGGCCGCAAACTCAGGGTCCCTCTCACATAGCTAGAGCTGAGAGAAGCCTCCTCTTGAGGTGCTTGTGGTAAGGTGGTATTCCTCTGGAGTCGAAGCCAGGGACTAACCTCTCATCTCGAGTTGATTTTTGGCCCACGGAGCTCTTTCGTGTTGCTACAGTGACCTCAGGATCCCTCTAGCCTTGAAACAGTGTTCTTGGGGTTTCTCTGGAGTGCCATCAAGGAAATCAAGGCTCCTTTCATGTGTGATGTGCAACACGGAATTGCTCTGCACGCAGTGCAGGGGAATCGGGCCTCATCTCGCGGCGAGGGGGAAGTCTCATGGTTTTTCTCGAGTTGCGGCGGGAACCTGGGGTATATTCTCGAGTTACGACGGGGATGGCCCTTCCACCCACGTGTTTCTTCAGCGACGTCAGGACTCCTGCCTAGTTGCGAGGGACAACTCTGGATTCTCCTCGAGGCTTGGCAGGGCAATTGGGACGCCTCTCCAGCTGAGGCGGGAGACCAAGTGTCCCTTTCCAAGTGCCACAGGAATCCTGGGACTCCTATCAAGTTTCACGAGGAGTCAGGCATCGTCTCCTTTGGAGGCACTGATCTCCGCGTACCTCTGGAGTTTTCACAGGATGTGAGGCCTCCGGTCGCGATGAGGTGGGGAACTAGGTGTTTCTCTGTGGTCTCCACAGGGGATTCAGACATCCTTTCTTCTTGGGAGATGCAAGACGAGCCTGCATTCAAGTCACTGCAGGGATATCCGGCCTTATTTCGAGTCAGGGCATCGCGGTGTCCATTCCACTTGAGGCCGCAAACTCAGGATCCCTCTCACATACCTAGAGCTGAGAGAAGCCTCCTCTTGAGGTGCTTGTGGTAAGGTGGTATTCCTCAGGAGTCGAAGCCAGGGACTAACCTCTCATCTCGAGTTGATTTTTGGTCCACGGAGCTCTTTCGTGTTGCTACAGTGACCTCAGGATCCCTCTATCCTTGAAACAGTGTTCTTGGGGTTTCTCTGGAGTGCCATGAAGGAAATCAAGGCTCCTTTCATGTGTGATGTGCAACACAGAATTGCTGTGCACGCAGTGCAGGGGAATCGGGCCTCATCTCGCGGCGAGGGGGAAGTCTCATGGTTTTTCTCGAGTTGCGGCGGGAACCTGGGGTATATTCTCGAGTTACGACGGGGATGGCCCTTCCACCCACGTGTTTCTTCAGCGACGTCAGGACCCCTGCCTAGTTGCGAGGGACAACTCTGGATTCTCCTCGAGGCTTGGCAGGGCAATTGGGACGCCTCTCCAGCTGAGGCGGGAGACCAAGTGTCCCTTTCCAAGTGCCACAGGAATCCTGGGACTCCTATCAAGTTTCACGAGGAGTCAGGCATCGTCTCCTTTGGAGGCACTGATCTCCGCGTACCTCTGGAGTTTTCAAAGGATGTGAGGCTATTGGTCGCGATGAGGTGGGGAACTAAGTCTTTCTCTGTGCTTTCCACAGGGGATTCAGACATCCTTTCGTCCTGGGAGATGCAAGACGAGCCTGCATTGAAGTCACTGCAGGGATATCCGGCCTTATTTCGAGTCAGGGCATCGCGGTGTCCATTCCACTTGAGGCCGCAAACTCAGGGTCCCGCTCACATACCTAGAGCTGAGAGAAGCCTCCTCTTGAGGTGCTTGTGGTAAGGTGGTATTCCTCTGGAGTCGAAGCCAGGGACTAACCTCTCATCTCGAGTTGATTTCTGGTCCACGGAGCTCTTTCGTGTTGCGACAGTGACCTCAGGATCCCTCTAGCCTTGAAACAGTGTTCTTGGGGTTTCTCTGGAGTGCCATGAAGGAAATCAAGGCTCCTTTCATGTGTGATGTGCAACACAGAATTGCTCTGCACGCAGTGCAGGGGAATCGGGCCTCATCTCGCGGCGAGGGGGAAGTCTCATGGTTTTTCTCGAGTTGCGGCGGGAACCTGGGGTATATTCTCCAGTTACGACGGGGATGGCCCTTCCACCCACGTGTTTGTTCAGCCACGTCAGGACTCTTGCCTAGTTGCGAGACACAACTCGGGATTCTCCTCGAGGCTTGGCAGGGCAATTGGGACGCCTCTCCAGCTGAGGCGGGAGACCAAGGGTCCCTTTCCACGTGCCACAGGAATCCTGGGACTCCTATCAAGTTTCACGAGGAGTCAGGCATCGTCTCCTTTGGAGGCACTGATCTCCGCGTACCTCTGGAGTTTTCAAAGGATGTGAGGCCTCCGGTCGCGATGAGATGGGGAACTAGGTCTTTCTCTGTGGTCTCCACAGGGGATTCAGACATCCTTTCATTTTGGGAGATTCAAGACGAGCCTGCATTCAAGTCACTGCAGGGATATCCAGCCTTATTTCGAGTCAGGGCATCGCGGTGTCCATTCCACTTGAGGCCGCAAACTCAGGGTCCCTCTCACATACCTAGAGCTGAGAGAAGCCTCCTCTTGAGGTGCTTGTGGTAAGGTGGTATTCCTCTGGAGTCGAAGCCAGGGACTAACCTCTCATTTCGAGTTGATTTTTGGCCCACGGAGCTCTTTCGTGTTGCTACAGTGACCTCAGGATCCGTCTATCCTGAAACAGTGTTCTTGGGGTTTCTCTGGAGTGCCATGAAGGAAATCAAGGCTCCTTTCATGTGTGATGTGCAACACGGAATTGCTCTGCACTCAGTGCAGGGGAATCGGGCCTCATCTAGCGGCGAGGGGGAAGTCTCATGGTTTTTCTCGAGTTGCGGCGGGAACCTGGGGTATATTCTCGAGTTACGACGGGGATGGCCCTTCCACCCACGTGTTTCTTCAGCGACGTCAGGACTCCTGCCTAGTTGCGAGTGACAACTCTGGATTCTCCTCGAGGCTTGGCAGGGCAATTGGGACGCCTCTCCAGCTGAGGCGGGAGACCAAGTGTCCCTTTCCAAGTGCCACAGGAATCCTGGGACTCCTATCAAGTTTCACGAGGAGTCAGGCATCGTCTCCTTTGGAGGCACTGATCTCCGCGTACCTCTGGAGTTTTCAAAGGATGTGAGGCTATCGGTCGCGATGAGGTGGGGAACTAAGTCTTTCTCTGTGCTTTCCACAGGGGATTCAGACATCCTTTCGTCCTGGGAGATGCAAGACGAGCCTGCATTGAAGTCACTGCAGGGATATCCGGCCTTATTTCGAGTCAGGGCATCGCGGTGTCCATTCCACTTGAGGCCGCAAACTCAGGGTCCCTCTCACATACCTAGAGCTGAGAGAAGCCTCCTCTTGAGGTGCTTGTGGTAAGGTGGTATTCCTCTGGAGACGAATCCAGGGACTAACCTCTCTTTTCGAGTTGATTTTTGGTCCACAGAGTTCTTTCGTGTTGCTACAGTGACCTCAGGATCCCTCTATCCTTGAAACAGTGTTCTTGGGGTTTCTCTGGAGTGCCATCAAGGAAATCAAGGCTCCTTTCATGTGTGATGTGCAAGACGGAATTGCTCTGCACGCAGTACAGGGGAATCGGGCCTCATCTCGCATCGAGGGGGAAGTCTCATGGTTTTTCTCGAGTTGCGGCGGGAACTTGGGGTATATTCTCGAGTTACGACGGGGATGGCCCTTCCACACACGTGTTTCTTCAGCCACGTCAGGACTCTTGCCTAGTTACGAGACACAACTCGGGATTCTCCTCGAGGCTTGGCAAGGCAATTGGGACGCCTCTCCAGCTGAGGCGGGAGACCAAGGGTCCCTTTCCACGTGCCACAGGAATCCTGGGACTCCTATCAAGTTTCACGAGGAGTCAGGCATCGTCTCCTTTGGAGGCACTGATCTCCGCGTACCTCTGGAGTTTTCAAAGGATGTGAGGCCTCCGGTCGCGATGAGGTGGGGAACTAGGTCTTTCTCTGTGGTCTCCACAGGGGATTCAGACATCCTTTCATCTTGGGAGATGCAAGAGGAGCCTGCATTCAAGTCACTGCAGGGATATCCAGCCTTATTTCGCGTCAGGGCATCGCGGTGTCCATTCCACTTGAGGCCGCAAACTCAGGGTCCCTCTCACATACCTAGAGCTGAGAGAAGCCTCCTCTTGAGGTGCTTGTGGTAAGGTGGTATTCCTCTGGAGTCGAAGCCAGGGACTAACCTCTCATCTCGAGTTGATTTTTGGCCCACGGAGCTCTTTCGTGTTGCTACAGTGACCTCAGGATCCCTCTAGCCTTGAAACAGTGTTCTTGGGGTTTCTCTGGAGTGCCATCAAGGAAATCAAGGCTCCTTTCATGTGTGATGTGCAACACGGAATTGCTCTGCACGCAGTGCAGGGGAATCGGGCCTCATCTCGCGGCGAGGGGGAAGTCTCATGGTTTTTCTCGAGTTGTGGGGGGAACCTGGGTTATATTCTCGATTACGACGGGGATGGCCCTTCCACACACGTGTTACTTCAGCGATGTCAGGACTCCTGCCTAGTTGCGAGGGACAACTCTGGATTCTCCTCGAGGCTTGGCAGGGCAATTGGGACGCCTCTCCAGCTGAGGCGGGAGACCAAGGGTCCCTTTCCAAGTGCCACAGGAATCATGGGACTACTATCAAGTTTCACGAGGAGTCAGGCATCGTCTCCTTTGGAGGCACTGATCTCCGCGTACCTCTGGAGTTTTCAAAGGATGTGAGGCTATCGGTCGCGATGAGGTGGGGAACTAAGTCTTTCTCTGTGCTTTCCACAGGGGATTCAGACATCCTTTCGTCCTGGGAGATGCAAGACGAGCCTGCATTGAAGTCACTGCAGGGATATCCGGCCTTATTTCGAGTCAGGGCATCGCGGTGTCCATTCCACTTGAGGCCGCAAACTCAGGATCCCTCTCACATACCTAGAGCTGAGAGAAGCCTCCTCTTGAGGTGCTTCTGGTAAGGTGGTATTCCTCTGGAGACGAATCCAGGGACTAACCTCTCTTTTCGAGTTGATTTTTGGTCCACCGAGTTCTTTCGTGTTGCTACAGTGACCTCAGGATCCCTCTATCCTTGAAACAGTGTTCTTGGGGTTTCTCTGGAGTGCCATCAAGGAAATCAAGGCTCCTTTCATGTGTGATGTGCAACACGGCATTGCTCTGCACGCAGTGCAGGGGAATCGGGCCTCATCTCGCGGCGAGGGGGAAGTCTCATGGTTTTTCTCGAGTTGCGGCGGGAACCTGGGGTATATTTTCGAGTTACGACGGGGATGGCCCTTCCACCCACGTGTTTCTTCAGCGACGTCAGGACTCCTGCCTAGTTGCAAGGAACAACTCTGGATTCTCCTCGAGGCTTGGCAGGGCAATTGGGACGCCTCTCCAGCTGAGACGGGAGACCAAGTGTCCCTTTCCACGTGCCACAGGAATCCTGGGTCTCCTATCAAGTTTCACGAGGAGTCAGGCATCGTCTCCTTTGGAGGCACTGATCTCCGCATACCTCTGGAGTTTTCAAAGGATTTAAGGCCTCCTGTCGCGATGAGGTGGGGAACTAGGTCTTTCTCTGTGGTCTCCACAGGGGATTCAGACACCCTTTCGTCTTGGGAGATGCAAGACGAGCCTGCATTCCAGTCACTGCAGGGATATCCATCCTTTTTTCGAGTCAGGGCATCGTGGTGTCCATTCCACTTGAGGCCGCAAACTCAGGATCCCTCTCACATACCTAGAGCTGAGAGAAGCCTCCTCTTGAGGTGCTTGTGGTAAGGTGGTATTCCTCTGGAGTCGAAGCCAGGGACTAACCTCTCATCTCGAGTTGATTTTTGGTCCACGGAGCTCTTTCGTGTTGCTACAGTGACCTCAGGATCCCTCTAGCCTTGAAACAGTGTTCTTGGGGTTTCTCTGGAGTGCCATGAAGGAAATCAAGGCTCCTTTCATGTGTGATGTGCAACACAGAATTGCTCTGCACGCAGTGCAGGGGAAACGGGCCTCATCTCGCGGCGAGGGGGAAGTCTCATGGTTTTTCTCGAGTTGCGGCGGGAACCTGGGGTATATTCTCGAGTTACGACGGGGATGGCCCTTCCACACACGTGTTTGTTCAACCACGTCAGGACTCTTGCCTAGTTGCGAGACACAACTCGGGATTCTCCTCGAGGCTTGGCAAGGCAATTGGGACGCCTCTCCAGCTGAGGCGGGAGACCAAGGGTCCCTTTCCACGTGCCACAGGAATCCTGGGACTCCTATCAAGTTTCACGAGGAGTCAGGCATCGTCTCCTTTGGAGGCACTGATCTCCGCGTACCTCTGGAGTTTTCAAAGGATGTGAGGCCTCCGGTCGCGATGAGGTGGGGAACTAGGTGTTTCTCTGTGGTCTCCACAGGGGATTCAGACATCCTTTCTTCTTGGGAGATGCAAGACGAGCCTGCATTGAAGTCACGGCAGGGATATCCGGCCTTATTTCGAGTCAGGGCATCGCGGTGTCCATTCCACTTGAGGCCGCAAACTCAGGGTCTCTCTCACATACCTAGAGCTGAGAGAAGCCTCCTCTTGAGGTGCTTGTGGTAAGGTGGTTTTCCTCTGGAGTCGAAGCCAGGGACTAACCTCTCATCTCGAGTTGATTTTTGGCCCACGGAGCTCTTTCGTGTTGCTACAGTGACCTCAGGATCCCTCTAGCCTTGAAACAGTGTTCTTGGGGTTTCTCTGGAGTGCCATCAAGGAAATCAAGGCTCCTTTCATGTGTGATGTGCAACACGGAATTGCTCTGCACGCAGTGCAGGGGAATCGGGCCTCATCTCGCTGCGAGGGGGAAGTCTCATGGTTTTTCTCGAGTTGCGGCGGGAACCTGGGGTATATTCTCGAGTTACGACGGGGATGGCCCTTCCACCCACGTGTTTCTTCAGCGACGTCAGGACTCCTGCCTAGTTGCGAGGGACAACTCTGGATTCTCCTCGAGGCTTGGCAGGGCAATTGGGACGCCTCTCCAGCTGAGGCGGGAGACCAAGTGTCCCTTTCCAAGTGCCACAGGAATCCTGGGACTCCTATCAAGTTTCACGAGGAGTCAGGCATCGTCTCCTTTGGAGGCACTGATCTCCGCGTACCTCTGGAGTTTTCAAAGGATGTGAGGCTATCGGTCGCGATGAGGTGGGGAACTAAGTCTTTCTCTGTGCTTTCCCCAGGGGATTCAGACATCCTTTCGTCCTGGGAGATGCAAGACGAGCCTGCATTGAAGTCACTGCAGGGATATCCGGCCTTATTTCGAGTCAGGGCATCGCGGTGTCCATTCCACTTGAGGCCGCAAACTCAGGGTCCCTCTCACATACCTAGAGCTGAGAGAAGCCTCCTCTTGAGGTGCTTGTGGTAAGGTGGTATTCCTCTGGAGACGAATCCAGGGACTAACCTCTCTTTTCGAGTTGATTTTTGGTCCACAGAGTTCTTTCGTGTTGCTACAGTGACCTCAGGATCCCTCTATCCTTGAAACAGTGTTCTTGGGGTTTCTCTGGAGTGCCATGAAGGAAATCAAGGCTCCTTTCATGTGTGATGTGCAAGACGGAATTGCTCTGCACGCAGTACAGGGGAATCGGGCCTCATCTCGCATCGAGGGGGAAGTCTCATGGTTTTTCTCGAGTTGCGGCGGGAACCTGGGGTATATTCTCGAGTTACGACGGGAATGGGCCTTCCACCCACGTGTTTGTTCAGCCACGTCAGGATTCCTGCCTAGTTGCGAGGGACAACTCGGGATTCTCCTCGAGGCTTGGCAGGGCAATTGGAACGCCTCTCCAGCTGAGGCGGGAAACCAAGAGTCCCTTTCCACGTGCCACAAGAATCCTGGGACTCCTATCAAGTTTCACAAGGAGTCAGGCATCGTCTCCTTTGGAGGCACTGATCTCCGCGTACCTCTGGAGATTTTAAAGGATGTGAGGCCTCCGGTCGTGATGAGGTGGGGAACTAGGTGTTTCTCTGTGGTCTCCACAGGGGATTCAGACATCCTTTCTTCTTGGGAGATGCAAGACGAGCCTGCATTGAAGTCACTGCAGGGATATCCGGCCTTATTTCGAGTCAGGGCATCGCGGTGTCCATTCCACTTGAGGCCGCAAACTCAGGATCCCTCTCACATACCTAGAGCTGAGAGAAGCCTCCTCTTGAGGTGCTTGTGGTAAGGTGGTATTCTTCAGGAGTCGAAGCCAGGGACTAACCTCTCATCTCGTGTTGATTCTTGGTCCACGGAGCTCTTTCGTGTTGCTACAGTGACCTCAGGATCCCTCTAGCCTTGAAACAGTGTTCTTGGGGTTTCTCTGGAGTGCCATCAAGGAAATCAAGGCTCCTTTCATGTGTGATGTGCAACACGGAATTGCTCTGCATGCAGTGCAGGGGAATCGGGCCTCATCTCGCGGCGAGGGGGAAGTCTCATGGTTTTTCTCGAGTTGCGGCGGGAACCTGGGGTATATTCTCGAGTTACGACGGGGATGGCCCTTCCACACACGTGTGTGTTCAGCCATGTCAGGACTCCTGCCTACTTGCGAGGGACAACTCGGGATTCTCCTCGAGGCTTTGCAGGGCAATTGGGACGCCTCTCCAGCTGAGACGGGAGACCAAGAGTCCCTTTCCACGTGCCACAGGAATCCTGGGTCTCCTATCAAGTTTCACGAGGAGTCAGGCATCGTCTCCTTTGGAGGCACTGATCTCCGCATACCTCTGGAGTTTTCAAAGGATTTGAGGCCTCCTGTCGCGATGAGGTGGGGAACTAGGTCTTTCTCTGTGGTCTCCACAGGGGATTCAGACACCCTTTCGTCTTGGGAGATGCAAGACGAGCCTGCATTCCAGTCACTGCAGGGATATCCGGCCTTATTTCGAGTCAGGGCATCGCGGTGTCCATTCCACTTGAGGCCGCAAACTCAGGGTCCCTCTCACATACCTAGAGCTGAGAGAAGCCTCCTCTTGAGGTGCTTGTGGTAAGGTGGTATTCCTCTGGAGTCGAAGCCAGGGACTAACCTCTCATCTCGAGTTGATTTTTGGTCCACGGAGCTCTTTCGTGTTACTACAGTGACCTCACGATCCCTCTAGCCTTGAAACAGTGTTCTTGGGTTTTCCCTGGAGTGCCATCAAGGAAATCAAGGCTCCTTTCATGTGTGATGTGCAACACAGAATTGCTCTGCACGCAGTGCAGGGGAATCGGGCCTCATCTCGCGGCGAGGGGGAAGTCTCATGATTTTTCTCGAGTTGCGGCGGGAACCTGGGGTATATTCTCGAGTTACGACGGGGATGGCCCTTCCACCCACGTGTTTCTTCAGCCACGTCAGGACTCTTGCCTAGTTGCGAGACACAACTTTGGATTCTCCTCGAGGCTTGGCAAGGCAATTGGGACGCCTCTCCAGCTGAGGCGGGAGACCAAGGGTCCCTTTCCACGTGCCACAGGAATTCTGGGACTCCTATCAAGTTTCACGAGGTTTCAGGCATCGTCTCCTTTGGAGGCACTGATCTCCGCGTACCTCTGGAGTTTTCAAAGGATGTGAGGCCTCCGGTCGCGATGAGGTGGGGAACTAGGTCTTTCTCTGTGGTCTCCACAGGGGATTCAGACATCCTTTCATCTTGGGAGATGCAAGACGAGCCTGCATTCAAGTCACTGCAGGGATATCCAGCCTTATTTCGCGTCAGGGCATCGCCGTGTCCATTCCACTTGAGGCCGCAAACTCAGGGTCCCTCTCACATACCGAGAGCTGAGAGAAGCCTCCTCTTGAGGTGCTTGTGGTAAGGTGGTATTCCTCTGGAGTCGAAGCCAGGGACTAACCTCTCATCTCGAGTTGATTTTTGGCCCACGGAGCTTTGTCGTGTTGCTGCAGTGACCTCAGGATCCCTCTATCCTTGAAACAGTGTTCTTGGGGTTTCTCTGGAGTGCCATCAAGGAAATCAAGGCTCCTTTCATGTGTGATGTGCAACACGGAATTGCTCTGCACGCAGTGCAGGGGAATCGGGCCTCATCTCGCGGCGAGGGGGAAGTCTCATGGTTTTTCTCGAGTTGCGGCGGGAACCTGGGGTATATTCTCGAGTTTCGACGGGGATGGCCCTTCCACCCACGTGTTTGTTCAGCCACGTCAGGACTCCTGCCTAGTTGCGAGGGACAACTCGGGATTCTAATCGAGGCTTGGCAGGGCAATTGGAACGCCTCTCCAGCTGAGGCGGGAGACCAAGGGTCCCTTTCCACGTGCCACAAGAATCCTGGGACTCCTATCAAGTTTCACGAGGAGTCAGGCATCGTCTCCTTTGGAGGCACTGATCTCCACGTACCTCTGGAGTTTTCAAAGGATATGAGGCTCCTGTCGCGATGAGGTGGGAAACTAGGTCTTTCTCTGTGGTCTCCACAGGGGATTCAGACACCCTTTCGTCTTGGGAGATGCAAGACGAGCCTGCATTCCAGTCACTGCAGGGATATCCGGCCTTATTTCGAGTCAGGGCATCGCCGTGTCCATTCCACTTGAGGCCGCAAACTCAGGGTCCCTCTCACATACCTAGAGCTGAGAGAAGCCTCCTCTTGAGGTGCTTGTGGTAAGGTGGTATTCCTCTGGAGTCGAAGCCAGGGACTAACCTTTCATCTCGAGTTGATTTTTGGTCCACGGAGCTCTTTCGTGTTGCTACAGTGACCTCAGGATCCTTCTAGCCTTGAAACAGTGTTCTTGGGGTTTCTCTGGAGTGCCATCAAGGAAATCAAGGCTCCTTTCATGTGTGATGTGCAACACGGAATTGCTCTGCACGCAGTGCAGGGGAATCGGGCCTCATCTCGCGGCGAGGGGGAAGTCTCATGGTTTTTCTCGAGTTGCGGCGGGAACCTGGGGTATATTCTCGAGTTACGACGGGGATGGCCCTTCCTCACACGTGTTTGTTCAGCCACGTCAGGACTCTTGCCTAGTTGCGAGACACAACTCGGCATTCTCCTCGAGGCTTGGCAAGGCAATTGGGACGCCTCTCCAGCTGAGGCGGGAGACCAAGGGTCCCTTTCCACGTGCCACAGGAATCCTGGGACTCCTATCAAGTTTCACGAGGAGTCAGGCATCGTCTCCTTTGGAGGCACTGATCTCCGCGTACCTCTGGAGTTTTCAAAGGGTGTGAGGCCTCCGGTCGCGATGAAGTGGGGAACTAGGTCTTTCTCTGTGGTCTCCACAGGGGATTCAGACATCCTTTCATCTTGGGAGATGCAAGACGAGCCTGCATTCAAGTCACTGCAGGGATATCCAGCCTTATTTCGCGTCAGGGCATCGCGGTGTCCATTCCACTTGAGGCCGCAAATTCAGGGTCCCTCTCACATACCTAGAGCTGAGAGAAGCCTCCTCTTGAGGTGCTTGTGGTAAGGTGGTATTCCTCTGGAGTCGAAGCCAGGGACTAACCTCTCATCTCGAGTTGATTTTTGGCCCACGGAGCTCTTTCGTGTTGCTACAGTGACCTCAGGATCCCTCTAGCCTTGAAACAGTGTTCTTGGGGTTTCTCTGGAGTGCCATCAAGGAAATCAAGGCTCCTTTCATGTGTGATGTGCAACACGGAATTGCTCTGCACGCAGTGCAGGGGAATCGGGCCTCATCTCGCGGCGAGGGGGAAGTCTCATGGTTTTTCTCGAGTTGCGGCGGGAACCTGGGGTATATTCTCGAGTTACGACGGGGATGGCCCTTCCACCCACGTGTTTCTTCAGCGACGTCAGGACTCCTGCCTAGTTGCGAGGGACAACTCGGGATTCTCCTCGAGGCTTGGCAGGGCAATTGGGATGCCTCTCCAGCTGAGGCGGGAGACCAAGTGTCCCTTTCCAAGTGCCACAGGAATCCTGGGACTCCTATCAAGTTTCACGAGGAGTCAGGCATCGTCTCCTTTGGAGGCACTGATCTCCGCGTACCTCTGGAGTTTTCAAAGGATGTGAGGCTATCGGTCGCGATGAGGTGGGGAACTAAGTCTTTCTCTGTGCTTTCCCCAGGGGATTCAGACATCCTTTCGTCCTGGGAGATGCAAGACGAGACTGCATTGAAGTCACTGCAGGGATATCCGGCCTTATTTCGAGTCAGGGCATCGCGGTGTCCATTCCACTTGAGGCCGCAAACTCAGGGTCCCTCTCACATACCTAGAGCTGAGAGAAGCCTCCTCTTGAGGTGCTTGTGGTAAGGTGGTATTCCTCTGGAGACGAATCCAGGGACTAACCTCTCTTTTCGAGTTGATTTTTGGTCCACAGAGATCTTTCGTGTTGCTACAGTGACCTCAGGATCCCTCTATCCTTGAAACAGTGTTCTTGGGGTTTCTCTGGAGTGCCATCAGGGAAATCAAGGCTCCTTTCATGTGTGATGTACAAGACGGAATTGCTCTGCACGCAGTACAGGGGAATCGGGCCTCATCTCGCATCGAGGGGGAAGTCTCATGGTTTTTCTCGAGTTGCGGCAGGAACCTGGGGTATATTCTCGAGTTACGACGGGGATGGCCCTTCCACCCACGTGTTTGTTCAGCCACGTCAGGACTCCTGCCTAGTTGCGAGGGACAACTCGGGATTCTCCTCGAGGCTTGGCACGGCAATTGGAACGCCTCTCCAGCTGAGGCGGGAGACCAAGGGTCCCTTTCCACGTGCCACAAGAATCCTGGGACTCCTATCAAGTTTCACGAGGAGTCAGGCATCGTCTCCTTTGGAGGCACTGATCTCCGCGTACCTCTGGAGTTTTCAAAGGATGTGAGGCCTCCTGTCGCGATGAGGTGGGGAACTAGGTGTTTCTCTGTGGTCTCCACAGGGGATTCAGACATCCTTTCTTCTTGGGAGATGCAAGACGAGCCTGCATTCAAGTCACGGCAGGGATATCCGGCCTTATTTCGAGTCAGGACATCGCGGTGTCCATTCCACTTGAGGCCGCAAACTCAGGGTCTCTCTCACATACCTAGAGCTGAGAGAAGCCTCCTCTTGAGGTGCTTGTGGTAAGGTGGTATTCCTCTGGAGTCGAAGCCAGGGACTAACCTCTCATCTCGAGTTGATTTTTGGCCCACGGAGCTCTTTCGTGTTGCTACAGTGACCTCAGGATCCCTCTAGCCTTGAAACAGTGTTCTTGGGGTTTCTCTGGAGTGCCATCAAGGAAATCAAGGCTCCTTTCATGTGTGATGTGCAACACGGAATTGCTCTGCACGCAGTGCAGGGGAATCGGGCCTCATCTCGCGGCGAGGGGGAAGTCTCATGGTTTTTCTCGAGTTGTGGCGGAAACCTGGGGTATATTCTCGAGTTACGACGGGGATGGACCTTCCACCCACGTGTTTCTTCAGCGACGTCAGGACTCCTGCCTAGTTGCGAGGGACAACTCGGGATACTCCTCGAGGCTTTGCAGGGCAATTGGGACGACTCTCCAGCTGAGACGGGAGACCAAGGGTCCCTTTCCACGTGCCACAGGAATCCTGGGACTCCTATCAAGTTTCACGAGGAGTCAGGCATCGTCTCCTTTGGAGGCACTGATCTCCGCGTACCTCTGGAGTTTTCAAAGGATGTGAGGCCTCCGGTCGCGATGAAGTGGGGAACTAGGTCTTTCTCTGTGGTCTCCACAGGGGATTCAGACATCCTTTCATCTTGGGAGATGCAAGACGAGCCTGCATTCAAGTCACTGCAGGGATATCCAGCCTTATTTCGCGTCAGGGCATCGCGGTGTCCATTCCACTTGAGGCCGCAAACTCAGGGTCCCTCTCACATACCTAGAGCTGAGAGAAGCCTCCTCTTGAGGTGCTTGTGGTAAGGTGGTATTCCTCTGGAGTCGAAGCCAGGGACTAACCTCTCATCTCGAGTTGATTTTTGGTCCACGGAGCTCTTTTGTGTTGCTACAGTGACCTCAGGATCCCTCTAGCCTTGAAACAGTGTTCTTGGGGTTTCTCTGGAGTGCCATCAAGGAAATCAAGGCTCCTTTCATGTGTGATGTGCAACACGGAATTGCTCTGCACGCAGTGCAGGGGAATCGGGCCTCATCTCGCGGCGAGGGGGAAGTCTCATGGTTTTTCTCGAGTTGCGGCGGGAACCTGGGGTATATTCTCGAGTTACGACGGGGATGGCCCTTCCACCCACGTGTTTCTTCAGCGACGTCAGGACTCCTGCCTAGTTGCGAGGGACAACTCTGGATTCTCCTCGAGGCTTGGCAGGGCAATTGGGATGCCTCTCCAGCTGAGGCGGGAGACCAAGTGTCCCTTTCCAAGTGCCACAGGAATCCTGGGACTCCTATCAAGTTTCACGAGGAGTCAGGCATCGTCTCCTTTGGAGGCACTGATCTCCGCGTACCTCTGGAGTTTTCAAAGGATGTGAGGCTATCGGTCGCGATGAGGTGGGGAACTAAGTCTTTCTCTGTGCTTTCCCCAGGGGATTCAGACATCCTTTCGTCCTGGGAGATGCAAGACGAGACTGCATTGAAGTCACTGCAGGGATATCCGGCCTTATTTCGAGTCAGGGCATCGCGGTGTCCATTCAACTTGAGGCCGCAAACTCAGGGTCCCTCTCACATACCTAGAGCTGAGAGAAGCCTCCTCTTGAGGTGCTTGTGGTAAGGTGGTATTCCTCTGGAGACGAATCCAGGGACTAACCTCTCTTTTCGAGTTGATTTTTGGTCCACAGAGTTCTTTCGTGTTGCTACAGTGACCTCAGGATCCCTCTATCCTTGAAACAGTGTTCTTGGGGTTTCTCTGGAGTGCCATCAGGGAAATCAAGGCTCCTTTCATGTGTGATGTGCAAGACGGAATTGCTCTGCACGCAGTACAGGGGAATCGGGCCTCATCTCGCATCGAGGGGGAAGTCTCATGGTTTTTCTCGAGTTGCGGCAGGAACCTGGGGTATATTCTCGAGTTACGACGGGGATGGCCCTTCCACCCACGTGTTTGTTCAGCCACGTCAGGACTCCTGCCTAGTTGCGAGGGACAACTCGGGATTCTCCTCGAGGCTTGGCACGGCAATTGGAACGCCTCTCCAGCTGAGGCGGGAGACCAAGGGTCCCTTTCCACGTGCCACAAGAATCCTGGGACTCCTATCAAGTTTCACGAGGAGTCAGGCATCGTCTCCTTTGGAGGCACTGATCTCCGCGTACCTCTGGAGTTTTCAAAGGATGTGAGGCCTCCTGTCGCGATGAGGTGGGGAACTAGGTGTTTCTCTGTGGTCTCCACAGGGGATTCAGACATCCTTTCTTCTTGGGAGATGCAAGACGAGCCTGCATTCAAGTCACGGCAGGGATATCCGGCCTTATTTCGAGTCAGGACATCGCGGTGTCCATTCCACTTGAGGCCGCAAACTCAGGGTCTCTCTCACATACCTAGAGCTGAGAGAAGCCTCCTCTTGAGGTGCTTGTGGTAAGGTGGTTTTCCTCTGGAGTCGAAGCCAGGGACTAACCTCTCATCTCGAGTTGATTTTTGGCCCACGGAGCTCTTTCGTGTTGCTACAGTGACCTCAGGATCCCTCTAGCCTTGAAACAGTGTTCTTGGGGTTTCTCTGGAGTGCCATCAAGGAAATCAAGGCTCCTTTCATGTGTGATGTGCAACACGGAATTGCTCTGCACGCAGTGCAGGGGAATCGGGCCTCATCTCGCGGCGAGGGGGAAGTCTCATGGTTTTTCTCGAGTTGTGGCGGAAACCTGGGGTATATTCTCGAGTTACGACGGGGATGGCCCTTCCACCCACGTGTTTCTTCAGCGACGTCAGGACTCCTGCCTAGTTGCGAGGGACAACTCGGGATACTCCTCGAGGCTTTGCAGGGCAACTGGGACGACTCTCCAGCTGAGACGGGAGACCAAGGGTCCCTTTCCACGTGCCACAGGAATCCTGGGTCTCCTATCAAGTTTCACGAGGAGTCAGGCATCGTCTCCTTTGGAGGCACTGATCTCCGCATACCTCTGGAGTTTTCAAAGGATTTGAGGCCTCCTGTCGCGATGAGGTGGGGAACTAGGTCTTTCTCTGTGGTCTCCACAGGGGATTCAGACACCCTTTCGTCTTGGGAGATGCAAGACGAGCCTGCATTCCAGTCACTGCAGGGATATCCGGCCTTATTTCGAGTCAGGGCATCGCGGTGTCCATTCCACTTGAGGCCGCAAACTCAGGGTCCCTCTCACATACCTAGAGCTGAGAGAAGCCTCCGCTTGAGGTGCTTGTGGTAAGGTGGTATTCCTCTGGAGTCGAAGCCAGGGACTAACCTCTCATCTCGAGTTGATTTTTGGCCCACGGAGCTTTGTCGTGTTGCTACAGTGACCTCAGGATCCCTCTATCCTTGAAACAGTGTTCTTGGGGTTTCTCTGGAGTGCCATCAAGGAAATCAAGGCTCCTTTCATGTGTGATGTGCAACACGGAATTGCTCTGCACGCAGTGCAGGGGAATCGGGCCTCATCTCGCGGCGAGGGGGAAGTCTCATGGTTTTTCTCGAGTTGCGGTGGGAACCTGGGGTATATTCTCGAGTTTCGACGGGGATGGCCCTTCCACCCACGTGTTTGTTCAGCCACGTCAGGACTCCTGCCTAGTTGCGAGGGACAACTCGGGATTCTAATCGAGGCTTGGCAGGGCAATTGGAACGCCTCTCCAGCTGAGGCGGGAGACCAAGGGTCCCTTTCCACGTGCCACAAGAATCCTGGGACTCCTACCAAGTTTCACGAGGAGTCAGGCATCGTCTCCTTTGGAGGCACTGATCTCCGCGTACCTCTGGAGTTTTCAAAGGATATGAGGCTTCCTGTCGCGATGAGGTGGGAAACTAGGTCTTTCTCTGTGGTCTCCACAGGGGATTCAGACACCATTTCGTCTTGGGAGATGCAAGACGAGCGTGCATTCCAGTCACTGCAGGGATATCCGGCCTTATTTCGAGTCAGGGCATCGCCGTGTCCATTCCACTTGAGGCCGCAAACTCAGGGTCCCTCTCACATACCTAGAGCTGAGAGAAGCCTCCTCTTGAGGTGCTTGTGGTAAGGTGGTATTCCTCTGGAGTCGAAGCCAGGGACTAACCTCTCATCTCGAGTTGATTTTGGGTCCACGGAGCTCTTTTGTGTTGCTACAGTGACCTCAGGATCCCTCTAGCCTTGAAACAGTGTTCTTGGGGTTTCTCTGGAGTGCCAT
This sequence comes from Cervus elaphus, assembly GCF_910594005.1. Taxonomy (NCBI): domain Eukaryota; kingdom Metazoa; phylum Chordata; class Mammalia; order Artiodactyla; family Cervidae; genus Cervus; species Cervus elaphus. The sequence goes on from NW_025316779.1 coordinate 6,246,355, forward strand.
CAAGGAAATCAAGGCTCCTTTCATGTGTGATGTGCAACACGGAATTGCTCTGCACGCAGTGCAGGGGAATCGGGCCTCATCTCGCGGCGAGGGGGAAGTCTCATGGTTTTTCTCGAGTTGCGGCGGGAACCTGGGGTATATTCTCGAGTTACGACGGGGATGGCCCTTCCACACACGTGTTTGTTCAGCCACGTCAGGACTCTTGCCTAGTTGCGAGACACAACTCGGGATTCTCCTCGAGGCTTGGCAAGGCAATTGGGACGCCTCTCCAGCTGAGGCGGGAGACCAAGGGTCCCTTTCCACGTGCCACAGGAATCCTGGGACTCCTATCAAGTTTCACGAGGAGTCAGGCATCGTCTCCTTTGGAGGCACTGATCTCCGCGTACCTCTGGAGTTTTCAAAGGATGTGAGGCCTCCGGTCGCGATGAGGTGGGGAACTAGGTCTTTCTCTGTGGTCTCCACAGGGGATTCAGACATCCTTTCATCTTGGGAGATGCAAGACGAGCCTGCATTCAAGTCACTGCAGGGATATCCAGCCTTATTTCGCGTCAGGGCATCGCGGTGTCCATTCCACTTGAGGCCGCAAACTCAGGGTCCCTCTCACATACCTAGAGCTGAGAGAAGCCTCCTCTTGAGGTGCTTGTGGTAAGGTGGTATTCCTCTGGAGTCGAAGCCAGGGACTAACCTCTCATCTCGAGTTGATTTTTGGCCCACGGAGCTCTTTCGTGTTGCTACAGTGACCTCAGGATCCCTCTAGCCTTGAAACAGTGTTCTTGGGGTTTCTCTGGAGTGCCATCAAGGAAATCAAGGCTCCTTTCATGTGTGATGTGCAACACGGAATTGCTCTGCACGCAGTGCAGGGGAATCGGGCCTCATCTCGCGGCGAGGGGGAAGTCTCATGGTTTTTCTCGAGTTGCGGCGGGAACCTGGGGTATATTCTCGAGTTACGACGGGGATGGCCCTTCCACCCACGTGTTTCTTCAGCGACGTCAGGACTCCTGCCTAGTTGCGAGGGACAACTCTGGATTCTCCTCGAGGCTTGGCAGGGCAATTGGGACGCCTCTCCAGCTGAGGCGGGAGACCAAGTGTCCCTTTCCAAGTGCCACAGGAATCCTGGGACTCCTATCAAGTTTCACGAGGAGTCAGGCATCGTCTCCTTTGGAGGCACTGATCTCCGCGTATCTCTGGAGTTTTCAAAGGATGTGAGGCTATCGGTCGCGATGAGGTGGGGAACTAAGTCTTTCTCTGTGCTTTCCCCAGGGGATTCAGACATCCTTTCGTCCTGGGAGATGCAAGACGAGCCTGCATTGAAGTCACTGCAGGGATATCCGGCCTTATTTCGAGTCAGGGCATCGCGGTGTCCATTCCACTTGAGGCCGCAAACTCAGGGTCCCTCTCACATACCTAGAGCTGAGAGAAGCCTCCTCTTGAGGTGTTTGTGGTAAGGTGGTATTCCTCTGGAGACGAATCCAGGGACTAACCTCTCTTTTCGAGTTGATTCTTGGTCCACAGAGTTCTTTCGTGTTGCTACAGTGACCTCAGGATCCCTCTATCCTTGAAACAGTGTTCTTGGGGTTTCTCTGGAGTGCCATCAAGGAAATCAAGGCTCCTTTCATGTGTGATGTGCAAGACGGAATTGCTCTGCACGCAGTACAGGGGAATCGGGCCTCATCTCGCATCGAGGGGGAAGTCTCATGGTTTTTCTCGAGTTGCGGCGGGAACCTGGGGTATATTCTCGAGTTACGACGGGGATGGCCCTTCCACCCACGTGTTTGTTCAGCCACGTCAGGATTCCTGCCTAGTTGCGAGGGACAACTCGGGATTCTCCTCGAGGCTTGGCAGGGCAATTGGAACGCCTCTCCAGCTGAGGCGGGAGACCAAGGGTCCCTTTCCACGTGCCACAAGAATCCTGGGACTCCTATCAAGTTTCACGAGGAGTCAGGCATCGTCTCCTTTGGAGGCACTGATCTCCGCGTACCTCTGGAGATTTTAAAGGATGTGAGGCCTCCGGTCGCGATGAGGTGGGGAACTAGGTGTTTCTCTGTGGTCTCCACAGGGGATTCAGACATCCTTTCTTCTTGGGAGATGGAAGACGAGCCTGCATTGAAGTCACTGCAGGGATATCCGGCCTTATTTCGAGTCAGGGCATCGCGGTGTCCATTCCACTTGAGGCCGCAAACTCAGGATCCCTCTCACATACCTAGAGCTGAGAGAAGCCTCCTCTTGAGGTGCTTGTGGTAAGGTGGTATTCTTCAGGAGTCGAAGTCAGGGACTAACCTCTCATCTCGTGTTGATTCTTGGTCCACGGAGCTCTTTCGTGTTGCTACAGTGACCTCAGGATCCCTCTAGCCTTGAAACAGTGTTCTTGGGGTTTCTCTGGAGTGCCATCAAGGAAATCAAGGCTCCTTTCATGTGTGATGTGCAACACGGAATTGCTCTGCACACAGTGCAGGGGAATCGGGCCTCATCTCGCGGCGAGGGGGAAGTCTCATGGTTTTTCTCGAGTTGCGGCGGGAACCTGGGGTATATTCTCGAGTTAAGACGGGGATGGCCCTTCCACCCACGTGTGTGTTCGGCCATGTCAGGACTCCTGCCTAGTTGCGAGGGACAACTCGGGATTCTCCTCGAGGCTTTGCAGGGCAATTGGGACGCCTCTCCAGCTGAGACGGGAGACCAAGTGTCCCTTTCCACGTGCCACAGGAATCCTGGGTCTCCTATCAAGTTTCACGAGGAGTCAGGCATCGTCTCCTTTGGAGGCACTGATCTCCGCATACCTCTGGAGTTTTCAAAGGATTTGAGGCCTCCTGTCGCGATGAGGTGGGGAACTAGGTCTTTCTCTGTGGTCTCCACAGGGGATTCAGACACCCTTTCGTCTTGGGAGATGCAAGACGAGCCTGCATTCCAGTCACTGCAGGGATATCCGGCCTTATTTCGAGTCAGGGCATCGCGGTGTCCATTCCACTTGAGGCCGCAAACTCAGGGTCCCTCTCACATACCTAGAGCTGAGAGAAGCCTCCTCTTGAGGTGCTTGTGGTAAGGTGGTATTCCTCTGGAGTCGAAGCCAGGGACTAACCTCTCATCTCGAGTTGATTTTTGGTCCACGGAGCTCTTTCGTGTTGCTACAGTGACCTCACGATCCCTCTAGCCTTGAAACAGTGTTCTTGGGTTTTCTCTGGAGTGCCATGAAGGAAATCAAGGCTCCTTTCATGTGTGATGTGCAACACAGAATTGCTCTGCACGCAGTGCAGGGGAATCGGGCCTCATCTCGCGGCGAGGGGGAAGTCTCATGGTTTTTCTCGAGTTGCGGCGGGAACCTGGGGTATATTCTCGAGTTACGACGGGGATGGCCCTTCCACCCACGTGTTTCTTCAGCCACGTCAGGACTCTTGCCTAGTTGCGAGGGACAACTCGGGATTCTCCTCGAGGCTTGGCAAGGCAATTGGGACGCCTCTCCAGCTGAGGCGGGAGACCAAGGGTCCCTTTCCACGTGCCACAGGAATTCTGGGACTCCTATCAAGTTTCACGAGGTTTCAGGCATCGTCTCCTTTGGAGGCACTGATCTCCGCGTACCTCTGGAGTTTTCAAAGGATGTGAGGCCTCCGGTCGCGATGAGGTGGGGAACTAGGTCTTTCTCTGTGGTCTCCACAGGGGATTCAGACATCCTTTCATCTTGGGAGATGCAAGACGAGCCTGCATTCAAGTCACTGCAGGGATATCCAGCCTTATTTCGCGTCAGGGCATCGCCGTGTCCATTCCACTTGAGGCCGCAAACTCAGGGTCCCTCTCACATACCGAGAGCTGAGAGAAGCCTCCTCTTGAGGTGCTTGTGGTAAGGTGGTATTCCTCTGGAGTCGAAGCCAGGGACTAACCTCTCATCTCGAGTTGATTTTTGGCCCACGGAGCTTTGTCGTGTTGCTACAGTGACCTCAGGATCCCTCTAGCCTTGAAACAGTGTTCTTGGGGTTTCTCTGGAGTGCCATCAAGGAAATCAAGGCTCCTTTCATGTGTGATGTGCAACACGGAATTGCTCTGCACGCAGTGCAGGGGAATCGGGCCTCATCTCGCGGCGAGGGGGAAGTCTCATGGTTTTTCTCGAGTTGCGGCGGGAACCTGGGGTATATTCTCGAGTTAAGACGGGGATGGCCCTTCCACCCACGTGTTTGTTCAGCCATGTCAGGACTCCTGCCTAGTTGCGAGGGACAACTCGGGATTCTCCTCGAGGCTTTGCAGGGCAATTGGGACGCCTCTCCAGCTGAGACGGGAGACCAAGAGTCCCTTTCCACGTGCCACAGGAATCCTGGGTCTCCTATCAAGTTTCACGAGGAGTCAGGCATCGTCTCCTTTGGAGGCACTGATCTCCGCATACCTCTGGAGTTTTCAAAGGATTTGAGGCCTCCTGTCGCGATGAGGTGGGGAACTAGGTCTTTCTCTGTGGTCTCCACAGGGGATTCAGACACCCTTTCGTCTTGGGAGATGCAAGACGAGCCTGCATTCCAGTCACTGCAGGGATATCCGGCCTTATTTCGAGTCAGGGCATCGCGGTGTCCATTCCACTTGAGGCCGCAAACTCAGGGTCCCTCTCACATACCTAGAGCTGAGAGAAGCCTCCTCTTGAGGTGCTTGTGGTAAGGTGGTATTCCTCTGGAGTCGAAGCCAGGGACTAACCTCTCATCTCGAGTTGATTTTTGGTCCACGGAGCTCTTTCGTGTTGCTACAGTGACCTCACGATCCCTCTAGCCTTGAAACAGTGTTCTTGGGTTTTCTCTGGAGTGCCATCAAGGAAATCAAGGCTCCTTTCATGTGTGATGTGCAACACAGAATTGCTCTGCACGCAGTGCAGGGGAATCGGGCCTCATCTCGCGGCGAGGGGGAAGTCTCATGGTTTTTCTCGAGTTGCGGCGGGAACCTGGGGTATATTCTCGAGTTACGACGGGGATGGCCCTTCCACCCACGTGTTTCTTCAGCCACGTCAGGACTCTTGCCTAGTTGCGAGGGACAACTCGGGATTCTCCTCGAGGCTTGGCAAGGCAATTGGGACGCCTCTCCAGCTGAGGCGGGAGACCAAGGGTCCCTTTCCACGTGCCACAGGAATTCTGGGACTCCTATCAAGTTTCACGAGGTTTCAGGCATCGTCTCCTTTGGAGGCACTGATCTCCGCGTACCTCTGGAGTTTTCAAAGGATGTGAGGCCTCCGGTCGCGATGAGGTGGGGAACTAGGTCTTTCTCTGTGGTCTCCACAGGGGATTCAGACATCCTTTCATCTTGGGAGATGCAAGACGAGCCTGCATTCAAGTCACTGCATGGATATCCAGCCTTATTTCGCGTCAGGGCATCGCCGTGTCCATTCCACTTGAGGCCGCAAACTCAGGGTCCCTCTCACATACCGAGAGCTGAGAGAAGCCTCCTCTTGAGGTGCTTGTGGTAAGGTCGTATTCCTCTGGAGTCGAAGCCAGGGACTAACCTCTCATCTCGAGTTGATTTTTGGCCCACGGAGCTTTGTCGTGTTGCTACAGTGACCTCAGGATCCCTCTATCCTTGAAACAGTGTTCTTGGGGTTTCTCTGGAGTGCCATCAAGGAAATCAAGGCTCCTTTCATGTGTGATGTGCAACACGGAATTGCTCTGCACGCAGTGCAGGGGAATCGGGCCTCATCTCGCGGCGAGGGGGAAGTCTCATGGTTTTTCTCGAGTTGCGGCGGGAACCTGGGGTATATTCTCGAGTTTCGACGGGGAAGGCCCTTCCACCCACGTGTTTGTTCAGCCACGTCAGGACTCCTGCCTAGTTGCGAGGGACAACTCGGGATTCTAATCGAGGCTTGGCAGGGCAATTGGAACGCCTCTCCAGCTGAGGTGGGAGACCAAGGGTCCCTTTCCACGTGCCACAAGAATCCTGGGACTCCTATCAAGTTTCACGAGGAGTCAGGCATCGTCTCCTTTGGAGGCACTGATCTCCGTGTACCTCTGGAGTTTTCAAAGGATATGAGGCTTCCTGTCGCGATGAGGTGGGAAACTAGGTCTTTCTCTGTGGTCCCCACAGGGGATTCAGACACCCTTTCGTCTTGGGAGATGCAAGACGAGCCTGCATTCCAGTCACTGCAGGGATATCCGGCCTTATTTCGAGTCAGGGCATCGCGGTGTCCATTCCACTTGAGGCCGCAAACTCAGGGTCCCTCTCACATACCTAGAGCTGAGAGAAGCCTCCTCTTGAGGTGCTTGTGGTAAGGTGGTATTCCTCTGGAGTCGAAGCCAGGGACTAACCTCTCATCTCGAGTTGATTTTGGGTCCACGGAGCTCTTTTGTGTTGCTACAGTGACCTCAGGATCCCTCTAGCCTTGAAACAGTGTTCTTGGGGTTTCTCTGGAGTGCCATCAAGGAAATCAAGGCTCCTTTCATGTGTGATGTGCAACACGGAATTGCTCTGCACGCAGTGCAGGGGAATCGGGCCTCATCTCGCGTCGAGTGGGAAGTCTCATGGTTTTTCTCGAGTTGCGGCGGGAACCTGGGGTATATTCTCGAGTTACGACGGGGATGGCCCTTCCTCACACGTGTTTGTTCAGCCACCTCAGGACTCTTGCCTAGTTGCGAGACACAACTCGGGATTCTCCTCGAGGCTTGGCAAGGCAATTGGGACGCCTCTCCAGCTGAGGCGGGAGACCAAGGGTCCCTTTCCACGTGCCACAAGAATCCTGGGACTCCTATCAAGTTTCACGAGGAGTCAGGCATCGTCTCCTTTGGAGGCACTGATCTCCGCGTACCTCTGGAGTTTTCAAAGTATGTGAGGCCTCCGGTCGCGATGAAGTGGGGAACTAGGTCTTTCTCTGTGGTCTCCACAGGGGATTCAGACATCCTTTCATCTTGGGAGATGCAAGACGAGCCTGCATTCAAGTCACTGCAGGGATATCCAGCCTTATTTCGCGTCAGGGCATCGCGGTGTCCATTCCACTTGAGGCCGCAAACTCAGGGTCCCTCTCACATACCTAGAGCTGAGAGAAGCCTCCTCTTGAGGTGCTTGTGGTAAGGTGGTATTCCTCTGGAGTCGAAGCCAGGGACTAACCTCTCATCTCGAGTTGATTTTTGGCCCACGGAGCTCTTTCGTGTTGCTACAGTGACCTCAGGATCCCTTTAGCCTTGAAACAGTGTTCTTGGGGTTTCTCTGGAGTGCCATCAAGGAAATCAAGGCTCCTTTCATGTGTGATGTGCAACACGGAATTGCTCTGCACGCAGTGCAGGGGAATCGGGCCTCATCTCGCGGCGAGGGGGAAGTCTCATGGTTTTTCTCGAGTTGCGGCGGGAACCTGGGGTATATTCTCGAGTTACGACGGGGATGGCCCTTCCACCCACGTGTTTCTTCAGCGATGTCAGGACTCCTGCCTAGTTGCGAGGGACAACTCTGGATTCTCCTCGAGGCTTGGCAGGGCAATTGGGACGCCTCTCCAGCTGAGGCGGGAGACCAAGTGTCCCTTTCCAAGTGCCACAGGAATCCTGGGACTCCTATCAAGTTTCACGAGGAGTCAGGCATCGTCTCCTTTGGAGGCACTGATCTCCGCGTACCTCTGGAGTTTTCAAAGGATGTGAGGCTATCGGTCGCGATGAGGTGGGGAACTAAGTCTTTCTCTGTGCTTTCCCCAGGGGATTCAGACATCCTTTCGTCCTGGGAGATGCAAGACGAGCCTGCATTGAAGTCACTGCAGGGATATCCGGCCTTATTTCGAGTCAGGGCATCGCGGTGTCCATTCCACTTGAGGCCGCAAACTCAGGGTCCCTCGCACATACATAGAGCTGAGAGAAGCCTCCTCTTGAGGTGCTTGTGGTAAGCTGGTATTCCTCTGGAGACGAATCCAGGGACTAACCTCTCTTTTCGAGTTGATTTTTGGTCCACAGAGTTCTTTCGTGTTGCTACAGTGACCTCAGGATCCCTCTATCCTTGAAACAGTGTTCTTGGGGTTTCTCTGGAGTGCCATCAAGGAAATCAAGGCTCCTTTCATGTGTGATGTGCAAGACGGAATTGCTCTGCACGCAGTACAGGGGAATCGGGCCTCATCTCACATCGAGGGGGAAGTCTCATGGTTTTTCTCGAGTTGCGGCGGGAACCTGGGGTATATTCTCGAGTTACGACGGGGATGGCCCTTCCACACACGTGTGTGTTCAGCCATGTCAGGACTCCTGCCTAGTTGCGAGGGACAACTCGGGATTCTCCTCGAGGCTTTGCAGGGCAATTGGGACGCCTCTCCAGCTGAGACGGGAGACCAAGAGTCCCTTTCCACGTGCCACAGGAATCCTGGGTCTCCTATCAAGTTTCACGAGGAGTCAGGCATCGTCTCCTTTGGAGACACTGATCTCCGCATACCTCTGGAGTTTTCAAAGGATTTGAGGCCTCCTGTCGCGATGAGGTGGGGAACTAGGTCTTTCTCTGTGGTCTCCAGAGGGGATTCAGACACCCTTTCGTCTTGGGAGATGCAAGACGAGCCTGCATTCCAGTCACTGCAGGGATATCCGGCCTTATTTCGAGTCAGGGCTTCGCGGTGTCCATTCCACTTGAGGCCGCAAACTCAGGGTCCCTCTCACATACCTAGAGCTGAGAGAAGCCTCCTCTTGAGGTGCTTGTGGTAAGGTGGTATTCCTCTGGAGTCGAAGCCAGGGACTAACCTCTCATCTCGAGTTGATTTTTGGTCCACGGAGCTCTTTCGTGTTGCTACAGTGACCTCAGGATCCCTCTAGCCTTGAAACAGTGTTCTTGGGGTTTCTCTGGAGTGCCATCAAGGAAATCAAGGCTCCTTTCATGTGTGATGTGCAACACAGAATTGCTCTGCACGCAGTGCAGGGGAATCGGGCCTCATCTCGCGGCGACGGGGAAGTCTCATGGTTTTTCTCGAGTTGCGGCGGGAACCTGGGGTATATTCTCGAGTTACGACGGGGATGGCCCTTCCACCCACGTGTTTCTTCAGCCACGTCAGGACTCTTGCCTAGTTGCGAGGGACAACTCGGGATTCTCCTCGAGGCTTTGCAGGGCAGTTGGGACGCCTCTCCAGCTGAGACGGGAGACCAAGGGTCCCTTTCCACGTGCCACAGGAATCCTGGGTCTCCTATCAAGTTTCACGAGGAGTCAGGCATCGTCTCCTTTGGAGGCACTGATCTCCGCATACCTCTGGAGTTTTCAAAGGATTTGAGGCCTCCTGTCGCGATGAGGTGGGGAACTAGGTCTTTCTCTGTGGTCTCCACAGGGGATTCAGACACCCTTTCGTCTTGGGAGATGCAAGACGAGCCTGCATTCCAGTCACTGCAGGGATATCCGGCCTTATTTCGAGTCAGGGCATCGCGGTGTCCATTCCACTTGAGGCCGCAAACTCAGGGTCCCTCTCACATACCTAGAGCTGAGAGAAGCCTCCTCTTGAGGTGCTTGTGGTAAGGTGGTATTCCTCTGGAGTCGAAGCCAGGGACTAACCTCTCATCTCGAGTTGATTTTTGGTCCACGGAGCTCTTTCGTGTTGCTACAGTGACCTCAGGATCCCTCTAGCCTTGAAACAGTGTTCTTGGGGTTTCTCTGGAGTGCCATCAAGGAAATCAAGGCTCCTTTCATGTGTGATGTGCAACACAGAATTGCTCTGCACGCAGTGCAGGGGAATCGGGCCTCATCTCGCGGCGACGGGGAAGTCTCATGGTTTTTCTCGAGTTGCGGCGGGAACCTGGGGTATATTCTCGAGATACGACGGGGATGGCCCTTCCACACATGTGTTTGTTCAGCCACGTCAGGACTCTTGCTAGTTGCGAGACACAACTCGGGATTCTCCTCGAGGCTTGGCAAGGCAATTGGGACGCCTCTCCAGCTGAGACGGGAGACCAAGGGTCCCTTTCCACGTGCCACAGGAATCCTGGGACTCCTATCAAGTTTCACGAGGAGTCAGGCATCGTCTCCTTTATAGTCACTGATCTCCGCGTACCTCTGGAGTTTTCAAAGGATGTGAGGCTATCGGTCGCGATGAGGTGGGGAACTAAGTCTTTCTCTGTGCTTTCCACAGGGGATTCAGACATCCTTTCGTCCTGGGAGATGCAAGACGAGCCTGCATTGAAGTCACTTCAGGGATATCCGGCCTTATTTCGAGTCAGGGCATCGCGGTGTCCATTCCACTTGAGGCCGCAAACTCAGGGTCCCTCTCACATACCTAGAGCTGAGAGAAGCCTCCTCTTGAGGTGCTTGTGGTAAGGTGGTATTCCTCTGGAGACGAATCCAGGGACTAACCTCTCTTTTCGAGTTGATTTTTGGTCCACAGAGTTCTTTCGTGTTGCTACAGTGACCTCAGGATCCCTCTATCCTTGAAACAGTGTTCTTGGGGTTTCTCTGGAGTGCCATCAAGGAAATCAAGGCTCCTTTCATGTGTGATGTGCAAGACGGAATTGCTCTGCACGCAGTACAGGGGAATCGGGCCTCATCTCGCATCGAGGGGGAAGTCTCATGGTTTTTCTCGAGTTGCGGCGGGAACCTGGGGTATATTCTCGAGTTACGACGGGGATGGCCCTTCCACCCACGTGTTTGTTCAGCCACGTCAGGACTCCTGCCTAGTTGCGAGGGACAACTCGGGATTCTCCTCGAGGCATGGCAGGGCAATTGGAACGCCTCTCCAGGTGAGGCGGGAGACCAAGGGTCCCATTCCACGTGCCACAAGAATCCTGGGACTCCTATCAAGTTTCACGAGGAGTCAGGCATCGTCTCCTTTGGAGGCACTGATCTCCGCGTACCTCTGGAGTTTTCAAAGGATGTGAGGCCTCCGGTCGCGATGAGGTGGGGAACTAGGTGTTTCTCTGTGGTCTCCACAGGGGATTCAGACATCCTTTCTTCTTGGGAGATGCAAGACGAGCCTGCATTCAAGTCACTGCAGGGATATCCGGCCTTATTTCGAGTCAGGGCATCGCGGTGTCCATTCCACTTGAGGCCGCAAACTCAGGATCCCTCTCACATACCTAGAGCTGAGAGAAGCCTCCTCTTGAGGTGCTTGTGGTAAGGTGGTATTCCTCAGGAGTCGAAGCCTGGGACTAACCTCTCATCTCGTGTTGATTCTTGGTCCACGGAGCTCTTTCGTGTTGCTACAGTGACCTCAGGATCCCTCTAGCCTTGAAACAGTGTTCTTGGGGTTTCTCTGGAGTGCCATCAAGGAAATCAAGGCTCCTTTCATGTGTGATGTGCAACACGGAATTGCTCTGCACGCAGTGCAGGGGAATCGGGCCTCATCTCGCGGCGAGGGGGAAGTCTCATGGTTTTTCTCGAGTTGCGGCGGGAACCTGGGGTATATTCTCGAGTTACGACGGGGATGGCCCTTCCACCCACGTGTGTGTTCAGCCATGTCAGGACTCCTGCCTAGTTGCGAGGGACAACTCGGGATTCTCCTCGAGGCTTTGCAGGGCAATTGGGACGCCTCTCCAGCTGAGACGGGAGACCAAGGGTCCCTTTCCACGTGCCACAGCAATCCTGGGTCTCCTATCAAGTTTCACAAGGAGTCAGGCATCGTCTCCTTTGGAGGCACTGATCTCCGCATACCTCTGGAATTTTCAAAGGATTTGAGGCCTCCTGTCGCGATGAGGTGGGGAACTAGGTCTTTCTCTGTGGTCTCCACAGGGGATTCAGACACCCTTTCGTCTTGGGAGATGCAAGACGAGCCTGCATTCCAGTCACTGAAGGGATATCCGGCCTTATTTTGAGTCAGGGCATCGCGGTGTCCATTCCACTTGAGGCCGCAAACTCAGGGTCCCTCTCACATACCTAGAGCTGAGAGAAGCCTCCTCTTGAGGTGCTTGTGGTATGGTGGTATTCCTCTGGAGTCGAAGCCAGGGACTAACCTCTCATCTCGAGTTGATTTTTGGTCCACGGAGCTCTTTCGTGTTGCTACAGTGACCTCAGGATCCCTCTAGCCTTGAAACAGTGTTCTTGGGTTTTCTCTGGAGTGCCATGAAGGAAATCAAGGCTCCTTTCATGTGTGATGTGCAACACAGAATTGCTCTGCACGTAGTGCAGGGGAATCGGGCCTCATCTCGCATCGAGGGGGAAGTCTCATGGTTTTTCTCGAGTTGCGGCGGGAACCTGGGGTATATTCTCGAGTTACGACGGGGATGGCCCTTCCACCCACGTGTTTCTTCAGGGACGTCAGGACTCCTGCCTAGTTGCGATGGACAACGCTGGATTCTCCTCGAGGCTTGGCAGGGAAATTGGGACGCCTCTCCAGCTGAGGCGGGAGACCAAGTGTCCCTTTCCAAGTGCCACAGGAATCCTGGGACTCCTATCAAGTTTCACGAGGAGTCAGGCATCGTCTCCTTTGGAGGCACTGATCTCCGCGTACCTCTGGAGTTTTCAAAGGATGTGAGGCTATCGGTCGTGATGAGGTGGGGAACTAAGTCTTTCTCTCTGCTTTCCCCAGGGGATTCAGACATCCTTTCGTCCTGGGAGATGCAAGACGAGCCTGCATTGAAGTCACTGCAGGGATATCCGGCCTTATTTCGAGTCAGGGCATCGCGGTGTCCATTCCACTTGAGGCCGCAAACTCAGGGTCCCTCTCACATACCTAGAGCTGAGAGAAGCCTCCTCTTGAGGTGCTTGTGGTAAGGTGGTATTCCTCTGGAGACGAATCCAGGGACTAACCTCTCTTTTCGAGTTAATTTTTGGTCCACAGAGTTCTTTCGTGTTGCTACAGCGACCTCAGGATCCCTCTATCCTTGAAACAGTGTTCTTGGGGTTTCTCTGGAGTGCCATCAAGGAAATCAAGGCTCCTTTCATGTGTGATGTGCAACACGGAATTGCTCTGCACGCAGTACAGGGGAATCGGGCCTCATCTCGCATCGAGGGGGAAGTCTCATGGTTTTTCTCGAGTTGCGGCGGGAACCTGGGGTATATTCTCGAGTTACGACGGGGATGGCCCTTCCACCCACGTGTTTGTTCAGCCACGTCAGGATTCCTGCCTAGTTGCGAGGGACAACTCGGGATTCTCCTCGAGGCTTGGCAGGGCAATTGGAACGCCTCTCCAGGTGAGGCGGGAGACCAAGGGTCCCTTTCCACGTGCCACAAGAATCCTGGGACTCCTATCAAGTTTCACGAGGAGTCAGGCATCGTCTCCTTTGGAGGCACTGATCTCCGCGTACCTCTGGAGTTTTCAAAGGATGTGAGGCCTCCGGTCGCGATGAGGTGGGGAACTAGGTGTTTCTCTGTGGTCTCCACAGGGGATTCAGACATCCTTTCTTCTTGGGAGATGCAAGACGAGCCTGCATTGAAGTCACTGCAGGGATATCCGGCCTTATTTCGAGTCAGGGCATCGCGGTGTCCATTCCACTTGAGGCCGCAAACTCAGGATCCCTCTCACATACCTAGAGCTGAGAGAAGCCTCCTCTTGAGGTGCTTGTGGTAAGGTGGTATTCCTCAGGAGTCGAAGCCTGGGACTAACCTCTCATCTCGTGTTGATTCTTGGTCCACGGAGCTCTTTCGTGTTGCTACAGTGACCTCAGGATCCCTCTAGCCTTGAAACAGTGTTCTTGGGGTTTCTCTGGAGTGCCATCAAGGAAATCAAGGCTCCTTTCATGTGTGATGTGCAACACGGAATTGCTCTGCATGCAGTGCAGGGGAATCGGGCCTCATCTCGCGGCGAGGGGGAAGTCTCATGGTTTTTCTCGAGTTGCGGCGGGAACCTGGGGTATATTCTCGAGTTACGACGGGGATGGCCCTTCCACACACGTGTGTGTTCAGCCATGTCAGGACTCCTGCCTAGTTGCGAGGGACAACTCGGGATTCTCCTCGAGGCTTTGCAGGGCAATTGGGACGCCTCTCCAGCTGAGACGGGAGACCAAGGGTCCCTTTCCACGTGCCACAGGAATCCTGGGTCTCCTATCAAGTTTCACGAGGAGTCAGGCATCGTCTCCTTTGGAGGCACTGATCTCCGCATACCTCTGGAGTTTTCAAAGGATTTGAGGCCTCCTGTCGCGATGAGGTGGGGAACTAGGTCTTTCTCTGTGGTCTCCACAGGGGATTCAGACACCCTTTCGTCTTGGGAGATGCAAGACGAGCCTGCATTCCAGTCACTGCAGGGATATCCGGCCTTATTTCGAGTCAGGGCATCGCGTTGTCCATTCCACTTGAGGCCGCAAACTCAGGGTCCCTCTCACATACCTAGAGCTGAGAGAAGCCTCCTCTTGAGGTGCTTGTGGTAAGGTGGTATTCCTCTGGAGTCGAAGCCAGGGATTAACCTCTCATCTCGAGTTGATTTTTGGTCCACGGAGCTCTTTCGTGTTGCTACAGTGACCTCAGGATCCCTCTAGCCTTGAAACAGTGTTCTTGGGTTTTCTCTGGAGTGCCATGAAGGAAATCAAGGCTCCTTTCATGTGTGATGTGCAACACAGAATTGCTCTGCACGTAGTGCAGGGGAATCGGGCCTCATCTCGCATCGAGGGGGAAGTCTCATGGTTTTTCTCGAGTTGCGGCGGGAACCTGGGGTATATTCTCGAGTTACGACGGGGATGGCCCTTCCACCCACGTGTTTCTTCAGGGACGTCAGGACTCCTGCCTAGTTCCGAGGGACAACGCTGGATTCTCCTCGAGGCTTGGCAGGGAAATTGGGACGCCTCTCCAGCTGAGGCGGGAGACCAAGTGTCCCTTTCCAAGTGCCACAGGAATCCTGGGACTCCTATCAAGTTTCACGAGGAGTCAGGCATCGTCTCCTTTGGAGGCACTGATCTCCGCGTACCTCTGGAGTTTTCAAAGGATGTGAGGCTATCGGTCGTGATGAGGTGGGGAACTAAGTCTTTCTCTCTGCTTTCCCCAGGGGATTCAGACATCCTTTCGTCCTGGGAGATGCAAGACGAGCCTGCATTGAAGTCACTGCAGGGATATCCGGCCTTATTTCGAGTCAGGGCATCGCGGTGTCCATTCCACTTGAGGCCGCAAACTCAGGATCCCTCTCACATACCTAGAGCTGAGAGAAGCCTCCTCTTGAGGTGCTTGTGGTAAGGTGGTATTCCTCAGGAGTCGAAGCCAGGGACTAACCTCTCATCTCGTGTTGATTCTTGGTCCACGGAGCTCTTTCGTGTTGCTACAGTGACCTCAGGATCCCTCTAGCCTTGAAACAGTGTTCTTGGGGTTTCTCTGGAGTGCCATCAAGGAAATCAAGGCTCCTTTCATGTGTGATGTGCAACACGGAATTGCTCTGCATGCAGTGCAGGGGAATCGGGCCTCATCTCGCGGCGAGGGGGAAGTCTCATGGTTTTTCTCGAGTTGCGGCGGGAACCTGGGGTATATTCTCGAGTTACGACGGGGATGGCCCTTCCACACACGTGTGTGTTCAGCCATGTCAGGACTCCTGCCTAGTTGCGAGGGACAACTCGGGATTCTCCTCGAGGCTTTGCAGGGCAATTGGGACGCCTCTCCAGCTGAGACGGGAGACCAAGGGTCCCTTTCCACGTGCCACAGGAATCCTGGGTCTCCTATCAAGTTTCACGAGGAGTCAGGCATCGTCTCCTTTGGAGGCACTGATCTCCGCATACCTCTGGAGTTTTCAAAGGATTTGAGGCCTCCTGTCGCGATGAGGTGGGGAACTAGGTCTTTCTCTGTGGTCTCCACAGGGGATTCAGACACCCTTTCGTCTTGGGAGATGCAAGACGAGCCTGCATTCCAGTCACTGCAGGGATATCCGGCCTTATTTCGAGTCAGGGCATCGCGGTGTCCATTCCACTTGAGGCCGCAAACTCAGGGTCCCTCTCACATACCTAGAGCTGAGAGAAGCCTTCTCTTGAGGTGCTTGTGGTAAGGTGGTATTCCTCTGGAGTCGAAGCCAGGGACTAACCTCTCATCTCGAGTTGATTTTTGGTCCACGGAGCTCTTTCGTGTTGCTACAGTGACCTCAGGATCCCTCTAGCCTTGAAACAGTGTTCTTGGGGTTTCTCTGGAGTGCCATGAAGGAAATCAAGGCTCCTTTCATGTGTGATGTGCAACACAGAATTGCTCTGCACGCAGTGCAGGGGAATCGGGCCTCATCTCGCGGCGAGGGGGAAGTCTCATGGTTTTTCTGGAGTTGCGGCGGGAACCTGGGGTATATTCTCCAGTTACGACGGGGATGGCCCTTCCACACACGTGTGTGTTCAGCCATGTCAGGACTCCTGCCTAGTTGCGAGGGACAACTCGGGATTCTCCTCGAGGCTTGGCAGGGCAATTGGGACGCCTCTCCAGCTGAGACGGGAGACCAAGTGTCCCTTTCCACGTGCCACAGGAATCCTGGGTCTCCTATCAAGTTTCACGAGGAGTCAGGCATCGTCTCCTTTGGAGGCACTGATCTCCGCATACCTCTGGAGTTTTCAAAGGATTTGAGGCCTCCTGTCGCGATGAGGTGGGGTACTAGGTCTTTCTCTGTGGTCTCCACAGGGGATTCAGACACCCTTTCGTCTTGGGAGATGCAAGACGAGCCTGCATTCCAGTCACTGCAGGGATATCCGGCCTTATTTCGAGTCAGGGCTTTGCGGTGTCCATTCCACTTGAGGCCGCAAACTCAGGGTCCCTTTCACATACCTAGAGCTGAGAGAAGCCTCCTCTTGAGGTGCTTGTGGTAAGGTGGTATTCCTCTGGAGTCGAAGCCAGGGACTAACCTCTCATCTCGAGTTGATTTTTGGTCCACGGAGCTCTTTCGTGTTGCTACAGTGACCTCAGGATCCCTCTATCCTTGAAACAGTGTTCTTGGGGTTTCTCTGGAGTGCCATGAAAGAAATCAAGGCTCCTTTCATGTGTGATGTGCAACACAGAATTGCTCTGCATGCAGTGCAGGGGAATCGGGCCTCATCTCGCGGCGAGGGGGAAGTCTCATGGTTTTTCTCGAGTTGCGGTGGGAACCTGGGGTATATTCTCGAGTTACGACGGGGATGGCCCTTCCACACATGTGTTTGTTCAGCCACGTCAGGACTCCTGCCTAGTTGCGAGGGACAACTCGGGATTCTCCTCGAGGCTTGGCAAGGCAATTGGGATGCCTCTCCAGCTGAGGCGGGAGACCAAGGGTCCCTTTCCACGTGCAACAGGAATCCTGGGACTCCTATCAAGTTTCACGAGGAGTCAGGCATCGTCTCCTTTGGAGGCACTGATCTCCGCGTACCTCTGGAGTTTTCAAAGGATGTGAGGCCTCCGGTCGCGATGAGGTGGGGAACTAGGTCTTTCTCTGTGGTCTCCACAGGGGATTCAGACATCCTTTCATCTTGGGAGATGCAAGACGAGCCTGCATTCAAGTCACTGCAGGGATATCCAGCCTTATTTCGTGTCAGGGCATCGCGGTGTCCATTCCACTTGAGGCCGCAAACTCAGGGTCCCTCTCACATACCTAGAGCTGAGAGAAGCCTCCTCTTGAGGTGCTTGTGGTAAGGTGGTATTCCTCTGGAGTCGAAGCCAGGGACTAACCTCTCATCTCGAGTTGATTTTTGGCCCACGGAGCTCTTTCGTGTTGCTACAGTGACCTCAGGATCCCTCTAGCCTTGAAACAGTGTTCTTGGGGTTTCTCTGGAGTGCCATGAAGGAAATCAAGGCTCCTTTCATGTGTGATGTGCAACACGGAATTGCTCTGCACGCAGTGCAGGGGAATCGGGCCTCATCTCGCGGCGAGGGGGAAGTCTCATGGTTTTTCTCGAGTTGCGGCGGGAACCTGGGGTATATTCTCGAGTTACGACGGGGATGGCCCTTCCACCCACGTGTTTCTTCAGCGACGTCAGGACTCCTGCCTAGTTGCGAGGGACAACTCTGGATTCTCCTCGAGGCTTGGCAGGGCAATTGGGACGCCTCTCCAGCTGAGGCGGGAGACCAAGTGTCCCTTTCCAAGTGCCACAGGAATCCTGGGACTCCTATCAAGTTTCACGAGGAGTCAGGCATCGTCTCCTTTGGAGGCACTGATCTCCGCGTACCTCTGGAGTTTTCAAAGGATGTGAGGCCTCCGGTCGCGATGAGGTGGGGAACTAGGTGTTTCTCTGTGGTCTCCACAGGGGATTCAGACATCCTTTCTTCTTGGGACATGCAAGACGAGCCTGCATTGAAGTCACTGCAGGGATATCCGGCCTTATTTCGAGTCAGGGCATCGCGGTGTCCATTCCACTTGAGGCCGCAAACTCAGGGTCCCTCTCACATACCTAGAGCTGAGAGAAGCCTCCTCTTGAGGTGCTTGTGGTAAGGTGGTATTCCTCTGGAGTCGAAGCCAGGGACTAACCTCTCATCTCGAGTTGATTTTTGGTCCACGGAGCTCTTTCGTGTTGCTACAGTGACCTCAGGATCCCTCTATTCTTGAAACAGTGTTCTTGGGTTTTCTCTGGAGTGCCATCAAGGAAATCAAGGCTCCTTTCATGTGTGATGTGCAACACAGAATTCCTCTGCACGCAGTGCAGGGGAATCGGGCCTCATCTCGCGGCGAGGGAGAAGTCTCATGGTTTTCTCGAGTTGCGGCGGGAACCTGGGGTATATTCTCGAGTTACGACGGGGATGGCCCTTCCACACACGTGTTTGTTCAGGCATGTCAGGACTCTTGCCTACTTGCGAGACACAACTCGGGATTCTCCTCGAGGCTCTCAAGGCAATTGGGACGCCTCTCCAGCTGAGGCGGGAGACCAAGGGTCCCTTTCCACGTGCCACAGGAATCCTGGGACTCCTATCAAGTTTCACGAGGAGTCAGGGATCGTTTCCTTTGGAGGCACTGATCTCCGCGTACCTCTGGAGTTTTCAAAGGATGTGAGGCCTCCGGTCGCGATGAGGTGGGGAACTAGGTCTTTCTCTGTGGTCTCCACAGGGGATTTAGACATCCTTTCATCTTGGGAGATGCAAGACGAGCCTGCATTCAAGTCACTGCAGGGATATCCAGCCTTATTTCGCGTCAGGGCATCGCGGTGTCCATTCCACTTGAGGCCGCAAACTCAGGGTCCCTTTCACATACCTAGAGCTGAGAGAAGCCTCCTCTTGAGGTGCTTGTGGTAAGGTGGTATTCCTCTGGAGTCGAAGCCAGGGACTAACCTCTCATCTCGAGTTGATTTTTGGCCCACGGAGCTCTTTCGTGTTGCTACAGTGACCTCAGGATCCCTCTAGCCTTGAAACAGTGTTCTTGGGGTTTCTCTGGAGTGCCATCAAGGAAATCAAGGCTCCTTTCATGTGTGATGTGTAACACGGAATTGCTCTGCACGCAGTGCAGGGGAATCGGGCCTCATCTCGGGGCGAGGGGGAAGTCTCATGGTTTTTCTCGAGTTGCGGCGGGAACCTGGGGTATATTCTCGAGTTACGACGGGGATGGCCCTTCCACCCACGTGTTTCTTCAGCGACGTCAGGACTCCTGCCTAGTTGCGAGGGACAACTCTGGATTCTCCTCGAGGCTGGGCAGGGCAATTGGGACGCCTCTCCAGCTGAGGCGGGAGACCAAGTGTCCCTTTCCAAGTGCCACAGGAATCCTGGGACTCCTATCAAGTTTCACGAGGAGTCAGGCATCGTCTCCTTTGGAGGCACTGATCTCCGCGTACCTCTGGAGTTTTCAAAGGATGTGAGGCTATCGGTCGCGATGAGGTGGGGAACTAAGTCTTTCTCTGTGCTTTCCACAGGGGATTCAGACATCCTTTCGTCCTGGGAGATGCAAGACGAGCCTACATTGAAGTCACTGCAGGGATATCCGGCCTTATTTCGAGTCAGGGCATCGCGGTGTCCATTCCACTTGAGGCCGCAAACTCAGGGTCCCTCTCACATACCTAGAGCTGAGAGAAGCCTCCTCTTGAGGTGCTTGTGGTAAGGTGGTATTCCTCTGGAGACGAATACAGGGACTAACCTCTCTTTTCGAGTTGATTTTTGGTCCACAGAGTTCTTTCGTGTTGCTACAGTGACCTCAGGATCCCTCTAGCCTTGAAACAGTGTTCTTGGGGTTTCTCTGGAGTGCCATCAAGGAAATCAAGGCTCCTTTCATGTGTGATGTGCAAGACGGAATTGCTCTGCACGCAGTACAGGGGAATCGGGCCTCATCTCGCATCGAGGGGGAAGTCTCATGGTTTTTCTCGAGTTGCGGCGGGAACCTGGGGTATATTCTCGAGTTACGACGGAGATGGCCCTTCCACACACGTGTTTGTTCAGCCACGTCAGGACTCCTGCCTAGTTGCGAGAGACAACTTGGGATTCTCCTCGAGGCTTGGCAGGGCAATTGGAACGCCTCTCCAGCTGAGGCGGAAGACCAAGGGTCCCTTTCCACGTGCCACAAGAATCCTGGGACTCCTATCAAGTTTCACGAGGAGTCAGGCATCGTCTCCTTTGGAGGCACTGATCTCCGCGTACCTCTGGAGTTTTCAAAGGATGTGAGGCCTCCGGGCGCGATGAGGTGGGGAACTAGGTCTTTCTCTGTGGTCTCCACAGGGGATTCAGACATCCTTTCTTCTTGGGAGATGCAAGACGAGCCTGCATTGAAGTCACTGCAGCGATATCCGGCCTTATTTCGAGTCAGGGCATCGCGGTGTCCATTCCACTTGAGGCCGCAAACTCAGGGTCCCTCTCACATACCTAGAGCTGACAGAAGCCTCCTCTTGAGGTGCTTGTGGTAAGGTGGTATTCCTCTGGAGTCGAAGCCAGGGACTAACCTCTCATCTCGAGTTGATTTTTGGTCCACGGAGCTCTTTCGTGTTGCTACAGTGACCTCAGGATCCCTCTATTCTTGAAACAGTGTTCTTGGGGTTTCTCTGGAGTGCCATGAAGGAAATCAAGGCTCCTTTCATGTGTGATGTGCAACACAGAATTGCTCTGCACGCAGTGCAGGGGAATCGGGCCTCATCTCGCGGCGAGGGGAAAGTCTCATGGTTTTCTCGAGTTGCGGCGGGAACCTGGGGTATATTCTCGAGTTACGACGGGGATGGCCCTTCCACACACGTGTTTGTTCAGCCATGTCAGGACTCTTGCCTAGTTGCGAGACACAACTCGGGATTCTCCTCGAGGCTTGGCAAGGCAATTGGGACGCCTCTCCAGCTGAGGCGGGAGACCAAGGGTCCCTTTCCACGTGCCACAGGAATCCTGGGACTCCTATCAAGTTTCACGAGGAGTCAGGGATCGTTTCCTTTGGAGGCACTGATCTCCGCGTACCTCTGGAGTTTTCAAAGGATGTGAGGCCTCCGGTCGCGATGAGGTGGGGAACTAGGTCTTTCTCTGTGGTCTCCACAGGGGATTCAGACATCCTTTCTTCTTGGGAGATGCAAGACGAGCCTGCATTGAAGTCACTGCAGCGATATCCGGCCTTATTTCGAGTCAGGGCATCGCGGTGTCCATTCCACTTGAGGCCGCAAACTCAGGGTCCCTCTCACATACCTAGAGCTGAGAGAAGCCTCCTCTTGAGGTGCTTGTGGTAAGGTGGTATTCCTCTGGAGTCGAAGCCAGGGACTAACCTCTCATCTCGAGTTGATTTTTGGTCCACGGAGCTCTTTCGTGTTGCTACAGTGACCTCAGGATCCCTCTATTCTTGAAACAGTGTTCTTGGGGTTTCTCTGGAGTGCCATGAAGGAAATCAAGGCTCCTTTCATGTGTGATGTGCAACACAGAATTGCTCTGCACGCAGTGCAGGGGAATCGGGCCTCATCTCGCGGCGAGGGGAAAGTCTCATGGTTTTCTCGAGTTGCGGCGGGAACCTGGGGTATATTCTCGAGTTACGACGGGGATGGCCCTTCCACACACGTGTTTGTTCAGCCATGTCAGGACTCTTGCCTAGTTGCGAGACACAACTCGGGATTCTCCTCGAGGCTTGGCAAGGCAATTGGGACGCCTCTCCAGCTGAGGCGGGAGACCAAGGGTCCCTTTCCACGTGCCACAGGAATCCTGGGACTCCTATCAAGTTTCACGAGGAGTCAGGGATCGTTTCCTTTGGAGGCACTGATCTCCGCGTACCTCTGGAGTTTTCAAAGGATGTGAGGCCTCCGGTCGCGATGAGGTGGGGAACTAGGTGTCTCTGTGGTCTCCACAGGGGATTCAGACATCCTTTCATCTTGGGAGATGCAAGACGAGCCTGCATTCAAGTCACTGCAGGGATATCCAACCTTATTTCGCGCAGGGCATTGCGGTGTCCATTCCACTTGAGGCCGCAAACTCAGGGTCCCTCTCACATACCTAGAGCTGAGAGAAGCCTCCTCTTGAGGTGCTTGTGGTAAGGTGGTATTCCTCTGGAGTCGAAGCCAGGGACTAACCTCTCATCTCGAGTTGATTTTTGGCCCAGGGAGCTCTTTCGTGTTGCTACAGTGACCTCAGGATCCCTCTAGCCTTGAAACAGTGTTCTTGGGGTTTCTCTGGAGTGCCATCAAGGAAATCAAGGCTCCTTTCATGTGTGATGTGCAACACGGAATTGCTCTGCACGCAGTGCAGGGGAATCGGGCCTCATCTCGCGGCGAGGGGGAAGTCTCATGGTTTTTCTCGAGTTGCGGCGGGAACCTGGGGTATATTCTCGAGTTACGACGGGGATGTCCCTTCCACCCACGTGTTTGTTCAGCCACGTCAGGACTCCTGCCTAGTTGCGAGGGACAACTCGGGATTCTCCTCGAGGCTTGGCAGGGCAATTGGGACGCCTCTCCAGCTGAGGCGGGAGACCAAGTGTCCCTTTCCAAGTGCCACAGGAATCCTGGGACTCCTATCAAGTTTCACGAGGAGTCAGGCATCGTCTCCTTTGGAGGCACTGATCTCCGCGTACCTCTGGAGTTTTCAAAGGATGTGAGGCTATCGGTCGCGATGAGGTGGGGAACTAAGTCTTTCTCTGTGCTTTCCACAGGGGATTCAGACATCCTTTCGTCCTGGGAGATGCAAGACGAGCCTGCATTGAAGTCACTGCAGGGATATCCGGCCTTATTTCGAGTCAGGGCATCGCGGTGTCCATTCCACTTGAGGCTGCAAACTCAGGGTCCCTCTCACATACCTAGAGCTGAGAGAAGCCTCCTCTTGAGGTGCTTGTGGTAAGGTGGTATTCCTCTGGAGACGAATCCAGGGACTAACCTCTCTTTTCGAGTTGATTTTTGATCCACAGAGTTCTTTCGTGTTGCTACAGTGACCTCAGGATCCCTCTATCCTTGAAACAGTGTTCTTGGGGTTTCTCTGGAGTGCCATCAAGGAAATCAAGGCTCCTTTCATGTGTGATGTGCAAGACGGAATTGCTCTGCACGCAGTACAGGGGAATCGGGCCTCATCTCGCATCGAGGGGGAAGTCTCATGGTTTTTCTCGAGTTGCGGCGGGAACCTGGGGTATATTCTCGAGTTACGACGGAGATGGCCCTTCAACCCACGTGTTTGTTCAGCCACGTCAGGACTCCTGCCTAGTTGCGAGACACAACTCGGGATTCTCCTCGAGGCTTGGCAAGGCAATTGGGACGCCTCTCCAGCTGAGGCGGGAGACCAAGGGTCCCTTTCCACGTGCCACAGGAATCCTGGGACTCCTATCAAGTTTCACGAGGAGTCAGGCATCGTCTCCTTTGGAGGCACTGATCTCCGCGTACCTCTGGAGTTTTCAAAGGATGTGAGGCCTCCGGTCGCGATGAGGTGGGGAACTAGGTCTTTGTCTGTGGTCTCCACAGGGGATTCAGACATCCTTTCATCTTGGGAGATGCAAGACGAGCCTGCATTCAAGTCACTGCAGGGATATCCAGCCTTATTTGGCGTCAGGGCATCGCGGTGTCCATTCCACTTGAGGCCGCAAAGTCAGGGTCCCTCTCACATACCTAGAGCTGAGAGAAGCCTCCTCTTGAGGTGCTTGTGGTAAGGTGGTATTCCTCTGGAGTCGAAGCCAGGGACTAACCTCTCATCTCGAGTTGATTTTTGGCCCACGGAGCTCTTTCATGTTGCTACAGTGACCTCAGGATCCCTCTAGCCTTGAAACAGTGTTCTTGGGGTTTCTCTGGAGTGCCATCAAGGAAATCAAGGCTCGTTTCATGTGTGATGTGCAACACGGAATTGCTCTGCACGCAATACAGGGGAATCGGGCCTCATCTCGCATCGAGGGGGAAGTCTCATAGTTTTTCTCGAGTTGCGGCGGGAACCTGGGGTATATTCTCGAGTTACGACGGGGATGGCCCTTCCACCCACGTGTTTGTTCAGCCACGTCAGGACTCCTGCCTAGTTGCGAGGGACAACTTGGGATTCTCCTCGAGGCTTGGCAGGGCAATTGGGACGCCTCTCCAGCTGAGGCGGGAGACCAAGGGTCCCTTTCCACGTGCCACAAGAATCCTGGGACTCCTATCAAGATTCACGAGGAGTCAGGCATCGTCTCCTTTGGAGTCACTGATCTCCGCGTACCTCTGGAGTTTTCAAAGGATGTGAGGCCTCCGGTCGCGATGAGGTGGGGAACTAGGTGTTTCTCTGTGGTCTCCACAGGGGATTCAGACATCCTTTCATCTTGGGAGATGCAAGACGAGCCTGCATTCAAGTCACTGCAGGGATATCCGGCCTTATTTCGAGTCAGGGCATCGCGGTGTCCATTCCACTTGAGGCCGCAAACTCAGGATCCCTCTCACATACCTAGAGCTGAGAGAAGCCTCCTCTTGAGGTGCTTGTGGTAAGGTGGTATTCCTCAGGAGTCGAAGCCAGGGACTAACCTCTCATCTCGTGTTGATTCTTGGTCCACGGAGCTCTTTCGTGTTGCTACAGTGACCTCAGGATCCCTCTAGCCTTGAAACAGTGTTCTTGGGGTTTCTCTGGAGTGCCATCAAGGAAATCAAGGCTCCTTTCATGTGTGATGTGCAAGACGGAATTGCGCTGCACGCAGTGCAGGGGAATCGGGCCTCATCTCGCGGCGAGGGGGAAGTCTCATGGTTTTTCTCGAGTTGCGTTGGGAACTTGGGGTATATTCTCGAGTTACGACGGGGATGGCCCTTCCACACACGTGTGTGTTCAGCCATGTCAGGACTCCTGCCTAGTTGCGAGGGACAACTCGGGATTCTCCTCGAGGCTTGGCAGGGCAATTGGGACGCCTCTCCAGCTGAGACGGGAGACCAAGGGTCCCTTTCCACGTGCCACAGGAATCCTGGGTCTCCTATCAAGTTTCACGAGGAGTCAGGCATCGTCTCCTTTGGAGGCACTGATCTCCGCATACCTCTGGAGTTTTCAAAGGATTTGAGGCCTCCTGTCGCGATGAGGTGGGGAACTAGGTCTTTCTCTGTGGTCTCCACAGGGGATTCAGACACCCTTTCGTCTTGGGAGATGCAAGACGAGCCTGCATTCCAGTCACTGCAGGGATATCCGGCCTTATTTCGAGTCAGGGCTTCGCGGTGTCCATTCCACTTGAGGCCGCAAACTCAGGGTCCCTCTCACATACCTAGAGCTGAGAGAAGCCTCCTCTTGAGGTGCTTGTGGTAAGGTGGTATTCCTCTGGAGTCGAAGCCAGGGACTAACCTCTCATCTCGAGTTGATTTTTGGTCCACGGAGCTCTTTCGTGTTGCTACAGTGACCTCAGGATCCCTCTAGCCTTGAAACAGTGTTCTTGGGGTTTCTCTGGAGTGCCATCAAGGAAATCAAGGCTCCTTTCATGTGTGATGTGCAACACAGAATTGCTCTGCATGCAGTGCAGGGGAATCGGGCCTCATCTCGCGGCGAGGGGGAAGTCTCATGGTTTTTCTCGAGTTGCGGTGGGAACCTGGGGTATATTCTCGAGTTACGACGGGGATGGCCCTTCCACACATGTGTTTGTTCAGCCACGTCAGGACTCCTGCCTAGTTGCGAGGGACAACTCGGGATTCTCCTCGAGGCTTGGCAAGGCAATTGGGATGCCTCTCCAGCTGAGGCGGGAGACCAAGGGTCCCTTTCCACGTGCCACAGGAATCCTGGGACTCCTATCAAGTTTCACGAGGAGTCAGGCATCGTCTCCTTTGGAGGCACTGATCTCCGCGTACCTCTGGAGTTTTCAAAGGATGTGAGGCCTCCGGTCGCGATGAGGTGGAGAACTAGGTCTTTCTCTGTGGTCTCCACAGGGGATTCAGACATCCTTTCATCTTGGGAGATGCAAGACGAGCCTGCATTCAAGTCACTGCAGGGATATCCAGCCTTATTTCGCGTCAGGGCATCGCGGTGTCCATTCCACTTGAGGCCGCAAACTCAGGGTCCCTCTCACATACCTAGAGCTGAGAGAAGCCTCCTCTTGAGGTGCTTGTGGTAAGGTGGTATTCCTCTGGAGTCGAAGCCAGGGACTAACCTCTCATCTCGAGTTGATTTTTGGCCCACGGAGCTCTTTCGTGTTGCTACAGTGACCTCAGGATCCCTCTAGACTTGAAACAGTGTTCTTGGGGTTTCTCTGGAGTGCCATCAAGGAAATCTAGGCTCCTTTCATGTGTGATGTGCAACACGGAATTGCTCTGCACGCAGTGCAGGGGAATCGGGCCTCATCTCGCGGCGAGGGGGAAGTCTCATGGTTTTTCTCGAGTTGCGGCGGGAACCTGGGGTATATTCTCGAGTTACGACGGGGATGGCCCTTCCACCCACGTGTTTCTTCAGCGACGTCAGGACTCCTGCCTAGTTGTGAGGGACAACTCTGGATTCTCCTCGAGGCTTGGCAGGGCAATTGGGACGCCTCTCCAGCTGAGGCGGGAGACCAAGCGTCCCTTTAAAAGTGCCACAGGAATCCTGGGACTCCTATCAAGTTTCACGAGGAGTCAGGCATCGTCTCCTTTGGAGGCACTGATCTCCGCGTACCTCTGGAGTTTTCAAAGGATGTGAGGCCTCTGCTCGCGATGAGGTGGGGAACTAGGTGTTTCTCTGTGGTCTCCACAGGGGATTCAGACATCCTTTCATCTTGGGAGATGCAAGACGAGCCTGCATTGAAGTCACTGCAGGGATATCCGGCCTTATTTCGAGTCAGGGCATCGCGGTGTCCATTCCACTTGAGGCCGCAAACTCAGGGTCCCTCTCACATACCTAGAGCTGAGAGAAGCCTCCTCTTGAGGTGCTTGTGGTAAGGTGGTATTCCTCTGGAGTCGAAGCCAGGGACTAACCTCTCATCTCGAGTTGATTTTTGGTCCACGGAGCTCTTTCGTGTTGCTACAGTGAACTCAGGATCCCTCTAGCTTTGAAACAGTGTTCTTGGGTTTTCTCTGGAGTGCCATCAAGGAAATCAAGGCTCCTTTCATGTGTGATGTGCAATACAGAATTGCTCTGCACGTAGTGCAGGGGAATCGGGCCTCATCTCGCGGCGAGGGGGAAGTCTCATGTTTTTCTCGAGTTGCGGCGGGAACCTGGGGTATATTCTCGAGTTACGACGGGGATGGCCCTTCCACACACGTGTTTGTTCAGCCTTGTCAGGACTCTTGCCTAGTTGCGAGACACAACTTTGGATTCTCCTCGAGGCTTGGCAAGGCAATTGGGACGCCTCTCCAGCTGAGGCGGGAGACCAAGGGTCCCTTTCCACGTGCCACAGGAATCCTGGGACTCCTATCAAGTTTCACGAGGAGTCAGGGATCGTTTCCTTTGGAGGCACTGATCTCCGCGTACCTCTGGAGTTTTCAAAGGGTATGAGGCCTCCGGTCGCGATGAGGTGGGGAACTAGGTCTTTCTCTGTGGTCTCCACAGGGGATTCAGACATCCTTTCATCTTGGGAGATGCAAGACGAGCCTGCATTCAAGTCACTGCAGGGATATCCAGCCTTATTTCACGTCAGGGCATCGCGGTGTCCATTCCACTTGAGGCCGCAAACTCAGGGTCCCTCTCACATACCTAGAGCTGAGAGAAGCCTCCTCTTGAGGTGCTTGTGGTAAGGTGGTATTCCTCTGGAGTCGAAGCCAGGGACTAACCTCTCATCTCGAGTTGATTTTTGGCCCACGGAGCTCTTTCGTGTTGCTACAGTGACCTCAGGATCCCTCTAGCCTTAAAACAGTGTTCTTGGGGTTTCTCTGGAGTGCCATCAAGGAAATCAAGGCTCCTTTCATGTGTGATGTGCAAGACGGAATTGCTCTGCACGCAGTACAGGGGAATCGGGCCTCATCTCGCATCGAGGGGGAAGTCTCATGGTTTTTCTCGAGTTGCGGCGGGAACCTGGGGTATATTCTCGAGTTACGACGGGGATGGCCCTTCCACCCACGTGTTTGTTCAGCCACGTCAGGACTCCTGCCTAGTTGCGAGGGACAACTCGGGATTCTCCTCGAGGCTTGGCAGGGCAATTGGGACGCCTCTCCAGCTGAGGCGGGAGACCAAGGGTCCCTTTCCACGTGCCACAAGAATCCTGGGACTCCTATCAAGTTTCACGAGGAGTCAGGCATCGTCTCCTTTGGAGGCACTGATCTCCGCGTACCTCTGGAGTTTTCAAAGGATGTGAGGCCTCCGGTCGCGATGAGGTGGGGAACTAGGTCTTTCTCTGTGGTCTCCACAGGGGATTCAGACATCCTTTTTTCTTGGGAGATGCAAGACGAGCCTGCATTCAAGTCACTGCAGGGATATCCGGCCTTATTTCGAGTCAGGGCATCGCGGTGTCCATTCCACTTGAGGCCGCAAACTCAGGATCCCTCTCACATACCTAGAGCTGAGAGAAGCCTCCACTTGAGGTGCTTGTGGTAAGGTGGTATTCCTCAGGAGTCGAAGCCAGGGACTAACCTCTAATCTCGTGTTGATTCTTGGTCCACGGAGCTCTTTCGTGTTGCTACAGTGACCTCAGGATCCCTCTAGCCTTGAAACAGTGTTCTTGGGGTTTCTCTGGAGTGCCATCAAGGAAATCAAGGCTCCTTTCATGTGTGATGTGCAACACGGAATTGCTCTGCACGCAGTGCAGGGGAATCGGGCCTCATCTCGTGGCGAGGGGGAAGTCTCATGGTTTTTCTCGAGGTGCGGCGGGAACCTGGGGTATATTCTCGAGTTACGACGGGGATGGCCCTTCCACACTCGTGTGTGTTCAGCCATGTCAGGAATCCTGCCTAGTTGCGAGGGACAACTCGGGATTCTCCTCGAGGCTTTGCAGGGCAATTGGGACGCCTCTCCAGCTGAGACGGGAGACCAAGGGTCCCTTTCCACGTGCCACAGGAAACCTGGGTCTCCTATCAAGTTTCACGAGGAGTCAGGCATCGTCTCCTTTGGAGGCACTGATCTTCGCATACCTCTGGAGTTTTCAAAGGATTTGAGGCCTCCTGTCGCGATGAGGTGGGGAACTAGGTCTTTCTCTGTGGTCTCCACAGGGGATTCAGACACCCTTTCGTCTTGGGAGATGCAAGACGAGGATGCATTCCAGTCACTGCAGGGATATCCGGCCTTATTTCGAGTCAGGGCATCGCGGTGTCCATTCCACTTGAGGCCGCAAACTCAGGGTCCCTCTCACATACCTAGAGCTGAGAGAAGCCTCCTCTTGAGGTGCTTGTGGTAAGGTGGTATTCCTCTGGAGTTGAAGCCAGGGACTAACCTCTCATCTCGAGTTGATTTTGGGTCCACGGAGCTCTTTCGTGTTGCTACAGTGACCTCAGGATCACTCTAGCCTTGAAACAGTGTTCTTGGGGTTTCTCTGGAGTGCCATGAAGGAAATCAAGGCTCCTTTCATGTGTGATGTGCAACACAGAATTGCTCTGCACGCAGTGCAGGGGAATCGGGCCTCATCTCGCGGCGAGGGGGAAGTCTCATGGTTTTTCTCGAGTTGCGGCGGGAACCTGGGGTATATTCTCGAGTTACGACGGGGATGGCCCTTCCACACACGTGTTTGTTCAGCCATGGCAGGACTCTTGCCTAGTTGCGAGACACAACTCGGGATTCTCCTCGAGGCTTGGCAAGGCAATTGGGACGCCTCTCCAGCTGAGGCGGGAGACCAAGGGTCCCTTTCCACGTGCCACAGGAATCCTGGGACTCCTATCAAGTTTCACGAGGAGTCAGGCATCGTCTCCTTTGGAGGCACTGATCTCCGCGTACCTCTGGAGTTTTCAAAGGATGTGAGGCTATCGGTCGCGATGAGGTGGGGAACTAAGTCTTTCTCTGTGCTTTCCACAGGGGATTCAGACATCCTTTCGTCCTGGGAGATGCAAGACGAGCCTGTATTGAAGTCACTGCAGGGATATCCGGCCTTATTTCGAGTCAGGGCATCGCGGTGTCCATTCCACTTGAGGCCGCAAACTCAGGGTCCCTCTCACATACCTAGAGCTGAGAGAAGCCTCCTCTTGAGGTGCTTGTGGTAAGGTGGTATTCCTCTGGAGACGAATCCAGGGACTAACCTCTCTTTTCGAGTTGATTTTTGGTCCACAGAGTTCTTTCGTGTTGCTACAGTGACCTCAGGATCCCTCTAGCCTTGAAACAGTGTTCTTGGGGTTTCTCTGGAGTGCCATCAAGGAAATCAAGGCTCCTTTCATGTGTGATGTGCAACACGGAATTGCTCTGCACGCAGTGCAGGGGAATCGGGCCTCATCTCGCGGCGAGGGGGAAGTCTCATGGTTTTTCTCGAGTTGCGGCGGGAACCTGGGGTATATTCTCGAGTTACGACGGGGATGGCCCTTCCACACACGTGTGTGTTCAGCCATGTCAGGACTCCTGCCTAGTTGCGAGGGACAACTCGGGATTCTCCTCGAGGCTTGGCAGGGCAATTGGGACGCCTCTCCAGCTGAGACGGGAGACCAAGGGTCCCTTTCCACGTGCCACAGGAATCCTGGGTCTCCTATCAAGTTTCACGAGGAGTCAGGCATCGTCTCCTTTGGAGGCACTGATCTCCGCATACCTCTGGAGTTTTCAAAGGATTTGAGGCCTCCTGTCGCGATGAGGTGGGGAACTAGGTCTTTCTCTGTGGTCTCCTCAGGGGATTCAGACACCCTTTCGTCTTGGGAGATGCAAGACGAGCCTGCATTCCAGTCACTGCAGGGATATCCGGCCTTATTTCGAGTCAGGGCATCGCGGTGTCCATTCCACTTGAGGCCGCAAACTCAGGGTCCCTCTCACATACCTAGAGCTGAGAGAAGCCTCCTCTTGAGGTGCTTGTGGTAAGGTGGTATTCCTCTGGAGTCGAAGCCAGGGACTAACCTCTCATCTCGAGTTGATTTTTGGCCCACGGAGCTCTTTCGTGTTGCTACAGTGACCTCAGGATCCCTCTAGCCTTGAAACAGTGTTCTTGGGGTTTCTCTGGAGTGCCATCAAGGAAATCAAGGCTCCTTTCATGTGTGATGTGCAACACAGAATTGCTCTGCACGCAGTGCAGGGGAATCGGGCCTCATCTCGCGGCGAGGGGGAAGTCTCATGGTTTTTCTCGAGTTGCGGCGGGAACCTGGGGTATATTCTCGAGTTACGACGGGGATGGCCCTTCCACCCACGTGTTTGTTCAGCCACGTCAGGACTCCTGCCTAGTTGCGAGGGACAACTCGGGATTCTCCTCGAGGCTTGGCAGGGCAATTGGAACGCCTCTCCAGCTGAGGCGGGAGACCAAGGGTCCCTTTCCACGTGCCACAAGAATCCTGGGACTCCTATCAAGTTTCACGAGGAGTCAGGCATCGTCTCCTTTGGAGGGACTGATCTCCGCGTACCTCTGGAGTTTTCAAAGGATGTGAGGCCTCCGGTCGCGATGAGGTGGGGAACTAGGTGTTTCTCTGTGGTCTCCACAGGGGATTCAGACATCCTTTCTTCTTGGGAGATGCAAGACGAGCCTGCATCCAAGTCACTGCAGGGATATCCGGCCTTATTTCGAGTCAGGGCATCGCGGTGTCCATTCCACTTGAGGCCGCAAACTCAGGATCCCTCTCACATACCTAGAGCTGAGAGAAGCCTCTTCTTGAGGTGCTTGTGGTAAGGTGGTATTCCTCAGGAGTCGAAGCCAGGGACTAACCTCTCATCTCGTGTTGATTCTTGGTCCACGGAGCTCTTTCGTGTTGCTACAGTGACCTCAGGATCCCTCTAGCCTTGAAACAGTGTTCTTGGGGTTTCTCTGGAGTGCCATCAAGGAAATCAAGGCTCCTTTCATGTGTGATGTGCAACACGGAATTGCTCTGCACGCAGTGCAGGGGAATGGGGCCTCATCTCGCGGCGAGGGGGAAGTCTCATGGTTTTTCTCGAGTTGCGGCGGGAACCTGGGGTATATTCTCGAGTTACGACGGGGATGGCCCTTCCACACACGTGTGTGTTCAGCCATGTCAGGACTCCTGCCTAGTTGCGAGGGACAACTCGGGATTCTCCTCGTGGCTTGGCAGGGCAATTGGGACGCCTCTCCAGCTGAGACGGGAGACCAAGGGTCCCTTTCCACGTGCCACAGGAATCCTGGGTCTCCTATCAAGTTTCACGAGGAGTCAGGCATCGTCTCCTTTGGAGGCACTGATCTCCGCATACCTCTGGAGTTTTCAAAGGTTTTGAGGCCTCCTGTCGTGATGAGGTGGGGAACTAGGTCTTTCTCTGTGGTCTCCACAGGGGATTCAGACACCCTTTCGTCTTGGGAGATGCAAGACGAGCCTGCATTCCAGTCACTGCAGGGATATCCGGCCTTATTTCGAGTCAGGGCTTCGCGGTGTCCATTCCACTTGAGGCCGCAAACTCAGGGTCCCTCTCACATACCTAGAGCTGAGAGAAGCCTCCTCTTGAGGTGCTTGTGGTAAGGTGGTATTCCTCTGGAGTCGAAGCCAGGGACTAACCTCTCATCTCGAGTTGATTTTTGGTCCACGGAGCTCTTTCGTGTTGCTACAGTGACCTCAGGATCCCTCTAGCCTTGAAACAGTGTTCTTGGGGTTTCTCTGGAGTGCCATCAAGGAAATCAAGGTTCCTTTCATGTGTGATGTGCAACACAGAATTGCTCTGCATGCAGTGCAGGGGAATCGGGCCTCATCTCGCGGCGAGGGGGAAGTCTCATGGTTTTTCTCGAGTGGCGGTGGGAACCTGGGGTATATTCTCGAGTTACGACGGGGATGGCCCT
The DNA here is from genome assembly GCF_910594005.1 of Cervus elaphus. Classification (NCBI taxonomy): domain Eukaryota; kingdom Metazoa; phylum Chordata; class Mammalia; order Artiodactyla; family Cervidae; genus Cervus; species Cervus elaphus. Next base: position 6,279,149 of record NW_025316779.1, read on the forward strand.
TCCACACATGTGTTTGTTCAGCCACGTGAGGACTCCTGCCTAGTTGCGAGGGACAACTCGGGATTCTCCTCGAGGCTTGGCAAGGCAATTGGGATGCCTCTCCAGCTGAGGCGGGAGACCAAGGGTCCCTTTCCACGTGCCACAGGAATCCTGGGACTCCTATCAAGTTTCACGAGGAGTCAGGCATCGTCTCCTTTGGAGGCACTGATCTCCGCGTACCTCTGGAGTTTTCAAAGGATGTGAGGCCTCCGGTCGCGATGAGGTGGGCAACTAGGTCTTTCTCTGTGGTCTCCACAGGGGATTCAGACATCCTTTCATCTTGGGAGATGCAAGACGAGCCTGCATTCAGGTCACTGCAGGGATATCCAGCCTTATTTCGCGTCAGGGCATCGCGGTGTCCATTCCACTTGAGGCCGCAAACTCAGGGTCCCTCTCACATACCTAGAGCTGAGAGAAGCCTCCTCTTGAGGTGCTTGTGGTAAGGTGGTATTCCTCTGGAGTCGAAGCCAGGGACTAACCTCTCATCTCGAGTTGATTTTTGGCCCACGGAGCTCTTTCGTGTTGCTACAGTGACCTCAGGATCCCTCTAGCCTTGAAACAGTGTTCTTGGGGTTTCTCTGGAGTGCCATCAAGGAAATCAAGGCTCCTTTCATGTGTGATGTGCAACACGGAATTGCTCTGCACGCAGTGCAGGGGAATCGGGCCTCATCTCGCGGCGAGGGGGAAGTCTCATGGTTTTTCTCGAGTTGCGGCGGGAACCTGGGGTATATTCTCGAGTTACGACGGGGATGGCCCTTCCACCCACGTGTTTCTTCAGCGACGTCAGGACTCCTGCCTAGTTGCGAATGACAACTCTGGATTCTCCTCGAGGCTTGGCAGGGCAATTGGGACGCCTCTCCAGCTGAGGCGGGAGACCAAGTGTCCCTTTCCAAGTGCCACAGGAATCCTGGGACTCCTATCAAGTTTCACGAGGAGTCAGGCATCGTCTGCTTTGGAGGCACTGATCTCCGCGTACCTCTGGAGTTTTCAAAGGATGTGAGGCCTCCGGTCGCGATGAGGTGGGGAACTAGGTGTTTCTCTGTGGTCTCCACAGGGGATTCAGACATCCTTTCTTCTTGGGAGATGCAAGACGAGCCTGCATTGAAGTCACTGCAGGGATATCCGGCCTTATTTCGAGTCAGGGCATCGCGGTGTCCATTCCACTTGAGGCCGCAAACTCAGGGTCCCTCTCACATACATAGAGCTGAGAGAAGCCTCCTCTTGAGGTGCTTGTGGTAAGGTGGTATTCCTCTGGAGTCGGAGCTAGGGACTAACCTCTCATCTCGAGTTGATTTTGGGTCCACGGAGCTCTTTCGTGTTGCTACAGTGACCTCAGGATCCCTCTATTCTTGAAACAGTGTTCTTGGGTTTTCTCTGGAGTGCCATGAAGGAAATCAAGGCTCCTTTCATGTGTGATGTGCAACACAGAATTCCTCTGCACGCAGTGCAGGGGAATCGGGCCTCATCTCGCGGCGAGGGGGAAGTCTCATGGTTTTCTCGAGTTGCGGCGGGAACCTGGGGTATATTCTCGAGTTACGACGGGGATGGCCCTTCCACACACGTGTTTGTTCAGCCATGTCAGGACTCTTGCCTAGTTGCGAGACACAACTCGGGATTCTCCTCGAGGCTTGGCAAGGCAATTGGGACGCCTCTCCAGCTGAGGCGGGAGACCAAGGGTCCCTTTCCACGTGCCACAGGAATCCTGGGACTCCTATCAAGTTTCACGAGGAGTCAGGGATCGTTTCCTTTGGAGGCACTGATCTCCGCGTACCTCTGGAGTTTTCAAAGGATGTGAGGCCTCCGGTCGCGATGAGGTGGGGAACTAGGTCTTTCTCTGTGGTCTCCACAGGGGATTCAGACATCCTTTCTTTTTGGGAGATGCAAGACGAGCCTGCATTCAAGTCACTGCAGGGATATCCGGCCTTATTTCGAGTCAGGGCATCGTGGTGTCCATTCCACTTGAGGCCGCAAACTCAGGGTCCCTCTCACATACCTAGAGCTGAGAGAAGCCTCCTCTTGAGGTGCTTGTGGTAAGGTGGTATTCCTCTGGAGTCGAAGCCAGGGACTAACCTCTCATCTCGAGTTGATTTTTGGCCCACGGAGCTCTTTCGTGTTGCTACAGTGACCTCAGGATCCCTCTAGCCTTGAAACAGTGTTCTTGGGGTTTCTCTGGAGTGCCATCAAGGAAATCAAGGCTCCTTTCATGTGTGATGTGCAACACGGAATTGCTCTGCACGCAGTGCAGGGGAATCGGGCCTCATCTCGCGGCGAATGGGAAGTCTCATGGTTTTTCTCGAGTTGCGGCGGGAACCTGGGGTATATTCTCGAGTTACGACGGGGATGGCCCTTCCACCCACGTGTTTGTTCAGCCACATCAGGACTCCTGCCTAGTTGCGAGGGACAACTCTGGATTCTCCTCGAGGCTTGGCAGGGCAATTGGGACGCCTCTCCAGCTGAGGCGGGAGACCAAGTGTCCCTTTCCAAGTGCCACAGGAATCCTGGGACTCCTATCAAGTTTCATGAGGAGTCAGGCATCGTCTCCTTTGGAGGCACTGATCTCCGCGTCCCTCTGGAGTTTTCAAAGGATGTGAGGCTATCGGTCGCGATGAGGTGGGGAACTAAGTCTTTCTCTGTGCTTTCCACAGGGGATTCAGACATCCTTTTGTCCTGGGAGATGCAAGACGAGCCTGCATTGAAGTCACTGCAGGGATATCCGGCCTTATTTCGAGTCAGGGCATCACGGTGTCCATTCCACTTGAGGCCGCAAACTCAGGGTCCCTCTCACATACCTAGAGCTGAGAGAAGCCTCCTCTTGAGGTGCTTGTGGTAAGGTGGTATTCCTCTGGAGACGAATCCAGGGACTAACCTCTCTTTTCGAGTTGATTTTTGGTCCACAGAGTTCTTTCATGTTGCTACAGTGACCTCAGGATCCCTCTATCCTTGAAACAGTGTTCTTGGGGTTTCTCTGGAGTGCCATCAAGGAAATCAAGGCTCCTTTCATGTGTGATGTGCAAGACGGAATTGCTCTGCACGCAGTACAGGGGAATCGGGCCTCATCTCGCATCGAGGGGGAAGTCTCATGGTTTTTCTCGAGTTGCGGCGGGAACCTGGGGTATATTCTCGAGTTACGACGGGGATGGCCCTTCCACCCACGTGTTTGTTCAGCCACGTCAGGACTCCTGCCTAGTTGCGAGGGACAAGTCGGAATACTCCTCGAGGCTTGGCAGGGCAATTGGGACGCCTCTCCAGCTGAGGCGGGAGACCAAGGGTCCCTTTCCACGTGCCACAAGAATCCTGGGACTCCTATCAAGTTTCACGAGGAGTCAGGCATCGTCTCCTTTGGAGGCACTGATCTCCGCGTACCTCTGGAGTTTTCAAAGGATGTGAGGCCTCCGGTCGCGATGAGGTGGGGAACTAGGTGTTTCTCTGTGGTCTCCACAGGGGATTCAGACATCCTTTTTTCTTGGGAGATGCAAGACGAGCCTGCATTCAAGTCACTGCAGGGATATCCGGCCTTATTTCGAGTCAGGGCATCGCGGTGTCCATTCCACTTGAGGCCGCAAACTCAGGATCCCTCTCACATACCTAGAGCTGAGAGAAGCCTCCACTTGAGGTGCTTGTGGTAAGGTGGTATTCCTCAGGAGTCGAAGCCAGGGACTAACCTCTAATCTCGTGTTGATTCTTGGTCCACGGAGCTCTTTCGTGTTGCTACAGTGACCTCAGGATCCCTCTAGCCTTGAAACAGTGTTCTTGGGGTTTCTCTGGAGTGCCATCAAGGAAATCAAGGCTCCTTTCATGTGTGATGTGCAACACGGAATTGCTCTGCACGCAGTGCAGGGGAATCGGGCCTCATCTCGTGGCGAGGGGGAAGTCTCATGGTTTTTCTCGAGGTGCGGCGGGAACCTGGGGTATATTCTCGAGTTACGACGGGGATGGCCCTTCCACACACGTGTGTGTTCAGCCATGTCAGGACTCCTGCCTAGTTGCGAGGGACAACTCGGGATTCTCCTCGAGGCTTTGCAGGGCAATTGGGACGCCTCTCCAGCTGAGACGGGAGACCAAGGGTCCCTTTCCACGTGCCACAGGAAACCTGGGTCTCCTATCAAGTTTCACGAGGAGTCAGGCATCGTCTCCTTTGGAGGCACTGATCTCCGCATACCTCTGGAGTTTTCAAAGGATTTGAGGCCTCCTGTCGCGATGAGGTGGGGAACTAGGTCTTTCTCTGTGGTCTCCACAGGGGATTCAGACACCCTTTCGTCTTGGGAGATGCAAGACGAGCCTGCATTCCAGTCACTGCAGGGATATCCGGCCTTATTTCGAGTCAGGGCATCGCGGTGTCCATTCCACTTGAGGCCGCAAACTCAGGGTCCCTCTCACATACCTAGAGCTGAGAGAAGCCTCCTCTTGAGGTGCTTGTGGTAAGGTGGTATTCCTCTGGAGTCGAAGCCAGGGACTAACCTCTCATCTCGAGTTGATTTTTGGCCCACGGAGCTCTTTCATGTTGCTACAGTGACCTCAGGATCCCTCTATCCTTGAAACAGTGTTCTTGGGGTTTCTCTGGAGTGCCATCAAGGAAATCAAGGCTCCTTTCATGTGTGATGTGCAAGACGGAATTGCTCTGCACGCAATACAGGGGAATCGGGCCTCATCTCGCATCGAGGGGGAAGTCTCATAGTTTTTCTCGAGTTGTGGCGGGAACCTGGGGTATATTCTCGAGTTACGACGGGGATGGCCCTTCCACCCACGTGTTTGTTCAGCCACGTCAGGACTCCTGCCTAGTTGCGAGGGACAACTCGGGATTCTCCTCGAGGCTTGGCAGGGCAATTGGGACGCCTCTCCAGCTGAGGCGGGAGACCAAGTGTCCCTTTCCACGTGCCACAAGAATCCTGGGACTCCTATCAAGTTTCACGAGGAGTCAGGCATCGTCTCCTTTGGAGGCACTGATCTCCGCGTACCTCTGGAGTTTTCAAAGGATGTGAGGCCTCCGGTCGCGATGAGGTGGGGAACTAGGTGTTTCTCTGTGGTCTCCACAGGGGATTCAGATATCCTTTCATCTTGGGAGATGAAAGACGAGCCTGCATTCAAGTCACTGCAGGGATATCCGGCCTTATTTCGAGTCAGGGCATCGCGGTGTCCATTCCACTTGAGGCCGCAAACTCAGGATCCCTCTCACATACCTAAAGCTGAGAGAAGTCTCCTCTTGAGGTGCTTGTGGTAAGGTGGTATTCCTCAGGAGTCGAAGCCAGGGCCTAACCTCTCATCTCGTGTTGATTCTTGGTCCACGGAGCTCTTTCGTGTTGCTACAGTGACCTCAGGATCCCTCTAGCCTTGAAACAGTGTTCTTGGGGTTTCTATGGAGTGCCATCAAGGAAATCAAGGCTCCTTTCATGTGTGATGTGCAACACGGAATTGCTCTGCACGCAGTGCAGGGGAATCGGGCCTCATCTCGCGGCGAGGGGGAAGTCTCATGGTTTTTCTCGAGTTGCGGCGGGAACCTGGGGTATATTCTCGAGTTACGACGGGGATGGCCCTTCCACACACGTGTGTGTTCAGCCATGTCAGGACTCCTGCCTAGTTGCGAGGGACAACTCGGGATTCTCCTCGAGGCTTGGCAGGGCAATTGGGACGCCTCTCCAGCTGAGGCGGGAGACCAAGTGTCCCTTTCCAAGTGCCACAGGAATCCTGGGACTCCTATCAAGTTTCACGAGGAGTCAGGCATCGTCTCCTTTGGAGGCACTGATCTCCGCGTACCTCTGGAGTTTTCAAAGGATGTGAGGCTATCGGTCGCGATGAGGTGGGGAACTAAGTCTTTCTCTTTGCTTTCCACAGGGGATTCAGACATCCTTTCGTCCTGGGAGATGCAAGACGAGCCTACATTGAAGTCACTGCAGGGATATCCGGCCTTATTTCGAGTCAGGGCATCGCGGTGTCCATTCCACTTGAGGCCGCAAACTCAGGGTCCCTCTCACATACATAGAGCTGAGAGAAGCCTCCTCTTGAGGTGCTTGTGGTAAGGTGGTATTCCTCTGGAGACGAATCCAGGGACTAACCTCTCTTTTCGAGTTGATTTTTGGTCCACAGAGTTCTTTCGTGTTGCTACAGTGACCTCAGGATCCCTCTATCCTTGAAACAGTGTTCTTGGCGTTTCTCTGGAGTGCCATGAAGGAAATGAAGGCTCCTTTCATGTGTGATGTGCAAGACGGAATTGCTCTGCACGCAGTACAGGGGAATCGGGCCTCATCTCGCATCGAGGGGGAAGTCTCATGGTTTTTCTCGAGTTGCGGCGGGAACCTGGGGTATATTCTCGAGTTACGACGGGGATGGCCCTTCCACCCACGTGTTTGTTCAGCGACGCCAGGACTCCTGCCTAGTTGCGAGGGACAACTTGGGATTCTCCTCGAGGCTTGGCAGGGCAATTGGAACGCCTCTCCAGCTGAGGCGGAAGACCAAGGGTCCCTTTCCACGTGCCACAAGAATCCTGGGACTCCTATCAAGTTTCACGAGGAGTCAGGCATCGTCTCCTTTGGAGGCACTGATCTCCGCGTACCTCTGGAGTTTTCAAAGGATTTGAGGCCTTCGGTCGCGATGAGGTGGGGAACTAGGTGTTTCTCTGTGGTCTCCACAGGGGATTCAGACATCCTTTCTTCTTGGGAGATGCAAGACGAGCCTGCATTCAAGTCACTGCAGGGATATCCAGCCTTATTTCGAGTCAGGGCATCGCGGTGTCCATTCCACTTGAGGCCGCAAACTCAGGGTCCCTCTCACATACCTAGAGCTGAGAGAAGCCTCCTCTTGAGGTGCTTGTGGTAAGGTGGTATTCCTCTGGAGTCGAAGCCAGGGACTAACCTCTCATCTCGAGTTGATTTTTGGTCCACGGAGCTCTTTCGTGTTGCTACAGTGACCTCAGGATCCCTCTATTTTTGAAACAGTGTTCTAGGGTTTTCTCTGGAGTGCCATGAAGGAAATCAAGGCTCCTTTCATGTGTGATGTGCAACACAGAATTGCTCTGCACGCAGTGCAGGGGAATCGGGCCTCATCTCGCGGCGAGGGGGAAGTCTCATGGTTTTCTCGAGTTTCGGCGGGAACTTGGGGTATATTCTCGAGTTACGACGGGGATGGCCCTTCCACACACGTGTTTGTTCAGCCATGTCAGGACTCTTGCCTAGTTGCGAGACACAACTCGGGATTCTCCTCGAGGCTTGGCAAGGCAATTGGGACGCCTCTCCAGCTGAGGCGGGAGACCAAGGGTCCCTTTCCACGTGCCACAGGAATCCTGGGACTCCTATCAAGTTTCACGAGGAGTCAGGGATCGTTTCCTTTGGAGGCACTGATCTCCGCGTACCTCTGGAGTTTTCAAAGGATGTGAGGCCTCCGGTCGTGATGAGGTGGGGAACTAGGTCTTTCTCTGTGGTCTCCACAGGGGATTCAGACATCCTTTCATCTTGGGAGATGCAAGACGAGCCTGCATTCAAGTCACTGCAGGGATATCCAGCCTTATTTCGCGTCAGGGCATTGCGGTGTCCATTCCACTTGAGGCCGCAAACTCAGGGTCCCTCTCACATACCTAGAGCTGAGAGAAGCCTCCTCTTGAGGTGCTTGTGGTAAGGTGGTATTCCTCTGGAGTCGAAGCCAGGGACTAACCTCTCATCTCGAGTTGATTTTTGGCCCACGGAGCTCTTTCGTGTTGCTACAGTGACCTCAGGATCCCTCTAGCCTTGAAACAGTGTTCTTGGGGTTTCTCTGGAGTGCCATCAAGAAATCAAGGCTCCTTTCATGTGTGATGTGCAACACGGAATTGCTCTGCACGCAGTGCAGGGGAATCGGGCCTCATCTCGCGGCGAGGGGGAAGTCTCATGGTTTTTCTCGAGTTGCGGCGGGAACCTGGGGTATATTCTCGAGTTACGACGGGGATGGCCCTTCCACCCACGTGTTTGTTCAGCCACGTCAGGACTCCTGCCTAGTTGCGAGGGACAACTCGGGATTATCCTCGAGGCTTGGCAGGGCAATTGGGACGCCTCTCCAGCTGAGGCGGGAGACCAAGTGTCCCTTTCCAAGTGCCACAGGAATCCTGGGACTCCTATCAAGTTTCACGAGGAGTCAGGCATCGTCTCCTTTGGAGGCACTGATCTCCGCGTACCTCTGGAGTTTTCAAAGGATGTGAGGCTATCTTTCGCGATGAGGTGGGGAACTAAGTCTTTCTCTGTGCTTTCCACAGGGGATTCAGACATCCTTTTGTCCTGGGAGATGCAAGACGAGCCTGCATTGAAGTCACTGCAGGGATATCCGGCCTTATTTCGAGTCAGGGCATCGCGGTGTCCATTCCACTTGAGGCCGCAAACTCAGGGTCCCTCTCACATACCTAGAGCTGAGAGAAGCCTCCTCTTGAGGTGCTTGTGGTAAGGTGGTATTCCTCTGGAGACGAAGCCAGGGACTAACCTCTCATTTCGAGTTGATTTTTGGTCCACAGAGTTCTTTCGTGTTGCTACAGTGACCTCAGGATCCCTCTATCCTTGAAACAGTGTTCTTGGGGTTTCTCTGGAGTGCCATCAAGGAAATCAAGGCTCCTTTCATGTGTGATGTGCAACACGGAATTGCTCTGCACGCAGTACAGGGGAATCGGGCCTCATCTCGCATCGAGGGGGAAGTCTCATGGTTTTTCTCGAGTTGCGGCGGGAACCTGGGGTATATTCTCGAGTTACCACGGAGATGGCCCTTCCACCCACGTGTTTGTTCAGCCACGTCAGGACTCCTGCCTAGTTGCAAGGGACAACTCGGGATTCTCCTCGAGGCTTGGCAGGGCAATTGGGACGCCTCTCCAGCTGAGGCGGGAGACCAAGGGTCCCTTTCCACGTGCCACAAGAATCCTGGGACTCCTATCAAGTTTCACGAGGAGTCAGGCATCGTCTCCTTTGGAGGCACTGATCTCCGCGTACCTCTGGAGTTTTCAAAGGATGTGAGGCCTCCGGTCGCGATGAGGTGGGGAACTAGGTCTTTCTCTGTGGTCTCCACAGGGGATTCAGACATCCTTTTTTCTTGGGAGATGCAAGACGAGCCTGCATTCAAGTCACTGCAGGGATAACCGGCCTTATTTCGAGTCAGGGCATCGCGGTGTCCATTCCACTTGAGGCCGCAAACTCAGGATCCCTCTCACATACCTAGAGCTGAGAGAAGCCTCCACTTGAGGTGCTTGTGGTAAGGTGGTATTCCTCAGGAGTCGAAGCCAGGGACTAACCTCTAATCTCGTGTTGATTCTTGGTCCACGGAGCTCTTTCGTGTTGCTACAGTGACCTCAGGATCCCTCTAGCCTTGAAACAGTGTTCTTGGGGTTTCTCTGGAGTGCCATCAAGGAAATCAAGGCTCCTTTCATGTGTGATGTGCAACACGGAATTGCTCTGCACGCAGTGCAGGGGAATCGGGCCTCATCTCGTGGCGAGGGGGAAGTCTCATGGTTTTTCTCGAGGTGCGGCGGGAACCTGGGGTATATTCTCGAGTTACGACGGGGATGGCCCTTCCACACACGTGTGTGTTCAGCCATGTCAGGACTCCTGCCTAGTTGCGAGGGACAACTCGGGATTCTCCTCGAGGCTTTGCAGGGCAATTGGGACGCCTCTCCCGCTGAGACGGGAGACCAAGGGTCCCTTTCCACGTGCCACAGGAAACCTGGGTCTCCTATCAAGTTTCACGAGGAGTCAGGCATCGTCTCCTTTGGAGGCACTGATCTTCGCATACCTCTGGAGTTTTCAAAGGATTTGAGGCCTCCTGTCGCGATGAGGTGGGGAACTAGGTCTTTCTCTGTGGTCTCCACAGGGGATTCAGACACCCTTTCGTCTTGGGAGATGCAAGACGAGGCTGCATTCCAGTCACTGCAGGGATATCCGGCCTTATTTCGAGTCAGGGCATCGCGGTGTCCATTCCACTTGAGGCCGCAAACTCAGGGTCCCTCTCACATACCTAGAGCTGAGAGAAGCCTCCTCTTGAGGTGCTTATGGTAAGGTGGTATTCCTCTGGAGTCGAAGCCAGGGACTAACCTCTCATCTCGAGTTGATTTTGGGTCCACGGAGCTCTTTCGTGTTTCTACAGTGACCTCAGGATCCCTCTAGCCTTGAAACAGTGTTCTTGGGGTTTCTCTGGAGTGCCATCAAGGAAATCAAGGCTCCTTTCATGTGTGATGTGCAACACAGAATTGCTCTGCACGCAGTGCAGGGGAATCGGGCCTCATCTCGCGGCGAGGGGGAAGTCTCATGGTTTTTCTCGAGTTGCGGCGGGAACCTGGGGTATATTCTCGAGTTACGACGGGGATGGCCCTTCCACACACGTGTTTGTTCAGCCATGTCAGGACTCCTGCCTAGTTGCGAGGGACAACTCGGGATTCTCCTCGAGGCTTGGCAAGGCAATTGGGACGCCTCTCCAGCTGAGGCGGGAGACCAAGGGTCCCTTTCCACGTGCCACAGGAATCCTGGGACTCCTATCAAGTTTCACGAGGAGTCAGGCATCGTCTCCTTTGGAGGCACTTATCTCCGCGTACCTCTGGAGTTTTCAAAGGATGTGAGGCCTCCGGTCGCGATGAGGTGGGGAACTAGGTCTTTCTCTGTGGTCTCCACAGGGGATTCAGACATCCTTTCATCTTGGGAGATGCAAGACGAGCCTGCATTCAAGTCACTGCAGGGATATCCAGCCTTATTTGGCGTCAGGGCATCGCGGTGTCCAATCCACTTGAGGCCGCAAAGTCAGGGTCCCTCTCACATACCTAGAGCTGAGAGAAGCCTCCTCTTGAGGTGCTTGTGGTAAGGTGGTATTCCTCTGGAGTCGAAGCCAGGGACTAACCTCTCATCTCGAGTTGATTTTTGGCCCACGGAGCTCTTTCATGTTGCTACAGTGACCTCAGGATCCCTCTATCCTTGAAACAGTGTTCTTGGGGTTTCTCTGGAGTGCCATCAAGGAAATCAAGGCTCCTTTCATGTGTGATGTGCAAGACGGAATTGCTCTGCACGCAATACAGGGGAATCGGGCCTCATCTCGCATCGAGGGGGAAGTCTCATAGTTTTTCTCGAGTTGCGGCGGGAACCTGGGGTATATTCTCGAGTTACGACGGGGATGGCCCTTCCACCCACGTGTTTGTTCAGCCACGTCAGGACTCCTGCCTAGTTGCGAGGGACAACTCGGGATTCTCCTCGAGGCTTGGCAGGGCAATTGGGACGCCTCTCCAGCTGAGGCGGGAGACCAAGGGTCCCTTTCCACGTGCCACAAGAATCCTGGGACTCCTATCAAGTTTCACGAGGAGTCAGGCATCGTCTCCTTTGGAGGCACTGATCTCCGCGTACCTCTGGAGTTTTCAAAGGATGTGAGGCCTCCGGTCGCGATGAGGTGGGGAACTAGGTGTTTCTCTGTGGTCTCCACAGGGGATTCAGATATCCTTTCATCTTGGGAGATGAAAGACGAGCCTGCATTCAAGTCACTGCAGGGATATCCGGCCTTATTTCGAGTCAGGGCATCGCGGTGTCCATTCCACTTGAGGCCGCAAACTCAGGATCCCTCTCACATACCTAGAGCTGAGAGAAGCCTCCTCTTGAGGTGCTTGTGGTAAGGTGGTATTCCTCAGGAGTCGAAGCCAGGGACTAACCTCTCATCTCGTGTTGATTCTTGGTCCACGGAGCTCTTTCGTGTTGCTACAGTGACCTCAGGATCCCTCTAGCCTTGAAACAGTGTTCTTGGGGTTTCTATGGAGTGCCATCAAGGAAATCAAGGCTCCTTTCATGTGTGATGTGCAACACGGAATTGCTCTGCACGCAGTGCAGGGGAATCGGGCCTCATCTCGCGGCGAGGGGGAAGTCTCATGGTTTTTCTCGAGTTGCGGCGGGAACCTGGGGTATATTCTCGAGTTACGACGGGGATGGCCCTTTCACACACGTGTGTGTTCAGCCATGTCAGGACTCCTGCCTAGTTGCGAGGGACAACTCTGGATTCTCCTCGAGGCTTGGCAGGGCAATTGGGACGCCTCTCCAGCTGAGGCGGGAGACCAAGTGTCCCTTTCCAAGTGCCACAGGAATCCTGGGACTCCTATCAAGTTTCACGAGGAGTCAGGCATCGTCTCCTTTGGAGGCACTGATCTCCGCGTACCTCTGGAGTTTTCAAAGGATGTGAGGCTATCGGTCGCGATGAGGTGGGGAACTAAGTCTTTCTCTGTGCTTTCCACAGGGGATTCAGGCATCCTTTCGTCCTGGGAGATGCAAGACGAGCCTACATTGAAGTCACTGCAGGGATATCCGGCCTTATTTCGAGTCAGGGCATCGCGGTGTCCATTCCACTTGAGGCCGCAAACTCAGGGTCCCTCTCACATACCTAGAGCTGAGAGAAGCCTCCTCTTGAGGTGCTTGTGGTAAGGTGGTATTCCTGTGGAGACGAATCCAGGGACTAACATCTCTTTTCGAGTTGATTTTTGGTCCACAGAGTTCTTTCGTGTTGCTACAGTGACCTCAGGATCCCTCTATCCTTGAAACAGTGTTCTTGGCGTTTCTCTGGAGTGCCATGAAGGAAATGAAGGCTCCTTTCATGTGTGATGTGCAAGACGGAATTGCTCTGCACGCAGTACAGGGGAATCGGGCCTCATCTCGCATCGAGGGGGAAGTCTCATGGTTTTTCTCGAGTTGCGGCGGGAACCTGGGGTATATTCTCGAGTTACGACGGGGATGGCCCTTCCACCCACGTGTTTGTTCAGCCACGTCAGGACTCCTGCCTAGTTGCGAGGGACAACTTGGGATTCTCCTCGAGGCTTGGCAGGGCAATTGGAACGCCTCTCCAGCTGAGGCGGAAGACCAAGGGTCCCTTTCCACGTGCCACAAGAATCCTGGGACTCCTATCAAGTTTCACGAGGAGTCAGGCATCGTCTCCTTTGGAGGCACTGATCTCCGCGTACCTCTGGAGTTTTCAAAGGATTTGAGGCCTTCGGTCGCGATGAGGTGGGGAACTAGGTGTTTCTCTGTGGTCTCCACAGGGGATTCAGACATCCTTTCTTCTTGGGAGATGCAAGACGAGCCTGCATTCAAGTCACTGCAGGGATATCCGGCCTTATTTCGAGTCAGGGCATCGCGGTGTCCATTCCACTTGAGGCCGCAAACTCAGGGTCCCTCTCACATACCTAGAGCTGAGAGAAGCCTCCTCTTGAGGTGCTTGTGGTAAGGTGGTATTCCTCTGGAGTCGAAGCCAGGGACTAACCTCTCATCTCGAGTTGATTTTTGGTCCACGGAGCTCTTTCGTGTTGCTTCAGTGACCTCAGGATCCCTCTATTCTTGAAACAGTGTTCTTGGGTTTTCTCTGGAGTGCCATGAAGGAAATCAAGGCTCCTTTCATGTGTGATGTGCAACACAGAATTTCTCTGCACGCAGTGCAGGGGAATCGGGCCTCATCTCGCGGCGAGGGGGAAGTCTCATGGTTTTCTCGAGTTGCGGTGGGAACTTGGGGTATATTCTCGAGTTACGACGGGGATGGCCCTTCCACACACGTGTTTGTTCAGCCATGTCAGGACTCTTGCCTAGTTGCTAGACACAACTCGGGATTCTCCTCGAGGCTTGGCAAGGCAATTGGGACGCCTCTCCAGCTGAGGCGGGAGACCAAGGGTCCCTTTCCACGTGCCACAGGAATCCTGGGACTCCTATCAAGTTTCACGAGGAGTCAGGGATCGTTTCCTTTGGAGGCACTGATCTCCGCGTACCTCTGGAGTTTTCAAAGGATGTGAGGCCTCCGGTCGCGATGAGGTGGGGAACTAGGTCTTTCTCTGTGGTCTCCACAGGGGATTCAGACATCCTTTCATCTTGGGAGATGCAAGACGAGCCTGCATTCAAGTCACTGCAGGGATATCCAGCCTTATTTCGCGTCAGGGCATTGCGGTGTCCATTCCACTTGAGGTCGCAAACTCAGGGTCCCTCTCACATACCTAGAGCTGAGAGAAGCCTCCTCTTGAGGTGCTTGTGGTAAGGTGGTATTCCTCTGGAGACGAATCCAGGGACTAACCTCTCTTTTCGAGTTGATTTTTGGTCCACAGAGATCTTTCGTGTTGCTACAGTGACCTCAGGATCCCTCTAGCCTTGAAACAGTGTTCTTGGGGTTTCTCTGGAGTGCCATCAAGGAAATGAAGGCTCCTTTCATGTGTGATGTGCAAGACGGAATTGCTCTGCACGCAGTACAGGGGAATCGGGCCTCATCTCGCATCGAGGGGGAAGTCTCATGGTTTTTCTCGAGTTGCGGCGGGAACCTGGGGTATATTCTCGAGTTACGACGGAGATGGCCCTTCCACCCACGTGTTTGTTCAGCCACGTCAGGACTCCTGCCTAGTTGCGAGGGACAACTCGGGATTCTCCTCGAGGCTTGGCAGGGCAATTGGGACGCCTCTCCAGCTGAGGCGGGAGACCAAGGGTCCCTTTCCACGTGCCACAAGAATCCTGGGACTCCTATCAAGTTTCACGAGGAGTCAGGCATCGTCTCCTTTGGAGGCACTGATCTCCGCGTACCTCTGGAGTTTTCAAAGGATTTGAGGCCTCCTGTCGCGATGAGGTGGGGAACTAGGTCTTTCTCTGTGGTCTCCACAGGGGATTCAGACACCCTTTCGTCTTGGGAGATGCAAGACGAGGCTGCATTCCAGTCACTGCAGGGATATCCGGCCTTATTTCGAGTCAGGGCATCGCGGTGTCCATTCCACTTGAGGCCGCAAACTCAGGGTCCCGCTCACATACCTAGAGCTGAGAGAAGCCTCCTCTTGAGGTGCTTGTGGTAAGGTGGTATTCCTCTGGAGTCGAAGCCAGGGACTAACCTCTCATCTCGAGTTGATTTTGGGTCCACGGAGCTCTTTCGTGTTGCTACAGTGACCTCAGGATCCCTCTAGCCTTGAAACAGTGTTCTTGGGGTTTCTCTGGAGTGCCATGAAGGAAATCAAGGCTCCTTTCATGTGTGATGTTCAACACAGAATTGCTCTGCACGCAGTGCAGGGGAATCGGGCCTCATCTCGCGGCGAGGGGGAAGTCTCATGGTTTTTCTCGAGTTGCGGCGGGAACCTGGGGTATATTCTCGAGTTACGACGGGGATGGCCCTTCCACACACGTGTTTGTTCAGCCATGTCAGGACTCTTGCCTAGTTGCGAGACACAACTCGGGATTCTCCTCGAGGCTTGGCAAGGCAATTGGGACGCCTCTCCAGCTGAGGCGGGAGACCAAGGGTCCCTTTAGACGTGCCACAGGAATCCTGGGACTACTATCAAGTTTCACGAGGAGTCAGGCATCGTCTCCTTTGGAGGCACTGATCTCCGCGTACCTCTGGAGTTTTCAAAGGATGTGAGGCCTCCGGTCGCGATGAGGTGGGGAACTAGGTCTTTCTCTGTGGTCTCCACAGGGGATTCAGACATCCTTTCATCTTGGGAGATGCAAGACGAGCCTGCATTCAAGTCACTGCAGGGATATCCAGCCTTATTTGGCGTCAGGGCATCGCGGTGTCCATTCCACTTGAGGCCGCAAAGTCAGGGTCCCTCTCACATACCTAGAGCTGAGAGAAGCCTCCTCTTGAGGTGCTTGTGGTAAGGTGGTATTCCTCTGGAGTCGAAGCCAGGGACTAACCTCTCATCTCGAGTTGATTTTTGGCCCACGGAGCTCTTTCATGCTGCTACAGTGACCTCAGGATCCCTCTATCCTTGAAACAGTGTTCTTGGGGTTTCTCTGGAGTGCCATCAAGGAAATCAAGGCTCCTTTCATGTGTGATGTGCAAGACGGAATTGCTCTGCACGCAATACAGGGGAATCGGGCCTCATCTCGCGGCGAGGGGGAAGTCTCATGGTTTTTCTCGAGTTGCGGCGGGAACCTGGGGTATATTCTCGAGTTACGACGGGGATGGCCCTTCCACCCACGTGTTTGTTCACCCACGTCAGGACTCCTGCCTAGTTGCGAGGGACAACTCGGGATTCTCCTCGAGGCTTGGCAGGGCAATTGGGACGCCTCTCCAGCTGAGGCGGGAGACCAAGGGTCCCTTTCCACGTGCCACAAGAATCCTGGGACTCCTATCAAGTTTCACGAGGAGTCAGGCATCGTCTCCTTTGGAGGCACTGATCTCCGCGTACCTCTGGAGTTTTCAAAGGATGTGAGGCCTCCGGTCGCGATGAGGTGGGGAACTAGGTGTTTCTCTGTGGTCTCCACAGGGGATTCAGATATCCTTTCATCTTGGGAGATGAAAGATGAGCCTGCATTCAAGTCACTGCAGGGATATCCGGCCTTATTTCGAGTCAGGGCATCGCGGTGTCCATTCCACTTGAGGCCGCAAACTCAGGATCCCTCTCACATACCTAGAGCTGAGAGAAGCCTCCTCTTGAGGTGCTGGTGGTAAGGTGGTATTCCTCAGGAGTCGAAGCCAGGGACTAACCTCTCATCTCGTGTTGATTCTTGGTCCACGGAGCTCTTTCGTGTTGCTACAGTGACCTCAGGATCCCTCTAGCCTTGAAACAGTGTTCTTGGGGTTTCTCTGGAGTGCCATCAAGGAAATCAAGGCTCCTTTCATGTGTGATGTGCAACACGGAATTGCTCTGCACGCAGTGCAGGGGAATCGGGCCTCATCTCGCGGCGAGGGGGAAGTCTCATGGTTTTTCTCGAGTTGCGGCGGGAACCTGGGGTATATTCTCGAGTTACGACGGGGATGGCCCTTAAACACACGTGTGTGTTCAGCCATGTCAGGACTCCTGCCTAGTTGCGAGGGACAACTCGGGATTCTCCTCGAGGCTTGGCAGGGCAATTGGGACGCCTCTCCAGCTGAGACGGGAGACCAAGGGTCCCTTTCCACGTGCCACAGGAATCCTGGGTCTCCTATCAAGTTTCACGAGGAGTCAGGCATCGTCTCCTTTGGAGGCACTGATCTCCGCATACCTCTGGAGTTTTCAAAGGATTTGAGGCCTCCTGTCGCGATGAGGTGGGGAACTAGGTCTTTCTCTGTGGTCTCCACAGGGGATTCAGACATCCTTTCATCTTGGGAGATGCAAGACGAGCCTGCATTCAAGTCACTGCAGGGATATCCAGCCTTATTTCGCGTCAGGGCATCGCGGTGTCCATTCCACTTGAGGCCGCAAACTCAGGGTCCCTCTCACATACCTAGAGCTGAGAGAAGCCTCCTCTTGAGGTGTTTGTGGTAAGGTGGTATTCCTCTGGAGTCGAAGCCAGGGACTAACCTCTCATCTCGAGTTGATTTTTGGCCCACGGAGCTCTTTCGTGTTGCTACAGTGACCTCATGATCCCTCTAGCCTTGAAACAGTGTTCTTGGGGTTTCTCTGGAGTGCCATCAAGGAAATCAAGGCTCCTTTCATGTGTGATGTGCAACACGGAATTGCTCTGCACGCAGTGCAGGGGAATCGGGCCTCATCTCGCGGCGAGGGGGAAGTCTCATGGTTTTTCTCGAGTTGCGGCGGGAACCTGGGGTATATTCTCGAGTTACGACGGGGATGGCCCTTCCACCCACGTGTTTCTTCAGCGACGTCAGGACTCCTGCCTAGTTGCGAGGGACAACTCTGGATTCTCCTCGAGGCTTGGCAGGGCAATTGGGACGCCTCTCCAGCTGAGGCGGGAGACCAAGTGTCCCTTTCCACGTGCCACAGGAATCCTGGGACTCCTATCAAGTTTCACGAGGAGTCAGGCATCGTCTCCTTTGGAGGCACTGATCTCCGCGTACCTCTGGAGTTTTCAAAGGATGTGAGGCCTCTGGTCGCTATGAGGTGGGGAACTAGGTGTTTCTCTGTGGTCTCCACAGGGGATTCAGACATCCTTTCTTCTTGGGAGATGCAAGACGAGCCTGCATTGAAGTCACTGCAGGGATATCCGGCCTTATTTCGAGTCAGGGCATCGCGGTGTCCATTCCACTTGAGGCCGCAAACTCAGGGTCCCTCTCACATACCTAGAGCTGAGAGAAGCCTCCTCTTGAGGTGCTTGTGGTAAGGTTGTATTCCTCTGGAGTCGAAGCCAGGGACTAACCTCTCATCTCGAGTTGATTTTTGGCCCACGGAGCTCTTTCGTGTTGCTACAGTGACCTCAGGATCCCTCTAGCCTTGAAACAGTGTTCTTCGGGTTTCTCTGGAGTGCCATCAAGGAAATCAAGGCTCCTTTCATGTGTGATGTGCAACACAGAATTGCTCTGCAAGCAGTGAAGGGGAATCGGGCCTTATCTCGCGGCGAGGGGGAAGTCTCATGGTTTTCTCGAGTTGCGGCGGGAACCTGGGGTATATTCTCGAGTTACGACGGGGATGGCCCTTCCACCCACGTGTTTGTTCAGCCACGTCAGGACTCCTGCCTAGTTGCGAGGGACAACTCTGGATTCTCCTCGAGGCTTTGCAGGGCAATTGGGACGCCTCTCCAGCTGAGACGGGAGACCAAGTGTCCCTTTCCACGTGCCACAGGAATCCTGGGTCTCCTATCAAGTTTCACGAGGAGTCAGGCATCGTCTCCTTTGGAGGCACTGATCTCCGCATACCTCTGGAGTTTTCAAAGGATTTGAGGCCCCCGGTCCTGATGAGGTGGGGAACTAGGTCTTTCTCTGTGGTCTCCACAGGGGATTAAGACACCCTTTCGTCTTGGGAGATGCAAGACGAGCCTGAATTCCAGTCACTGCAGGGATATCCGGCCTTATTTCGAGTCAGGGCATCGCGGTGTCCATTCCACTTGAGGCCGCAAACTCAGGGTCCCTCTCACATACCTAGAGCTGAGAGAAGCCTCCTCTTGAGGTGCTTGTGGTAAGGTGGTATTCCTCTGGAGTCGAAGCCAGGAACTAACCTCTCATCTCGAGTTGATTTTGGGTCCACGGAGCTCTTTCGTGTTGCTACAGTGACCTCAGGATCCCTCTAGCCTTGAAACATTGTTCTTGGGGTTTCTCTGGAGTGCCATGAAGGAAATCAAGGCTCCTTTCATGTGTGATGTTCAACACAGAATTGCTCTGCACGCAGTGCAGGGGAATCGGGCCTCATCTCGCGGCGAGGGGGAAGTCTCATGGTTTTTCTCGAGTTGCGGCGGGAACCTGGGGTATATTCTCGAGTTACGACGGGGATGGCCCTTCCACACACGTGTTTGTTCAGCCACGTCACGACTCTTGCCTAGTTGCGAGACACAACTCGGGATTCTCCTCGAGGCTTGGCAAGGCAATTGGGACGCCTCTCCAGCTGAGGCGGGAGACCAAGGGTCCCTTTCCACGTGCCACAGGAATCCTGGGACTCCTATCAAGTTTCACGAGGAGTCAGGCATCGTCTCCTTTGGAGGCACTGATCTCCGCGTACCTCTGGAGTTTTCAAAGGATGTGAGGCCTCCGGTCGCAATGAGGTGGGGAACTAGGTGTTTCTCTGTGGTCTCCACAGGGGATTCAGACATCCTTTCATCTTGGGAGATGCAAGACGAGCCTGCATTCAAGTCACTGCAGGGATATCCAGCCTTATTTCGCGTCAGGGCATTGCGGTGTCCATTCCACTTGAGGCCGCAAACTCAGGGTCCCTCTCACATACCTAGAGCTGAGAGAAGCCTCCTCTTGAGGTGCTTGTGGTAAGGTGGTATTCCTCTGGAGTCGAAGCCAGGGACTAACCTCTCATCTCGAGTTGATTTTTGGCCCACGGAGCTCTTTCGTGTTGCTACAGTGACCTCAGGATCCCTCTAGCCTTGAAACAGTGTTCTTGGGGTTTCTCTGGAGTGCCATCAAGGAAATCAAGGCTCCTTTCATGTGTGATGTGCAACACCGAATTGCTCTGCACGCAGTGCAGGGGAATCGGGCCTCATCTCGCGGCGAGGGGGAAGTCTCATGGTTTTTCTCGAGTTGCGGCGGGAACCTGGGGTATATTCTCGAGTTACGACGGGGATGGCCCTTCCACCCACGTGTTTGTTCAGCCACGTCAGGACTCCTGCCTAGTTGCGAGGGACAACTCTGGATTCTCCTCGAGGCTTGGCAGGGCAATTGGGACGCCTCTCCAGCTGAGGCGGGAGACCAAGTGTCCCTTTCCAAGTGCCACAGGAATCCTGGGACTCCTATCAAGTTTCACGAGGAGTCAGGCATCGTCTCCTTTGGAGGCACTGATCTCCGCGTACCTCTGGAGTTTTCAAAGGATGTGAGGCTATCGGTCGCAATGAGGTGGGGAACTAAGTCTTTCTCTGTGCTTTCCACAGGGGATTCAGACATCCTTTCGTCCTGGGAGATGCAAGACGAGCCTGCATTGAAGTCACTGCAGGGATATCCGGCCTTATTTCGAGTCAGGGCATCGCGGTGTCCATTCCACTTGAGGCCGCAAACTCAGGGTCCCTCTCACATACCTAGAGCTGAGAGAAGCCTCCTCTTGAGGTGCTTGTGGTAAGGTGGTATTCCTCTGGAGATGAATCCAGGGACTAACCTCTCTTTTCGAGTTGATTTTTGGTCCACAGAGTTCTTTCGTGTTGCTACAGTGACCTCAGGATCCCTCTATCCTTGAAACAGTGTTCTTGGGGTTTCTCTGGAGTGCCATCAAGGAAATCAAGGCTCCTTTCATGTGTGATGTGCAAGACGGAATTGCTCTGCACGCAGTACAGGGGAATCGGGCCTCATTTCGCATCCAGGGGGAAGTCTCATGGTTTTTCTCGAGTTGCGGCGGGAACCTGGGGTATATTCTCGAGTTACGACGGGGATGGCCCTTCCACCCACGTGTTTGTTCAGCCACGTCAGGACTCCTGCCTAGTTGCGAGGGACAACTCTGGATTCTCCTCGAGGCTTGGCAGGGCAATTGGGACGCCTCTCCAGCTGAGGCGGGAGACCAAGGGTCCCTTTCCACGTGCCACAGGAATCCTGGGACTCCTATCAAGTTTCACGAGGAGTCAGGCATCGTCTCCTTTGGAGGCACTGATCTCCGCGTACCTCTGGAGTTTTCAAAGGATGTGAGGCCTCCGGTCGCGATGAGGTGGGGAACTAGGTGTTTCTCTGTGGTCTCCACAGGGGATTCAGACATCCTTTCTTCTTGGGAGATGCAAGACGAGCCTGCATTGAAGTCACTGTAGGGATATCCGACCTTATTTCGAGTCAGGGCATCGCGGTGTCCATTCCACTTGAGGCCGCAAACTCAGGATCCCTCTCACATACCTAGAGCTGAGAGAAGCCTCCTCTTGAGGAGCTTGTGGTAAGGTGGTATTCCTCAGGAGTCGAAGCCAGGGACTAACCTCTCATCTCGTGTTGATTCTTGGTCCACGGAGCTCTTTCGTGTTGCTACAGTGACCTCAGGATACCTCTAGCCTTGAAACAGTGTTCTTGGGGTTTCTCTGGAGTGCCATCAAGGAAATCAAGGCTCCTTTCATGTGTGATGTGCAAGACGGAATTGCTCTGCACGCAGTGCGGGGGAATCGGGCCTCATCTCGCGGCGAGGGGGAAGTCTCATGGTTTTTCTCGAGTTGCGGCGGGAACCTGGGGTATATTCTCGAGTTACGATGGGGATGGCCCTTCCACACACGTGTGTGTTCAGCCATGTCAGGACTCCTGCCTAGTTGCGAGGGACAACTCGGGATTCTCCTCGAGGCTTGGCAGGGCAATTGGGATGCCTCTCCAGCTGAGACGGGAGACCAAGGGTCCCTTTCCACGTGCCACAGGAATCCTGGGTCTCCTATCAAGTTTCACGAGGAGTCAGGCATCGTCTCCTTTGGAGGCACTGATCTCCGCATACCTCTGGAGTTTTCAAAGGATTTGAGGCCTCCTGTCGCGATGAGGTGGGGAACTAGGTCTTTCTCTGTGGTCTCCACAGGGGATTCAGACACCCTTTCGTCTTGGGAGGTGCAAGACGAGCCTGTATTCCAGTCACTGCAGGGATATCCGGCCTTATTTCGAGTCAGGGCATCGCGGTGTCCATTCCACTTGAGGCCGCAAACTCAGGGTCCCTCTCACATACCTAGAGCTGAGAGAAGCCTCCTCTTGAGGTGCTTGTGGTAAGGTGGTATTCCTCTGGAGTCGAAGCCAGGGACTAACCTCTCATCTCGAGTTGATTTTTGGTCCACGGAGCTCTTTCGTGTTGCTACAGTGACCTCAGGATCCCTCTATTCTTGAAACAGTGTTCTTGGGGTTTCTCTGCAGTGCCATG
Organism: Cervus elaphus; assembly: GCF_910594005.1. Lineage (NCBI taxonomy): Eukaryota > Metazoa > Chordata > Mammalia > Artiodactyla > Cervidae > Cervus > Cervus elaphus. Next base: position 6,301,266 of record NW_025316779.1, read on the forward strand.
AAGGAAATCAAGGCTCCTTTCATGTGTGATGTGCAACACAGAATTGCTGTGCACGCAGTGCAGGGGAATCGGGCCTCATCTCGCGGCGAGGGGGAAGTCTCATAGTTTTCTCGAGTTGCGGCGGGAATCTGGGGTATATTCTCGAGTTATGACGGGGATGGCCCTTCCACACACGTGTTTGTTCAGCCATGTCAGGACTCTTGCCTAGTTGCGAGACAAAACTCGGGATTCTCCTCGAGGCTTGGCAAGGCAATTGGGACGCCTCTCCAGCTGAGGCGGGAGACCAAGGTTCCCTTTCCACGTGCCACAGGAATCCGGGGACTCCTATCAAGTTTCACGAGGAGTCAGGCATCGTCTCCTTTGGAGGCACTGATCTCCGCGTACCTCTGGAGTTTTCAAAGGATGTGAGGCCTCCGGTCTCGATGAGGTGGGGAACTAGGTCTTTCTCTGTGGTCTCCACAGGGGATTCAGACATCCTTTCATCTTGGGAGATGCAAGACGAGCCTGCATTCAAGTCACTGCAGGGATATCCAGCCTTATTTCACATCAGGGCATCACGGTGTCCATTCCACTTGAGGCCACAAACTCAGGGTCCCTCTCACATACCTAGAGCTGAGAGAAGCCTCCTCTTGAGGTGCTTGTGGTAAGGTGGTATTCCTCTGGAGTCGAAGCCAGGGACTAACCTCTCATCTCGAGTTGATTTTTGGCCCACGGAGCTCTTTCGTGTTGCTACAGTGACCTCAGGATCCCTCTAGCCTTGAAACAGTGTTCTTGGGGTTTCTCTGGAGTGCCATCAAGGAAATCAAGGCTCCTTTCATGTGTGATGTGCAAGACGGAATTGCTCTGCACGCAATACAGGGGAATCGGGCCTCATCTCGCATCGAGGGGAAAGTCTCATAGTTTTTCTCGAGTTGCGGCGGGAACCTGGGTTATATTCTCGAGTTACGACGGGGATGGCCCTTCCACCCACGTGTTTGTTCAGCCACATCACGACACCTGCCTAGTTGCGAGGGACAACTCGGGATTCTCCTCGAGGCTTGGCAGGGCAATTGGGACGCCTCTCCAGCTGAGACGGGAGACCAAGGGTCCCTTTCCACGTGCCACAGGAAACCTGGGTCTCCTATCAAGTTTCACGAGGAGTCAGGCATCGTCTCCTTTGGAGGCACTGATCTCCACATACCTCTGGAGTTTTCAAAGGATTTGAGGCCTCCTGTCGCGATGAGGTGGGGAACTAGGTCTTTCTCTGTGGTCACCACAGGGGATTCAGACACCATTTCGTCTTGGGAGATGCAAGACGAGGCTGCATTCCAGTCACTGCAGGGATATCCGGCCTTATTTCGAGTCAGGGCATCGCGGTGTCCATTCCACTTGAGGCCGCAAACTCAGGGTCCCTCTCACATACCTAGAGCTGAGAGAAGCCTCCTCTTGAGGTGCTTGTGGTAAGGTGGTATTCCTCTGGAGTCGAAGCCAGGGACTAACCTCTCATCTCGAGTTGATTTTTGGTCCACGGAGCTCTTTCGTGTTGCTACAGTGACCTCAGGATCCCGCTATTCTTGAAACAGTGTTCTTGGGGTTTCTCTGCAGTGCCATGAAGGAAATCAAGGCTCCTTTCATGTGTGATGTGCAACACAGAATTGCTGTGCACGCAGTGCAGGGGAATCGGGCCTCATCTCGCGGCGAGGGGGAAGTCTCATGGTTTTCTCGAGTTGCGGCGGGAACCTGGGGTATATTCTCGAGTTACGACGGGGATGGCCCTTCCACACACGTGTTTGTTCAGCCACGTCAGGACTCTTGCCTAGTTGCGAGACACAACTCGGGATTCTCCTCGAGGCTTGGCAAGGCAATTGGGACGCCTCTCCAGCTGAGGCGGGAGACCAAGGGTCCCTTTCCCCGTGCCACAGTAATCCTGGGACTCCTATCAAGTTTCACGAGGAGTCAGGGATCGTCTCCTTTGGAGGCACTGATCTCCGCGTACCTCTGGAGTTTTCAAAGGATGTGAGGCCTCCGGTCTCGATGAGGTGGGGAACTAGGTCTTTCTCTGTGGTCTCCACAGGGGATTCAGACATCCTTTCATCTTGGGAGATGCAAGACGAGCCTGCATTCAAGTCACTGCAGGGATATCCAGCCTTATTTCGCGTCAGGGCATTGCGGTGTCCATTCCACTTGAGGCCGCAAACTCAGGGTCCCTCTCACATACCTAGAGCTGAGAGAAGCCTCCTCTTGAGGTGCTTGTGGCAAGGTGGTATTCCTCTGGAGTCGAAGCCAGGGACTAACCTCTCATCTCGAGTTGATTTTTGGCCCACGGAGCTCTTTCGTGTTGCTACAGTGACCTCAGGATCCCTCTAGCCTTGAAACAGTGTTCTTGGGGTTTCTCTGGAGTGCCATCAAGGAAATCAAGGCTCCTTTCATGTGTGATGTGCAACACGGAATTGCTCTGCACGCAGTGCCGGGGAATCGGGCCTCATCTCGCGGCGAGGGGGAAGTCTCATGGTTTTTCTCGAGTTGCGGCGGGAACCTGGGGTATATTCTCGAGTTACGACGGGGATGGCCCTTCCACACACGTGTGTATTCAGCCACGTCAGGACTCCTGCCTAGTTGCGAGGGACAACTCGGGATTCTAATCGAGGCTTGGCAGGGCAATTGGGACGCCTCTCCAGCTGAGGCGGGAGACCAAGGGTCCCTTTCCAAGTGCCACAGGAATCCTGGGACTCCTATCAACTTTCACGAGGAGTCAGGCATCGTCTCCTTTGGAGGCACTGATCTCCGCGTACCTCTGGAATTTTCAAAGGATGTGAGGCTATCGGTCGCGATGAGGTGGGGAACTAAGTCTTTCTCTGTGCTTTCCACAGGGGATTCAGACATCCTTTTGTCCTGGCAGATGCAAGACGAGCCTGCATTGAAGTCACTGCAGGGATATCCGGCCTTATTTCGAGTCAGGGCATCGCGGTGTCCATTCCACTTGAGGCCGCAAACTCAGGGTCCCTCTCACATACCTAGAGCTGAGAGAAGCCTCCTCTTGAGGTGCTTGTGGTAAGGTGGTATTCCTCTGGAGACGAATCCAGGGACTAACCTCTCTTTTCGAGTTGATTTTTGGTCCACAGAGTTCTTTCGTGTTGCTACAGTGACCTCAGGATCCCTCTAGCCTTGAAACAGTGTTCTTGGGGTTTCTCTGGAGTGCCATCAAGGAAATCAAGGCTCCTTTCATGTGTGATGTGCAAGACGGAATTGCTCTGCACGCAATACAGGGTAATCGGGCCTCATCTCGCATCGAGGGGGAAGTCTCATGGTTTTTCTCGAGTTGCGGCGGGAACCTGGGGTATATTCTCGAGTTACGACGGGGATGGCCCTTCCACCCACGTGTTTGTTCAGCCACGTCAGGACTCCTGCCTAGTTGCGAGGGACAACTCTGGATTCTCCTCGAGGCTTTGCAGGGCAATTGGGACGCCTCTCCAGCTGAGACGGGAGACCAAGGGTCCCTTTCCACGTGCCACAGGAATCCTGGGTCTCCTATCAAGTTTCACGAGGAGTCAGGCATCGTCTCCTTTGGAGGCACTGATCTCCGCATACCTCTGGAGTTTTCAAAGGATTTGAGGCCCCCGGTCCTGATGAGGTGGGGAACTAGGTCTTTCTCTGTGGTCTCCACAGGGGATTAAGACACCCTTTCGTCTTGGGAGATGCAAGACGAGCCTGAATTCCAGTCACTGCAGGGATATCCGGCCTTATTTCGAGTCAGGGCATCGCGGTGTCCATTCCACTTGAGGCCGCAAACTCAGGGTCCCTCTCACATACCTAGAGCTGAGAGAAGCCTCCTCTTGAGGTGCTTGTGGTAAGGTGGTATTCCTCTGGAGTCGAAGCCAGGAACTAACCTCTCATCTCGAGTTGATTTTGGGTCCACGGAGCTCTTTCGTGTTGCTACAGTGACCTCAGGATCCCTCTAGCCTTGAAACATTGTTCTTGGGGTTTCTCTGGAGTGCCATGAAGGAAATCAAGGCTCCTTTCATGTGTGATGTTCAACACAGAATTGCTCTGCACGCAGTGCAGGGGAATCGGGCCTCATCTCGCGGCGAGGGGGAAGTCTCATGGTTTTTCTCGAGTTGCGGCGGGAACCTGGGGTATATTCTCGAGTTACGACGGGGATGGCCCTTCCACACACGTGTTTGTTCAGCCACGTCACGACTCTTGCCTAGTTGCGAGACACAACTCGGGATTCTCCTCGAGGCTTGGCAAGGCAATTGGGACGCCTCTCCAGCTGAGGCGGGAGACCAAGGGTCCCTTTCCACGTGCCACAGGAATCCTGGGACTCCTATCAAGTTTCACGAGGAGTCAGGCATCGTCTCCTTTGGAGGCACTGATCTCCGCGTACCTCTGGAGTTTTCAAAGGATGTGAGGCCTCCGGTCGCAATGAGGTGGGGAACTAGGTCTTTCTCTGTGGTCTCCACAGGGGATTCAGACATCCTTTCATCTTGGGAGATGCAAGACGAGCCTGCATTCAAGTCACTGCAGGGATATCCAGCCTTATTTCGCGTCAGGGCATCGCGGTGTCCATTCCACTTTAGGCCGCAAACTCAGGGTCCCTCTCACATACCTAGAGCTGAGAGAAGCCTCCTCTTGAGGTGCTTGTGGTAAGGTGGTATTCCTCTGGAGTCGAAGCCAGGGACTAACCTCTCATCTCGAGTTGATTTTTGGCCCACGGAGCTCTTTCGTGTTGCTACAGTGACCTCAGGATCCCTCTAGCCTTGAAACAGTGTTCTTGGGGTTTCTCTGGAGGGCCATCAAGGAAATCAAGGCTCCTTTCATGTGTGATGTGCAACACGGAATTGCTCTGCACGCAGTGCAGGGGAATCGGGCCTCATCTCACGGCGAGGGGGAAGACTCATGGTTTTTCTCGAGTTGCGGCGGGAACCTGGGGTATATTCTCGAGTTACGACGGGGATGGCCCTTCCACCCACGTGTGTGTTCAGCCATGTCAGGACTCCTGCCTAGTTGCGAGGGACAACTCTGGATTCTCCTCGAGGCTTGGCAGGGCAATTGGGACGCCTCTCCAGCTGAGGCGGGAGACCAAGTGTCCCTTTCCAAGTGCCACAGGAATCCTGGGACTCCTATCAATTTTCACGAGGAGTCAGGCATCGTCTCCTTTGGAGGCACTGATCTCCGCGTACCTCTGGAGTTTTCAAAGGATGTGAGGCTATCGGTCGCGATGAGGTGGGGAACTAAGTCTTTCTCTGTGCTTTCCACAGGGGATTCAGACATCCTTTCGTCCTGGGAGATGCAAGACGAGCCTGCATTGAAGTTACTGCAGGGATATCCGGCCTTATTTCGAGTCAGGGCATCGCGGTGTCCATTCCACTTGAGGCCGCAAACTCAGGGTCCCTCTCACATACCTAGAGCTGAGAGAAGCCTCCTCTTGAGGAGCTTGTGGTAAGGTGGTATTCCTCTGGAGACGAATCCAGGGACTAACCTCTCTTTTCGAGTTGATTTTTGGTCCACAGAGTTCTTTCGTGTTGCTACAGTGACCTCAGGATCCCTCTATCCTTGAAACAGTGTTCTTGGGGTTTCTCTGGAGTGCCATCAAGGAAATCAAGGCTCCTTTCATGTGTGATGTGCAACACAGAATTGCTCTGCACGCAGTACAGGGGAATCTGGCCTCATCTCGCATCGAGGGGGAAGTCTCATGGTTTTTCTCGAGTTGCGGCGGGAACCTGGGGTATATTCTCGAGTTACGACGGGGATGGCCCTTCAACCCACGTGTTTGTTCAGCCATGTCAGGACCTCTGCCTAGTTGCGAGGGACAACTCGGGATTCTCCTCGAGGCTTGGCAGGGCAATTGGAACGCCTCTCCAACTGAGGCGGGAGACCAAGTGTCCCTTTCCAAGTGCCACAGGAATCCTGGGACTCCTATCAAGTTTCACGAGGAGTCAGGCATCGTCTCCTTTGGAGGCACTGATCTCCGCATACCTCTGGAGTTTTCAAAGGATTTGAGGCCTCCTGTCGCGATGAGGTGGGGAACTAGGTCTTTCTCTGTGGTCTCCACAGGGGATTCAGACACCCTTTTGTCTTGGGAGATGCAAGACGAGCCTGCATTCCAGTCACTGCAGGGATATCCGGCCTTATTTCGAGTCAGGGCATCGCGGTGTCCATTCCACTTGAGGCCGCAAACTCAGGGTCCCTCTCACATACCTAGAGCTGAGAGAAGCCTCCTCTTGAGGTGCTTGTGGTAAGGTGGTATTCCTCTGGAGTCGAAGCCAGGGACTAACCTCTCATCTCGAGTTGATTTTGGGTCCACGGAGCTCTTTCGTGTTGCTACAGTGACCTCAGGATCCCTCTAGCCTTGAAACAGTGTTCTTGGGGTTTCTCTGGAGTGCCATCAAGGAAATCAAGGCTCCTTTCATGTGTGATGTGCAACACGGAATTGCTCTGCACGCAGTGCAGGGGAAACGGGCCACATCTCGCGGCGAGGGGGAAGTCTCATGGTTTTTCTCGTGTTGCGGCGGGAACCTGGGGTATATTCTCGAGTTACGACGGGGATGGCCCTTCCACACACGTGTTTGTTCAGCCATGTCAGGACTCCTGCCTAGTTGCGAGGGACAACTCGGGATTCTCCTCGAGGCTTTGCAGGGCAATTGGGACGCCTTTCCAGCTGAGGCGGGAGACCAAGGGTCCCTTTCAACGTGCCACAGGAATCCTGGGTCTCCTATCAAGTTTCACGAGGAGTCAGGCATCGTCTCCTTTGGAGGCACTGATCTCCGCATACCTCTGGAGTTTTCAAAGGATTTGAGGCCTCCTGTCGCGATGAGGTGGGGAACTAGGTCTTTCTCTGTGGTCTCCACAGGGGATTCAGACACCCTTTTGTCTTGGGAGATGCAAGACGAGCCTGCATTCCAGTCACTGCAGGGATATCCGGCCTTATTTCGAGTCAGGGCATCGCGGTGTCCATTCCACTTGAGGCCGCAAACTCAGGGTCCCTCTCACATACCTAGAGCTGAGAGAAGCCTCCTCTTGAGGTGCTTGTGGTAAGGTGGTATTCCTCTGGAGTCGAAGCCAGGGACTAACCTCTCATCTCGAGTTGATTTTGGGTCCACGGAGCTCTTTCGTGTTGCTACAGTGACCTCAGGATCCCTCTAGCCTTGAAACAGTGTTCTTGGGGTTTCTCTGGAGTGCCATGAAGGAAATCAAGGCTCCTTTCATGTGTGATGTGCAACACAGAATTGCTCTGCACGCAGTGCACGGGAATCGGGCCTCATCTCGTGGCGAGGGGGAAGTCTCATGGTTTTTCTCGAGTTGCGGCGGGAACCTGGGGTATATTCTCGAGTTACGACGGGGATGGCCCTTCCACACACGTGTTTGTTCCGCCATGTCAGGACTCTTGCCTAGTTGCGAGACACAACTCGGGATTCTCCTCGAGGCTTGGCAAGGCAATTGGGAAGCCTCTCCAGCTGAGGCGGGAGACCAAGGGTCCCTTTCCACGTGCCACAGGAATCCTGGGACTCCTATCAAGTTTCACGAGGAGTCAGGCATCGTCTCCTTTGGAGGCACTGATCTCCGCGTACCTCTGGAGTTTTCAAAGGATGTGAGGCCTCCGGTCGCGATGAGGTGGGGAACTAGGTCTTTCTCTGTGGTCTCCACAGGGGATTCAGACATCCTTTCATCTTGGGAGATGCAAGACGAGCCTGCATTCAAGTCACTGCAGGGATATCCGGCCTTATTTCGCGTCAGGGCATTGCGGTGTCCATTCCACTTGAGGCCGCAAACTCAGGGTCCCTCTCACATACCTAGAGCTGAGAGAAGCCTCCTCTTGAGGTGCTTGTGGTAAGGTGGTATTCCTCTGGAGTCGAAGCCAGGGACTAACCTCTCATCTCGAGTTGATTTTTGGCCCACGGAGCTCTTTCGTGTTGCTACAGTGACCTCAGGATCCCTCTAGCCTTGAAAGAGTGTTCTTGGGGTTTCTCTGGAGTGCCATCAAGGAAATCAAGGCTCCATTCATGTGTGATGTGCAACACGGAATTGCTCTGCACGCAGTGCAGGGGAATCGGGCCTCATCTCGCGGCGAGGGGGAAGTCTCATGGTTTTTCTCGAGTTGCGGCGGGAACCTGGGGTATATTCTCGAGTTACGACGGGGATGGCCCTTCCACACACGTGTGTGTTCAGCCACGTCAGGACTCCTGCCTAGTTGCGAGGGACAACTCGGGATTCTAATCGAGGCTTGGCAGGGCAATTGGGACGCCTCTCCAGCTGAGACGGGAGACCAAGGGTCCCTTTCCAAGTGCCACAGGAATCCTGGGACTCCTATCAACTTTCACGAGGAGTCAGGCATCGTCTCCTTTGGAGGCACTGATCTCCGCGTACCTCTGGAATTTTCAAAGGATGTGAGGCTATCGGTCGCGATGAGGTGGGGAACTAAGTCTTTCTCTGTGCTTTCCACAGGGGATTCAGACATCCTTTCGTCCTGGGAGATGCAAGACGAGCCTGCATTGAAGTCACTGCAGGGATATCCGGCCTTATTTCGAGTCAGGGCATCGCGGTGTCCATTCCACTTGAGGCCGCAAACTCAGGGTCCCTCTCACATACCTAGAGCTGAGAGAAGCCTCCTCTTGAGGTGCTTGTGGTAAGATGGTATTCCTCTGGAGACGAATCCAGGGACTAACCTCTCTTTTCGAGTTGATTTTTGGTCCACAGAGTTCTTTCGTGTTGCTACAGTGACCTCAGGATCCCTCTATCCTTGAAACAGTGTTCTTGGGGTTTCTCTGGAGTGCCATCAAGGAAATCAAGGCTCCTTTCATGTGTGATGTGCAAGACGGAATTGCTCTGCACGCAATACAGGGTAATCGGGCCTCATCTCGCATCGAGGGGGAAGTCTCATGGTTTTTCTCGAGTTGCGGCGGGAACCTGGGGTATATTCTCGAGTTACGACGGGGATGGCCCTTCTACCCACGTGTTTGTTCAGCCACGTCAGGACTCCTGCCTAGTTGCGAGGGACAACTCGGGATTCTCCTCGAGGCTTTGCAGGGCAATTGGGACGCCTCTCCAGCTGAGACGGGAGACCAAGGGTCCCTTTCCACGTGCCACAGGAATCCTGGGTCTCCTATCAAGTTTCACGAGGAGTCAGGCATCGTCTCCTTTGGAGGCACTGATCTCCGCATACCTCTGGAGTTTTCAAAGGATTTGAGGCCACCGGTCCTGATGAAGTGGGGAACTAGGTCTTTCTCTGTGGTCTCCACAGGGGATTCAGACACCCTTTCGTCTTGGGAGATGCAAGACGAGCCTGCATTCCAGTCACTGCAGGGATATCCGGCCTTATTTCGAGTCAGGTCATCGCGGTGTCCATTTCAATTGAGGCTCCAAACTCAGGGTCCCTCTCACATACCTAGAGCTGAGAGAAGCCTCCTCTTGAGGTGCTTGTGGTAAGGTGGTATTCCTCTGGAGTCGAAGCCAGGAACTAACCTCTCATCTCGAGTTGATTTTGGGTCCACGGAGCTCTTTCGTGTTGCTACAGTGACCTCAGGATCCCTCTAGCCTTGAAACATTGTTCTTGGGGTTTCTCTGGAGTGCCATGAAGGAAATCAAGGCTCCTTTCATGTGTGATGTTCAACACAGAATTGCTCTGCACGCAGTGCAGGGGAATCGGGCCTCATCTCGCGGCGAGGGGGAAGTCTCATGGTTTTTCTCGAGTTGCGGCGGGAACCTGGGGTATATTCTCGAGTTACGACGGGGATGGCCCTTCCACACACGTGTTTGTTCAGCCACGTCAGGACTCTTGCCTAGTTGCTAGACACAACTCGGGATTCTCCTCGAGGCTTGGCAAGGCAATTGGGACGCCTCTCCAGCTGAGGCGGGAGACCAAGGGTCCCTTTCCACGTGCCACAGGAATCCTGGGACTCCTATCAAGTTTCACGAGGAGTCAGGCATCGTCTCCTTTGGAGGCACTGATCTCCGCGTACCTCTGGAGTTTTCAAAGGATGTGAGGCCTCCGGTCGCAATGAGGTGGGGAACTAGGTCTTTCTCTGTGGTCTCCACAGGGGATTCAGACATCCTTTCATCTTGGGAGATGCAAGACGAGCCTGCATTCAAGTCACTGCAGGGATATCCAGCCTTATTTCGCGTCAGGGCATCGCGGTGTCCATTCCACTTGAGGCCGCAAACTCAGGGTCCCTCTCACATACCTAGAGCTGAGAGAAGCCTCCTCTTGAGGTGCTTGTGGTAAGGTGGTATTCCTCTGGAGTCGAAGCCAGGGACTAACCTCTCATCTCGAGTTGATTTTTGGCCCACGGAGCTCTTTCGTGTTGCTACAGTGACCTCAGGATCCCTCTAGCCTTGAAACAGTGTTCTTGGGGTTTCTCTGGAGTGCCATCAAGGAAATCAAGGCTCCTTTCATGTGTGATGTGCAACACGGAATTGCTCTGCACGCAGTGCAGGGGAATCGGGCCTCATCTCGCGGCGAGGGGGAAGACTCATGATTTTTCTCGAGTTGCGGCGGGAACCTGGGGTATATTCTCGAGTTACGACGGGGATGGCCCTTCCACCCACGTGTGTGTTCAGCCATGTCAGGACTCCTGCCTAGTTGCGAGGGACAACTCTGGATTCTCCTCGAGGCTTGGCAGGGCAATTGGGACGCCTCTCCAGCTGAGGCGGGAGACCAAGTGTCCCTTTCCAAGTGCCACAGGAATCCTGGGACTCCTATCAATTTTCACGAGGAGTCAGGCATCGTCTCCTTTGGAGGCACTGATCTCCGCGTACCTCTGGAGTTTTCAAAGGATGTGAGGCTATCGGTCGCGATGAGGTGGGGAACTAAGTCTTTCTCTGTGCTTTCCACAGGGGATTCAGACATCCTTTCGTCCTGGGAGATGCAAGACGAGCCTGCATTGAAGTTACTGCAGGGATATCCGGCCTTATTTCGAGTCAGGGCATCGCGGTGTCCATTCCACTTGAGGCCGCAAACTCAGGGTCCCTCTCACATACCTAGAGCTGAGAGAAGCCTCCTCTTGAGGAGCTTGTGGTAAGGTGGTATTCCTCTGGAGACGAATCCAGGGACTAACCTCTCTTTTCGAGTTGATTTTTGGTCCACAGAGTTCTTTCGTGTTGCTACAGTGACCTCAGGATCCCTCTAGCCTTGAAACAGTGTTCTTGGGGTTTCTCTGGAGTGCCATCAAGGAAATCAAGGCTCCTTTCATGTGTGATGTGCAACACAGAATTGCTCTGCACGCAGTACAGGGGAATCTGGCCTCAGCTCGCATCGAGGGGGAAGTCTCATGGTTTTTCTCGAGTTGCGGCGGGAACCTGGGGTATATTCTCGAGTTACGACGGGGATGGCCCTTCAACCCACGTGTTTCTTCAGCCACGTCAGGACCTCTGCCTAGTTGCGAGGGACAACTCGGGATTCTCCTCGAGGCTTGGCAGGGCAATTGGAACGCCTCTCCAACTGAGGCGGGAGACCAAGGGTCCCTTTCCAAGTGCCACAGGAATCCTGGGACTCCTATCAAGTTTCACGAGGAGTCAGGCATCGTCTCCTTTGGAGGCACTGATCTCCGCATACCTCTGGAGTTTTCAAAGGATTTGAGGCCTCCTGTCGCGATGAGGTGGGGAACTAGGTCTTTCTCTGTGGTCTCCACAGGGGATTCAGACACCCTTTTGTCTTGGGAGATGCAAGACGAGCCTGCATTCCAGTCACTGCAGGGATATCCGGCCTTATTTCGAGTCAGGGCATCGCGGTGTCCATTCCACTTGAGGCCGCTAACTCAGGGTCCCTCTCACATACCTAGAGCTGAGAGAAGCCTCCTCTTGAGGTGCTTGTGGTAAGGTGGTATTCCTCTGGAGTCGAAGCCAGGGACTAACCTCTCATCTCGAGTTGATTTTGGGTCCACGGAGCTCTTTCGTGTTGCTACAGTGACCTCAGGATCCCTCTAGCCTTGAAACAGTGTTCTTGGGGTTTCTCTGGAGTGCCACCAAGGAAATCAAGGCTCCTTTCACGTGTGATGTGCAACACAGAATTGCTCTGCACGCAGTGCAGGGGAATCGGGCCTCATCTCGCGGCGAGGGGCAAGTCTCATGGTTTTTTTCGAGTTGCGGCGGGAACCTCGGGTATATTCTCGAGTTACGACGGGGATGGCCCTTCCACACACGTGTTTGTTCAGCCACGTCAGGACTCCTGCAAAGTTGCGAGACACAACTCGGGATTCTCCTCGAGGCTTGGCAAGGCAATTGGGACGCCTCTCCAGCTGAGGCGGGAGACCAACGGTCCCTTTCCAAGTGCCACAGGAATCCTGGGACTCCTATCAAGTTTCACGAGGAGTCAGGCATCGTCTCCTTTGGAGGCACTGATCTCCGCGTACCTCTGGAGTTTTCAAAGGATGTGAGGCCTCCGGTCGCGATGAGGTGGGGAACTAGGTCTTTCTCTGTGGTCTCCACAGGGGATTCAGACATCCTTTCATCTTGGGAGATGCAAGACGAGCCTGCATTCAAGTCACTGCAGCGATATGCAGCCTTATTTCGCGTCAGGGCATCGCGGTGTCCATTCCACTTGAGGCCGCAAACTCAGGGTCCCTCTCACATACCTAGAGCTGAGAGAAGCCTCCTCTTGAGGTGCTTGTGGTAAGGTGGTATTCCTCTGGAGTCGAAGCCAGGGACTAACCTCTCATCTCGAGTTGATTTTTGGCCCACGGAGCTCTTTCGTGTTGCTACAGTGACCTCAGGATCCCTCTAGCCTTGAAACAGTGTTCTTGGGGTTTCTCTGGAGTGCCATCAAGGAAATCAAGGCTCCTTTCATGTGTGATGTGCAACACGGAATTGCTCTGCCCGCAGTGCAGGGGAATCGGGCCTCATCTCGCGGCGAGGGGGAAGTCTCATGGTTTTTCTCGAGTTGCGGCGGGAACCTGGGGTATATTCTCGAGTTACGACGGGGATGGCCCTTCCACCCACGTGTTTGTTCAGCCACGTCAGGACTCCTGCCTAGTTGCGAGGGACAACTCGGGATTCTAATCGAGGCTTGGCAGGGCAATTGGGACGACTCTCCAGCTGAGGCGGGAGACCAAGGGTCCCTTTCCACGTGCCACAAGAATCCTGGGACTCCTATCAAGTTTCACGAGGAGTCAGGCATCCTATCCTTTGGAGGCACTGATCTCCGCGTACCTCTGGAGTTTTCAAAGGATGTGAGGCCTCCGGTCGCGATGAGGTGGGGAACTAGGTGTTTCTCTGTGGTCTCCACAGGGGATTCAGACATCCTTTCTTCTTGGGAGATGCAAGACGAGCCTGCATTGAAGTCACTGCAGGGATATCCGGCCTTATTTCGAGTCAGGGCATCGCGGTGTCCATTCCACTTGAGGCCGCAAACTCAGGATCCCTCTCACATACCTAGAGCTGAGAGAAGCCTCCTCTTGAGGTGCTTGTGATAAAGTGGTATTCCTCAGGAGTCGAAGCCAGGGACTAACCTCTCATCTCGTGTTGATTCTTGGTCCACGGAGCTCTTTCGTGTTTCTACAGTGACCTCAGGATCCCTCTAGCCTTGAAACAGTGTTCTTGGGGTTTCTCTGGAGTGCCATCAAGGAAATCAAGGCTCCTTTCATGTGTGATGTGCAACACGGAATTGCTCTGCACGCAGTGCAGGGGAAACGGGCCACATCTCGCGGCGAGGGGGAAGTCTCATGGTTTTTCTCGTGTTGCGGCGGGAACCTGGGGTATATTCTCGAGTTACGACGGGGATGGCCCTTCCACACACGTGTTTGTTCAGCCATGTAAGGACTCCTGCCTAGTTGCGAGGGACAACTCGGGATTCTCCTCGAGGCTTTGCAGGGCAATTGGGACGCCTCTCCAGCTGAGGCGGGAGACCAAGGGTCCCTTTCAACGTGCCACAGGAATCCTGGGTCTCCTATCAAGTTTCACGAGGAGTCAGGCATCGTCTCCTTTGGAGGCACTGATCTCCGCATACCTCTGGAGTTTTCAAAGGATTTGAGGCTTCCTGTCGCGATGAGGTGGGGAACTAGGTCTTTCTCTGTGGTCTCCACAGGGGATTCAGACACCCTTTCGTCTTGGGAGATGCAAGACGAGGCTGCATTCAAGTCACTGCAGGGATATCCGGCCTTATTTCGAGTCAGGGCATCGCGGTGTCCATTCCACTTGAGGCCGCAAACTCAGGGTCCCTCTCACATACCTAGAGCTGAGAGAAGCCTTCTCTTGAGGTGCTTCTGGTAAGGTGGTATTCCTCTGGAGTCGAAGCCAGGGACTTACCTCTCATCTCGAGTTGATTTTTGGTCCACAGAGTTCTTTCGTGTTGCTACAGTGACCTCAGGATTCCTCTAGCCTTGAAACAGTGTTCTTGGGGTTTCTCTGGAGTGCCATGAAGGAAATCAAAGCTCCTTTCATGTGTGATGTGCAACACAGAATTGCTCTGCACGCAGTGCAGGGGAATCGGGCCTCATCTCGCGGCGAGGGGGAAGTCTCATGGTTTTTCTCGAGTTGCGGCGGAAACCTGGGGTATATTCTCGAGTTACGACGGGGATGGCCCTTCCACCCACGTGTTTCTTCAGCAACGTCAGGACTCCTGCCTAGTTGCGAGGGACAACTCTGGATTCTCCTCGAGGCTTGGCAGGGCAATTGGGACGCCTCTCCAGCTGAGGCGGGAGACCAAGTGTCCCTTTATAAGTGCCACAGGAATCCTGGGACTCCTATCAAGTTTCACGAGGAGTCAGGCATCGTCTCCTTTGGAGGCACTGATCTCCGCGTGCCTCTGGAGTTTTCAAAGGATGTGAGGCTATCGGTCGCGATGAGGTGGGGAACTAAGTCTTTCTCTGTGCTTTCCACAGGGGATTCAGACATCCTTTCGTCCTGGGAGATGCAAGACGAGACTGCATTGAAGTCACTGCAGGGATATCCGGCGTTATTTCGAGTCAGGGCATCGCGGTGTCCATTCCACTTGAGGCCGCAAACTCAGGGTCCCTCTCACATACCTAGAGCTGAGAGAAGCCTCCTCTTGAGGTGCTTGTGGTAAGGTGGTATTCCTCTGGAGACGAATCCAGGGACTAACCTCTCTTTTCGAGTTGATTTTTGGTCCACAGAGTTCTTTCGTGTTGCTACAGTGACCTCAGGATCCCTCTATCCTTGAAACAGTGTTCTTGGGGTTTCTCTGGAGTGCCATCAAGGAAATCAAGTCTCCTTTCATGTGTGATGTGCAAGACGGAATTGCTCTGCACGCAGTA
Organism: Cervus elaphus; assembly: GCF_910594005.1. Taxonomy (NCBI): domain Eukaryota; kingdom Metazoa; phylum Chordata; class Mammalia; order Artiodactyla; family Cervidae; genus Cervus; species Cervus elaphus. Next base: position 6,316,448 of record NW_025316779.1, read on the forward strand.
CAGGGGAATCGGGCCTCATCTCGCGGCGAGGGGGAAGTCTCATGGTTTTTCTCGAGTTGCGGCGGGAACCTGGGGTATATTCTCGAGTTACGACGGGGATGGCCCTTCCACCCACGTGTTTGTTCAGCCACGTCAGGACTCCTGCCTAGTTGCGAGGGACAACTCGGGATTCTCCTCGAGGCTTGGCAGGGCAATTGGAACGCCTCTCCAGCTGAGGCGGGAGACCAAGGGTCCCTTTCCACGTGCCACAAGAATCCTAGGACTCCTATCAAGTTTCACGAGGAGTCAGGCATCGTCTCCTTTGGAGGCACTGATCTCCGCGTACCTCTGGAGTTTTCAAAGGATGTGAGGGCTCCGGTCGCAATGATGTGTGGAACTAGGTCTTTCTCTGTGGTCTCCACAGGGAATTCAGACATCCTTTCTTCTTGGGAGATGCAAGACGAGCCTGCATTCAAGTCACTGCAGGGATATCCGGCCTTATTTCGAGTCAGGGCATCGCGGTTTCCATTCCACTTGAGGCCTCAAACTCAGGATCCCTCTCACATACCTAGAGCTGAGAGAAGCCTCCTCTTGAGGTGCTTGTGGTAAGGTGGTATTCCTCAGGAGTCGAAGCCATGGACTAACCTCTCATCTCGTGTTGATTTTGGGTCCACGGAGCTCTTTCGTGTTGCTACAGTGACCTCAGGATCCCTCTAGCCTTGAAACAGTGTTCTTGGGGTTTCTCTGGAGTGCCATGAAGGAAATCAAGGCTCCTTTCATGTGTGATGTGCAACACAGAATTGCTCTGCACGCAGTGCATGGGAATCGGGCCTCATCTCGCGGCGAGGGGGAAGTCTCATGGCTTTTCTCGAGTTGCGGCGGGAACCTGGGGTATATTCTCGAGTTACGACGGGAATGGCCCTTCCACCCACGTGTTTGTTCAGCCACGTCAGGACTCCTGCCTAGTTGCGAGGGACAACTCGGGATTCTCCTCGAGGTTTTGCAGGGCAATTGGGACGCCTCTCCAGCTGAGACGGGAGACCAAGGGTCCCTTTCCACGTGCCACAGGAATCCTGGGTCTCCTATCAAGTTTCACGAGGAGTCAGGCATCGTCTCCTTTGGAGGCACTGATCTCCGCGTACCTCTGGAGTTTTCAAAGGATGTGAGGCCTCCGGTCGCGATGAGGTGGGGAACTAGGTCTTTCTCTGTGGTCTCCACAGGGGATTCAGACACCCTTTCGTCTTGGGAGATGCAAGACGAGCCTGCATTCCAGTCACTGCAGGGATATCCGGCCTTATTTCGAGTCAGGGCATCGCGGTGTCCATTCCACTTGAGGCCGCAAACTCAGGGTCCCTCTCACATACCTAGAGCTGAGAGGAGCCTCCTCTTGAGGTGCTTGTGATAAAGTGGTATTCCTCAGGAGTCGAAGCCAGGGACTAACCTCTCATCTCGTGTTGATTCTTGGTCCACGGAGCTCTTTCGTGTTTCTACAGTGACCTCAGGATCCCTCTAGCCTTGAAACAGTGTTCTTGGGGTTTCTCTGGAATGCCATCAAGGAAATCAAGGCTCCTTTCATGTGTGATGTGCAACACGGAATTGCTCTGCACGCAGTGCAGGGGAAACGGGCCACATCTCGCGGCGAGGGGGAAGTCTCATGGTTTTTCTCGTTTTGCGGCGGGAACCTGGGGTATATTCTCGAGTTACGACGGGGATGGCCCTTCCACACACGTGTTTGTTCAGCCATGTCAGGACTCCTGCCTAGTTGCGAGGGACAACTCGGGATTCTCCTCGAGGCTTTGCAGGGCAATTGGGACGCCTCTCCAGCTGAGGCGGGAGACCAAGGGTCCCTTTCAACGTGCCACAGGAATCCTGGGTCTCCTATCAAGTTTCCCGAGGAGTCAGGCATCGTCTCCTATGGAGGCACTGATCTCCGCATACCTCTGGAGTTTTCAAAGGATTTGAGGCTTCCTGTCGCGATGAGGTGGGTAACTAGGTCTTTCTCTGTGGTCTCCACAGGGGATTCAGACACTCTTTCGTCTTGGGAGATGCAAGACGAGGCTGCATTCAAGTCACTGCAGGGATATCCGGCCTTATTTCGAGTCAGGGCATCGCGGTGTCCATTCCACTTGAGGCCGCAAACTCAGGGTCCCTCTCACATACCTAGAGCTGAGAGAAGCCTCCTCTTGAGGTGCTTCTGGTAAGGTGGTATTCCTCTGGAGTCGAAGCCAGGGACTTACCTCTCATCTCGAGTTGATTTTTGGTCCACAGAGTTCTTTCGTGTTGCTACAGTGACCTCAGGATCCCTCTAGCCTTGAAACAGTGTTCTTGGGGTTTCTCTGGAGTGCCATGAAGGAAATCAAAGCTCCTTTCATGTGTGATGTGCAACACAGAATTGCTCTGCACGCAGTGCAGGGGAATCGGGCCTCATCTCATGGCGAGGGGGAAGTCTCATGGTTTTTCTCGAGTTGCGGCGGAAACCTGGGGTATATTCTCGAGTTACGACGGGGATGGCCCTTCCACCCACGTGTTTCTTCAGCAACGTCAGGACTCCTGCCTAGTTGCGAGGGACAACTCTGGATTCTCCTCGAGTCTTGGCAGGGCAATTGGGACGCCTCTCCAGCTGAGGCGGGAGACCAAGTGTCCCTTTCCAAGTGCCACAGGAATCCTGGGACTCCTATCAAGTTTCACGAGGAGTCAGGCATCGTCTCCTTTGGAGGCACTGATCTCCGCGTGCCTCTGGAGTTTTCAAAGGATGTGAGGCTATCTTTCGCGATGAGGTGGGGAACTAAGTCTTTCTCTGTGCTTTCCACAGGGGATTCAGACATCCTTTCGTCCTGGGAGATCCAAGACGAGCCTGCATTGAAGTCACTGCAGGGATATCCGGCCTTATTTCGAGTCAGGGCATCGTGGTGTCCATTCCACTTGAGGCCGCAAACTCAGGGTCCCTCTCACATACCTAGAGCTGAGAGAAGCCTCCTCTTGAGGTGCTTGTGGTAAGGTGGTATTCCTCTGGAGACGAATCCAGGGACTAACCTCTCTTTTCGAGTTGATTTTTGGTCCACAGAGTTCTTTCGTGTTGCTACAGTGACCTCAGGATCCCTCTATCCTTGAAACAGTGTTCTTGGGGTTTCTCTGGAGTGCCATCAAGGAAATCAAGGCTCCTTTCATGTGTGATGTGCAAGACGGAATTGCTCTGCACGCAGTACAGGGGAATCGGGCCTCATCTCGCATCGAGGGGGAAGTCTCATGGTTTTTCTCGAGTTGCGGCGGGAACCTGGGGTATATTCTCGAGTTACGACGGGGATGGCCCTTCCACCCACGTGTTTGTTCAGCCACGTCAGGACTCCTGCCTAGTTGCGAGGGACAACTCGGGATTCTCCTCGAGGCTTGGCAGGGCAATTGGAACGCCTCTCCAGCTGAGGCGGGAGACCAAGGGTCCCTTTCCACGTGCCACAAGAATCCTAGGACTCCTATCAAGTTTCACGAGGAGTCAGGCATCGTCTCCTTTGGAGCTACTGATCTCCGCGTACCTCTGGAGTTTTCAAAGGATGTGAGGGCTCCGGTCGCAATGATGTGTGGAACTAGGTGTTTCTCTGTGGTCTCCACAGGGAATTCAGACATCCTTTCTTTTTGGGAGATGCAAGACGAGCCTGCATTCAAGTCACTGCAGGGATATCCGGCCTTATTTCGAGTCAGGGCATCGCGGTGTCCATTCCACTTGAGGCCTCAAACTCAGGATCCCTCTCACATACCTAGAGCTGAGAGAAGCCTCCTCTTGAGGTGCTTGTGGTAAGGTGGTATTCCTCAGGAGTCGAAGCCATGGACTAACCTCTCATCTCGTGTTGATTTTGGGTCCACGGAGCTCTTTCGTTTTGCTACAGTGACCTCAGGATCCCTCTAGCCTTGAAACAGTGTTCTTGGGGTTTCTCTGGAGTGCCATGAAGGAAATCAAGGCTCCTTTCATGTGTGATGTGCAACACAAAATTGCTCTGCACGCAGTGCAGGGGAATCGGGCCTCATCTCGCGGCGAGGGGGAAGTCTCATGGCTTTTCTCGAGTTGCGGCGGGAACCTGGGGTATATTCTCGAGTTACGACGGGGATGGCCCTTCCACCCACGTGTTTGTTCAGCCACGTCAGGACTCCTGCCTAGTTGCGAGGGACAACTCGGGATTCTCCTCGAGGTTTTGCAGGGCAATTGGGACGCCTCTCCAGCTGAGACGGGAGACCAAGGGTCCGTTTCCACGTGCCACAGGAATCCTGGGTCTCCTATCAAGTTTCACGATGACTCAGGCATCGTCTCCTTTGGAGGCACTGATCTCCGCGTACCTCTGGAGTTTTCAAAGGATTTAAGGCCTCCTGTCGCGATGAGGTGGGGAACTAGGTCTTTCTCTGTGGTCTCCACAGGGGATTCAGACACCCTTTCGTCTTGGGAGATGCAAGACGAGCCTGCATTCCAGTCACTGCAGGGATATCCGGCCTTATTTCGAGTCAGGTCATCGTGGTGTCCATTCCACTTGAGGCCGCAAACTCAGGGTCCCTCTCACATACTTAGAGCTGAGAGAAGCCTCCTCTTGAGGTGCTTGTGGTAAGGTGGTATACCTCTGGAGTCGAAGCTAGGGACTAACCTCTCATCTCGAGTTGATTTTTGGTCCACGGAGCTCTTTCGTGTTGCTACAATGACCCCAGGATCCCTCTAGCCTTGAAACAGTGTTCTTGGGGTTTCTCTGGAGTGCCATGAAGGAAATCAAGGCTCCTTTCATGTGTGATGTGCAACACAGAATTGCTCTGCACGCAGTGCAGGGGAATCGGGCCTCATCTCGCGGCGAGGGGGAAGTCTCATGGTTTTTCTCGAGTTGCGGCGGGAACCTGGGGTATATTCTCGAGTTACGACGGGGATGGCCCTTCCACACACGTGTTTGTTCAGCCACGTCAGGACTCTTGCCTAGTTGCGAGACACAACTCGGGATTCTCCTCGAGGCTTGGCAAGGCAATTGGGACGCCTCTCCAGCTGAGGCGGGAGACCAAGGGTCCCTTTCCACGTGCCACAGGAATCCTGGGACTCCTATCAAGTTTCACGAGGAGTCAGGCATCGTCTCCTTTGGAGGCACTGATCTCCGCGTACCTCTGGAGTTTTCAAAGGATGTGAGGCCTCCGGTCCCGATGAGGTGGGGAACTAGGTCTTTCTCTGTGGTCTCCACAGGGGATTCAGACATCCTTTCATCTTGGGAGATGCAAGACGAGCCTGCATTCAAGTCACTGCAGGGATATCCAGCCTTATTTCGCGTCAGGGCATCGCGGTGTCCATTCCACTTGAGGCCGCAAACTCAGGGTCCCTCTCACATACCTAGAGCTGAGAGAAACCTCCTCTTGAGGTGCTTGTGGTAAGGTGGTATTCCTCTGGAGTCGAAGCCTGGGACTAACCTCTCATCTCGAGTTGATTTTTGGCCCACGGAGCTCTTTCGTGTTGCTACGGTGACCTCAGGATCCCTCTAGCCTTGAAACAGTGTTCTTGGGGTTTCTCTGGAGTGCCATCAAGGAAATCAAGGCTCCTTTCATGTGTGATGTGCAACACGGAATTGCTCTGCACGCAGTGCAGGGGAATCGGGCCTCATCTCGCGGCGAGGGGGAAGTCTCATTGTTTTTCTCGAGTTGCGGCGGGAACCTGGGGTATATTCTCGAGTTACGACGGGGATGGCCCTACCACCCACGTGTTTCTTCAGCGACGTCAGGACTCCTGCCTAGTTGCGAGGGACAACTCTGGATTCTCCTCGAGGCTTGGCAGGGCAATTGGGACGCCTCTCCAGCTGAGGCGGGAGACCAAGTGTCCCTTTCCAAGTGCCACAGAAATCCTGGGACTCCTATCAAGTTTCACGAGGAGTCAGGCATCGTCTCCTTTGGAGGCCCTGATCTCCGCGTACCTCTAGAGCTTTCAAAGGATGTGAGGCTATCGGTCGCGATGAGGTGGGGAACAAAGTCTTTCTCTGTGCTTTCCACAGGGGATTCAGACATCCTTTCGTCCTGGGAGATGCAAGACGAGCCTGCATTGAAGTCACTGCAGGGATATCCGGCCTTATTTCGAGTCAGGGCATCGCGTTGTCCATTCCACTTGAGGCCGCAAACTCAGGGTCCCTCTCACATACCTAGAGCTGAGAGAAGCCTCCTCTTGAGGTGCTTGTGGTAAGGTGGTATTCCTCTGGAGACGAATCCAGGGACTAACCTCTCTTTTCGAGTTGATTTTTGGTCCACAGAGTTCTTTCGTGTTGCTACAGTGACCTCAGGATCCCTCTTGCCTTGAAACAGTGTTCTTGGGGTTTCTCTGGAGTGCCATCAAGGAAATCAAGGCTCCTTTCAAGTGTGATGTGCAAGACGGAATTGCTCTGCACGCAGTACAGGGGAATCGGGCCTCATCTCGCATCGAGGGGGAAGTCTCATGGTTTTTCTCGAGTTGCGGCGGGAACCTGGGGTATATTCTCGAGTTACGACGGGGATGGCCCTTCCACACACGTGTTTGTTCAGCCACGTCAGGACTCCTGCCTAGTTGCGAGGGACAACTCGGGATTCTCCTCGAGGCTAGGCAGGGCAATTGGAACGCCTCTCCAGCTGAGGCGGGAGACCAAGGGTCCGTTTCCACGTGCCACAAGAATCCTGGGACTCCTATCAAGTTTCACGAGGAGTCAGGCATCGTCTCTTTTGGAGGCACTGATCTCCGCGTACCTCTGGAGTTTTCAAAGGATGTGAGGCCTCCGGTCGCGATGAGGTGGGGAACTAGGTGTTTCTCTGTGGTCTCCACAGGGGATTCAGACATCCTTTCTTCTTAGGAGATGCAAGACGAGCCTGCATTCAAGTCACTGCAGGGATATCCGGCCTTATTTCAAGTCAGGGCATCGCGGTGTCCATTCCACTTGAGGCCGCAAACTCAGGATCCCTCTCACACACCTAGAGCTGAGAGAAGCCTCCTCTTGAGGTGCTTGTGGTAAGGTGGTATTCCTCAGGAGTCGAAGCCAGGGACTAACCTCTCATCTCGTGTTGATTCTTGGTCCACGGAGCTCTTTCGTGTTGCTACAGTGACCTCAGGATCCCTCTAGCCTTGAAACAGTGTTCTTGGGGTTTCTCTGGAGTTCCATTAAGGAAATCAAGGCTCCTTTCATGTGTGATGTGCAAGACGGAATTGCTCTGCACGCAGTGCAGGGGAATCGGGCCTCATCTCGCGGCGAGGGGGAAGTCTCATGGTTTTTCTCGAGTTGCAGCGGGAACCTGGGGTATATTCTCGAGTTACGACGGGGATGGCCCTTCCACCCACGTGTTTCTTCAGCGACGTCAGGACTCCTGCCTAGTTGCGAGGGACAACTCGGGATTCTCCTCGAGGCTTTGCAGGGCAATTGGGACGCCTCTCCAGCTGAGACGGGAGACCAAGGGTCCCTTTCCACGTGCTACAGGAATCCTGGGTCTCCTATCAAGTTTCACCAGGAGTCAGGCATCGTCTCCTTTGGAGGCACTGATCTCCGCATACCTCTGGAGTTTTCAAAGGTTTGAGGCCTCCTGTCGCGATGAGGTGGGGAACTAGGTCTTTCTCTGTGGTCTCCACAGGGGATTCAGACACCCTTTCGTCTTGGGAGATGCAAGACGAGCCTGCATTCCAGTCACTGCATTGATATCCGGCTTTATTTCGAGTCAGGGCATCGTGGTGTCCATTTCACTTGAGGCCGCAAACTCAGGGTCCCTCTCACATACCTAGAGCTGAGAGAAGCCTCCTCTTGAGGTGCTTGTGGTAAGGTGGTATTCCTCTGGAGTCGAAGCCAGGGACTAACCTCTCATCTCGAGTTGATTTTTGGTCCACGGAGCTCTTTCGTGTTGCTACAGTGACCTCAGGATCCCTCTATCCTTGAAACAGTGTTCTTGGGATTTCTCTGGAGTGCCATGAAGGAAATCAAGGCTCCTTTCATGTGTGATGTGCAACACAGAATTGCTGTTCATGCAGTGCAGGGGAATCGGGCCTCATCTCGCGGCGAAGGGGAAGTCTCATGGTTTTTCTCGAGTTGCGGCGGGAACCTGGGGTATATTCTCGAGTTACGACGGGGATGGCCCTTCCACACACGTGTTTGTTCAGAGACGTCAGGACTCTTGCATAGTTGCGAGACACAACTCGGGATTCTCCTCGAGGCTTTTCAAGGCAATTGGGACGCCTCTCCAGCTGAGGCGGGAGACCAAGGGTCCCTTTCCACGTGCCACAGGAATCCTGGGTCTCCTATCAAGTTTCACGAGGAGTCAGGCATCGTCTCCTTTGGAGGCACTGATCTCCGCGTACCTCTGGAGTTTTCAAAGGATGTGAGGCCTCCGGTCGCGATGAGGTGGGGAACTAGGTCTTTCTCTGTGGTCTCCACAGGGGATTCAGACATCCTTTCATCTTGGGAGATGCAAGACGAGCCTGCATTTAAGTCACTGCAGGGATATCCAGCCTTATTTCGCGTCAGGGCATCGCGGTGTCCATTCCACTTGAGGCCGCAAAATCAGGGTCCCTCTCACATACCTAGAGCTGAGAGAAGCCTCCTCTTGAGGTGCTTGTGGTAAGGTGGTATTCCTCTGGAGTCGAAGCCAGGGACTAACCTCTCATCTCGAGTTGATTTTTGGCCCACGGAGCTCTTTCGTGTTGCTACAGTGACTTCAGGATCCCTCTAGCCTTGAAACAGTGTTCTTGGGGTTTCTCTGGAGTGCCATCAAGGAAATCAAGGCTCCTTTCATGTGTGATGTGCAAGACGGAATTGCTCTGCACGCAGTACAGGGGAATCGGGCCTCATCTCGCATCGAGGGAGAAGTCTCATGGTTTTTCTCGAGTTGCGGCGGGAACCTGGGGTATATTCTCGAGTTACGACGGGGATGGCCCTTCCACCCACGTGTTTGTTCAGCCACGTCAGGACTCCTGCCTAGTTGCGAGGGACAACTCGGGATTCTCCTCGAGGCTTGGCAGGGCAATTGGAACGCCTCTCCAGCTGAGGCAGGAGACCAAGTGTCCCTTTCCACGTGCCACAAGAATCCTGGGACTCCTATCAAGTTTCACGAGGAGTCAGGCATCGTCTCCTTTGGAGGCACTGATCTCCGCGTACCTCTGGAGTTTTCAAAGGATGTGAGGCCTGCGGTCGCGATGAGGTGGGGAACTAGGTGTTTCTCTGTGGTCTCCACAGGGGATTCAGACATCCTTTCTTCTTGGGAGATGCAAGACGAGCCTGCATTCAAGTCACTGCAGGGATATCCGGCCTTATTTCGAGTCAGGGCATCGCGGTGTCCATTCCACTTGAGGCCGCAAACTCAGGGTCCCTCTCACATACCTAGAGCTGAGAGAAGCCTCCTCTTGAGGTGCTTGTGGTAAGGTGGTATTCCTCTGGAGTCGAAGCTAGGGACTAACCTCTCATCTCGAGTTGATTTTTGGTCCACGGAGCTCTTTCGTGTTGCTACAGTGACCTCAGGATCCCTCTAGCCTTGAAACAGTGTTCTTGGGGTTTCTCTGGAGTGCCATGAAGGAAGTCAAGGCTCCTTTCATGTGTGATGTGCAACACAGAATTGCTCTGCACGTAGTGCAGGGGAATCGGGCCTCATCTCGCGGCGAGGGGGAAGTCTCATGGTTTTTCTCGAGTTGCGGCGGGAACCTGGGGTATATTCTCGAGTTACGACGGGGATGGCCCTTCCACACACGTGTTTGTTCAGCCACGTCAGGACTCTTGCCTAGTTGCGAGACACAACTCGGGATTCTCCTCGAGGCTTGGCAAGGCAATTGGGACGCCTCTCCAGCTGAGGCGGGAGACCAAGGGTCCCTTTCCACGTGCCACAGGAATCCTGGGACTCCTATCAAGTTTCACGAGGAGTCAGGCATCGTCTCCTTTGGAGGCACTGATCTCCGCGTACCTCTGGAGTTTTCAAAGGATGTGAGGCCTCCGGTCCCGATGAGGTGGGGAACTAGGTCTTTCTCTGTGGTCTCCACAGGGGATTCAGACATCCTTTCATCTTGGGAGATGCAAGACGAGCCTGCATTCAAGTCACTGCAGGGATATCCAGCCTTATTTCGCGTCAGGGCATCGCGGTGTCCATTCCACTTGAGGCCGCAAACTCAGGGTCCCTCTCACATACCTAGAGCTGAGAGAAACCTCCTCTTGAGGTGCTTGTGGTAAGGTGGTATTCCTCTGGAGTCGAAGCCTGGGACTAACCTCTCATCTCGAGTTGATTTTTGGCCCACGGAGCTCTTTCGTGTTGCTACGGTGACCTCAGGATCCCTCTAGCCTTGAAACAGTGTTCTTGGGGTTTCTCTGGAGTGCCATCAAGGAAATCAAGGCTCCTTTCATGTGTGATGTGCAACACGGAATTGCTCTGCACGCAGTGCAGGGGAATCGGGCCTCATCTCGCGGCGAGGGGGAAGTCTCATTGTTTTTCTCGAGTTGCGGCGGGAACCTGGGGTATATTCTCGAGTTACGACGGGGATGGCCCTACCACCCACGTGTTTCTTCAGCGACGTCAGGACTCCTGCCTAGTTGCGAGGGACAACTCTGGATTCTCCTCGAGGCTTGGCAGGGCAATTGGGACGCCTCTCCAGCTGAGGCGGGAGACCAAGTGTCCCTTTCCAAGTGCCACAGAAATCCTGGGACTCCTATCAAGTTTCACGAGGAGTCAGGCATCGTCTCCTTTGGAGGCCCTGATCTCCGCGTACCTCTAGAGCTTTCAAAGGATGTGAGGCTATCGGTCGCGATGAGGTGGGGAACAAAGTCTTTCTCTGTGCTTTCCACAGGGGATTCAGACATCCTTTCGTCCTGGGAGATGCAAGACGAGCCTGCATTGAAGTCACTGCAGGGATATCCGGCCTTATTTCGAGTCAGGGCATCGCGTTGTCCATTCCACTTGAGGCCGCAAACTCAGGGTCCCTCTCACATACCTAGAGCTGAGAGAAGCCTCCTCTTGAGGTGCTTGTGGTAAGGTGGTATTCCTCTGGAGACGAATCCAGGGACTAACCTCTCTTTTCGAGTTGATTTTTGGTCCACAGAGTTCTTTCGTGTTGCTACAGTGACCTCAGGATCCCTCTTGCCTTGAAACAGTGTTCTTGGGGTTTCTCTGGAGTGCCATCAAGGAAATCAAGGCTCCTTTCAAGTGTGATGTGCAAGACGGAATTGCTCTGCACGCAGTACAGGGGAATCGGGCCTCATCTCGCATCGAGGGGGAAGTCTCATGGTTTTTCTCGAGTTGCGGCGGGAACCTGGGGTATATTCTCGAGTTACGACGGGGATGGCCCTTCCACACACGTGTTTGTTCAGCCACGTCAGGACTCCTGCCTAGTTGCGAGGGACAACTCGGGATTCTCCTCGAGGCTAGGCAGGGCAATTGGAACGCCTCTCCAGCTGAGGCGGGAGACCAAGGGTCCGTTTCCACGTGCCACAAGAATCCTGGGACTCCTATCAAGTTTCACGAGGAGTCAGGCATCGTCTCTTTTGGAGGCACTGATCTCCGCGTACCTCTGGAGTTTTCAAAGGATGTGAGGCCTCCGGTCGCGATGAGGTGGGGAACTAGGTGTTTCTCTGTGGTCTCCACAGGGGATTCAGACATCCTTTCTTCTTAGGAGATGCAAGACGAGCCTGCATTCAAGTCACTGCAGGGATATCCGGCCTTATTTCAAGTCAGGGCATCGCGGTGTCCATTCCACTTGAGGCCGCAAACTCAGGATCCCTCTCACACACCTAGAGCTGAGAGAAGCCTCCTCTTGAGGTGCTTGTGGTAAGGTGGTATTCCTCAGGAGTCGAAGCCAGGGACTAACCTCTCATCTCGTGTTGATTCTTGGTCCACGGAGCTCTTTCGTGTTGCTACAGTGACCTCAGGATCCCTCTAGCCTTGAAACAGTGTTCTTGGGGTTTCTCTGGAGTTCCATTAAGGAAATCAAGGCTCCTTTCATGTGTGATGTGCAAGACGGAATTGCTCTGCACGCAGTGCAGGGGAATCGGGCCTCATCTCGCGGCGAGGGGGAAGTCTCATGGTTTTTCTCGAGTTGCAGCGGGAACCTGGGGTATATTCTCGAGTTACGACGGGGATGGCCCTTCCACCCACGTGTTTCTTCAGCGACGTCAGGACTCCTGCCTAGTTGCGAGGGACAACTCGGGATTCTCCTCGAGGCTTTGCAGGGCAATTGGGACGCCTCTCCAGCTGAGACGGGAGACCAAGGGTCCCTTTCCACGTGCTACAGGAATCCTGGGTCTCCTATCAAGTTTCACCAGGAGTCAGGCATCGTCTCCTTTGGAGGCACTGATCTCCGCATACCTCTGGAGTTTTCAAAGGTTTGAGGCCTCCTGTCGCGATGAGGTGGGGAACTAGGTCTTTCTCTGTGGTCTCCACAGGGGATTCAGACACCCTTTCGTCTTGGGAGATGCAAGACGAGCCTGCATTCCAGTCACTGCATTGATATCCGGCTTTATTTCGAGTCAGGGCATCGTGGTGTCCATTTCACTTGAGGCCGCAAACTCAGGGTCCCTCTCACATACCTAGAGCTGAGAGAAGCCTCCTCTTGAGGTGCTTGTGGTAAGGTGGTATTCCTCTGGAGTCGAAGCCAGGGACTAACCTCTCATCTCGAGTTGATTTTTGGTCCACGGAGCTCTTTCGTGTTGCTACAGTGACCTCAGGATCCCTCTATCCTTGAAACAGTGTTCTTGGGATTTCTCTGGAGTGCCATGAAGGAAATCAAGGCTCCTTTCATGTGTGATGTGCAACACAGAATTGCTGTTCATGCAGTGCAGGGGAATCGGGCCTCATCTCGCGGCGAAGGGGAAGTCTCATGGTTTTTCTCGAGTTGCGGCGGGAACCTGGGGTATATTCTCGAGTTACGACGGGGATGGCCCTTCCACACACGTGTTTGTTCAGAGACGTCAGGACTCTTGCATAGTTGCGAGACACAACTCGGGATTCTCCTCGAGGCTTTTCAAGGCAATTGGGACGCCTCTCCAGCTGAGGCGGGAGACCAAGGGTCCCTTTCCACGTGCCACAGGAATCCTGGGTCTCCTATCAAGTTTCACGAGGAGTCAGGCATCGTCTCCTTTGGAGGCACTGATCTCCGCGTACCTCTGGAGTTTTCAAAGGATGTGAGGCCTCCGGTCGCGATGAGGTGGGGAACTAGGTCTTTCTCTGTGGTCTCCACAGGGGATTCAGACATCCTTTCATCTTGGGAGATGCAAGACGAGCCTGCATTTAAGTCACTGCAGGGATATCCAGCCTTATTTCGCGTCAGGGCATCGCGGTGTCCATTCCACTTGAGGCCGCAAAATCAGGGTCCCTCTCACATACCTAGAGCTGAGAGAAGCCTCCTCTTGAGGTGCTTGTGGTAAGGTGGTATTCCTCTGGAGTCGAAGCCAGGGACTAACCTCTCATCTCGAGTTGATTTTTGGCCCACGGAGCTCTTTCGTGTTGCTACAGTGACTTCAGGATCCCTCTAGCCTTGAAACAGTGTTCTTGGGGTTTCTCTGGAGTGCCATCAAGGAAATCAAGGCTCCTTTCATGTGTGATGTGCAAGACGGAATTGCTCTGCACGCAGTACAGGGGAATCGGGCCTCATCTCGCATCGAGGGAGAAGTCTCATGGTTTTTCTCGAGTTGCGGCGGGAACCTGGGGTATATTCTCGAGTTACGACGGGGATGGCCCTTCCACCCACGTGTTTGTTCAGCCACGTCAGGACTCCTGCCTAGTTGCGAGGGACAACTCGGGATTCTCCTCGAGGCTTGGCAGGGCAATTGGAACGCCTCTCCAGCTGAGGCAGGAGACCAAGTGTCCCTTTCCACGTGCCACAAGAATCCTGGGACTCCTATCAAGTTTCACGAGGAGTCAGGCATCGTCTCCTTTGGAGGCACTGATCTCCGCGTACCTCTGGAGTTTTCAAAGGATGTGAGGCCTGCGGTCGCGATGAGGTGGGGAACTAGGTGTTTCTCTGTGGTCTCCACAGGGGATTCAGACATCCTTTCTTCTTGGGAGATGCAAGACGAGCCTGCATTCAAGTCACTGCAGGGATATCCGGCCTTATTTCGAGTCAGGGCATCGCGGTGTCCATTCCACTTGAGGCCGCAAACTCAGGGTCCCTCTCACATACCTAGAGCTGAGAGAAGCCTCCTCTTGAGGTGCTTGTGGTAAGGTGGTATTCCTCTGGAGTCGAAGCTAGGGACTAACCTCTCATCTCGAGTTGATTTTTGGTCCACGGAGCTCTTTCGTGTTGATACAGTGACCTCAGGATCCCTCTAGCCTTGAAACAGTGTTCTTGGGGTTTCTCTGGAGTGCCATGAAGGAAGTCAAGGCTCCTTTCATGTGTGATGTGCAACACAGAATTGCTCTGCACGTAGTGCAGGGGAATCGGGCCTCATCTCGCGGCGAGGGGGAAGTCTCATGGTTTTTCTCGAGTTGCGGCGGGAACCTGGGGTATATTCTCGAGTTACGACGGGGATGGCCCTTCCACACACGTGTTTGTTCAGCCACGTCAGGACTCTTGCCTAGTTGCGAGACACAACTCGGGATTCTCCTCGAGGTTTGGCAAGGCAATTGGGACGCCTCTCCAGCTGAGGCGGGAGACCAAGGGTCCCTTTCCACGTGCCACAGGAATCCTGGGACTCCTATCAAGTTTCACGAGGAGTCAGGCATCGTCTCCTTTGGAGGCACTGATCTCCGCGTACCTCTGGAGTTTTCAAAGGATGTGAGGCCTCCGGTCCCGATGAGGTGGGAAACTAGGTCTTTCTCTGTGGTCTCCACAGGGGATTCAGACATCCTTTCATCTTGGGAGATGCAAGACGAGCCTGCATTCAAGTCACTGCAGGAATATCCAGCCTTATTTCGCGTCAGGGCATCGCGGTGTCCATTCCAATTGAGGCCGCAAACTCAGGGTCCCTCTCACATACCTAGAGCTGAGAGAAGCCTCCTCTTGAGGTGCTTGTGGTAAGGTGGTATTCCTCTGGAGTCGAAGCCAGGGACTAACCTCTCATCTCGAGTTGATTTTTGGCCCACGGAGCTCTTTAGTGTTGCTACGGTGACCTCGGATCCCTCTAGCCTTGAAACAGTGTTCTTGGGGTTTCTCTGGAGTGCCATCAAGGAAATCAAGGCTCCTTTCATGTGTGATGTGCAACACGGAATTGCTCTGCACGCAGTGCAGGGGAATCGGGCCTCATCTCGCGGCGAGGGGGAAGTCTCATTGTTTTTCTCGAGTTGCGGCGGGAACCTGGGGTATATTCTCGAGTTACGACGGGGATGGCCCTTCCACCCACGTGTTTCTTCAGTGACGTCAGGACTCCTGCCTAGTTGCGAGGGACAACTCTGGATTCTCCTCGAGGCTTGGCAGGGCAATTGGGACGCCTCTCCAGCTGAGACGGGAGACCAAGTGTCCCTTTCCAAGTGCCACAGGAATCCTGGGACTCCTATCAACTTTCACGAGGAGTCAGGCATCGTCTCCTTTGGAGGCACTGATCTCCGCGTACCTCTTGAGCTTTCAAAGGATGTGAGGCTATCGGTCGCGATGAGGTGGGGAACAAAGTCTTTCTCTGTGCTTTCCACAGGGGATTCAGACATCCTTTCGTCCTGGGAGATGCAAGACGAGCCTGCATTGAAGTCACTGCAGGGATATCCGGCCTTATTTCGAGTCAGGGCATCGCGGTGTCCATTCCACTTGAGGCCGCAAACTCAGGGTCCCTCTCACATACCTAGAGCTGAGAGAAGCCTCCTCTTGAGGTGCTTGTGGTAAGGTGGTATTCCTCAGGAGTCGAAGCCAGGGACTAATCTCTCATCTCTTGTTGAATCTTGGTCCACGGAGCTCTTTCGTGTTGCTACAGTGACCTCAGGATCCCTCTAGCCTAGAAACAGTGTTCTTGGTGTTTCTCTGGAGTTCCATCAAGGAAATCAAGGCTCCTTTCATGTGTGATGTGCAACATGGAATTGCTCTGCACGCAGTGCAGGGGAATCGGGCCTCATCTCGCGGCGAGGGGGAAGTCTCATGGTTTTTCTCGAGTTGCAGCGGGAACCTGGGGTATATTCTCGAGTTTCGACGGGGATGGCCCTTCCACCCTCGTGTTTCTTCAGCGACGTCAGGACTCCTGCCTAGTTGCGAGGGACAACTCGGGATTCTCCTCGAGGCTTTGCAGGGCAATTGGGACGCCTCTCCAGCTGAGGCGGGAGACCAAGGGTCCCTTTCCACGTGCCACAGGAATCCTGGGTCTCCTATCAAGTTTCACCAGGAGTCAGGCATCGTCTCCTTTGGAGGCACTGATCTCCGCATACCTCTGGAGTTTTCAAAGGATTTGAGGCCTCCTGTCGCGATGAGGTGGGGAACTAGGTCTTTCTCTGTGGTCTCCACAGGGGATTCAGACATCCTTTCATCTTGGGAGATGCAAGACGAGCCTGCATTCAAGTCACTGCAGGGATATCCAGCCTTATTTCGCGTCAGGGCATCGCGGTGTCCATTCCACTTGAGGCCGCAAACTCAGGGTCCCTCTCACATACCTAGAGCTGAGAGAAGCCTCCTCTTGAGGTGCTTGTGGTAAGGTGGTATTCCTCTGGAGTCGAAGCCAGGGACTAACCTCTCATCTCGAGTTGATTTTTGGCCCACGGAGCTCTTTCGTGTTGCTACAGTGACCTCATGATCCCTCTAGCCTTGAAACAGTGTTCTTGGGGTTTCTCTGGAGTGCCATCAAGGAAATCAAGGCTCCTTTCATGTGTGATGTGCAACACGGAATTGCTCTGCACGCAGTGCAGGGGAATCGGGCCTCATCTCGCGGCGAGGGGGAAGTCTCATGGTTTTTCTCGAGTTGCGGCGGGAACCTGGGGTATATTCTCGAGTTACGACGGGGATGGCCCTTCCACCCACGTGTTTCTTCAGCGACGGCAGGACTCCTGCCTAGTTGCGAGAAACAACTCTGGATTCTCCTCGAGGCTTGGCAGGGCAATTGGGACGCCTCTCCAGCTGAGGCGGGAGACCAAGTGTCCCTTTCCAAGTGCCACAGGAATCCTGGGACTCCTATCAAGTTTCACGAGGAGTCAGGCATCGTCTCCTTTGGAGGCACTGATCTCCGCGTACCTCTGGAGTTTTCAAAGGATGTGAGGCCTCTGGTCGCAATGAGGTGGGGAACTAGGTGTTTCTCTGTGGTCTCCACAGGGGATTCAGACATCCTTTCTTCTTGGGAGATGCAAGACGAGCCTGCATTGAAGTCACTGCAGGGATATCCGGCCTTATTTCGAGTCAGGGCATCGCGGTGTCCATTCCACTTGAGGCCGCAAACTCAGGGTCCCTCTCACATACCTAGAGCTGAGAGAAGCCACCTCTTGAGGTGCTTGTGGTAAGGTTGTATTCCTCTGGAGTCGAAGCCAGGGACTAACCTCTCATCTCGAGTTGATTTTTGGCCCACGGAGCTCTTTCGTGTTGCTACAGTGACCTCAGGATCCCTCTAGCCTTGAAACAGTGTTCTTGGGGTTTCTCTGCAGTGCCATCAAGGAAATCAAGGCTCCTTTCATGTGTGATGTGCAACACAGAATTGCTCTGCAAGCAGTGAAGGGAAATCGGGCCTTATCTCGCGGCGAGGGGGAAGTCTCATGGTTTTCTCGAGTTGCGGCGGGAACCTGGGGTATATTCTCGAGTTACGACGGGGATGGCCCTTCCACACACGTGTTTGTTCACCCATGTCAGGACTCTTGCCTAGTTGCGAGACACAACTCGGGATTCTCCTCGAGGCTTGGCAAGGCAATTGGGACGCCTCTCCAGCTGAGGCGGTAGACCAAGGGTCCCTTTCCACGTGCCACAGGAATCCTGGGACTCCTATCAAGTTTCACGAGGAGTCAGGGATAGTCTCCTTTGGAGGCACAGATCTCCGCGTACCTCTGGAGTTTTCAAAGGATGTGAGGCCTCCGGTCGCGATGAGGTGGGGAACTAGGTGTTTCTCTGTGGTCTCCACAGGGGATTCAGACATCCTTTCATCTTGGGAGATGCAAGACGAGCCTGCATTCAAGTCACTGCAGGGATATCCAGCCTTATTTCGCGTCAGGGCATTGCGGTGTCCATTCCACTTGAGGCCGCAAACTCAGGGTCCCTCTCACATACCTAGAGCTGAGAGAAGCCTCCTCTTGAGGTGCTTGTGGTAAGGTGGTATTCCTCTGGAGTCGAAGCCAGGGACTAACCTCTCATCTCGAGTTGATTTTTGGCCCACGGAGCTCTTTCGTGTTGCTACAGTGACCTCAGGATCCCTCTAGCCTTGAAACAGTGTTCTTGGGGTTTCTCTGGAGTGCCATCAAGGAAATCAAGGCTCCTTTCATGTGTGATGTGCAACACCGAATTGCTCTGCATGCAGTGCAGGGGAATCGGGCCTCATCTCGCGGCGAGGGGGAAGTCTCATGGTTTTTCTCGAGTTGCGGCGGGAACCTGGGGTATATTCTCTAGTTACGACGGGGATGGCCCTTCCACCCACGTGTTTGTTCAGCCACGTCAGGACTCCTGCCTAGTTGCGAGGGACAACTCGGGATTCTCCTCGAGGCTTGGCAGGGCAATTGGGACGCCTCTCCAGCTGAGGCGGGAGACCAAGTGTCCCTTTCCAAGTGCCACAGGAATCCTGGGACTCCTATCAAGTTTCACGAGGAGTCAGGCATCGTCTCCTTTGGAGGCACTGATCTCCGCGTACCTCTGGAGTTTTCAAAGGATGTGAGGCTATCGGTCGCAATGAGGTGGGGAACTAAGTCTTTCTCTGTGCTTTCCACAGGGGATTCAGACATCCTTTCGTCCTGGGAGATGCAAGACGAGCCTGCATTGAAGTCACTGCAGGGATATCCGGCCTTATTTCGAGTCAGGGCATCGCGGTGTCCATTCCACTTGAGGCCGCAAACTCAGGGTCCCTCTCACATACCTAGAGCTGAGAGAAGCCTCCTCTTGGGGTGCTTGTGGTAAGGTGGTATTCCTCTGGAGATGAATCCAGGGACTAACCTCTCTTTTCGAGTTGATTTTTGGTCCACAGAGTTCTTTTGTGTTGCTACAGTGACCTCAGGATCCCTCTATCCTTGAAACAGTGTTCTTGGGGTTTCTCTGGAGTTCCATCAAGGAAATCAAGGCTCCTTTCATGTGTGATGTGCAAGACGGAATTGCTCTGCACGCAGTACAGGGGAATCGGGCCTCATTTCGAATCCAGGGGGAAGTCTCATGGTTTTTCACGAGTTGCGGCGGGAACCTGGGGTATATTCTCGAGTTACGACGGGGATGGCCCTTCCACCCACGTGTTTGTTCAGCCACGTCAGGACTCCTGCCTAGTTGCGAGGGACAACTCTGGATTCTCCTCGAAGCTTGGCAGGGCAATTGGGACGCCTCTCCAGCTGAGGCGGGAGACCAAGGGTCCCTTTCCACGTGCCACAGGAATCCTGGGACTCCTATCAAGTTTCACGAGGAGTCAGGCATCGTCTCCTTTGGAGGCACTGATCTCCGCGTACCTCTGGAGTTTTCAAAGGATGTGAGGCCTCCGGTCGCGATGAGGTGGGGAACTAGGTGTTTCTCTGTGGTCTCCACAGGGGATTCAGACATCCTTTCTTCTTGGGAGATGCAAGACGAGCCTGCATTGAAGTCACTGCAGGGATATCCGACCTTATTTCGAGTCAGGGCATCGCGGTGTCCATTCCACTTGAGGCCGCAAACTCAGGATCCCTCTCACATACCTAGAGCTGAGAGAAGCCTCCTCTTGAGGAGCTTGTGGTAAGGTGGTATTCCTCAGGAGTCGAAGCCAGGGACTAACCTCTCATCTCGTGTTGATTCTTGGTCCACGGAGCTCTTTCGTGTTGCTAAAGTGACCTCAGGATCCCTCTAGCCTTGAAACAGTGTTCTTGGGGTTTCTCTGGAGTGCCATCAAGGAAATCAAGGCTCCTTTCATGTGTGATGTGCAAGACGGAATTGCTCTGCACGCAGTGCGGGGGAATCGGGCCTCATCTCGCGGCGAGGGGGAAGTCTCATGGTTTTTCTCGAGTTGCGGCGGGAACCTGGGGTATATTCTCGAGTTACGATGGGGATGGCCCTTCCACACACGTGTGTGTTCAGCCATGTCAGGACTCCTGCCTAGTTGCGAGGGACAACTCGGGATTCTCCTCGAGGCTTGGCAGGGCAATTGGGATGCCTCTCCAGCTGAGACGGGAGACCAAGGGTCCCTTTCCACGTGCCACAGGAATCCTGGGTCTCCTATCAAGTTTCACGAGGAGTCAGGCATCGTCTCCTTTGGAGGCACTGATCTCCGCATACCTCTGGAGTTTTCAAAGGATTTGAGGCCTCCTGTCGCGATGAGGTGGGGAACTAGGTCTTTCTCTGTGGTCTCCACAGGGGATTCAGACATCCTTTCGTCTTGGGAGATGCAAGACGAGCCTGCATTCAAGTCACTGCAGGGATATCCGGCCTTATTTCGAGTCAGGGCATCGCGGTGTCCATTCCACTTGAGGCCGCAAACTCAGGGTCCCTCTCACATACCTAGAGCTGAGAGAAGCCTCCTCTTGGGGTGCTTGTGGTAAGGTGGTATTCCTCTGGAGTCGAAGCCAGGGACTAACCTCTCATCTCGAGTTGATTTTTGGTCCACGGAGCTCTTTCGTGTTGCTACAGTGACCTCAGGATCCCTCTATTCTTGAAACAGTGTTCTTGGGATTTCTCTGCAGTGCCATGAAGGAAATCAAGGCTCCTTTCATGTGTGATGTGCAACACAGAATTGCTGTGCACGCAGTGCAGGGGAATCGGGCCTCATCTCGCGGCGAGGGGGAAGTCTCATTGTTTTCTCGAGTTGCGGCGGGAATCTGGGGTATATTCTCGAGTTATGACGGGGATGGCCCTTCCACACACGTGTTTGTTCAGCCATGTCAGGACTCTTGCCTAGTTGCGAGACAAAACTCGGGATTCTCCTCGAGGCTTGGCAAGGCAATTGGGACGCCTCTCCAGCTGAGGCGGGAGACCAAGGTTCCCTTTCCACGTGCCACAGGAATCCGGGGACTCCTATCAAGTTTCACGAGGAGTCAGGCATCGTCTCCTTTGGAGGCACTGATCTCCGCGTACCTCTGGAGTTTTCAAAGGATGTGAGGCCTCCGGTCTCGATGAGGTGGGGAACTAGGTCTTTCTCTGTGGTCTCCACAGGGGATTCAGACATCCTTTCATCTTGGGAGATGCAAGACGAGCCTGCATTCAAGTCACTGCAGGGATATCCAGCCTTATTTCACATCCGGGCATCACGGTGTCCATTCCACTTGAGGCCACAAACTCAGGGTCCCTCTCACATACCTAGAGCTGAGAGAAGCCTCCTCTTGAGGTGCTTGTGGTAAGGTGGTATTCCTCTGGAGTCGAAGCCAGGGACTAACCTCTCATCTCGAGTTGATTTTTGGCCCACGGAGCTCTTTCGTGTTGCTACAGTGACCTCAGGATCCCTCTAGCCTTGAAACAGTGTTCTTGGGGTTTCTCTGGAGTGCCATCAAGGAAATCAAGGCTCCTTTCATGTGTGATGTGCAAGACGGAATTGCTCTGCACGCAATACAGGGGAATCGGGCCTCATCTCGCATCGAGGGGAAAGTCTCATAGTTTTTCTCGTGTTGCGGCGGGAACCTGGGTTATATTCTCGAGTTACGACGGGGATGGCCCTTCCACCCACGTGTTTGTTCAGCCACATCACGACACCTGCCTAGTTGCGAGGGACAACTCGGGATTCTCCTCGAGGCTTGGCAGGGCAATTGGGACGCCTCTCCAGCTGAGACGGGAGACCAAGGGTCCCTTTCCACGTGCCACAGGAAACCTGGGTCTCCTATCAAGTTTCACGAAGAGTCAGGCATCGTCTCCTTTGGAGGCACTGATCTCCACATACCTCTGGAGTTTTCAAAGGATTTGAGGCCTCCTGTCGCGATGAGGTGGGGAACTAGGTCTTTCTCTGTGGTCTCCACAGGGGATTCAGACACCATTTCGTCTTGGGAGATGCAAGACGAGGCTGAATTCCAGTCACTGCAGGGATATCCGACCTTATTTCGAGTCAGGGCATCGCGGTGTCCATTCCACTTGAGGCCGCAAACTCAGGGTCCCTCTCACATACCTAGAGCTGAGAGAAGCCTCCTCTTGAGGTGCTTGTGGTAAGGTGGTATTCCTCTGGAGTCGAAGCCAGGGACTAACCTCTCATCTCGAGTTGATTTTTGGTCCACGGAGCTCTTTCGTGTTGCTACAGTGACCTCAGGATCCCGCTATTCTTGAAACAGTGTTCTTGGGGTTTCTCTGCAGTGCCATGAAGGAAATCAAGGCTCCTTTCATGTGTGATGTGCAACACAGAATTGCTGTGCACGCAGTGCAGGGGAATCGGGCCTCATCTCGCGGCGAGGGGGAAGTCTCATGGTTTTCTCGAGTTGCGGCGGGAACCTGGGGTATATTCTCGAGTTACGACGGGGATGGCCCTTCCACACACGTGTTTGTTCAGCCACGTCAGGACTCTTGCCTAGTTGCGAGACACAACTCGGGATTCTCCTCGAGGCTTGGCAAGGCAATTGGGACGCCTCTCCAGCTGAGGCGGGAGACCAAGGGTCCCTTTCCCCGTGCCACAGTAATCCTGGGACTCCTATCAAGTTTCACGAGCAGTCAGGGATCGTCTCCTTTGGAGGCACTGATCTCCGCGTACCTCTGGAGTTTTCAAAGGATGTGAGGCCTCCGGTCTCGATGAGGTGGGGAACTAGGTCTTTCTCTGTGGTCTCCACAGGGGATTCAGACATCCTTTCATCTTGGGAGATGCAAGACGAGCCTGCATTCAAGTCACTGCAGGGATATCCAGCCTTATTTCGCGTCAGGGCATTGCGGTGTCCATTCCACTTGAGGCCGCAAACTCAGGGTCCCTCTCACATACCTAGAGCTGAGAGAAGCCTCCTCTTGAGGTGCTTGTGGTAAGGTGGTATTCCTCAGGAGTCGAAGCCAGGGACTAACCTCTCATCTCGAGTTGATTTTTGGCCCACGGAGCTCTTTCGTGTTGCTACAGTGACCTCAGGATCCCTCTAGCCTTGAAACAGTGTTCTTGGGGTTTCTCTGGAGTGCCATCAAGGAAATCAAGGCTCCTTTCATGTGTGATGTGCAACACGGAATTGCTCTGCACGCAGTGCCGGGGAATCGGGCCTCATCTCGCGGCGAGGGGGAAGTCTCATGGTTTTTCTCGAGTTGCGGCGGGAACCTGGGGTATATTCTCGAGTTACGACGGGGATGGCCCTTCCACACACGTGTGTGTTCAGCCACGTCAGGACTCCTGCCTAGTTGCGAGGGACAACTCGGGATTCTAATCGAGGCTTGGCAGGGCAATTGGGACGCCTCTCCAGCTGAGGCGGGAGACCAAGGGTCCCTTTCCAAGTGCCACAGGAATCCTGGGACTCCTATCAACTTTCACGAGGAGTCAGGCATCGTCTCCTTTGGAGGCACTGATCTCCGCGTACCTCTGGAATTTTCAAAGGATGTGAGGCTATCGGTCGCGATGAGGTGGGGAACTAAGTCTTTCTCTGTGCTTTCCACAGGGGATTCAGACATCCTTTTGTCCTGGGAGATGCAAGACGAGCCTGCATTGAAGTCACTGCAGGGATATCCGGCCTTATTTCGAGTCAGGGCATCGCGGTGTCCATTCCACTTGAGGCCGCAAACTCAGGGTCCCTCTCACATACCTAGAGCTGAGAGAAGCCTCCTCTTGAGGTGCTTGTGGTAAGGTGGTATTCCTCTGGAGACGAATCCAGGGACTAACCTCTCTTTTCGAGTTGATTTTTGGTCCACAGAGTTCTTTCGTGTTGCTACAGTGACCTCAGGATCCCTCTAGCCTTGAAACAGTGTTCTTGGGGTTTCTCTGGAGTGCCATCAAGGAAATCAAGGCTCCTTTCATGTGTGATGTGCAAGACGGAATTGCTCTGCATGCAATACACGGTAATCGGGCCTCATCTCGCATCGAGGGGGAAGTCTCATGGTTTTTCTCGAGTTGCGGCGGGAACCTGGGGTATATTCTCGAGTTACGACGGGGATGGCCCTTCCACCCACGTGTTTGTTCAGCCACGTCAGGACTCCTGCCTAGTTGCGAGGGACAACTCGGGATTCTCCTCGAGGCTTTGCAGGGCAATTGGGACGCCTCTCCAGCTGAGACGGGAGACCAAGGGTCCCTTTCCACGTGCCACAGGAATCCTGGGTCTCCTATCAAGTTTCACGAGGAGTCAGGCATCGTCTCCTTTGGAGGCACTGATCTCCGCATACCTCTGGAGTTTTCAAAGGATTTGAGGCCCCCGGTCCTGATGAGGTGGGGAACTAGGTCTTTCTCTGTGGTCTCCACAGGGGATTAAGACACCCTTTCGTCTTGGGAGATGCAAGACGAGCCTGCATTCCAGTCACTGCAGGGATATCCGGCCTTATTTCGAGTCAGGGCATCGCGGTGTCCATTCCACTTGAGGCCGCAAACTCAGGGTCCCTCTCACATACCTAGAGCTGAGAGAAGCCTCCTCTTGAGGTGCTTGTGGTAAGGTGGTATTCCTCTGGAGTCGAAGCCAGGAACTAACCTCTCATCTCGAGTTGATTTTGGGTCCACGGAGCTCTTTCGTGTTGCTACAGTGACCTCAGGATCCCTCTAGCCTTGAAACATTGTTCTTGGGGTTTCTCTGGAGTGCCATGAAGGAAATCAAGGCTCCTTTCATGTGTGATGTTCAACACAGAATTGCTCTGCACGCAGTGCAGGGGAATCGGGCCTCATCTCGCGGCGAGGGGGAAGTCTCATGGTTTTTCTCGAGTTGCGGCGGGAACCTGGGGTATATTCTCGAGTTACGACGGGGATGGCCCTTCCACACACGTGTTTGTTCAGCCACGTCAGGACTCTTGCCTAGTTGCGAGACACAACTCGGGATTCTCCTCGAGGCTTGGCAAGGCAATTGGGACGCCTCTCCAGCTGAGGCGGGAGACCAAGGGTCCCTTTCCACGTGCCACAGGAATCCTGGGACTCCTATCAAGTTTCACGAGGAGTCAGGCATCGTCTCCTTTGGAGGCACTGATCTCCGCGTACCTCTGGAGTTTTCAAAGGATGTGAGGCCTCCGGTCGCAATGAGGTGGGGAACTAGGTCTTTCTCTGTGGTCTCCACAGGGGATTCAGACATCCTTTCATCTTGGGAGAGGCAAGACGAGCCTGCATTCAAGTCACTGCAGGGATATCCAGCCTTATTTCGCGTCAGGGCATCGCGGTGTCCATTCCACTTTAGGCCGCAAACTCAGGGTCCCTCTCACATACCTAGAGCTGAGAGAAGCCTCCTCTTGAGGTGCTTGTGGTAAGGTGGTATTCCTCTGGAGTCGAAGCCAGGGACTAACCTCTCATCTCGAGTTGATTTTTGGCCCACGGAGCTCTTTCGTGTTGCTACAGTGACCTCAGGATCCCTCTAGCCTTGAAA
The DNA here is from genome assembly GCF_910594005.1 of Cervus elaphus. NCBI lineage: Eukaryota > Metazoa > Chordata > Mammalia > Artiodactyla > Cervidae > Cervus > Cervus elaphus. Next base: position 6,341,822 of record NW_025316779.1, read on the forward strand.
CAGTGTTCTTGGGGTTTCTCTGGAGGGCCATCAAGGAAATCAAGGCTCCTTTCATGTGTGATGTGCAACACGGAATTGCTCTGCACGCAGTGCAGGGGAATCGGGCCTCATCTCGCGGCGAGGGGGAAGACTCATGGTTTTTCTCGAGTTGCGGCGGGAACCTGGGGTATATTCTCGAGTTACGACGGGGATGGCCCTTCCACCCACGTGTGTGTTCAGCCATGTCAGGACTCCTGCCTAGTTGCGAGGGACAACTCTGGATTCTCCTCGAGGCTTGGCAGGGCAATTGGGACGCCTCTCCAGCTGAGGCGGGAGACCAAGTGTCCCTTTCCAAGTGCCACAGGAATCCTGGGACTCCTATCAATTTTCACGAGGAGTCAGGCATCGTCTCCTTTGGAGGCACTGATCTCCGCGTACCTCTGGAGTTTTCAAAGGATGTGAGGCTATCGGTCGCGATGAGGTGGGGAACTAAGTCTTTCTCTGTGCTTTCCACAGGGGATTCAGACATCCTTTCGTCCTGGGAGATCCAAGACGAGCCTGCATTGAAGTTACTGCAGGGATATCCGGCCTTATTTCGAGTCAGGGCATCGCGGTGTCCATTCCACTTGAGGCCGCAAACTCAGGGTCCCTCTCACATACCTAGAGCTGAGAGAAGCCTCCTGTTGAGGAGCTTGTGGTAAGGTGGTATTCCTCTGGAGACGAATCCAGGGACTAACCTCTCTTTTCGAGTTGATTTTTGGTCCACAGAGTTCTTTCGTGTTGCTACAGTGACCTCAGGATCCCTCTATCCTTGAAACAGTGTTCTTGGGGTTTCTCTGGAGTGCCATCAAGGAAATCAAGGCTCCTTTCATGTGTGATGTGCAACACAGAATTGCTCTGCACGCAGTACAGGGGAATCTGGCCTCATCTCGCATCGAGGGGGAAGTCTCATGGTTTTTCTCGAGTTGCGGCGGGAACCTGGGGTATATTCTCGAGTTACGACGGGGATGGCCCTTCAACCCACGTGTTTGTTCAGCCACGTCAGGACCTCTGCCTAGTTGCGAGGGACAACTCGGGATTCTCCTCGAGGCTTGGCAGGGCAATTGGAACGCTTCTCCAACTGAGGCGGGAGACCAAGTGTCCCTTTCCAAGTGCCACAGGAATCCTGGGACTCCTATCAAGTTTCACGAGGAGTCAGGCATCGTCTCCTTTGGAGGCACTGATCTCCGCATACCTCTGGAGTTTTCAAAGGATTTGAGGCCTCCTGTCGCGATGAGGTGGGGAACTAGGTCTTTCTCTGTGGTCTCCACAGGGGATTCAGACACCCTTTTGTCTTGGGAGATGCAAGACGAGCCTGCATTCCAGTCACTGCAGGGATATCCGGCCTTATTTCGAGTCAGGGCATCGCGGTGTCCATTCCACTTGAGGCCGCAAACTCAGGGTCCCTCTCACATACCTAGAGCTGAGAGAAGCCTCCTCTTGAGGTGCTTGTGGTAAGGTGGTATTCCTCTGGAGTCGAAGCCAGGGACTAACCTCTCATCTCGAGTTGATTTTGGGTCCACGGAGCTCTTTCGTGTTGCTACAGTGACCTCAGGATCCCTCTAGCCTTGAAACAGTGTTCTTGGGGTTTCTCTGGAGTGCCATCAAGGAAATCAAGGCTCCTTTCACGTGTGATGTGCAACACAGAATTGCTCTGCACGCAGTGCAGGGGAATCGGGCCTCATCTCGCGGCGAGGGGCAAGTCTCATGGTTTTTTTCGAGTTGCGGCGGGAACCTCGGGTATATTCTCGAGTTACGACGGGGATGGCCCTTCCACACACGTGTTTGTTCAGCCACGTCAGGACTCCTGCAAAGTTGCGAGACACAACTCGGGATTCTCCTCGAGGCTTGGCAAGGCAATTGGGACGCCTCTCCAGCTGAGGCGGGAGACCAAGGGTCCCTTTCCAAGTGCCACAGGAATCCTGGGACTCCTATCAAGTTTCACGAGGAGTCAGGCATCGTCTCCTTTGGAGGCACTGATCTCCGCGTACCTCTGGAGTTTTCAAAGGATGTGAGGCCTCCGGTCGCGATGAGGTGGGGAACTAGGTCTTTCTCTGTGGTCTCCACAGGGGATTCAGACATCCTTTCATCTTGGGAGATGCAAGACGAGCCTGCATTCAAGTCACTGCAGCGATATGCAGCCTTATTTCGCGTCAGGGCATCGCGGTGTCCATTCCACTTGAGGCCGCAAACTCAGGGTCCCTCTCACATACCTAGAGCTGAGAGAAGCCTCCTCTTGAGGTGCTTGTGGTAAGGTGGTATTCCTCTGGAGTCGAAGCCAGGGACTAACCTCTCATCTCGAGTTGATTTTTGGCCCACGGAGCTCTTTCGTGTTGCTACAGTGACCTCAGGATCCCTCTAGCCTTGAAACAGTGTTCTTGGGGTTTCTCTGGAGTGCCATCAAGGAAATCAAGGCTCCTTTCATGTGTGATGTGCAACACGGAATTGCTCTGCACGCAGTGCAGGGGAATCGGGCCTCATCTCGCGGCGAGGGGGAAGTCTCATGGTTTTTCTCGAGTTGCGGTGGGAACCTGGGGTATATTCTCGAGTTACGACGGGGATGGCCCTTCCACCCACGTGTTTGTTCAGCCACGCCAGGACTCCTGCCTAGTTGCGAGGGACAACTCGGGATTCTCCTCGAGGCTTGGCAGGGCAATTGGAACGCCTCTCCAGCTGAGGCGGGAGACCAAGGGTCCCTTTCCACGTGCCACAAGAATCCTGGGACTCCTATCAAGTTTCACGAGAGGTCAGGCATCCTATCCTTTGGAGGCACTGATCTCCGCGTACCTCTGGAGTTTTCAAAGGATGTGAGGCCTCCGGTCGCGATGAGGTGGGGAACTAGGTGTTTCTCTGTGGTCTCCACAGGGGATTCAGACATCCTTTCTTCTTGGGAGATGCAAGACGAGCCTGCATTGAAGTCACTGCAGGGATATCCGGCCTTATTTCGAGTCAGGGCATCGCGGTGTCCATTCCACTTGAGGCCGCAAACTCAGGATCCCTCTCACATACCTAGAGCTGAGAGAAGCCTCCTCTTGAGGTGCTTGTGATAAAGTGGTATTCCTCAGGAGTCGAAGCCAGGGACTAACCTCTCATCTCGTGTTGATTCTTGGTCCACGGAGCTCTTTCGTGTTTCTACAGTGACCTCAGGATCCCTCTAGCCTTGAAACAGTGTTCTTGGGGTTTCTCTGGAGTGCCATGAAGGAAATCAAGGCTCCTTTCATGTGTGATGTGCAACACGGAATTGCTCTGCACGCAGTGCAGGGGAAACGGGCCACATCTCGCGGCGAGGGGGAAGTCTCATGGTTTTTCTCGTGTTGCGGCGGGAACCTGGGGTATATTCTCGAGTTATGACGGGGATGGCCCTTCCACACACGTGTTTGTTCAGCCATGTCAGGACTCCTGCCTAGTTGCGAGGGACAACTCGGGATTCTCCTCGAGGCTTTGCAGGGCAACTGGGACGCCTTTCCAGCTGAGGCGGGAGACCAAGGGTCCCTTTCAACGTGCCACAGGAATCCTGGGTCTCCTATCAAGTTTCACGAGGAGTCAGGCATCGTCTCCTTTGGAGGCACTGATCTCCGCATACCTCTGGAGTTTTCAAAGGATTTGAGGCCTCCTGTCGCGATGAGGTGGGGAACTAGGTCTTTCTCTGTGGTCTCCACAGGGGATTCAGACACCCTTTTGTCTTGGGAGATGCAAGACGAGCCTGCATTCCAGTCACTGCAGGGATATCCGGCCTTATTTCGAGTCAGGGCATCGCGGTGTCCATTCCACTTGAGGCCGCAAACTCAGGGTCCCTCTCACATACCTAGAGCTGAGAGAAGCCTCCTCTTGAGGTGCTTGTGGTAAGGTGGTATTCCTCTGGAGTCGAAGCCAGGGACTAACCTCTCATCTCGAGTTGATTTTGGGTCCACGGAGCTCTTTCGTGTGGCTACAGTGACCTCAGGATCCCTCTAGCCTTGAAACAGTGTTCTTGGGGTTTCTCTGGAGTGCCATGAAGGAAATCAAGGCTCCTTTCATGTGTGATGTGCAACACAGAATTGCTCTGCACGCAGTGCACGGGAATCGGGCCTCATCTCGTGGCGAGGGGGAAGTCTCATGGTTTTTCTCGAGTTGCGGCGGGAACCTGGGGTATATTCTCGAGTTACGACGGGGATGGCCCTTCCACACACGTGTTTGTTCCGCCATGTCAGGACTCTTGCCTAGTTGCGAGACACAACTCGGGATTCTCCTCGAGGCTTGGCAAGGCAATTGGGAAGCCTCTCCAGCTGAGGCGGGAGACCAAGTGTCCCTTTCCACGTGCCACAGGAATCCTGGGACTCCTATCAAGTTTCACGAGGAGTCAGGCATCGTCTCCTTTGGAGGCACTGATCTCCGCGTACCTCTGGAGTTTTCAAAGGATGTGAGGCCTCCGGTCGCGATGAGGTGGGGAACTAGGTCTTTCTCTGTGGTCTCCACAGGGGATTCAGACATCCTTTCATCTTGGGAGATGCAAGACGAGCCTGCATTCAAGTCACTGCAGGGATATCCGGCCTTATTTCCCGTCAGGGCATTGCGGTGTCCATTCCACTTGAGGCCGCAAACTCAGGGTCCCTCTCACATACCTAGAGCTGAGAGAAGCCTCCTCTTGAGGTGCTTGTGGTAAGGTGGTATTCCTCTGGAGTCGAAGCCAGGGACTAACCTCTCATCTCGAGTTGATTTTTGGCCCACGGAGCTCTTTCGTGTTGCTACAGTGACCTCAGGATCCCTCTAGCCTTGAAACAGTGTTCTTGGGGTTTCTCTGGAGTGCCATCAAGGAAATCAAGGCTCCATTCATGTGTGATGTGCAACACGGAATTGCTCTGCACGCAGTGCAGGGGAATCGGGCCTCATCTCGCGGCGGGGGGGAAGTCTCATGGTTTTTCTCGAGTTGCGGCGGGAACCTGGGGTATATTCTCGAGTTACGACGGGGATGGCCCTTCCACACACGTGTGTGTTCAGCCACGTCAGGACTCCTGCCTAGTTGCGAGGGACAACTCGGGATTCTAATCGAGGCTTGGCAGGGCAATTGGGACGCCTCTCCAGCTGAGACGGGAGACCAAGGGTCCCTTTCCAAGTGCCACAGGAATCCTGGGACTCCTATCAACTTTCACGAGGAGTCAGGCATCGTCTCCTTTGGAGGCACTGATCTCCGCGTACCTCTGGAATTTTCAAAGGATGTGAGGCTATCGGTCGCGATGAGGTGGGGAACTAAGTCTTTCTCTGTGCTTTCCACAGGGGATTCAGACATCCTTTCGTCCTGGGAGATGCAAGACGAGCCTGCATTGAAGTCACTGCAGGGATATCCGGCCTTATTTCGAGTCAGGGCATCGCGGTGTCCATTCCACTTGAGGCCGCAAACTCAGGGTCCCTCTCACATACCTAGAGCTGAGAGAAGCCTCCTCTTGAGGTGCTTGTGGTAAGATGGTATTCCTCTGGAGACGAATCCAGGGACTAACCTCTCTTTTCGAGTTGATTTTTGGTCCACAGAGTTCTTTCGTGTTGCTACAGTGACCTCAGGATCCCTCTATCCTTGAAACAGTGTTCTTGGGGTTTCTCTGGAGGGCCATCAAGGAAATCAAGGCTCCTTTCATGTGTGATGTGCAAGACGGAATTGCTCTGCACGCAATACAGGGTAATCGGGCCTCATCTCGCATCGAGGGGGAAGTCTCATGGTTTTTCTCGAGTTGCGGCGGGAACCTGGGGTATATTCTCGAGTTACGACGGGGATGGCCCTTCCACCCACGTGTTTGTTCAGCCACGTCAGGACTCCTGCCTAGTTGCGAGGGACAACTCGGGATTCTCCTCGAGGCTTTGCAGGGCAATTGGGACGCCTCTCCAGCTGAGACGGGAGACCAAGGGTCCCTTTCCACGTGCCACAGGAATCCTGGGTCTCCTATCAAGTTTCACGAGGAGTCAGGCATCGTCTCCTTTGGAGGCACTGATCTCCGCATACCTCTGGAGTTTTCAAAGGATTTGAGGCCCCCGGTCCTGATGAAGTGGGGAACTAGGTCTTTCTCTGTGGTCTCCACAGGGGATTCAGACACCCTTTCGTCTTGGGAGATGCAAGACGAGCCTGCATTCCAGTCACTGCAGGGATATCCGGCCTTATTTCGAGTCAGGTCATCGCGGTGTCCATTCCACTTGAGGCCCCAAACTCAGGGTCCCTCTCACATACCTAGAGCTGAGAGAAGCCTCCTCTTGAGGTGCTTGTGGTAAGGTGGTATTCCTCTGGAGTCGAAGCCAGGAACTAACCTCTCTTCTCGAGTTGATTTTGGGTCCACGGAGCTCTTTCGTGTTGCTACAGTGACCTCAGGATCCCTCTAGCCTTGAAACATTGTTCTTGGGTTTTCTCTGGAGTGCCATGAAGGAAATCAAGGCTCCTTTCATGTGTGATGTTCAACACAGAATTGCTCTGCACGCAGTGCAGGGGAATCGGGCCTCATCTCGCGGCGAGGGGGAAGTCTCATGGTTTTTCTCGAGTTGCGGCGGGAACCTGGGGTATATTCTCGCGTTACGACGGGGATGGCCCTTCCACACACGTGTTTGTTCAGCCACGTCAGGACTCTTGCCTAGTTGCTAGACACAACTCGGGATTCTCCTCGAGGCTTGGCAAGGCAATTGGGACGCCTCTCCAGCTGAGGCGGGAGACCAAGGGTCCCTTTCCACGTGCCACAGGAATCCTGGGACTCCTATCAAGTTTCACGAGGAGTCAGGCATCGTCTCCTTTGGAGGCACTGATCTCCGCGTACCTCTGGAGTTTTCAAAGGATGTGAGGCCTCCGGTCGCAATGAGGTGGGGAACTAGGTCTTTCTCTGTGGTCTCCACAGGGGATTCAGACATCCTTTCATCTTGGGAGATGCAAGACGTGCCTGCATTCAAGTCACTGCAGGGATATCCAGCCTTATTTCGCGTCAGGGCATCGCGGTGTCCATTCCACTTGAGGCCGCAAACTCAGGGTCCCTCTCACATACCTAGAGCTGAGAGAAGCCTCCTCTTGAGGTGCTTGTGGTAAGGTGGTATTCCTCTGGAGTCGAAGCCAGGGACTAACCTCTCATCTCGAGTTGATTTTTGGCCCACGGAGCTCTTTCGTGTTGCTACAGTGACCTCAGGATCCCTCTAGCCTTGAAACAGTGTTCTTGGGGTTTCTCTGGAGTGCCATCAAGGAAATCAAGGCTCCTTTCATGTGTGATGTGCAACACGGAATTGCTCTGCACGCAGTGCAGGGGAATCGGGCCTCATCTCGCGGCGAGGGGGAAGACTCATGGTTTTTCTCGAGTTGCGGCGGGAACCTGGGGTATATTCTCGAGTTACGACGGGGATGGCCCTTCCACCCACGTGTGTTTTCAGCCATGTCAGGACTCCTGCCTAGTTGCGAGGGACAACTCTGGATTCTCCTCGAGGCTTGGCAGGGCAATTGGGACGCCTCTCCAGCTGAGGCGGGAGACCAAGTGTCCCTTTCCAAGTGCCACAGGAATCCTGGGACTCCTATCAATTTTCACGAGGAGTCAGGCATCGTCTCCTTTGGAGGCACTGATCTCCGCGTACCTCTGGAGTTTTCAAAGGATGTGAGGCTATCGGTCGCGATGAGGTGGGGAACTAAGTCTTTCTCTGTGCTTTCCACAGGGGATTCAGACATCCTTTCGTCCTGGGAGATGCAAGACGAGCCTGCATTGAAGTTACTGCAGGGATATCCGGCCTTATTTCGAGTCAGGGCATCGCGGTGTCCATTCCACTTGAGGCCGCAAACTCAGGGTCCCTCTCACATACCTAGAGCTGAGAGAAGCCTCCTCTTGAGGAGCTTGTGGTAAGGTGGTATTCCTCTGGAGACGAATCCAGGGACTAACCTCTCTTTTCGAGTTGATTTTTGGTCCACAGAGTTCTTTCGTGTTGCTACAGTGACCTCAGGATCCCTCTAGCCTTGAAACAGTGTTCTTGGGGTTTCTCTGGAGTGCCATCAAGGAAATCAAGGCTCCTTTCATGTGTGATGTGCAACACAGAATTGCTCTGCACGCAGTACAGGGGAATCTGGCCTCAGCTCGCATCGAGGGGGAAGTCTCATGGTTTTTCTCGAGTTGCGGCGGGAACCTGGGGTATATTCTCGAGTTACGACGGGGATGGCCCTTCAACCCACGTGTTTGTTCAGCCACGTCAGGACCTCTGCCTAGTTGCGAGGGACAACTCGGGATTCTCCTCGAGGCTTGGCAGGGCAATTGGAACGCCTCTCCAACTGAGGCGGGAGACCAAGGGTTCCTTTCCAAGTGCCACAGGAATCCTGGGACTCCTATCAAGTTTCACGAGGAGTCAGGCATCGTCTCCTTTGGAGGCACTGATCTCCGCATACCTCTGGAGTTTTCAAAGGATTTGAGGCCTCCTGTCGCGATGAGGTGGGGAACTAGGTCTTTCTCTGTGGTCTCCACAGGGGATTCAGACACCCTTTTGTCTTGGGAGATGCAAGACGAGCCTGCATTCCAGTCACTGCAGGGATATCCGGCCTTATTTCGAGTCAGGGCATCGCGGTGTCCATTCCACTTGAGGCCGCAAACTCAGGGTCCCTCTCACATACCTAGAGCTGAGAGAAGCCTCCTCTTGAGGTGCTTGTGGTAAGGTGGTATTCCTCTGGAGTCGAAGCCAGGGACTAACCTCTCATCTCGAGTTGATTTTGGGTCCACGGAGCTCTTTCGTGTTGCTACAGTGACCTCAGGATCCCTCTAGCCTTGAAACAGTGTTCTTTGGGTTTCTCTGGAGTGCCACCAAGGAAATCAAGGCTCCTTTCACGTGTGATGTGCAACACAGAATTGCTCTGCACGCAGTGCAGGGGAATCGGGCCTCATCTCGCGGCGAGGGGCAAGTCTCATGGTTTTTTTCGAGTTGCGGCGGGAACCTCGGGTATATTCTCGAGTTACGACGGGGATGGCCCTTCCACCCACGTGTTTGTTCAGCCACGTCAGGACTCCTGCAAAGTTGCGAGACACAACTCGGGATTCTCCTCGAGGCTTGGCAAGGCAATTGGGACGCCTCTCCAGCTGAGGCGGGAGACCAACGGTCCCTTTCCAAGTGCCACAGGAATCCTGGGACTCCTATCAAGTTTCACGAGGAGTCAGGCATCGTCTCCTTTGGAGGCACTGATCTCCGCGTACCTCTGGAGTTTTCAAAGGATGTGAGGCCTCCGGTCGCGATGAGGTGGGGAACTAGGTCTTTCTCTGTGGTCTCCACAGGGGATTCAGACATCCTTTCATCTTGGGAGATGCAAGACGAGCCTGCATTCAAGTCACTGCAGCGATATGCAGCCTTATTTCGCGTCAGGGCATCGCGGTGTCCATTCCACTTGAGGCCGCAAACTCAGGGTCCCTCTCACATACCTAGAGCTGAGAGAAGCCTCCTCTTGAGGTGCTTGTGGTAAGGTGGTATTCCTCTGGAGTCGAAGCCAGGGACTAACCTCTCATCTCGAGTTGATTTTTGGCCCACGGAGCTCTTTCGTGTTGCTACAGTGACCTCAGGATCCCTCTAGCCTTGAAACAGTGTTCTTGGGGTTTCTCTGGAGTGCCATCAAGGAAATCAAGGCTCCTTTCATGTGTGATGTGCAACACGGAATTGCTCTGCACGCAGTGCAGGGGAATCGGGCCTCATCTCGCGGCGAGGGGGAAGTCTCATGGTTTTTCTCGAGTTGCGGCGGGAACCTGGGGTATATTCTCGAGTTACGACGGGGATGGCCCTTCCACCCACGTGTTTGTTCAGCCACGTCAGGACTCCTGCCTAGTTGCGAGGGACAACTCGGGATTCTCCTCGAGGCTTGGCAGGGCAATTGGGACGCCTCTCCAGCTGAGGCGGGAGACCAAGGGTCCCTTTCCACGTGCCACAAGAATCCTGGGACTCCTATCAAGTTTCACGAGGAGTCAGGCATCCTATCCTTTGGAGGCACTGATCTCCGCGTACCTCTGGAGTTTTCAAAGGATGTGAGGCCTCCGGTCGCGATGAGGTGGGGAACTAGGTGTTTCTCTGTGGTCTCCACAGGGGATTCAGACATCCTTTCTTCTTGGGAGATGCAAGACGAGCCTGCATTGAAGTCACTGCAGGGATATCCGGCCTTATTTCGAGTCAGGGCATCGCGGTGTCCATTCCACTTGAGGCCGCAAACTCAGGATCCCTCTCACATACCTAGAGCTGAGAGAAGCCTCCTCTTGAGGTGCTTGTGATAAAGTGGTATTCCTCAGGAGTCGAAGCCAGGGACTAACCTCTCATCTCGTGTTGATTCTTGGTCCACGGAGCTCTTTCTTTTTTCTACAGTGACCTCAGGATCCCTCTAGCCTTGAAACAGTGTTCTTGGAGTTTCTCTGGAGTGCCATCAAGGAAATCAAGGCTCCTTTCATGTGTGATGTGCAACACGGAATTGCTCTGCACGCAGTGCAGGGGAAACGGGCCACATCTCGCGGCGAGGGGGAAGTCTCATGGTTTTTCTCGTGTTGCGGCGGGAACCTGGGGTATATTCTCGAGTTACGACGGGGATGGCCCTTCCACACACGTGTTTGTTCAGCCATGTCAGGACTCCTGCCTAGTTGCGAGGGACAACTCGGGATTCTCCTCGAGGCTTTGCAGGGCAATTGGGACGCCTCTCCAGCTGAGGCGGGAGACCAAGGGTCCCTTTCAACGTGCCACAGGAATCCTGGGTCTCCTATCAAGTTTCACGAGGAGTCAGGCATCGTCTCCTTTGGAGGCACTGATCTCCGCATACCTCTGGAGTTTTCAAAGGATTTGAGGCTTCCTGTCGCGATGAGGTGGGGAACTAGGTCTTTCTCTGTGGTCTCCACAGGGGATTCAGACACCCTTTCGTCTTGGGAGATGCAAGACGAGGCTGGATTCAAGTCACTGCAGGGATATCCGGCCTTATTTCGAGTCAGGGCATCGCAGTGTCCATTCCACTTGAGGCCTCAAACTCAGGATCCCTCTCACATACCTAGAGCTGAGAGAAGCCTCCTCTTGAGGTACTTGTGGTAAGGTGGTATTCCTCAGGAGTCGAAGCCAGGGACTAACCTCTCATCTCGTGTTGATTTTGGGTCCACGGAGCTCTTTCGTGTTGCTACAGTGACCTCAGGATCCCTCTAGCCTTGAAACAGTGTTCTTGGGGTTTCTCTGGAGTGCCATGAAGGAAATCAAGGCTCCTTTCATGTGTGATGTGCAACACAGAATTGCTCTGCACGCAGTGCAGGGGAATCGGGCCTCATCTCGCGGCGAGGGGGAAGTCTCATGGCTTTTCTCGAGTTGCGGCGGGAACCTGGGGTATATTCTCGAGTTACGACGGGGATGGCCCTTCCACCCACGTGTTTGTTCAGCCACGTCAGGACTCCTGCCTAGTTGCGAGGGACAACTCGGGATTCTCCTCGAGGTTTTGCAGGGCAATTGGGACGCCTCTCCAGCTGAGGCGGGAGACCAAGGGTCCCTTTCCACGTGCCACAGGAATCCTGGGTCTCCTATCAAGTTTCACGAGGAGTCAGGCATCGTCTCCTTTGGAGGCACTGATCTCCGCGTACCTCTGGAGTTTTCAAAGGATGTGAGGCCTCCGGTCGCGATGAGGTGGGGAACTAGGTCTTTCTCTGTGGTCTCCACAGGGGATTCAGACACCCTTTCGTCTTGGGAGATGCAAGACGAGCCTGCATTCCAGTCACTGCAGGGATATCCGGCCTTATTTCGAGTCAGGTCATCGTGGTGTCCATTCCACTTGAGGCCGCAAACTCAGGGTCCCTCTCACATACCTAGAGCTGAGAGGAGCCTCCTCTTGAGGTGCTTGTGATAAAGTGGTATTCCTCAGGAGTCGAAGCCAGGGACTAACCTCTCATCTCGTGTTGATTCTTGGTCCACGGAGCTCTTTCGTGTTTCTACAGTGACCTCAGGATCCCTCTAGCCTTGAAACAGTGTTCTTGGGGTTTCTCTGGAATGCCATCAAGGAAATCAAGGCTCCTTTCATGTGTGATGTGCAACACGGAATTGCTCTGCACGCAGTGCAGGGGAAACGGGCCACATCTCGCGGCGAGGGGGAAGTCTCATGGTTTTTCTCGTTTTGCGGCGGGAACCTGGGGTATATTCTCGAGTTACGACGGGGATGGCCCTTCCACACACGTGTTTGTTCAGCCATGTCAGGACTCCTGCCTAGTTGCGAGGGACAACTCGGGATTCTCCTCGAGGCTTTGCAGGGCAATTGGGACGCCTCTCCAGCTGAGGCGGGAGACCAAGGGTCCCTTTCAACGTGCCACAGGAATCCTGGGTCTCCTATCAAGTTTCACGAGGAGTCAGGCATCGTCTCCTTTGGAGGCACTGATCTCCGCATACCTCTGGAGTTTTCAAAGGATTTGAGGCTTCCTGTCGCGATGAGGTGGGGAACTAGGTCTTTCTCTGTGGTCTCCACAGGGGATTCAGACACCCTTTCGTCTTGGGAGATGCAAGACGAGGCTGCATTCAAGTCACTGCAGGGATATCCGGCCTTATTTCGAGTCAGGGCATCGCGGTGTCCATTCCACTTGAGGCCGCAAACTCAGGGTCCCTCTCACATACCTAGAGCTGAGAGAAGCCTCCTCTTGAGGTGCTTCTGGTAAGGTGGTATTCCTCTGGAGTCGAAGCCAGGGACTTACCTCTCATCTCGAGTTGATTTTTGGTCCACAGAGTTCTTTCGTGTTGCTACAGTGACCTCAGGATCCCTCTAGCCTTGAAACAGTGTTCTTGGGGTTTCTCTGGAGTGCCATGAAGGAAATCAAAGCTCCTTTCATGTGTGATGTGCAACACAGAATTGCTCTGCACGCAGTGCAGGGGAATCGGGCCTCATCTCGCGGCGAGGGGGAAGTCTCATGGTTTTTCTCGAGTTGCGGCGGAAACCTGGGGTATATTCTCGAGTTACGACGGGGATGGCCCTTCCACCCACGTGTTTCTTCAGCAACGTCAGGACTCCTGCCTAGTTGCGAGGGACAACTCTGGATTCTCCTCGAGGCTTGGCAGGGCAATTGGGACGCCTCTCCAGCTGAGGCGGGAGACCAAGTGTCCCTTTCCAAGTGCCACAGGAATCCTGGGACTCCTATCAAGTTTCACGAGGAGTCAGGCATCGTCTCCTTTGCAGGCACTGATCTCCGCGTGCCTCTGGAGTTTTCAAAGGATGTGAGGCTATCGGTCGCGATGAGGTGGGGAACTAAGTCTTTCTCTGTGCTTTCCACATGGGATTCAGACATCCTTTCGTCCTGGGAGATGCAAGACGAGCCTGCATTGAAGTCACTGCAGGGATATCCGGCCTTATTTCGAGTCAGGGCATCGCGGTGTCCATTCCACTTGAGGCCGCAAACTCAGGGTCCCTCTCACATACCTAGAGCTGAGAGAAGCCTCCTCTTGAGGTGCTTGTGGTAAGGTGGTATTCCTCTGGAGACGAATCCAGGGACTAACCTCTCTTTTCGAGTTGATATTTGGTCCACAGAGTTCTTTCGTGTTGCTACAGTGACCTCAGGATCCCTCTATCCTTGAAACAGTGTTCTTGGGGTTTCTCTGGAGTGCCATCAAGGAAATCAAGGCTCCTTTCATGTGTGATGTGCAAGACGGAATTGCTCTGCACGCAGTACAGGGGAATCGGGCCTCATCTCGCATCGAGGGGGAAGTCTCATGGTTTTTCTTGAGTTGCGGCGGGAACCTGGGGTATATTCTCGAGTTACGACGGGGATGGCCCTTCCACCCACGTGTTTGTTCAGCCACGTCAGGACTCCTGCCTAGTTGCGAGGGACAACTCGGGATTCTCCTCGAGGCTTGGCAGGGCAATTGGAACGCCTCTCCAGCTGAGGCGGGAGACCAAGGGTCCCTTTCCACGTGCCACAAGAATCCTAGGACTCCTATCAAGTTTCACGAGGAGTCAGGCATCGTCTCCTTTGGAGGCACTGATCTCCGCGTACCTCTGGAGTTTTCAAAGGATGTGAGGGCTCCGGTCGCAATGATGTGTGGAACTAGGTGTTTCTCTGTGGTCTCCACAGGGAATTCAGACATCCTTTCTTCTTGGGAGATGCAAGACGAGCCTGCATTCAAGCCACTGCAGGGATATCCGGCCTTATTTCGAGTCAGGGCATCGCGGTGTCCATTCCACTTGAGGCCTCAAACTCAGGATCCCTCTCACATACCTAGAGCTGAGAGAAGCCTCCTCTTGAGGTGCTTGTGGTAAGGTGGTATTCCTCAGGAGTCGAAGCCATGGACTAACCTCTCATCTCGTGTTGATTTTGGGTGCACGGAGCTCCTTCGTTTTGCTACAGTGACCTCAGGATCCCTCTAGCCTTGAAACAGTGTTCTTGGGGTTTCTCTGGAGTGCCATGAAGGAAATCAAGGCTCCTTTCATGTGTGATGTGCAACACAGAATTGCTCTGCACGCAGTGCAGGGGAATCGGGCCTCATCTCGCGGCGAGGGGGAAGTCTCATGGCTTTTCTCGAGTTGCGGCGGGAACCTGGGGTATATTCTCGAGTTACGACGGGGATGGCCCTTCCACCCACGTGTTTGTTCAGCCACGTCAGGACTCCTGCCTAGTTGCGAAGGACAACTCGGGATTCTCCTCGAGGTTTTGCAGGGCAATTGGGACGCCTCTCCAGCTGAGACGGGAGACCAAGGGTCCCTTTCCACGTGCCACAGGAATCCTGGGTCTCCTATCAAGTTTCACGATGACTCAGGCATCGTCTCCTTTGGAGGCACTGATCTCCGCGTACCTCTGGAGTTTTCAAAGGATGTGAGGCCTCCGGTCGCGATGAGGTGGGGAACAAGGTCTTTCTCTGTGGTCTCCACAGGGGATTCAGACACCCTTTCGTCTTGGGAGATGCAAGACGAGCCTGCATTCCAGTCACTGCAGGGATATCCGGCCTTATTTCGAGTCAGGGCATCGCGGTGTCCATTCCACTTGAGGCCGCAAACTCAGGGTCCCTCTCACATACTTAGAGCTGAGAGAAGCCTCCTCTTGAGGTGCTTGTGGTAAGGTGGTATACCTCTGGAGTCGAAGCTAGGGACTAACCTCACATCTCGAGTTGATTTTTGGTCCACGGAGCTCTTTCGTGTTGCTACAATGACCTCAGGATCCCTCTAGCCTTGAAACAGTGTTCTTGGGGTTTCTCTGGAGTGCCATGAAGGAAATCAAGGCTCCTTTCATGTGTGATGTGCAACACAGAATTGCTCTGCACGCAGTGCAGGGGAATCGGGCCTCATCTCGCGGCGAGGGGGAAGTCTCATGGTTTTTCTCGAGTTGCGGCGGGAACCTGGGGTATATTCTCGAGTTACGACGGGGATGGCCCTTCCACACACGTGTTTGTTCAGCCACGTCAGGACTCTTGCCTAGTTGCGAGACACAACTCGGGATTCTCCTCGAGGCTTGGCAAGGCAATTGGGACGCCTCTCCAGCTGAGGCGGGAGACCAAGGGTCCCTTTCCACGTGCCACAGGAATCCTGGGACTCCTATCAAGTTTCACGAGGAGTCAGGCATCGTCTCCTTTGGAGGCACTGATCTCCGCGTACCTCTGGAGTTTTCAAAGGATGTGAGGCCTCCGGTCCCGATGAGGTGGGGAACTAGGTCTTTCTCTGTGGTCTCCACAGGGGATTCAGACATCCTTTCATCTTGGGAGATGCAAGACGAGCCTGCATTCAAGTCACTGCAGGGATATCCAGCCTTATTTCGCGTCAGGGCATCGCGGTGTCCATTCCACTTGAGGCCGCAAACTCAGGGTCCCTCTCACATACCTAGAGCTGAGAGAAACCTCCTCTTGAGGTGCTTGTGGTAAGGTGGTATTCCTCTGGAGTCGAAGCCTGGGACTAACCTCTCATCTCGAGTTGATTTTTGGCCCACGGAGCTCTTTCGTGTTGCTACGGTGACCTCAGGATCCCTCTAGCCTTGAAACAGTGTTCTTGGGGTTTCTCTGGAGTGCCATCAAGGAAATCAAGGCTCCTTTCATGTGTGATGTGCAACACGGAATTGCTCTGCACGCAGTGCAGGGGAATCGGGCCTCATCTCGCGGTGAGGGGGAAGTCTCATTGTTTTTCTCGAGTTGCGGCGGGAACCTGGGGTATATTCTCGAGTTACGACGGGGATGGCCCTTCCACCCACGTGTTTCTTCAGCGACGTCAGGACTCCTGCCTAGTTGCGAGGGACAACTCTAGATTCTCCTCGAGGCTTGGCAGGTCAATTGGGACGCCTCTCCAGCTGAGGCGGGAGACCAAGTGTCCCTTTCCAAGTGCCACAGAAATCCTGGGACTCCTATCAAGTTTCACGAGGAGTCAGGCATCGTCTCCTTTGGAGGCCCTGATCTCCGCGTACCTCTAGAGCTTTCAAAGGATGTGAGGCTATCGGTCGCGATGAGGTGGGGAACAAAGTCTTTCTCTGTGCTTTCCACAGGGGATTCAGACATCCTTTCGTCCTGGGAGATGCAAGACGAGCCTGCATTGAAGTCACTGCAGGGATATCCGGCCTTATTTCGAGTCAGGGCATCGCGGTGTCCATTCCACTTGAGGCCGCAAACTCAGGGTCCCTCTCACATACCTAGAGCTGAGAGAAGCCTCCTCTTGAGGTGCTTGTGGTAAGGTGGTATTCCTCTGGAGACGAATCCAGGGACTAACCTCTCTTTTCGAGTTGATTTTTGGTCCACAGAGTTCTTTCGTGTTGCTACAGTGACCTCAGGATCCCTCTAGCCTTGAAACAGTGTTCTTGGGGTTTCTCTGGAGTGCCATCAAGGAAATCAAGGCTCCTTTCATGTGTGATGTGCAAGACGGAATTGCTCTGCACGCAGTACAGGGGAATCGGGCCTCATCTCGCATCGAGGGGGAAGTCTCATGGTTTTTCTCGAGTTGCGGCGGGAACCTGGGGTATATTCTCGAGTTACGACGGGGATGGCCCTTCCACACACGTGTTTGTTCAGCCACGTCAGGACTCCTGCCTAGTTGCGAGGGACAACTCGGGATTCTCCTCGAGGCTAGGCAGGGCAATTGGAACGCCTCTCCAGCTGAGGCGGGAGACCAAGGGTCCGTTTCCACGTGCCACAAGAATCCTGGGACTCCTATCAAGTTTCACGAGGAGTCAGGCATCGTCTCTTTTGGAGGCACTGATCTCCGCGTACCTCTGGAGTTTTCAAAGGATGTGAGGCCTCCGGTCGCGATGAGGTGGGGAACTAGGTGTTTCTCTGTGGTCTCCACAGGGGATTCAGACATCCTTTCTTCTTAGGAGATGCAAGACGAGCCTGCATTCAAGTCACTGCAGGGATATCCGGCCTTATTTCAAGTCAGGGCATCGCGGTGTCCATTCCACTTGAGGCCGCAAACTCAGGATCCCTCTCACACACCTAGAGCTGAGAGAAGCCTCCTCTTGAGGTGCTTGTGGTAAGGTGGTATTCCTCAGGAGTCGAAGCCAGGGACTAACCTCTCATCTCGTGTTGATTCTTGGTCCACGGAGCTCTTTCGTGTTGCTACAGTGACCTCAGGATCCCTCTAGCCTTGAAACAGTGTTCTTGGGGTTTCTCTGGAGTGCCATCAAGGAAATCAAGGCTCCTTTCATGTGTGATGTGCAAGACGGAATTGCTCTGCACGCAGTGCGGGGGAATCGGGCCTCATCTCGCGGCGAGGGGGAAGTCTCATGGTTTTTCTCGAGTTGCGGCGCGAACCTGGGGTATATTCTCGAGTTACGACGGGGATGGCCCTTCCACACACGTGTTTGTTCAGCCACGTCAGGACTCTTGCCTAGTTGCGAGACACAACTCGGGATTCTCCTCGAGGCTTGGCAAGGCAATTGGGACGCCTCTCCAGCTGAGGCGGGAGACCAAGGGTCCCTTTCCACGTGCCACAGGAATCCTGGGACTCCTATCAAGTTTCACGAGGAGTCAGGCATCGTCTCCTTTGGAGGCACTGATCTCCGCGTACCTCTGGAGTTTTCAAAGGATGTGACGGTATCGGTCGCGATGAGGTGGGCAACTAAGTCTTTCTCTGTGCTTTCCACAGGGGATTCAGACATCCTTTCGTCCTGGGAGATGCAAGACGAGCCTGCATTGAAGTCACTGCAGGGATATCCGGCCTTATTTCGAGTCAGGGCATCGCGGTGTCCATTCCACTTGAGGCCACAAACTCAGGGTCCCTCTCACATACCTAGAGCTGAGAGAAGCCTCCTCTTGAGGTGCTTGTGGTAAGGTGGTATTCCTCAGGAGTCGAAGCCAGGGACTAATCTCTCATCTCTTGTTGAATCTTGGTCCACGGAGCTCTTTCGTGTTGCTACAGTGACCTCAGGATCCCTCTAGCCTTGAAACAGTGTTCTTGGGGTTTCTCTGGAGTTCCATTAAGGAAATCAAGGCTCCTTTCATGTGTGATGTGCAAGACGGAATTGCTCTGCACGCAGTGCAGGGGAATCGGGCCTCATCTCGCGGCGAGGGGGAAGTCTCATGGTTTTTCTCGAGTTGCAGCGGGAACCTGGGGTATATTCTCGAGTTACGACGGGGATGGCCCTTCCACCCACGTGTTTCTTCAGCGACGTCAGGACTCCTGCCTAGTTGCGAGGGACAACTCGGGATTCTCCTCGAGGCTTTGCAGGGCAATTGGGACGCCTCTCCAGCTGAGACGGGAGACCAAGGGTCCCTTTCCACGTGCTACAGGAATCCTGGGTCTCCTATCAAGTTTCACCAGGAGTCAGGCATCGTCTCCTTTGGAGGCACTGATCTCCGCATACCTCTGGAGTTTTCAAAGGTTTGAGGCCTCCTGTCGCGATGAGGTGGGGAACTAGGTCTTTCTCTGTGGTCTCCACAGGGGATTCAGACACCCTTTCGTCTTGGGAGATGCAAGACGAGCCTGCATTCCAGTCACTGCATTGATATCCGGCTTTATTTCGAGTCAGGGCATCGTGGTGTCCATTTCACTTGAGGCCGCAAACTCAGGGTCCCTCTCACATACCTAGAGCTGAGAGAAGCCTCCTCTTGAGGTGCTTGTGGTAAGGTGGTATTCCTCTGGAGTCGAAGCCAGGGACTAACCTCTCATCTCGAGTTGATTTTTGGTCCACGGAGCTCTTTCGTGTTGCTACAGTGACCTCAGGATCCCTCTATCCTTGAAACAGTGTTCTTGGGGTTTCTCTGGAGTGCCATGAAGGAAATCAAGGCTCCTTTCATGTGTGATGTGCAACACAGAATTGCTGTGCATGCAGTGCAGGGGAATCGGGCCTCATCTCGCGGCGAAGGGGAAGTCTCATGGTTTTTCTCGAGTTGCGGCGGGAACCTGGGGTATATTCTCGAGTTACGACGGGGATGGCCCTTCCACACACGTGTTTGTTCAGAGACGTCAGGACTCTTGCCTAGTTGCGAGACACAACTCGGGATTCTCCTCGAGGCTTTTCAAGGCAATTGGGACGCCTCTCCAGCTGAGGCGGGAGACCAAGGGTCCCTTTCCACGTGCCACAGGAATCCTGGGTCTCCTATCAAGTTTCACGAGGAGTCAGGCATCGTCTCCTTTGGAGGCACTGATCTCCGCGTACCTCTGGAGTTTTCAAAGGATGTGAGGCCTCCGGTCGCGATGAGGTGGGGAACTAGGTCTTTCTCTGTGGTCTCCACAGGGGATTCAGACATCCTTTCATCTTGGGAGATGCAAGACGAGCCTGCATTTAAGTCACTGCAGGGATATTCAGCCTTATTTCGCGTCAGGGCATCGCGGTGTCCATTCCACTTGAGGCCGCAAAATCAGGGTCCCTCTCACATACCTAGAGCTGAGAGAAGCCTCCTCTTGAGGTGCTTGTGGTAAGGTGGTATTCCTCTGGAGTCGAAGCCAGGGACTAACCTCTCATCTCGAGTTGATTTTTGGCCCACGGAGCTCTTTCGTGTTGCTACAGTGACTTCAGGATCCCTCTAGCCTTGAAACAGTGTTCTTGGGGTTTCTCTGGAGTGCCATCAAGGAAATCAAGGCTCCTTTCATGTGTGATGTGCAAGACGGAATTGCTCTGCACGCAGTACAGGGGAATCGGGCCTCATCTCGCATCGAGGGAGAAGTCTCATGGTTTTTCTCGAGTTGCGGCGGGAACCTGGGGTATATTCTCGAGTTACGACGGGGATGGCCCTTCCACCCACGTGTTTGTTCAGCCACGTCAGGACTCCTGCCTAGTTGCGAGGGACAACTCGGGATTCTCCTCGAGGCTTGGCAGGGCAATTGGAACGCCTCTCCAGCTGAGGCAGGAGACCAAGTGTCCCTTTCCACGTGCCACAAGAATCCTGGGACTCCTATCAAGTTTCACGAGGAGTCAGGCATCGTCTCCTTTGGAGGCACTGATCTCCGCGTACCTCTGGAGTTTTCAAAGGATGTGAGGCCTGCGGTCGCGATGAGGTGGGGAACTAGGTGTTTCTCTGTGGTCTCCACAGGGGATTCAGACATCCTTTCTTCTTGGGAGATGCAAGACGAGCCTGCATTCAAGTCACTGCAGGGATATCCGGCCTTATTTCGAGTCAGGGCATCGCGGTGTCCATTCCACTTGAGGCCGCAAACTCAGGGTCCCTCTCACATACCTAGAGCTGAGAGAAGCCTCCTCTTGAGGTGCTTGTGGTAAGGTGGTATTCCTCTGGAGTCGAAGCTAGGGACTAACCTCTCATCTCGAGTTGATTTTTGGTCCACGGAGCTCTTTCGTGTTGATACAGTGACCTCAGGATCCCTCTAGCCTTGAAACAGTGTTCTTGGGGTTTCTCTGGAGTGCCATGAAGGAAGTCAAGGCTCCTTTCATGTGTGATGTGCAACACAGAATTGCTCTGCACGTAGTGCAGGGGAATCGGGCCTCATCTCGCGGCGAGGGGGAAGTCTCATGGTTTTTCTCGAGTTGCGGCGGGAACCTGGGGTATATTCTCGAGTTACGACGGGGATGGCCCTTCCACACACGTGTTTGTTCAGCCACGTCAGGACTCTTGCCTAGTTGCGAGACACAACTCGGGATTCTCCTCGAGGTTTGGCAAGGCAATTGGGACGCCTCTCCAGCTGAGGCGGGAGACCAAGGGTCCCTTTCCACGTGCCACAGTAATCCTGGGACTCCTATCAAGTTTCACGAGGAGTCAGGCATCGTCTCCTTTGGAGGCACTGATCTCCGCGTGCCTCTGGAGTTTTCAAAGGATGTGAGGCCTCCGGTCCCGATGAGGTGGGGAACTAGGTCTTTCTCTGTGGTCTCCACAGGGGATTCAGACATCCTTTCATCTTGGGAGATGCAAGACGAGCCTGCATTCAAGTCACTGCAGGAATATCCAGCCTTATTTCGCGTCAGGGCATCGCGGTGTCCATTCCACTTGAGGCCGCAAACTCAGGGTCCCTCTCACATACCTAGAGCTGAGAGAAGCCTCCTCTTGAGGTGCTTGTGGTAAGGTGGTATTCCTCTGGAGTCGAAGCCAGGGACTAACCTCTCATCTCGAGTTGATTTTTGGCCCACGGAGCTCTTTCGTGTTGCTACAGTGACCTCAGGATCCCTCTAGCCTTGAAACAGTGTTCTTGGGGTTTCTCTGGAGTGCCATCAAGGAAATCAAGGCTCCTTTCATGTGTGATGTGCAACACGGAATTGCTCTGCACGCAGTGCAGGGGAATCGGGCCTCATCTCGCGGCGAGGGGGAAGTCTCATGGTTTTTCTCGAGTTGCGGCGGGAACCTGGGGTATATTCTCGAGTTACGACGGGGATGGCCCTTCCACCCACGTGTTTGTTCAGCCACGTCAGGACTCCTGCCTAGTTGCGAGGGACAACTCGGGATTCTCCTCGAGGCTTGGCAGGGCAATTGGAACGCCTCTCCAGCTGAGGCGGGAGACCAAGGGTCCCTTTCCACGTGCCACAAGAATCCTGGGACTCCTATCAAGTTTCACGAGGAGTCAGGCATCCTATCCTTTGGAGGCACTGATCTCCGCGTACCTCTGGAGTTTTCAAAGGATGTGAGGCCTCCGGTCGCGATGAGGTGGGGAACTAGGTGTTTCTCTGTGGTCTCCACAGGGGATTCAGACATCCTTTCTTCTTGGGAGATGCAAGACGAGCCTGCATTGAAGTCACTGCAGGGATATCCGGCCTTATTTCGAGTCAGGGCATCGCGGTGTCCATTCCACATGAGGCCGCAAACTCAGGATCCCTCTCACATACCTAGAGCTGAGAGAAGCCTCCTCTTGAGGTGCTTGTGATAAAGTGGTATTCCTCAGGAGTCGAAGCCAGGGACTAACCTCTCATCTCGTGTTGATTCTTGGTCCACGGAGCTCTTTCGTGTTTCTACAGTGACCTCAGGATCCCTCTAGCCTTGAAACAGTGTTCTTGCGGTTTCTCTGGAGTGCCATCAAGGAAATCAAGGCTCCTTTCATGTGTGATGTGCAACACGGAATTGCTCTGCACGCAGTGCAGGGGAAACGGGCCACATCTCGCGGCGAGGGGGAAGTCTCATGGTTTTTCTCGTGTTGCGGCGGGAACCTGGGGTATATTCTCGAGTTACGACGGGGATGGCCCTTCCACACACGTGTGTGTTCAGCCATGTCAGGACTCCTGCCTAGTTGCGAGGGACACCTCGGGATTCTCCTCGAGGCTTTGCAGGGCAATTGGGACGCCTCTCCAGCTGAGGCGGGAGACCAAGGGTCCCTTTCAACGTGCCACAGGAATCCTGGGTCTCCTATCAAGTTTCACGAGGAGTCAGGCATCGTCTCCTTTGGAGGCACTGATCTCCGCATACCTCTGGAGTTTTCAAAGGATTTGAGGCCTCCTGTCGCGATGAGGTGGGGAACTAGGTCTTTCTCTGTGGTCTCCACAGGGGATTCAGACACCCTTTTGTCTTGGGAGATGCAAGACGAGCCTGCATTCCAGTCACTGCAGGGATATCCGGCCTTATTTCGAGTCAGGGCATCGCGGTGTCCATTCCACTTGACGCCGCAAACTCAGGGTCCCTCTCACATACCTAGAGCTGAGAGAAGCCTCCTCTTGAGGTGCTTGTGGTAAGGTGGTATTCCTCTGGAGTCGAAGCCAGGGACTAACCTCTCATCTCGAGTTGATTTTGGGTCCACGGAGCTCTTTCGTGTGGCTACAGTGACCTCAGGATCCCTCTAGCCTTGAAACAGTGTTCTTGGGGTTTCTCTGGAGTGCCATGAAGGAAATCAAGGCTCCTTTCATGTGTGATGTGCAACACAGAATTGCTCTGCACGCAGTGCAGGGGAATCGGGCCTCATCTCGCGGCGAGGGGGAAGTCTCATGGCTTTTCTCGAGTTGCGGCGGGAACCTGGGGTATATTCTCGAGTTACGACGGGGATGGCCCTTCCACCCACGTGTTTGTTCAGCCACGTCAGGACTCCTGCCTAGTTGCGAGGGACAACTCGGGATTCTCCTCGAGGTTTTGCAGGGCAATTGGGACGCCTCTCCAGCTGAGACGGGAGACCAAGGGTCCCTTTCCACGTGCCACAGGAATCCTGGGTCTCCTATCAAGTTTCACGATGACTCAGGCATCGTCTCCTTTGGAGGCACTGATCTCCGCGTACCTCTGGAGTTTTCAAAGGATGTGAGGCCTCTGGTCGCGATGAGGTGGGGAACTAGGTCTTTCTCTGTGGTCTCCACAGGGGATTCAGACACCCTTTCGTCTTGGGAGATGCAAGACGAGCCTGCATTCCAGTCACTGCAGGGATATCCGGCCTTATTTCGAGTCAGGTCATCGTGGTGTCCATTCCACTTGAGGCCGCAAACTCAGGGTCCCTCTCACATACCTAGAGCTGAGAGAAGCCTCCTCTTGAGGTGCTTGTGGTAAGGTGGTATACCTCTGGAGTCGAAGCTAGGGACTAACCTCTCATCTCGAGTTGATTTTTGGTCCACGGAGCTCTTTCGTGTTGCTACAATGACCTCAGGATCCCTCTAGCCTTGAAACAGTGTTCTTGGGGTTTCTCTGGAGTGCCATGAAGGAAATCAAGGCTCCTTTCATGTGTGATGTGCAACACAGAATTGCTCTGCACGCAGTGCAGGGGAATCGGGCCTCATCTCGCGGCGAGGGGGAAGTCTCATGGTTTTTCTCGAGTTGCGGCGGGAACCTGGGGTATATTCTCGAGTTACGACGGGGATGGCCCTTCCACACACGTGTTTGTTCAGCCACGTCAGGACTCTTGCCTAGTTGCGAGACACAACTCGGGATTCTCCTCGAGGCTTGGCAAGGCAATTGGGACGCCTCTCCAGCTGAGGCGGGAGACCAAGGGTCCCTTTCCACGTGCCACAGGAATCCTGGGACTCCTATCAAGTTTCACGAGGAGTCAGGCATCGTCTCCTTTGGAGGCACTGATCTCCGCGTACCTCTGGAGTTTTCAAAGGATGTGAGGCCTCCGGTCCCGATGAGGTGGGGAACTAGGTCTTTCTCTGTGGTCTCCACAGGGGATTCAGACATCCTTTCATCTTGGGAGATGCAAGACGAGCCTGCATTCAAGTCACTGCAGGGATATCCAGCCTTATTTCGCGTCAGGGCATCGCGGTGTCCATTCCACTTGAGGCCGCAAACTCAGGGTCCCTCTCACATACCTAGAGCTGAGAGAAGCCTCCTCTTGAGGTGCTTGTGGTAAGGTGGTATTCCTCTGGAGTCGAAGCCAGGGACTAACCTCTCATCTCGAGTTGATTTTTGGCCCACGGAGCTCTTTCGTGTTGCTACGGTGACCTCAGGATCCCTCTAGTCTTGAAACAGTGTTCTTGGGGTTTCTCTGGAGTGCCATCAAGGAAATCAAGGCTCCTTTCATGTGTGATGTGCAACACGGAATTGCTCTGCACGCAGTGCAGGGGAATCGGGCCTCATCTCGCGGCGAGGGGGAAGTCTCATTGTTTTTCTCGAGTTGCGGCGGGAACCTGGGGTATATTCTCGAGTTACGACGGGGATGGCCCTTCCACCCACGTGTTTCTTCAGCGACGTCAGGACTCCTGCCTAGTTGCGAGGGACAACTCTGGATTCTCCTCGAGGCTTGGCAGGGCAATTGGGACGCCTCTCCAGCTGAGGCGGGAGACCAAGTGTCCCTTTCCAAGTGCCACAGAAATCCTGGGACTCCTATCAAGTTTCACGAGGAGTCAGGCATCGTCTCCTTTGGAGGCCCTGATCTCCGCGTACCTCTGGAGCTTTCAAAGGATGTGAGGCTATCGGTCGCGATGAGGTGGGGAACAAAGTCTTTCTCTGTGCTTTCCACAGGGGATTCAGACATCCTTTTGTCCTGGGAGATGCAAGACGAGCCTGCATTGAAGTCACTGCAGGGATATCCGGCCTTATTTCGAGTCAGGGCATCGCGGTGTCCATTCCACTTGAGGCCGCAAACTCAGGGTCCCTCTCACATACCTAGAGCTGAGAGAAGCCTCCTCTTGAGGTGCTTGTGGTAAGGTGGTATTCCTCTGGAGAGGAAGCCAGGGACTAACCTCTCTTTTCGAGCTGATTTTTGGTCCACAGAATTCTTTCGTGTTGCTACAGTGACCTCAGGATCCCTCTAGCCTTGAAACAGTGTTCTTGGGGTTTCTCTGGAGTGCCATCAAGGAAATCAAGGCTCCTTTCATGTGTGATGTGCAAGACGGAATTGCTCTGCACGCAGTACAGGGGAATCGGGCCTCATCTCGCATCGAGGGGGAAGTCTCATGGTTTTTCTCGAGTTGCGGCGGGAACCTGGGGTATATTCTCGAGTTACGACGGGGATGGCCCTTCCACACACGTGTTTGTTCAGCCACGTCAGGACTCCTGCCTAGTTGCGAGAGACAACTCGGGATTCTCCTCGAGGCTTGGCAAGGCAATTGGGACGCCTCTCCAGCTGAGGCGGGAGACCAAGGGTCCCTTTCCACGTGCCACAGGAATCCTGGGACTCCTATCAAGTTTCACGAGGAGTCAGGCATCGTCTCCTTTGGAGGCACTGATCTCCGCGTACCTCTGGAGTTTTCAAAGGATGTGAGGCTATCGGTCGCGATGAGGTGGGCAACTAAGTCTTTTTCTGTGCTTTCCACTGGGGATTCAGACATCCTTTCGTCCTGGGAGATGCAAGACGAGCCTGCATTGAAGTCACTGCAGGGATATCCGGCCTTATTTCGAGTCAGGGCATCGCGGTGTCCATTCCACTTGAGGCCACAAACTCAGGGTCCCTCTCACATACCTAGAGCTGAGAGAAGCCTCCTCTTGAGGTGCTTGTGGTAAGGTGGTATTCCTCAGGAGTCGAAGCCAGGGACTAATCTCTCATCTCTTGTTGAATCTTGGTCCACGGAGCTCTTTCGTGTTGCTACAGTGACCTCAGGATCCCTCTAGCCTTGAAACAGTGTTCTTGGGGTTTCTCTGGAGTTCCATTAAGGAAATCAAGGCTCCTTTCATGTGTGATGTGCAAGACGGAATTGCTCTGCACGCAGTGCAGGGGAATCGGGCCTCATCTCGCGGCGAGGGGGAAGTCTCAAGGTTTTTCTCGAGTTGCAGCGGGAACCTGGGGTATATTCTCGAGTTACGACGGGGATGGCCCTTCCACACACGTGTTTCTTCAGCGACGTCAGGACTCCTGCCTAGTTGCGAGGGACAACTCGGGATTCTCCTCGAGGCTTTGCAGGGCAATTGGGACGCCTCTCCAGCTGAGACGGGAGACCAAGGGTCCCTTTCCACGTGCTACAGGAATCCTGGGTCTCCTATCAAGTTTCACGAGGAGTCAGGCATCGTCTCCTTTGGAGGCACTGATCTCCGCATACCTCTGGAGTTTTCAAAGGTTTGAGGCCTCCTGTCGCGATGAGGTGGGGAACTAGGTCTTTCTCTGTGGTCTCCACAGGGGATTCAGACACCCTTTCGTCTTGGGAGATGCAAGACGAGCCTGCATTCCAGTCACTGCAGGGATATCCGGCTTTATTTCGAGTCAGGGCATCGTGGTGTCCATTCCACTTGAGGCCGCAAACTCAGGGTCCCTCTCACATACCTAGAGCTGAGAGAAGCCTCCTCTTGAGGTGCTTGTGGTAAGGTGGTATTCCTCTGGAGTCGAAGCCAGGGACTAACCTCTCATCTCGAGTTGATTTTTGGTCCACGGAGCTCTTTCGTGTTGCTACAGTGACCTCAGGATCCCTCTATCCTTGAAACAGTGTTCTTGGGGTTTCTCTGGAGTGCCATGAAGGAAATCAAGGATCCTTTCATGTGTGATGTGCAACACAGAATTGCTGTGCACGCAGTGCAGGGGAATCGGGCCTCATCTCGCGGCGAAGGGGAATTCTCATGGTTTTTCTCGAGTTGCGGCGGGAACCTGGGGTATATTCTCGAGTTACGACGGGGATGGCCCTTCCACACACGTGTTTGTTCAGCCACGTCAGGACTCTTGCCTAGTTGCGAGACACAACTCGGGATTCTCCTCGAGGCTTTTCAAGGCAATTGGGACGCCTCTCCAGCTGAGGCGGGAGACCAAGGGTCCCTTTCCACGTGCCACAGGAATCCTGGGTCTCCTATCAAGTTTCACGAGGAGTCAGGCATCGTCTCCTTTGGAGGCACTGATCTCCGCGTACCTCTGGAGTTTTCAAAGGATGTGAGGCCTCCGGTCGCGATGAGGTGGGGAACTAGGTCTTTCTCTGTGGTCTCCACAGGGGATTCAGACATCCTTTCATCTTGGGAGATGCAAGACGAGCCTGCATTTAAGTCACTGCAGGGATATCCAGGCTTATTTCGCGTCAGGGCATCGCGGTGTCCATTCCACTTGAGGCCGCAAAATCAGGGTCCCTCTCACATACCTAGAGCTGAGAGAAGCCTCCTCTTGAGGTGCTTGTGGTAAGGTGGTATTCCTCTGGAGTCGAAGCCAGGGACTAACCTCTCATCTCGAGTTGATTTTTGGCCCACGGAGCTCTTTCGTGTTGCTACAGTGACCTCAGGATCCCTCTAGCCTTGAAACAGTGTTCTTGGGGTTTATCTGGAGTGCCATGAAGGAAATCAAGGCTCCTTTCATGTGTGATGTGCAACACAGAATTGCTGTGCACGCAGTGCAGGGGAATCGGGCCTCATTTCGCGGCGAGGGGGAAGTCTCATGGTTTTTCTCGAGTTGCGGCGGGAACCTGGGGTATATTCTCGAGTTACAACGGGGATGGCCCTTCCACACACGTGTTTGTTCAGCCACGTCAGGACTCTTGCCTAGTTGCGAGACACAACTCGGGATTCTCCTCGAGGCTTGGCAAGGCAATTGGGACGCCTCTCCAGCTGAGGCGGGAGACCAAGGGTCCCTTTCCACGTGCCACAGGAATCCTGGGACTCCTATCAACTTTCACGAGGAGTCAGGCATCGTCTCCTTTGGAGACACTGATCTCCGCGTACCTCTGGAGTTTTCAAAGGATGTGAGGCTATCGGTCGCGATGAGGTGGGGAACTAAGTCTTTCTCTTTGCTTTCCACAGGGGATTCAGACATCCTTTCGTCCTGGGAGATGCAAGACGAGCCTGCATTGAAGTCACTGCAGGGATATCCGGCCTTATTTCGCGTCAGGGCATCGCGGTGTCCATTCCACTTGAGGCCGCAAACTCAGGGTCCCTCTCACATACCTAGAGCTGAGAGAAGCCTCCTCTTGAGGTGCTTGTGGTAAGGTGGTATTCCTCTGGAGACGAATCCAGGGACTAACCTCTCTTTTCGAGTTGATTTTTGGTCCACAGAGTTCTTTCGTGTTGCTACAGTGACCTCAGGATCCCTCTATCCTTGAAACAGTGTTCTTGGGGTTTCTCTGGAGTGCCATCAAGGAAATCAAGGCTCCTTTCATGTGTGATGTGCAACACAGAATTGCTCTGCGCGCAGTGCAGGGGAATCGGGCCTCATCTCGCGGCGAGGGGGAAGTCTCATGGTTTTTCTCGAGTTGCGGCGGGAACCTGGGGTATATTCTCGAGTTACGACGGGGATGGCCCTTCCACACACGTGTTTGTTCAGCCACGTCAGGACTCCTGCCTAGTTGCGAGACACAACTCGGGATTCTCCTCGAGGCTTGACAAGGCAATTGGGACGCCTCTCCAGCTGAGGCGGGAGACCAAGGGTCCCTTTCCACGTGCCACAGGAATCCTGGGACTCCTATCAAGTTTCACGAGGAGTCAGGCATCGTCTCCTTTGGAGGCACTGATCTCCGCGTACCTCTGGAGTTTTCAAAGGATGTGAGGCCTCCGGTCGCGATGAGGTGGGGAACTAGGTCTTTCTCTGTGGTCTCTACAGGGGATTCAGACATCCATTCATCTTGGGAGATGCAAGAACAGCCTGCATTCAAGTCACTGCAGGGATATCCAGCCTTATTTCACGTCAGGGCATCGCGGTGTCCATTCCACTTGAGGCCGCAAACTCAGGGTCCCTCTCACATACCTAGAGCTGAGAGAAGCCTCCTCTTGAGGTGCTTGTGGTAAGGTGGTATTCCTCTGGAGTCGAAGCCAGGGACTAACCTTTCATCTCGAGTTGATTTTTGGCCCACGGAGCTTTTTCGTGTTGCTACAGGTACCTCAGGATCCCTCTAGCCTTGAAACAGTGTTCTTGGGGTTTCTCTGGAGTGCCATCAAGGAAATCAAGGCTCCTTTCATGTGTGATGTGCAACACGGAATTGCTCTGCACGCAGTGCAGGGGAATCGGGCCTCATCTCGCGGCGAGGGGAAGTCTCATGGTTTTTCTCGAGTTGCGGCGGGAACCTGGGGTATATTCTCGAGTTACGACGGGGATGGCCCTTCCACCCACGTGTTTCTTCAGCGACGTCAGGACTCCTGCCTAGTTGCGAGGGACAACTCGGGATTCTCCTCGAGGCTTGGCAGGGCAATTGGAACGCCTCTCCAGCTGAGGCGGGAGACCAAGGGTCCCTTTCCACGTGCCACAAGAATCCTAGGACTCCTATCAAGTTTCACGAGGAGTCAGGCATCGTCTCCTTTGGAGGCACTGATCTCCGCGTACCTCTGGAGTTTTCAAAGGATGTGAGGGCTCCGGTCGCAATGATGTGTGGAACTAGGTGTTTCTCTGTGGTCTCCACAGGGAATTCAGACATCCTTTCTTCTTGGGAGATGCAAGACGAGCCTGCATTCAAGTCACTGCAGGGATATCCGGCCTTATTTCGAGTCAGGGCATCGCGGTTTCCATTCCACTTGAGGCCTCAAACTCAGGATCCCTCTCACATACCTAGAGCTGAGAGAAGCCTCCTCTTGAGGTGCTTGTGGTAAGGTGGTATTCCTCAGGAGTCGAAGCCATGGACTAACCTCTCATCTCGTGTTGATTTTGGGTCCACGGAGCTCTTTCGTTTTGCTACAGTGACCTCAGGATCCCTCTAGCCTTGAAACAGTGTTCTTGGGGTTTCTCTGGAGTGCCATGAAGGAAATCAAGGCTCCTTTCATGTGTGATGTGCAACACGGAATTGCTCTGCACGCAGTGCAGGGGAATCGGGCCTCATCTCGCGGCGAGGGGGAAGTCTCATGGCTTTTCTCGAGTTGCGGCGGGAACCTGGGGTATATTCTCGAGTTACGACGGGGATGGCCCTTCCACCCACGTGTTTGTTCAGCCACGTCAGGACTCCAGCCTAGTTGCGAGGGACAACTCGGGATTCTCCTCGAGGTTTTGCAGGGCAATTGGGACGCCTCTCCAGCTGAGACGGGAGACCAAGGGTCCCTTTCCACGTGCCACAGGAATCCTGGGTCTCCTATCAAGTTTCACGATGACTCAGGCATCGTCTCCTTTGGAGGCACTGATCTCCGCGTACCTCTGGAGTTTTCAAAGGATGTGAGGCCTCCGGTCGCGATGAGGTGGGGAACTAGGTCTTTCTCTGTGGTCTCCACAGGGGATTCAGACACCCTTTCGTCTTGGGAGATGCAAGACGAGCCTGCATTCCAGTCACTGCAGGGATATCCGGCCTTATTTCGAGTCAGGTCATCGTGGTGTCCATTCCACTTGAGGCCGCAAACTCAGGGTCCCTCTCACATACCTAGAGCTGAGAGAAGCCTCCTCTTGAGGTGCTTGTGGTAAGGTGGTATACCTCTGGAGTCGAAGCTAGGGACTAACCTCTCATCTCGAGTTAATTTTTGGTCCACGGAGCTCTTTCGTGTTGCTACAATGACCTCAGGATCCCTCTAGCCTTGAAACAGTGTTCTTGGGGTTTCTCTGGAGTGCCATGAAGGAAATCAAGGCTCCTTTCATGTGTGATGTGCAACACAGAATTGCTCTGCACGCAGTGCAGGGGAATCGGGCCTCATCTCGCGGCGAGGGGGAAGTCTCATGGTTTTTCTCGAGTTGCGGCGGGAACCTGGGGTATATTCTCGAGTTACGACGGGGATGGCCCTTCCACACACGTGTTTGTTCAGCCACGTCAGGACTCTTGCCTAGTTGCGAGACACAACTCGGGATTCTCCTCGAGGCTTGGCAAGGCAATTGGGACGCCTCTCCAGCTGAGGCGGGAGACCAAGGGTCCCTTTCCACGTGCCACAGGAATCCTGGGACTCCTATCAAGTTTCACGAGGAGTCAGGCATCGTCTCCTTTGGAGGCACTGATCTCCGCGTACCTCTGGAGTTTTCAAAGGATGTGAGGCCTCCGGTCCCGATGAGGTGGGGAACTAGGTCTTTCTCTGTGGTCTCCACAGGGGATTCAGACATCCTTTCATCTTGGGAGATGCAAGACGAGCCTGCATTCAAGTCACTGCAGGGATATCCAGCCTTATTTCGCGTCAGGGCATCGCGGTGTCCATTCCACTTGAGGCCGCAAACTCAGGGTCCCTCTCACATACCTAGAGCTGAGAGAAACCTCCTCTTGAGGTGCTTGTGGTAAGGTGGTATTCCTCTGGAGTCGAAGCCAGGGACTAACCTCTCATCTCGAGTTGATTTTTGGCCCACGGAGCTCTTTCGTGTTGCTACGGTGACCTCAGGATCCCTCTAGTCTTGAAACAGTGTTCTTGGGGTTTCTCTGGAGTGCCATCAAGGAAATCAAGGCTCCTTTCATGTGTGATGTGCAACACGGAATTGCTCTGCACGCAGTGCAGGGGAATCGGGCCTCATCTCGCGGCGAGGGGGAAGTCTCATTGTTTTTCTCGAGTTGCGGCGGGAACCTGGGGTATATTCTCGAGTTACGACGGGGATGGCCCTTCCACCCACGTGTTTCTTCAGCGACGTCAGGACTCCTGCCTAGTTGCGAGGGACAACTCTGGATTCTCCTCGAGGCTTGGCAGGGCAATTGGGACGCCTCTCCAGCTGAGGCGGGAGACCAAGTGTCCCTTTCCAAGTGCCACAGAAATCCTGGGACTCCTATCAAGTTTCACGAGGAGTCAGGCATCGTCTCCTTTGGAGGCCCTGATCTCCGCGTACCTCTGGAGCTTTCAAAGGATGTGAGGCTATCGGTCGCGATGAGGTGGGGAACAAAGTCTTTCTCTGTGCTTTCCACAGGGGATTCAGACATCCTTTTGTCCTGGGAGATGCAAGACGAGCCTGCATTGAAGTCACTGCAGGGATATCCGGCCTTATTTCGAGTCAGGGCATCGCGGTGTCCATTCCACTTGAGGCCGCAAACTCAGGGTCCCTCTCACATACCTAGAGCTGAGAGAAGCCTCCTCTTGAGGTGCTTGTGGTAAGGTGGTATTCCTCTGGAGAGGAAGCCAGGGACTAACCTCTCTTTTCGAGTTGATTTTTGGTCCACAGAGTTCTTTCGTGTTGCTACAGTGACCTCAGGATCCCTCTAGCCTTGAAACAGTGTTCTTGGGGTTTCTCTGGAGTGCCATCAAGGAAATCAAGGCTCCTTTCATGTGTGATGTGCAAGACGGAATTGCTCTGGACGCAGTACAGGGGAATCGGGCCTCATC
This sequence comes from Cervus elaphus, assembly GCF_910594005.1. Taxonomy (NCBI): domain Eukaryota; kingdom Metazoa; phylum Chordata; class Mammalia; order Artiodactyla; family Cervidae; genus Cervus; species Cervus elaphus. The sequence goes on from NW_025316779.1 coordinate 6,374,567, forward strand.
TCGCATCGAGGGGGAAGTCTCATGGTTTTTCTCGAGTTGCGGCGGGAACCTGGGGTATATTCTCGAGTTACGACGGGGATGGCCCTTCCACACACGTGTTTGTTCAGCCACGTCAGGACTCCTGCCTAGTTGCGAGAGACAACTCGGGATTCTCCTCGAGGCTTGGCAAGGCAATTGGGACGCCTCTCCAGCTGAGGCGGGAGACCAAGGGTCCCTTTCCACGTGCCACAGGAATCCTGGGACTCCTATCAAGTTTCACGAGGAGTCAGGCATCGTCTCCTTTGGAGGCACTGATCTCCGCGTACCTCTGGAGTTTTCAAAGGATGTGACGGTATCGGTCGCGATGAGGTGGGCAACTAAGTCTTTTTCTGTGCTTTCCACAGGGGATTCAGACATCCTTTCGTCCTGGGAGATGCAAGACGAGCCTGCATTGAAGTCACTGCAGGGATATCCGGCCTTATTTCGAGTCAGGGCATCGCGGTGTCCATTCCACTTGAGGCCACAAACTCAGGGTCCCTCTCACATACCTAGAGCTGAGAGAAGCCTCCTCTTGAGGTGCTTGTGGTAAGGTGGTATTCCTCAGGAGTCGAAGCCAGGGACTAATCTCTCATCTCTTGTTGAATCTTGGTCCACGGAGCTCTTTCGTGTTGCTACAGTGACCTCAGGATCCCTCTAGCCTTGAAACAGTGTTCTTGGGGTTTCTCTGGAGTTCCATTAAGGAAATCAAGGCTCCTTTCATGTGTGATGTGCAAGACGGAATTGCTCTGCACGCAGTGCAGGGGAATCGGGCCTCATCTCGCGGCGAGGGGGAAGTCTCATGGTTTTTCTCGAGTTGCAGCGGGAACCTGGGGTATATTCTCGAGTTACGACGGGGATGGCCCTTCCACACACGTGTTTCTTCAGCGACGTCAGGACTCCTGCCTAGTTGCGAGGGACAACTCGGGATTCTCCTCGAGGCTTTGCAGGGCAATTGGGACGCCTCTCCAGCTGAGACGGGAGACCAAGGGTCCCTTTCCACGTGCTACAGGAATCCTGGGTCTCCTATCAAGTTTCACGAGGAGTCAGGCATCGTCTCCTTTGGAGGCACTGATCTCCGCATACCTCTGGAGTTTTCAAAGGTTTGAGGCCTCCTGTCGCGATGAGGTGGGGAACTAGGTCTTTCTCTGTGGTCTCCACAGGGGATTCAGACACCCTTTCGTCTTGGGAGATGCAAGACGAGCCTGCATTCCAGTCACTGCAGGGATATCCGGCTTTATTTCGAGTCAGGGCATCGTGGTGTCCATTCCACTTGAGGCCGCAAACTCAGGGTCCCTCTCACATACCTAGAGCTGAGAGAAGCCTCCTCTTGAGGTGCTTGTGGTAAGGTGGTATTCCTCTGGAGTCGAAGCCAGGGACTAACCTCTCATCTCGAGTTGATTTTTGGTCCACGGAGCTCTTTCGTGTTGCTACAGTGACCTCAGGATCCCTCTATCCTTGAAACAGTGTTCTTGGGATTTCTCTGGAGTGCCATGAAGGAAATCAAGGCTCCTTTCATGTGTGATGTGCAACACAGAATTGCTGTGCACGCAGTGCAGGGGAATCGGGCCTCATCTCGCGGCGAAGGGGAATTCTCATGGTTTTTCTCGAGTTGCGGCGGGAACCTGGGGTATATTCTCGAGTTACGACGGGGATGGCCCTTCCACACACGTGTTTGTTCAGCCACGTCAGGACTCTTGCCTAGTTGCGAGACACAACTCGGGATTCTCCTCGAGGCTTTTCAAGGCAATTGGGACGCCTCTCCAGCTGAGGCGGGAGACCAAGGGTCCCTTTCCACGTGCCACAGGAATCCTGGGTCTCCTATCAAGTTTCACGAGGAGTCAGGCATCGTCTCCTTTGGAGGCACTGATCTCCGCGTACCTCTGGAGTTTTCAAAGGATGTGAGGCCTCCGGTCGCGATGAGGTGGGGAACTAGGTCTTTCTCTGTGGTCTCCACAGGGGATTCAGACATCCTTTCATCTTGGGAGATGCAAGACGAGCCTGCATTTAAGTCACTGCAGGGATATCCAGGCTTATTTCGCGTCAGGGCATCGCGGTGTCCATTCCACTTGAGGCCGCAAAATCAGGGTCCCTCTCACATACCTAGAGCTGAGAGAAGCCTCCTCTTGAGGTGCTTGTGGTAAGGTGGTATTCCTCTGGAGTCGAAGCCAGGGACTAACCTCTCATCTCGAGTTGATTTTTGGCCCACGGAGCTCTTTCGTGTTGCTACAGTGACTTCAGGATCCCTCTAGCCTTGAAACAGTGTTCTTGGGGTTTCTCTGGAGTGCCATCAAGGAAATCAAGGCTCCTTTCATGTGTGATGTGCAAGACGGAATTGCTCTGCACGCAGTACAGGGGAATCGGGCCTCATCTCGCATCGAGGGAGAAGTCTCATGGTTTTTCTCGAGTTGCGGCGGGAACCTGGGGTATATTCTCGAGTTACGACGGGGATGGCCCTTCCACACACGTGTTTGTTCAGCCACGTCAGGACTCCTGCCTAGTTGCGAGGGACAACTCGGGATTCTCCTCGAGGCTTTGCAGGGCAATTGGAACGCCTCTCCAGCTGAGGCAGGAGACCAAGTGTCCCTTTCCACGTGCCACAAGAATCCTGGGACTCCTATCAAGTTTCACGAGGAGTCAGGCATCGTCTCCTTTGGAGGCACTGATCTCCGCGTACCTCTCGAGTTTTCAAAGGATGTGAGGCCTGCGGTCGCGATGAGGTGGGGAACTAGGTGTTTCTCTGTGGTCTCCACAGGGGATTCAGACATCCTTTCTTCTTGGGAGATGCAAGACGAGCCTGCATTCAAGTCACTGCAGGGATATCCGGCCTTATTTCGAGTCAGGGCATCGCGGTGTCCATTCCACTTGAGGCCGCAAACTCAGGGTCCCTCTCACATACCTAGAGCTGAGAGAAGCCTCCTCTTGAGGTGCTTGTGGTAAGGTGGTATTCCTCTGGAGTCGAAGCTAGGGACTAACCTCTCATCTCGAGTTGATTTTTGGTCCACGGAGCTCTTTCGTGTTGATACAGTGACCTCAGGATCCCTCTAGCCATGAAACAGTGTTCTTGGGGTTTCTCTGGAGTGCCATGAAGGAAGTCAAGGCTCCTTTCATGTGTGATGTGCAACACAGAATTGCTCTGCACGCAGTGCAGGGGAATCGGGCCTCATCTCGCGGCGAGGGGGAAGTCTCATGGTTTTTCTCGAGTTGCGGCGGGAACCTGGGGTATATTCTCGAGTTACGACGGGGATGGCCCTTCCACACACGTGTTTGTTCAGCCACGTCAGGACTCTTGCCTAGTTGCGAGACACAACTCGGGATTCTCCTCGAGGTTTGGCAAGGCAATTGGGACGCCTCTCCAGCTGAGGCGGGAGACCAAGGGTCCCTTTCCACGTGCCACAGTAATCCTGGGACTCCTATCAAGTTTCACGAGGAGTCAGGCATCGTCTCCTTTGGAGGCACTGATCTCCGCATACCTCTGGAGTTTTCAAAGGAAGTGAGGCCTCCGGTCGCGATGAGGTGGGGAACTAGGTCTTTCTCTGTGGTCTCCACAGGGGATTCAGACATCCTTTCATCTTGGGAGATGCAAGACGAGCCTGCATTCAAGTCACTGCAGGGATATCCAGCCTTATTTCGCGTCAGGGCATCGCGGTGTCCATTCCACTTGAGGCCGCAAACTCAGGGTCCCTCTCACATACCTAGAGCTGAGAGAAGCCTCCTCTTGAGGTGCTTGTGGTAAGGTGGTATTCCTCTGGAGTCGAAGCCAGGGACTAACCTCTCATCTCGAGTTGATTTTTGGCCCACGGAGCTCTTTCGTGTTGCTACAGTGACCTCAGGATCCCTCTAGCCTTGAAACAGTGTTCTTGGGGTTTCTCTGGAGTGCCATCAAGGAAATCAAGGCTCCTTTCATGTGTGATGTGCAACACGGAATTGCTCTGCACGCAGTGCAGGGGAATCGGGCCTCATCTCGCGGCGAGGGGGAAGTCTCATTGTTTTTCTCGAGTTGCGGCGGGAACCTGGGGTATATTCTCGAGTTACGACGGGGATGGCCCTTCCACCCACGTGTTTCTTCAGTGACGTCAGGACTCCTGCCTAGTTGCGAGGGACAACTCTGGATTCTCCTCGAGGCTTGGCAGGACAATTGGGACGCCTCTCCAGCTGAGGCGGGAGACCAAGTGTCCCTTTCCAAGTGCCACAGGAATACTGGGACTCCTATCAAGTTTCACGAGGAGTCAGGCATCGTCTCCTTTGGAGGCACTGATCTCCGCGTACCTCTGGAGCTTTCAAAGGATGTGAGGCTATCGGTCGCGATGAGGTGGGGAACTAGGTCTTTCTCTGTGGTCTCCACAGGGGATTCAGACATCCTTTCATCTTGGGAGATGCAAGACGAGCCTGCATTCAAGTCACTGCAGGGATATCCAGCCTTATTTCGCGTCAGGGCATCGCGGTGTCCATTCCACTTGAGGCCGCAAACTCAGGGTCCCTCTCACATACCTAGAGCTGAGAGAAGCCTCCTCTTGAGGTGCTTGTGGTAAGGTGGTATTCCTCTTGAGTCGAAGCCAGGGACTAACCTCTCATCTCGAGTTGATTTTTGGCCCACGGAGCTCTTTCGTGATGCTACAGTGACCTCAGGATCCCTCTAGCCTTGAAACAGTGTTCTTGGGGTTTCTCTGGAGTGCCATCAAGGAAATCAAGGCTCCTTTCATGTGTGATGTGCAACACGGAATTGCTCTGCATGCAGTGCAGGGGAATCGGGCCTCATCTCGCGGCGAGGGGGAAGTCTCATGGTTTTTCTCGAGTTGCGGCGGGAACCTGGGGTATATTCTCGAGTTACGACGGGGATGGCCCTTCCACCCACGTGTTTCTTCAGCGACGTCAGGACTCCTGCCTAGTTGCGAGGGACAACTCGGGATTCCCCTGAGGCTTTGCAGGGCAATTGGGACGCCTCTCCAGCTGAGACGGGAGACCAAGGGTCCCTTTCCACGTGCCACAGGAATCTTTGGTCTCCTATCAAGTTTCACGAGGAGTCAGGCATCGTCTCCTTTGGAGGCACTGATCTCCGCATACCTCTGGAGTTTTCAAAGGATGTGAGGCCTGCGGTCGCGATGAGGTGGGGAACTAGGTGTTTCTCTGTGGTCTCCACAGGGGATTCAGACACCCTTTCGTCTTGGGAGAGGCAAGACGATCCTGCATTCCAGTCACTGCAGGGATATCCGGCCTTATTTCGAGTCAGGGCATCGTGGTGTCCATTCCACTTGAGGCCGCAAACTCAAGGTCCCTTTCACATACCTAGAGCTGAGAGAAGCCTCCTCTTGAGGTGCTTGTGGTAAGGTGGTATTCCTCTGGAGTCTAAGCCAGGGACTAACCTCTCATCTCGAGTTGATTTTTGGTCCACGGAGCTCTTTCGTGTTGCTACAGTGACCTCAGGATCCCTCTAGCCTTGAAACAGTGTTCTTGGGGTTTATCTGGAGTGCCATGAAGGAAATCAAGGCTCCTTTCATGTGTGATGTGCAACACAGAATTGCTGTGCACGCAGTGCAGGGGAATCGGGCCTCATTTCGCGGCGAGGGGGAAGTCTCATGGTTTTTCTCGAGTTGCGGCGGGAACCTGGGGTATATTCTCGAGTTACGACGGGGATGGCCCTTCCACACACGTGTTTGTTCAGCCACGTCAGGACTCTTGCCTAGTTGCGAGACACAACTCGGGATTCTCCTCGAGGCTTGGCAAGGCAATTGGGACGCCTCTCCAGCTGAGGCGGGAGACCAAGGGTCCCTTTCCACGTGCCACAGGAATCCTGGGACTCCTATCAACTTTCACGAGGAGTCAGGCATCGTCTCCTTTGGAGACACTGATCTCCGCGTACCTCTGGAGTTTTCAAAGGATGTGAGGCTATCGGTCGCGATGAGGTGGGGAACTAAGTCTTTCTCTTTGCTTTCCACAGGGGATTCAGACATCCTTTCGTCCTGGGAGGTGCAAGACGAGCCTGCATTGAAGTCACTGCAGGGATATCCGGCCTTATTTCGCGTCAGGGCATCGCGGTGTCCATTCCACTTGAGGCCGCAAACTCAGGGTCCCTCTCACATACCTAGAGCTGAGAGAAGCCTCCTCTTGAGGTGCTTGTGGTAAGGTGGTATTCCTCTGGAGACGAATCCAGGGACTAACCTCTCTTTTCGAGTTGATTTTTGGTCCACAGAGTTCTTTCGTGTTGCTACAGTGACCTCAGGATCCCTCTATCCTTGAAACAGTGTTCTTGGGGTTTCTCTGGAGTGCCATCAAGGAAATCAAGGCTCCTTTCATGTGTGATGTGCAACACAGAATTGCTCTGCGCGCAGTGCAGGGGAATCGGGCCTCATCTCGCGGCGAGGGGGAAGTCTCATGGTTTTTCTCGAGTTGCGGCGGGAACCTGGGGTATATTCTCGAGTTACGACGGGGATGGCCCTTCCACACACGTGTTTGTTCAGCCACGTCAGGACTCTTGCCTAGTTGCGAGACACAACTCGGGATTCTCCTCGAGGCTTTTCAAGGCAATTGGGACGCCTCTCCAGCTGAGGCGGGAGACCAAGGGTCCCTTTCCACGTGCCACAGGAATCCTGGGTCTCCTATCAAGTTTCACGAGGAGTCAGGCATCGTCTCCTTTGGAGGCACTGATCTCCGCGTACCTCTGGAGTTTTCAAAGGATGTGAGGCCTCCGGTCGCGATGAGGTGGGGAACTAGGTCTTTCTCTGTGGTCTCCACAGGGGATTCAGACATCCTTTCATCTTGGGAGATGCAAGACGAGCCTGCATTTAAGTCACTGCAGGGATATCCAGGCTTATTTCGCGTCAGGGCATCGCGGTGTCCATTCCACTTGAGGCCGCAAAATCAGGGTCCCTCTCACATACCTAGAGCTGAGAGAAGCCTCCTCTTGAGGTGCTTGTGGTAAGGTGGTATTCCTCTGGAGTCGAAGCCAGGGACTAACCTCTCATCTCGAGTTGATTTTTGGCCCACGGAGCTCTTTCGTGTTGCTACAGTGACTTCAGGATCCCTCTAGCCTTGAAACAGTGTTCTTGGGGTTTCTCTGGAGTGCCATCAAGGAAATCAAGGCTCCTTTCATGTGTGATGTGCAAGACGGAATTGCTCTGCACGCAGTACAGGGGAATCGGGCCTCATCTCGCATCGAGGGAGAAGTCTCATGGTTTTTCTCGAGTTGCGGCGGGAACCTGGGGTATATTCTCGAGTTACGACGGGGATGGCCCTTCCACCCACGTGTTTGTTCAGCCACGTCAGGACTCCTGCCTAGTTGCGAGGGACAACTCGGGATTCTCCTCGAGGCTTTGCAGGGCAATTGGAACGCCTCTCCAGCTGAGGCAGGAGACCAAGTGTCCCTTTCCACGTGCCACAAGAATCCTGGGACTCCTATCAAGTTTCACGAGGAGTCAGGCATCGTCTCCTTTGGAGGCACTGATCTCCGCGTACCTCTCGAGTTTTCAAAGGATGTGAGGCCTGCGGTCGCGATGAGGTGGGGAACTAGGTGTTTCTCTGTGGTCTCCACAGGGGATTCAGACATCCTTTCTTCTTGGGAGATGCAAGACGAGCCTGCATTCAAGTCACTGCAGGGATATCCGGCCTTATTTCGAGTCAGGGCATCGCGGTGTCCATTCCACTTGAGGCCGCAAACTCAGGGTCCCTCTCACATACCTAGAGCTGAGAGAAGCCTCCTCTTGAGGTGCTTGTGGTAAGGTGGTATTCCTCTGGAGTCGAAGCTAGGGACTAACCTCTCATCTCGAGTTGATTTTTGGTCCACGGAGCTCTTTCGTGTTGATACAGTGACCTCAGGATCCCTCTAGCCATGAAGCAGTGTTCTTGGGGTTTCTCTGGAGTGCCATGAAGGAAGTCAAGGCTCCTTTCATGTGTGATGTGCAACACAGAATTGCTCTGCACGCAGTGCAGGGGAATCGGGCCTCATCTCGCGGCGAGGGGGAAGTCTCATGGTTTTTCTCGAGTTGCGGCGGGAACCTGGGGTATATTCTCGAGTTACGACGGGGATGGCCCTTCCACACACGTGTTTGTTCAGCCACGTCAGGACTCTTGCCTAGTTGCGAGACACAACTCGGGATTCTCCTCGAGGTTTGGCAAGGCAATTGGGACGCCTCTCCAGCTGAGGCGGGAGACCAAGGGTCCCTTTCCACGTGCCACAGTAATCCTGGGACTCCTATCAAGTTTCACGAGGAGTCAGGCATCGTCTCCTTTGGAGGCACTGATCTCCGCATACCTCTGGAGTTTTCAAAGGATGTGAGGCCTCCGGTCGCGATGAGGTGGGGAACTAGGTCTTTCTCTGTGGTCTCCACAGGGGATTCAGACATCCTTTCATCTTGGGAGATGCAAGACGAGCCTGCATTCAAGTCACTGCAGGGATATCCAGCCTTATTTCGCGTCAGGGCATCGCGGTGTCCATTCCACTTGAGGCCGCAAACTCAGGGTCCCTCTCACATACCTAGAGCTGAGAGAAGCCTCCTCTTGAGGTGCTTGTGGTAAGGTGGTATTCCTCTGGAGTCGAAGCCAGGGACTAACCTCTCATCTCGAGTTGATTTTTGGCCCACGGAGCTCTTTCGTGTTGCTACGGTGACCTCAGGATCCCTCTAGCCTTGAAACAGTGTTCTTGGGGTTTCTCTGGAGTGCCATCAAGGAAATCAAGGCTCCTTTCATGTGTGATGTGCAACACGGAATTGCTCTGCACGCAGTGCAGGGGAATCGGGCCTCATCTCGCGGCGAGGGGGAAGTCTCATTGTTTTTCTCGAGTTGCGGCGGGAACCTGGGGTATATTCTCGAGTTACGACGGGGATGGCCCTTCCACCCACGTGTTTCTTCAGTGACGTCAGGACTCCTGCCTAGTTGCGAGGGACAACTCTGGATTCTCCTCGAGGCTTGGCAGGGCAATTGGGACGCCTCTCCAGCTGAGGCGGGAGACCAAGTGTCCCTTTCCAAGTGCCACAGGAATACTGGGACTCCTATCAAGTTTCACGAGGAGTCAGGCATCGTCTCCTTTGGAGGCACTGATCTCCGCGTACCTCTGGAGCTTTCAAAGGATGTGAGGCTATCGGTCGCGATGAGGTGGGGAACTAGGTCTTTCTCTGTGGTCTCCACAGGGGATTCAGACATCCTTTCATCTTGGGAGATGCAAGACGAGCCTGCATTCAAGTCACTGCAGGGATATCCAGCCTTATTTCGCGTCAGGGCATCGCGGTGTCCATTCCACTTGAGGCCGCAAACTCAGGGTCCCTCTCACATACCTAGAGCTGAGAGAAGCCTCCTCTTGAGGTGCTTGTGGTAAGGTGGTATTCCTCTTGAGTCGAAGCCAGGGACTAACCTCTCATCTCGAGTTGATTTTTGGCCCACGGAGCTCTTTCGTGATGCTACAGTGACTTCAGGATCCCTCTAGCCTTGAAACAGTGTTCTTGGGGTTTCTCTGGAGTGCCATCAAGGAAATCAAGGCTCCTTTCATGTGTGATGTGCAACACGGAATTGCTCTGCATGCAGTGCAGGGGAATCGGGCCTCATCTCGCGGCGAGGGGGAAGTCTCATGGTTTTTCTCGAGTTGCGGCGGGAACCTGGGGTATATTCTCGAGTTACGACGGGGATGGCCCTTCCACCCACGTGTTTCTTCAGCGACGTCAGGACTCCTGCCTAGTTGCGAGGGACAACTCGGGATTCCCCTGAGGCTTTGCAGGGCAATTGGGACGCCTCTCCAGCTGAGACGGGAGACCAAGGGTCCCTTTCCACGTGCCACAGGAATCTTTGGTCTCCTATCAAGTTTCACGAGGAGTCAGGCATCGTCTCCTTTGGAGGCACTGATCTCCGCATACCTCTGGAGTTTTCAAAGGATGTGAGGCCTGCGGTCGCGATGAGGTGGGGAACTAGGTGTTTCTCTGTGGTCTCCACAGGGGATTCAGACACCCTTTCGTCTTGGGAGAGGCAAGACGATCCTGCATTCCAGTCACTGCAGGGATATCCGGCCTTATTTCGAGTCAGGGCATCGTGGTGTCCATTCCACTTGAGGCCGCAAACTCAAGGTCCCTTTCACATACCTAGAGCTGAGAGAAGCCTCCTCTTGAGGTGCTTGTGGTAAGGTGGTATTCCTCTGGAGTCGAAGCCAGGGACTAACCTCTCATCTCGAGTTGATTTTTGGTCCACGGAGCTCTTTCGTGTTGCTACAGTGACCTCAGGATCCCTCTAGCCTTGAAACAGTGTTCTTGGGGTTTATCTGGAGTGCCATGAAGGAAATCAAGGCTCCTTTCATGTGTGATGTGCAACACAGAATTGCTGTGCACGCAGTGCAGGGGAATCGGGCCTCATTTCGCGGCGAGGGGGAAGTCTCATGGTTTTTCTCGAGTTGCGGCGGGAACCTGGGGTATATTCTCGAGTTACGACGGGGATGGCCCTTCCACACACGTGTTTGTTCAGCCACGTCAGGACTCTTGCCTAGTTGCGAGACACAACTCGGGATTCTCCTCGAGGCTTGGCAAGGCAATTGGGACGCCTCTCCAGCTGAGGCGGGAGACCAAGGGTCCCTTTCCACGTGCCACAGGAATCCTGGGACTCCTATCAACTTTCACGAGGAGTCAGGCATCGTCTCCTTTGGAGACACTGATCTCCGCGTACCTCTGGAGTTTTCAAAGGATGTGAGGCTATCGGTCGCGATGAGGTGGGGAACTAAGTCTTTCTCTTTGCTTTCCACAGGGGATTCAGACATCCTTTCGTCCTGGGAGATGCAAGACGAGCCTGCATTGAAGTCACTGCAGGGATATCCGGCCTTATTTCGCGTCAGGGCATCGCGGTGTCCATTCCACTTGAGGCCGCAAACTCAGGGTCCCTCTCACATACCTAGAGCTGAGAGAAGCCTCCTCTTGAGGTGCTTGTGGTAAGGTGGTATTCCTCTGGAGACGAATCCAGGGACTAACCTCTCTTTTCGAGTTGATTTTTGGTCCACAGAGTTCTTTCGTGTTGCTACAGTGACCTCAGGATCCCTCTATCCTTGAAACAGTGTTCTTGGGGTTTCTCTGGAGTGCCATCAAGGAAATCAAGGCTCCTTTCATGTGTGATGTGCAACACAGAATTGCTCTGCGCGCAGTGCAGGGGAATCGGGCCTCATCTCGCGGCGAGGGGGAAGTCTCATGGTTTTTCTCGAGTTGCGGCGGGAACCTGGGGTATATTCTCGAGTTACGACGGGGATGGCCCTTCCACACACGTGTTTGTTCAGCCACGTCAGGACTCCTGCCTAGTTGCGAGACACAACTCGGGATTCTCCTCGAGGCTTGACAAGGCAATTGGGACGCCTCTCCAGCTGAGGCGGGAGACCAAGGGTCCCTTTCCACGTGCCACAGGAATCCTGGGACTCCTATCAAGTTTCACGAGGAGTCAGGCATCGTCTCCTTTGGAGGCACTGATCTCCGCGTACCTCTGGAGTTTTCAAAGGATGTGAGGCCTCCGGTCGCGATGAGGTGGGGAACTAGGTCTTTCTCTGTGGTCTCTACAGGGGATTCAGACATCCATTCATCTTGGGAGATGCAAGAACAGCCTGCATTCAAGTCACTGCAGGGATATCCAGCCTTATTTCACGTCAGGGCATCGCGGTGTCCATTCCACTTGAGGCCGCAAACTCAGGGTCCCTCTCACATACCTAGAGCTGAGAGAAGCCTCCTCTTGAGGTGCTTGTGGTAAGGTGGTATTCCTCTGGAGTCGAAGCCAGGGACTAACCTTTCATCTCGAGTTGATTTTTGGCCCACGGAGCTTTTTCGTGTTGCTACAGGTACCTCAGGATCCCTCTAGCCTTGAAACAGTGTTCTTGGGGTTTCTCTGGAGTGCCATCAAGGAAATCAAGGCTCCTTTCATGTGTGATGTGCAACACGGAATTGCTCTGCACGCAGTGCAGGGGAATCGGGCCTCATCTCGCGGCGAGGGGAAGTCTCATGGTTTTTCTCGAGTTGCGGCGGGAACCTGGGGTATATTCTCGAGTTACGACGGGGATGGCCCTTCCACCCACGTGTTTCTTCAGCGACGTCAGGACTCCTGCCTAGTTGCGAGGGACAACTCGGGATTCTCCTCGAGGCTTGGCAGGGCAATTGGGACGCCTCTCCAGCTGAGGCGGGAGACCAAGGGTCCCTTTCCACGTGCCACAGGAATCCTGGGACTCCTATCAAGTTTCACGAGGAGTCAGGCATCGTCTCCTTTGGAGGCACTGATCTCCGCATACCTCTGGAGTTTTCAAAGGATGTGAGGGTATTGGTCGCGATGAGGTGGGGAACTAAGTCTTTCTCTGTGCTTTCCACAGGGGATTCAGACATCCTTTCGTCCTGGGAGATGCAAGACGAGCCTGCATTGAAGTCACTGCAGGGATATCCGGCCTTATTTCGAGTCAGGGCATCGCGGTGTCCATTCCACTTGAGGCCGCAAACTCAGGGTCCCTCTCACATACCTAGAGCTGAGAGAAGCCTCCTCTTGAGGTGCTTGTGGTAAGGTGGTATTCCTCTGGAGACGAATCCAGGGACTAACCTCTTTTTTCGAGTTGATTTTTGGTCCACAGAGTTCTTTCGTGTTGCTACAGTGACCTCAGGATCCCTCTAGCCTTGAAACAGTGTTCTTGGGGTTTCTCTGGAGTGCCATCAAGGAAATCAAGGCTCCTTTCATGTGTGATGTGCAAGACGGAATTGCTCTGCACGCAGTACAGGGGAATCGGGCCTCATCACGCATCGAGGGGGAAGTCTCATGGTTTTTCTCGAGTTGCGGCGGGAACCTGGGGTATATTCTCGAGTTACGACGGGGATGGCCCTTCCATCCACGTGTTTGTTCAGCCACATCAGGACTCCTGCCTAGTTGCGAGGGACAACTCGGGATTCTACTCGAGGCTTGGCAGGGCAATTGGAACACCTCTCCAGCTGAGGCGGGAGACCAAGGGTCCCTTTCCACGTGCCACAAGAATCCTGGGACTCGTAGTAAGTTTCACGAGGAGTCAGGCATCGTCTCCTTTGGAGGCCCTGATCTCCGCGTACCTCTGGAGTTTTCAAAGGATGTGAGGCCTCCGGTCGCGATGAGGTGGGGAACTAGGTGTTTCTCTGTGGTCTCCACAGGGGATTCAGACATCCTTTCTTCTTGGGAGATGCAAGACGAGCCTGCATTCAAGTCACTGCAGGGATATCCGGCCTTATTTCGAGTCAGGGCATCGCGGTGTCCATTCCACTTGAGGCCGCAAACTCAGGATCCCTCTCACATACCTAGAGCTGAGAGAAGCCTCCTCTTGAGGTGCTTGTGGTAAAGTGGTATTCCTCAGGAGTCGAAGCCAGGGACTAACCTCTCATCTCGTGTTGATTCTTGGTCCACGGAGCTCTTTCGTGTTGCTACAGTGACCTCAGGATCCCTCTAGCCTTGAAACAGTGTTCTTGGGGTTTCTCTGGAGTGCCATCAAGGAAATCAAGGCTCCTTTCATGTGTGATGTGCAACACGGAATTGCTCTGCACGCAGTGCAGGGGAATCGGGCCTCATCTCGCGGCGAGGGGGAAGTCTCATGGTTTTTCTCGAGTTGCGGCGGGAACCTGGGGTATATTCTCGAGTTACGACGGGGATGGCCCTTCCACACACGTGTGTGTTCAGCCATGTCAGGACTCCTGCCTAGTTGCGAGGGACAACTCGGGATTCTCCTCGAAGCTTTGCAGGGCAATTGAGACGCCTCTCCAGCTGAGACGGGAGACCAAGGGTCCCTTTCCACGTGCCACAGGAATCCTCGGACTCCTATCAAGTTTCACGAGGAGTCAGGCATCGTCTCCTTTGGAGGCACTGATCTCCGCATACCTCTGGAGTTTTCAAAGGATGTGAGGCCTCCTGTCGCGATGAGGTGGGGAACTAGGTCTTTCTCTGTGGTCTCCACAGGGGATTCAGACACCCTTTCGTCTTGGGAGATGCAAGACGAGCCTGCATTCCAGTCACTGCAGGGATATCCGGCCTTATTTCGAGTCAGGGCATCGCGGTGTCCATTCCACTTGAGGCCACAAACTCAGGGTCCCTCTCACATACCTAGAGCTGAGAGAAGCCTCCTCTTGAGGTGCTTGTGGTAAGGTGGTATTCCTCTGGAGTCGAAGCCAGGGACTAACCTCTCATCTCGAGTTGATTTTTGGTCCACGGAGCTCTTTCGTGTTGCTACAGTCACCTCAGGATCCCTCTAGCCTTGAAACAGTGTTCTTGGGGTTTCTCTGGAGTGCCATGAAGGAAATCAAGGCTCCTTTCATGTGTGATGTGCAACACAGAATTGCTCTGCACGCAGTGCACGGGAATCGGGCCTCATCTCTCGGCGAGGGGGAAGTCTCATGGTTTTTCTCGAGTTGCGGCGGGAACCTGGGGTATATTCTCGAGTTACGACGGGGATGGCCCTTCCACCCACGTGTTTCTTCAGCCACGTCAGGACTCTTGCCTAGTTGCGAGACACAACTCGGGATTCTCCTCGAGGCTTGGCAAGGCAATTGGGACGCCTCTCCAGCTGAGGCGGGAGACCAAGGGTCCCTTTCCACGTGCCACAGGAATCCTGGGACTCCTATCAAGTTTCACGAGGAGTCAGGCATCGTCTCCTTTGGAGGCACTGATCTCCACGTACCTCTGGAGTTTTCAAAGGATGTGAGGCCTCCGGTCGCGATGAGGTGGGGAACTAGGTCTTTCTCTGTGGTCTCCACAGGGGATTCAGACATCCTTTCATCTTGGGAGATGCAAGACGAGCCTGCATTCACGTCACTGCAGGGATATCCAGCCTTATTTCGCGTCAGGGCATCGCGGTGTCCATTCCACTTGAGGCCGCAAACTCAGGGTCCCTCTCACATACCTAGAGCTGAGAGAAGCCTCCTCTTGAGGTGCTTGTGGTAATGTGGTATTCCGCTGGAGTCGAAGCCAGGGACTAACATCTCATCTCGAGTTGATTTTTGGCCCACGGAGCTCTTTCGTGTTGCTACAGTGACCTCAGGATCCCTCTATCCTTGAAACAGTGTTCTTGGGGTTTCTCTGGAGTGCCATCAAGGAAATCAAGGCTCCTTTCATGTGTGATGTGCAACACGGAATTGCTCTGCACGCAGTGTAGGGGAATCGGGCCTCATCTCGCGGCGAGGGGGAAGTCTCATGGTTTTTCTCGAGTTGCGGCGGGAACCTGGGGTATATTCTCGAGTTACGACGGGGATGGCCCTTCCACCCACGTGTTTCTTCAGCGACGTCAGGACTCCTGCCTAGTTGCGAGGGACAACTCGGGATTCTCCTCGAGGCTTGGCAGGGCAATTGGAACGCCTCTCTAGCTGAGGCGGGGGACCAAGGGTCCCTTTCCACGTGCCACAGGAATCCTGGGACTCCTATCAAGTTTCACGAGGAGTCAGGCATCGTCTCCTTTGGAGGCACTGATCTCCGCGTACCTCTGGAGTTTTCAAAGGATGTGAGGCCTGCGGTCGCGATGAGGTGGGGAACTAGGTGTTTCTCTGTGGTCTCCACAGGGGATTCAGACATCCTTTCTTCTTGGGAGATGCAAGACGAGCCTGCATTCAAGTCACTGCAGGGATATCCGGCCTTATTTCGAGTCAGGGCATCGTGGTGTCCATTCCACTTGAGGCCGCAAACTCAGGATCCCTCTCACATACCTAGAGCTGAGAGAAGCCTCCTCTTGAGGTGCTTGTGGTAAAGTGGTATTCCTCAGGAGTCGAAGCCAGGGACTAACCTCTCATCTCGTGTTGATTCTTGGTCCACGGAGCTCTTTCGTGTTGCTACAGTGACCTCAGGATCCCTCTAGCCTTGAAACAGTGTTCTTGGGGTTTCTCTGGAGTGCCATCAAGGAAATCAAGGCTCCTTTCATGTGTGATGTGCAACACGGAATTGCTCTGCACGCAGTGCAGGGGAATCGGGCCTCATCTCGCGGCGAGGGGGAAGTCTCATGGTTTTTCTCGAGTTGCGGCGGGAACCTGGGGTATATTCTCGAGTTACGACGGGGATGGCCCTTCCACACACGTGTGTGTTCAGCCATGTCAGGACTCCTGCCTAGTTGCGAGGGACAACTCGGGATTCTCCTCGAAGCTTTGCAGGGCAATTGGGACGCCTCTCCAGCTGAGACGGGAGACCAAGGGTCCCTTTCCACGTGCCACAGGAATCCTGGGACTCCTATCAAGTTTCACGAGGAGTCAGGCATCGTCTCCTTTGGAGGCACTGATCTCTGTATACCTCTGGAGTTTTCAAAGGATGTGAGGCCTCCTGTCGCGATGAGGTGGGGAACTAGGTCTTTCTCTGTGGTCTCCACAGGGGATTCAGACACCATTTCGTCTTGGGAGATGCAAGACGAGCCTGCATTCCAGTCACTGCAGGGATATCCGGCCTTATTTCGAGTCAGGGCATCGCGGTGTCCATTCCACTTGAGGCCGCAAACTCAGGGTCCCTCTCACATACCTAGAGCTGAGAGAAGCCTCCTCTTGAGGTGCTTGTGGTAAGGTGGTATTCCTCTGGAGTCGAAGCCAGGGACTAACCTCTCATCTCGAGTTGATTTTTGGTCCACGGAGCTCTTTCGTGTTGCTACAGTGACCTCAGGATCCCTCTAGCCTTGAAACAGTGTTCTTGGGGTTTCTCTGGAGTGCCATGAAGGAAATCAAGGCTCCTTTCATGTGTGATGTGCAACACAGAATTGCTCTGCACGCAGTGCAGGGGAATCGGGCCTCATCTCGCGGCGAGGGGGAAGTCTCATGGTTTTTCTCGAGTTGCGGCGGGAACCTGGTGTATATGCTCGAGTTACGACGGGGATGGCCTTTCCACCCACGTGTTTCTTCAGCGACGTCAGGACTCCTGCCTAGTTGCGAGGGACAACTCGGGATTCTCCTCGAGGCTTGGCAGGGCAATTGGGACGCCTCTCCAGCTGAGGCGGGAGACCAAGTGTCCCTTTCCAAGTGCCACAGGAAACGTGGGACTCCTATCAAGTTTCACGAGAAGTCAGGCATCGTCTCCTTTGGAGGCACTGATCTCCGCGTACCTCTGGAGTTTTCAAAGGATGTGAGGCCTCCGGTCGCGATGAGGTGGGGAACTAAGTCTTTCTCTGTGCTTTCCACAGGGGATTCAGACATCCTTTCGTCTTGGGAGATGCAAGACGAGCCTGCATTGAAGTCACTGCAGGGATATCCGGCCTTATTTCGAGTCAGGGCATCACGGTGTCCATTCCACTTGAGGCCGCAAACTCAGGGTCCCTCTCACATACCTAGAGCTGAGAGAAGCCTCCTCTTGAGGTGCTTGTGGTAAGGTGGTATTCCTCTCGAGACGAATCCAGCGACTAACCTCTCTTTTCGAGTTGATTTTTGGTCCACAGAGTTCTTTTGTGTTGCTACAGTGACCTCAGGATCCCTCTATCCTTGAAACAGTGTTCTTGGGGTTTCTCTGGAGTGCCATCAAGGAAATCAAGGCTCCTTTCATGTGTGATGTGCAAGACGGAATTGCTCTGCACGCAGTACAGGGGAATCGGGCCTCATCTCGCATCGAGGGGGAAGTCTCATGGTTTTTCTCGAGTTGCGGCGGGAACCTGGGGTATATTCTCGAGTTACGACGGGGATGGCCCTTCCACCCACGTGTTTGTTCAGCCACGTCAGGACTCCTGCCTAGTTGCGAGGGACAACTCGGGATTCTCCTCGAGGCTTGGCAGGGCAATTGGAACGCCTCTCTAGCTGAGGCGGGAGACCAAGTGTCCCTTTCCACGTGCCACAAGAATCCTGGGACTCCTATCAAGATTCACGAGGAGTCAGGCATCGTCTCCTTTGGAGGCACTGATCTCCGCGTACCTCTGGAGTTTTCAAAGGATGTGAGGCCTCCGGTCGCGATGAGGTGGGGAACTAGGTCTTTCTCTGTGGTCTCCACAGGGGATTCAGACATCCTTTCTTCTTGGGAGATGCAAGACGAGCCTGCATTGAAGTCACTGCAGGGATATCCGGCCTTATTTCGAGTCAGGGCATCGCGGTGTCCATTCCACTTGAGGCCGCAAACTCAGGATCCCTCTCACATACCTAGAGCTGAGAGAAGCCTCCTCTTGAGGTGCTTGTGGTAAGGTGGTATTCCTCAGGAGTCGAAGCCAGGGACCAACCTCTCATCTCGTGTTGATTCTTGGTCCACGGAGCTCTTTCGTGTTGCTACAGTGACCTCAGGATCCCTCTATCCTTGAAACAGTGTTCTTGGGGTTTCTCTGGAGTGACATCAAGGAAATTAAGGCTCCTTTCATGTGTGATGTGCAACACGGAATTGCTCTGCACGCAGTGCAGGGGAATCGGGCCTCATCTAGCGACGAGGGGGAAGTCTCATGGTTTTTCTCGAGTTGCGGCGGGAACCTAGGGTATATTCTCGAGTTACGACGGGAATGGCCCTTCCACCCACGTGTTTCTTCAGCGACGTCAGGACTCCTGCCTAGTTGCGAGGGACAACTCGGGATTTTCCTCGAGGCTTTGCAGGGCAATTGGGACGCCTCTCCAGCTGAGACGGGAGACCAAGTGTCCCTTTCCACGTGCCACAGGAATCCTGGGTCTCCTATCAAGTTTCACGAGGAGTCAGGCATCGTCTCCTTTGGAGGCACTGATCTCCGCATACCTCTGGAGTTTTCAAAGGATGTGAGGCCTCCTGTCGCGATGAGGTGGGGAACTAGGTCTTTCTCTGTGGTCTCCACAGGGGATTCAGACACCCTTTCGTCTTGGGAGATGCAAGACGAGCCTGCATTCCAGTCACTGCAGGGATATCCGGCCTTATTTCGAGTCAGGGCATCACGGTGTCCATTCCACTTGAGGCCACAAACTCAGGGTCCCTCTCACATACCTAGAGCTGAGAGAAGCCTCCTCTTGAGGTGCTTGTGGTAAGGTGGTATTCCTCTGGAGTCGAAGCCAGGGACTAACCTCTCATCTCGAGTTGATTTTTGGTCCACGGAGCTCTTTCGTGTTGCTACAGTGACCTCAGGATCCCTCTAGCCTTGAAACAGTGTTCTGGGGGTTTCTCTGGAGTGCCATGAAGGAAATCAAGGCTCCTTTCATGTGTGATGTGCAACACAGAATTGCTGTGCACGCAGTGCAGGGAAATCGGGCCTCATCTCGCGGCGAGGGTGAAGTCTCATGGTTTTTCTCGAGTTGCGGCGGGAACCTGGGGTATATTCTCGAGTTAAGACGGGGATGGCCCTTCCACCCACGTGTTTGTTCAGCCACGTCAGGACTCTTGCCTAGTTGCGAGACACAACTCGGGATTCTCCTCGAGGCTTGGCAAGGCAATTGGGACGCCTCTCCAGCTGAGGCGGGAGAGCAAGGGTCCCTTTCCACGTGCCACAGGAATCCTGGGACTCCTATCAAGTTTCACGAGGAGTCAGGCATCGTAACCTTTGGAGGCACTGATCTCCGCGTACCTCTGAAGTTTTCAAAGGATGTGAGGCTATCGGTCGCGATGAGGTGGGGAACTAGGTGTTTCTCTGTGGTCTCCACAGGGGATTCAGACATCCTTTCATCTTCGGAGATGCAAGACGAGCCTGCATTCAAGTCACTGCAGGGATATCCAGCCTTATTTCGCGTCAGGGCATCACGGTGTCCATTCCACTTGAGGCCGCAAACTCAGGGTCCCTCTCAAATACCTAGAGCTGAGAGAAGCCTCCTCTTGAGGTGCTTGTGGTAAGGTGGTATTCCTCTGGAGTCGAAGCCAGGGACTAACCTCTCATCTCGAGTTGATTTTTGGCCCACGGAGCTCTTTCGTGTTGCTACAGTGACCTCAGGATCCCTCTATCCTTGAAACAGTGTTCTTGGGGTTTCTCTGGAGTGCCATCAAGGAAATCAAGGCTCCTTTCATGTGTGATGTGCAAGACGGAATTGCTCTGCACGCAGTGCAGGGGAATCGGGCCTCATCTCGCGGCGAGGGGGAAGTCTCATGGTTTTTCTCGAGTTGCGGCGGGAACCTGGGGTATATTCTCGAGTTACGACGGGGATGGCCCTTCCACCCACGTGTTTGTTCAGCGACGTCAGGACTCCTGCCTAGTTGCGAGGGACAACTCTGGATTCTCCTCGAGGCTTGGCAGGGCAATTGGGACGCCTCTCCAGCTGAGGCTTGAGAGCAAGTGTCCCTTTCCACGTGCCACAGGAATCCTGGGACTCCTATCAAGTTGCACGAGGAGGCAGGCATCGTCTCCTTTGGAGGCACTGATCTCCGCGTACCTCTGGAGTTTTCAAAGGATGTGAGGCTATCGGTCGCGATGAGGAGGGGAACAAAGTCTTTCTCTGTGCTTTCCACAGGGGATTCAGACATCCTTTCGTCCTGGGAGATGCAAGACGAGCCTGCATTGAAGTCACTGCAGGGATATCCGGCCTTATTTCGAGTCAGGGCATCGCGGTGTCCATTCCACTTGAGGCCCCAAACTCAGGGTCCCTCTCACATACCTAGAGCTGAGAGAAGCCTCCTCTTGAGGTGCTTGTGGTAAGGGGGTATTCCTCTGGAGTCGAAGCCAGGGACTAACCTCTCATCTCGAGTTGATTTTTGGTCCACGGAGCTCTTTCGTGTTGCTACAGTGACCTCAGGATCCCTCTAGCCTTGAAACAGTGTTCTGGGGGTTTCTCTGGAGTGCCATGAAGGAAATCAAGGCTCCTTTCATGTGTGATGTGCAACACAGAATTGCTGTGCACGCAGTGCAGGGAAATCGGGCCTCATCTCGCGGCGAGGGTGAAGTCTCATGGTTTTTCTCGAGTTGCGGCGGGAACCTGGGGTATATTCTCGAGTTACGACGGGGATGGCCCTTCCACCCACGTGTTTGTTCAGCCACGTCAGGACTCTTGCCTAGTTGCGAGACACAACTCGGGATTCTCCTCGAGGCTTGGCAAGGCAATTGGGACGCCTCTCCAGCTGAGGCGGGAGAGCAAGGGTCCCTTTCCACGTGCCACAGGAATCCTGGGACTCCTATCAAGTTTCACGAGGAGTCAGGCATCGTAACCTTTGGAGGCACTGATCTCCGCGTACCTCTGAAGTTTTCAAAGGATGTGAGGCTATCGATCGCGATGAGGTGGGGAACTAGGTGTTTCTCTGTGGTCTCCACAGGGGATTCAGACATTCTTTCATCTTCGGAGATGCAAGACGAGCCTGCATTCAAGTCACTGCAGGGATATCCAGCCTTATTTCGCGTCAGGGCATCACGGTGTCCATTCCACTTGAGGCCGCAAACTCAGGGTCCCTCTCAAATACCTAGAGCTGAGAGAAGCCTCCTCTTGAGGTGCTTGTGGTAAGGTGGTATTCCTCTGGAGTCGAAGCCAGGGACTAACCTCTCATCTCGAGTTGATTTTTGGCCCACGGAGCTCTTTCGTGTTGCTACAGTGACCTCAGGATCCCTCTATCCTTGAAACAGTGTTCTTGGGGTTTCTCTGGAGTGCCATCAAGGAAATCAAGGCTCCTTTCATGTGTGATGTGCAACACGGAATTGCTCTGCACGCAGTGCAGGGGAATCGGGCCTCATCTCGCGGCGAGGGGGAAGTCTCATGGTTTTTCTCGAGTTGCGGCGGGAACCTGGGGTATATTCTCGAGTTACGACGGGGATGGCCCTTCCACCCACGTGTTTCTTCAGCGACGTCAGGACTCCTGCCTAGTTGCGAGGGACAACTCTGGATTCTCCTCGAGGCTTGGCAGGGCAATTGGGACGCCTCTCCAGCTGAGGCTTGAGAGCAAGTGTCCCTTTCCACGTGCCACAGGAATCCTGGGACTCCTATCAAGTTGCACGAGGAGGCAGGCATCGTCTCCTTTGGAGGCACTGATCTCCGCGTACCTCTGGAGTTTTCAAAGGATGTGAGGCTATCGGTCGCGATGAGGAGGGGAACAAAGTCTTTCTCTGTGCTTTCCACAGGGGATTCAGACATCCTTTCGTCCTGGGAGATGCAAGACGAGCCTGCATTGAAGTCACTGCAGGGATATCCGGCCTTATTTCGAGTCAGGGCATCGCGGTGTCCATTCCACTTGAGGCCCCAAACTCAGGGTCCCTCTCACATACCTAGAGCTGAGAGAAGCCTCCTCTTGAGGTGCTTGTGGTAAGGTGGTATTCCTCTGGAGACGAATCCAGGGACTAACCTCTCTTTTCGAGTTGATTTTTGGTCCACAGAGTTCTTTCGTGTTGCTACAGTGACCTCAGGATCCCTCTATCCTTGAAACAGTGTTCTTGGGGTTTCTCTGGAGTGCCATCAAGGAAATCAAGGCTCCTTTCATGTGTGATGTGCAAGACGGAATTGCTCTGCACGCAGTACAGGGGAATCGGGCCTCATCTCGCGTCGAGTGGGAAGTCTCATGGTTTTTCTCGAGTTGCGGCGGGAACCTGGGGTATGTTCTCGAGTTACGACGGGGATGGCCCTTCCACCCAAGTGTTTGTTCAGCCACGTCAGGACTCCTGCCTAGTTGCGAGACACAACTCGGTATTCTCCTCAAGGCTTGGCAAGGCAATTGGGACGCCTCTCCAGCTGAGCCGGGAGACCAAGGGTCCCTTTCCACGTGCCACAGGAATCCTGGGACTCCTATCAATTTTCACGAGGAGTCAGGCATCGTCTCCTTTGGAGGCACTGATCTCCGCGTACCTCTGGAGTTTTCAAAGGATGTGAGGCCGCCGGTCGCGATGACGTGGGGAACTAGGTGTTTCTCTGTGGTCTCCACAGGGGATTCAGACATCCTTTCTTCTTGGGAGATGCAAGACGAGCCTGCATTCAAGTCACTGCAGGGATATCCGGCCTTATTTCGAGTCAGGGCATCGCGCTGTCCATTCCACTTGAGGCCGCAAACTCAGGATCCCTCTCACATACCTAGAGCTGAGAGAAGCCTCCTCTTGAGGTGCTTGTGGTAAGGTGGTATTCCTCAGGAGTCGAAGCCAGGGACTAACCTGTCATCTCGTGTTGATTCTTTGTCCACGGAGCTCTTTCGTGTTGCTACAGTGACCTCAGGATCCCTCTAGCCTTGAAACAGTGTTCTTGGGGTTTCTCTGGAGTGCCATGAAGGAAATCAAGGCTCCTTTCATGTGTGATGTGCAACACGGAATTGCTCTGCTCGCAGTGCAGGGGAATCGGGCCTCATCTCGCGGCGAGGGGGAAGTCTCATGGTTTTTCTCGAGTTGCGGCGGGAACCTGGGGTATATTCTCGAGTTACGACGGGGATGGCCCTTCCACCCACGTGTTTCTTCAGCGACGTCAGGACTCCTGCCTAGTTGCGAGGGACAACTCTGGATTCTCCTCGAGGCTTGGTAGGGCAATTTGGACGCCTCTCCAGCTGAGGCTTGAGAGCAAGTGTCCCTTTCCACGTGCCACAGGAATCCTGGGACTCCTATCAAGTTTCACGAGGAGTCAGGCATCGTCTCCTTTGGAGGCACTGATCTCCGCGTACCTCTGGAGTTTTCAAAGGATGTGAGGCTATCGGTCGCGATGAGGAGGGGAACAAAGTCTTTCTCTGTGCTTTCCACAGGGGATTCAGACATCCTTTCGTCCTGGGAGATGCAAGACGAGCCTGCATTGAAGTCACTGCAGGGATATCCGGCCTTATTTCGAGTCAGGGCATCGCGGTGTCCATTCCACTTGAGGCCGCAAATTCAGGGTCCCTCTCACATACCTAGAGCTGAGAGAAGCCTCCTCTTGAGGTGCTTGTGGTAAGGTGGTATTCCTCTGGAGACGAATCCAGGGACTAACCTCTCTTTTCGAGTTGATTTTTGGTCCACAGAGTTCTTTCGTGTTGCTACAGTGACCTCAGGATCCCTCTATCCTTGAAACAGTGTTCTTGGGGTTTCTCTGGAGTGCCATCAAGGAAATCAAGGCTCCTTTCATGTGTGATGTGCAAGACGGAATTGCTCTGCACGCAGTACAGGGGAATCGGGCCTCATCTCGCGTCGAGTGGGAAGTCTCATGGTTTTTCTCGAGTTGCGGCGGGAACCTGGGGTATGTTCTCGAGTTACGACGGGGATGGCCCTTCCACCCAAGTGTTTGTTCAGCCACGTCAGGACTCCTGCCTAGTTGCGAGACACAACTCGGTATTCTCCTCAAGGCTTGGCAAGGCAATTGGGACGCCTCTCCAGCTGAGGCGGGAGACCAAGGGTCCCTTTCCACGTGCCACAGGAATCCTGGGACTCCTATCAATTTTCACGAGGAGTCAGGCATCGTCTCTTTGGAGGCACTGATCTCCGCGTACCTCTGGAGTTTTCAAAGGATGTGAGGCCGCCGGTCGCGATGACGTGGGGAACTAGGTGTTTCTCTGTGGTCTCCACAGGGGATTCAGACATCCTTTCTTCTTGGGAGATGCAAGACGAGCCTGCATTCAAGTCACTGCAGGGATATCCGGCCTTATTTCGAGTCAGGGCATCGCGCTGTCCATTCCACTTGAGGCCGCATACTCAGGATCCCTCTCACATACCTAGAGCTGAGAGAAGCCTCCTCTTGAGGTGCTTGTGGTAAGGTGGTATTCCTCAGGAGTCGAAGCCAGGGACTAACCTCTAATCTCGTGTTGATTCTTGGTCCACGGAGCTCTTTCGTGTTGCTACAGTGACCTCAGGATCCCTCTAGCCTTGAAACAGTGTTCTTGGGGTTTCTCTGGAGTGCCATGAAGGAAATCAAGGCTCCTTTCATGTGTGATGTGCAACACGGAATTGCTCTGCTCGCAGTGCAGGGGAATCGGGCCTCATCTCGCGGCGAGGGGGAAGTCTCATGGTTTTTCTCGAGTTGCGGCGGGAACCTGGGGTATATTCTCGAGTTACGACGGGGATGGCCCTTCCACCCACGTGTTTCTTCAGCGACGTCAGGACTCCTGCCTAGTTGTGAGGGACAACTCGGGATTCTCCTCGAGGCTTTGCAGGGCAATTGGGATGCCTCTCCAGCTGAGGCGGGAGACCAAGGGTCCCTTTCCACGTGCCACAGGAATCCTGGGACTCCTATCAAGTTTCACGAGGAGTCAGGCATCGTCTCCTTTGGAGGCACTGATCTCCGCGTACCTCTGGAGTTTTCAAAGGATGTGAGGCCTCCGGTCGCGATGAGGTGGGGAACTAGGTCTTTCTCTGTGGTCTCCACAGGGGATTCAGACATCCTTTCATCTTGGGAGATGCAAGACGAGCCTGCATTCAAGTCACTGCAGGGATATCCAGCCTTATTTCGCGTCAGGGCATCGCGGTGTCCATTCCACTTGAGGCCGCAAACTCAGGGTCCCTCTCACATACCTAGAGCTGAGAGAAGCCTCCTCTTGAGGTGCTTGTGGTAAGGTGGTATTCCTCTGGAGTCGAAGCCAGGGACTAACATCTCATCTCGAGTTGATTTTTGGCCCACGGAGCTCTTTCGTGTTGCTACAGTGACCTCAGGATCCCTCTAGCCTTGAAACAGTGTTCTTGGGGTTTCTCTGGAGTGCCATCAAGGAAATCAAGGCTCCTTTCATGTGTGATGTGCAACACGGAATTGCTCTGCACGCAGTGCAGGGGAATCGGGCCTCATCTCGCGGCGAGGGGGAAGTCTCATGGTTTTTCTCGAGTTGCGGCGGGAACCTGGGGTATATTCTCGAGTTACGACGGGGATGGCCCTTCCACCCACGTGTTTGTTCAGCCACGTCAGGACTCCTGCCTAGTTGCGAGGGACAACTCGGGATTCTCCTCGAGGCTTGGCAGGGCAATTGGAACGCCTCTCCAGCTGAGGCGGGAGACCAAGTGTCCCTTTCCACGTGCCACAGGAATCCTGGGACTCCTATCAAGTTTCACGAGGAGTCAGGCATCGTCTCCTTTGGAGGCACTGATCTCCGCGTACCTCTGGAGGTTTCAAAGGATGTGAGGCCTGCGGTCGCGATGAGGTGGGGAACTAGGTGTATCTCTGTGGTCTCCACAGGGGATTCAGACATCCTTTCTTCTTGGGAGATGCAAGACGAGCCTGCATTCAAGTCACTGCAGGGATATCCGGCCTTATTTCGAGTCAGGGCATCGCGGTGTCCATTCCACTTGAGGCCGCAAACTCAGGATCCCTCTCACATACCTAGAGCTGAGAGAAGCCTCCTCTTTAGGTGCTTGTGGTAAGGTGGTATTCCTCAGGAGTCGAAGCCAGGGACTAACCTCTCATCTCTTGTTGATTCTTGGTCCACGGAACTCTTTCGTGTTGCTACAGTGACCTCAGGATCCCTCTAGCCTTGAAACAGTGTTCTTGGGGTTTCTCTGGAGTGCCATCAAGGAAATCAAGGCTCCTTTCATGTGTGATGTGCAACACGGAATTGCTCTGCACGCAGTGCAGGGGAATCGGGCCTCATCTCGCGGCGAGGGGGAAGTCTCATGGTTTTTCTCGAGTTGCGGCGGGAACCTGGGGTATATTCTCGAGTTACGACGGGGATGGCCCTTCCACACACGTGTGTGTTCAGCCATGTCAGGACTCCTGCCTAGTTGCGAGGGACAACTCGGGATTCTCCTCGAAGCTTTGCAGGGCAATTGGGACGCCTCTCCAGCTGAGACGGGAGACCAAGGGTCCCTTTCCACGTGCCACAGTAATCCTCGGACTCCTATCAAGTTTCACGAGGAGTCAGGCATCGTCTCCTTTGGAGGCACTGATCTCCGCATACCTCTGGAGTTTTCAAAGGATGTGAGGCCTCCTGTCGCGATGAGGTGGGGAACTATGTCTTTCTCTGTGGTCTCCACAGGGGATTCAGACACCCTTTCGTCTTGGGAGATGCAAGACGAGCCTGCATTCCAGTCACTGCAGGGATATCCGGCCTTATTTCGAGTCAGGGCATCGCGGTGTCCATTCCACTTGAGGCCGCAAACTCAGGGTCCCTCTCACATACCTAGAGCTGAGAGAAGCCTCCTCTTGAGGTGCTTGTGGTAAGGTGGTATTCCTCTGGAGTCGAAGCCAGGGACTAACCTCTCATCTCGAGTTGATTTTTGGTCCACGGAGCTCTTTCGTGTTGCTACAGTGACCTCAGGATCCCTCTAGCCTTGAAACAGTGTTCTTGGGGTTTCTCTGGAGTGCCATGAAGGAAATCAAGGCTCCTGTCATGTGTGATGTGCAACACAGAATTGCTCTGCACGCAGTGCAGGGGAATCGGGCCTCATCTCGCGGCGAGGGGGAAGTCTCATGTTTTTTCTCGAGTTGCGGCGGGAACCTGGGGTATATTCTCGAGTTACGACGGGGATGGCCCTTCCACACACGTGTTTGTTCAGCCACGTCAGGACTCTTGCCTAGTTGCGAGACACAACTCGGGATTCTCCTCGAGGCTTGGCAAGGCAATTGGGACGCCTCTCCAGCTGAGGCGGGAGACCAAGGGTCCCTTTCCACGTGCCACAGGAATCCTGGGACTCCTATCAAGTTTCAGGAGGAGTCAGGCATCGTCTCCTTTGGAGGCACTGATCTCCGCGTACCTCTGGAGTTTTCAAAGGATGTGAGGCCTCCGGTCGCGATGAGGTGGGGAACTACGTCTTTCTCTTTGGTCTCCACAGGGGATTCAGACATCCTTTCATCTTGGGAGATGCAAGACGAGCCTGCATTCAAGTCACTGCAGGGATATCCAGCCTTATTTCGCGTCAGGGCATCGCGGTGTCCATTCCACTTGAGGCCGCAAACTCAGGGTCCCTCTCACATACCTAGAGCTGAGAGAAGCCTCCTCTTGAGGTGCTTGTGGTAAGGTGGTATTCCGCTGGAGTCGAAGCCAGGGACTAACATCTCATCTCGAGTTGATTTTTAGCCCACGGAGCTCTTTCGTGTTGCTACAGTGACCTCAGGATCCCTCTATCCTTGAAACAGTGTTCTTGGGGTTTCTCTGGAGTGCCATCAAGGAAATCAAGGCTCCTTTCATGTGTGATGTGCAACACGGAATTGCTCTGCACGCAGTGTAGGGGAATCGGGCCTCATCTCGCGGCGAGGGGGAAGTCTCATGGTTTTTCTCGAGTTGCGGCGGGAACCTGGGGTATATTCTCGAGTTACGACGGGGATGGCCCTTCCACCCACGTGTTTGTTCAGCCACGTCAGGACTCCTGCCTAGTTGCGAGGGACAACTCGGGATTCTCCTCGAGGCTTGGCAGGGCAATTGGAACGCCTCTCCAGCTGAGGCTGGGGACCAAGGGTCCCTTTCCACGTGCCACAGGAATCCTGGGACTCCTATCAAGTTTCACGAGGAGTCAGGCATCGTCTCCTTTGGAGGCACTGATCTCCGCGTACCTCTGGAGTTTTCAAAGGATATGAGGCCTGCGGTCGCGATGAGGTGGGGAACTAGGTGTTTCTCTGTGGTCTCCACAGGGGATTCAGTCATCCTTTCTTCTTGGGAGATGCAAGACGAGCCTGCATTCAAGTCACTGCAGGGATATCCGGCCTTATTTCGAGTCAGGGCATCGTGGTGTCCATTCCACTTGAGGCCGCAAACTCAGGATCCCTCTCACATACCTAGAGCTGAGAGAAGCCTCCTCTTGAGGTGCTTGTGGTAAAGTGGTATTCCTCAGGAGTCGAAGCCAGGGACTAACCTCTCATCTCGTGTTGATTCTTGGTCCACGGAGCTCTTTCGTGTTGCTACAGTGACCTCAGGATCCCTCTAGCCTTGAAACAGTCTTCTTGGGGTTTCTCTGGAGTGCCATCAAGGAAATCAAGGCTCCTTTCATGTGTGATGTGCAACACGGAATTGCTCTGCACGCAGTGCAGGGGAATCGGGCCTCATCTCGCGGCGAGGGGGAAGTCTCATGGTTTTTCTCGAGTTGCGGCGTGAACCTGGGGTATATTCTCAAGTTACGACGGGGATGGCCCTTCCACACACGTGTGTGTTCAGCCATGTCAGGACTCCTGCCTAGTTGCGAGGGACAACTCGGGATTCTCCTCGAAGCTTTGCAGGGCAATTGGGACGCCTCTCCAGCTGAGACGGGAGACCAAGGGTCCCTTTCCACGTGCCACAGGAATCCTCGGACTCCTATCAAGTTTCACGAGGAGTCAGGCATCGTCTCCTTTGGAGGCACTGATCTCCGCATACCTCTGGAGTTTTCAAAGGATGTGAGGCCTCCTGTCGCGATGAGGTGGGGAACTAGGTCTTTCTCTGTGGTCTCCACAGGGGATTCAGACACCCTTTCCTCTTGGGAGATGCAAGACGAGCCTGCATTCCAGTCACTGCAGGGATATCCGGCCTTATTTCGAGTCAGGGCATCGCGGTGTCCATTCCACTTGAGGCCGCAAACTCAGGGTCCCTCTCACATACCTAGAGCTGAGAGAAGCCTCCTCTTGAGGTGCTTGTGGTAAGGTGGTATTCCTCTGGAGTCGAAGCCAGGGACTAACCTCTCATCTCGAGTTGATTTTTGGTCCACGGAGCTCTTTCGTGTTGCTACAGTGACCTCAGGATCCCTCTAGCCTTGAAACAGTGTTCTTGGGGTTTCTCTGGAGTGCCATGAAGGAAATCAAGGCTCCTTTCATGTGTGATGTGCAACACAGAGTTGCTCTGCACGCAGTGCAGGGGAATCGGGCCTCATCTCGCGGAGAGGGGGAAGTCTCATGGTTTTTCTCGAGTTGCGGCGGGAACCTGGGGTATATTCTCGAGTTACGACGGGGATGGCCCTTCCACCCACGTGTTTGTTCAGCCACGTCAGGACTCTTGCCTAGTTGTGAGACACAACTCGGGATTCTCCTCGAGGCTTGGCAAGGCAATTGGGACGCCTCTCCAGCTGAGGCGGGAGAGCAAGGGTCCCTTTCCACGTGCCACAGGAATCCTGGGACTCCTATCAAGATTCACGAGGAGTCAGGCATCGTCTCCTTTGGAGGCACTGATCTCCGCGTACCTCTGAAGTTTTCAAAGGATGTGAGGCTATCGGTCGCGATGAGGTGGGGAACTAGGTGTTTCTCTGTGGTCTCCACAGGGGATTCAGACATCCTTTCATCTTCGGAGATGCAAGACGAGCCTGCATTCAAGTCACTGCAGGGATATCCAGCCTTATTTCGCGTCAGGGCATCACGGTGTCCATTCCACTTGAGGCCGCAAACTCAGGGTCCCTCTCAAATACCTAGAGCTGAGAGAAGCCTCCTCTTGAGGTGCTTGTGGTAAGGTGGTATTCCTCTGGAGTCGAAGCCAGGGACTAACCTCTCATCTCGAGTTGATTTTTGGCCCACGGAGCTCTTTCGTGTTGCTACAGTGACCTCAGGATCCCTCTGGCCTTGAAACAGTGTTTTTGGGGTTTCTCTGGAGTGCCATGAAGGAAATCAAGGCTCCTTTCATGTGTGATGTGCAACACGGAATTGCTCTGCACGCAGTGCAGGGAAATCGGGCCTCATCTCGCGGCGAGGGGGAAGTCTCATGGTTTTTCTCGAGTTGCGGCGGGAACCTGGGGTATATTCTCGAGTTACGACGGGGATGGCCCTTCCACCCACGTGTTTCTTCAGCGACGTCAGGACTCCTGCCTAGTTGCGAGGGACAACTCTGGATTCTCCTCGAGGCTTGGCAGGGCAATTGGGACGCCTCTCCAGCTGAGGCTTGAGAGCAAGTGTCCCTTTCCACGTGCCACAGGAATCCTGGGACTCCTATCAAGTTTCACGAGGAGTCAGGCATCGTCTCCTTTGGAGGCACTGATCTCCGCGTACCTCTGGAGTTTTCAAAGGATGTGAGGCTATCGGTCGCGATGAGGAGGGGAACAAAGTCTTTCTCTGTGCTTTCCACAGGGGATTCAGACATCCTTTCGTCCTGGGAGATGCAAGACGAGCCTGCATTCAAGTCACTGCAGGGATATCCGGCCTTATTTCGAGTCAGGGCATCGCGGTGTCCATTCCACTTGAGGCCGCAAATTCAGGGTCCCTCTCACATACCTAGAGCTGAGAGAAGCCTCCTCTTGAGGTGCTTGTGGTAAGGTGGTATTCCTCTGGAGACGAATCCAGGGACTAACCTCTCTTTTCGAGTTGATTTTTGGTCCACAGAGTTCTTTCGTGTTGCTACAGTGACCTCAGGATCCCTCTATCCTTGAAACAGTGTTCTTGGGGTTTCTCTGGAGTGACATCAAGGAAATCAAGGCTCCTTTCATGTGTGATTTGCAAGACGGAATTGCTCTGCACGCAGTACAGGGGAATCGGGCCTCATCTCGCGTCGAGTGGGAAGTCTCATGGTTTTTCTCGAGTTGCGGCGGGAACCTGGGGTATGTTCTCGAGTTACGACGGGGATGGCCCTTCCACTCAAGTGTTTGTTCAGCCACGTCAGGACTCCTGCCTAGTTGCGAGACACAACTCGGTATTCTCCTCAAGGCTTGGCAAGGCAATTGGGACGCCTCTCCAGCTGAGGCGGGAGACCAAGGGTCCCTTTCCACGTGCCACAGGAATCCTGGGACTCCTATCAATTTTCACGAGGAGTCAGGCATCGTCTCTTTGGAGGCACTGATCTCCGCGTACCTCTGGAGTTTTCAAAGGATGTGAGGCCGCCGGTCGCGATGACGTGGGGAACTATGTCTTTCTCTGTGGTCTCCACAGGGGATTCAGACATCCTTTCATCTTGGGAGATGCAAGACGAGCCTGCATTCAAGTCACTGCAGGGATATCCGGCCTTATTTCGAGTCAGGGCATCGCGCTGTCCATTCCACTTGAGACCGCAAACTCAGGATCCCTCTCACATACCTAGAGCTGAGAGAAGCCTCCTCTTGAGGTGCTTGTGGTAAGGTGGTATTCCTCAGGAGTCGAAGCCAGGGACTAACCTCTCATCTCGTGTTGATTCTTGGTCCACGGAGCTCTTTCGTGTTGCTACAGTGACCTCAGGATCCCTCTAGCCTTGAAACAGTGTTCTTGGGGTTTCTCTGGAGTGCCATGAAGGAAATCAAGGCTCCTTTCATGTGTGATGTGCAACACGGAATTGCTCTGCTCGCAGTGCAGGGGAATCGGGCCTCATCTCGCGGCGAGGGGGAAGTCTCATGGTTTTTCTCGAGTTGCGGCGGGAACCTGGGGTATATTCTCGAGTTACGACGGGGATGGCCCTTCCACACACGTGTTTCTTCAGCGACGTCAGGACTCCTGCCTAGTTGCGAGGGACAACTCTGGATTCTCCTCGAGGCTTGACAGGGCAATTTGGACGCCTCTCCAGCTGAGGCTTGAGAGCAAGTGTCCCTTTCCACGTGCCACAGGAATCCTGGGACTCCTATCAAGTTGCACGAGGAGTCAGGCATCGTCTCCTTTGGAGGCACTGATCTCCGCGGACCTCTGGAGTTTTCAAAGGATGTGAGGCTATCGGTCGCGATGAGGAGGGAAACAAAGTCTTTCTCTGTGCTTTCCACAGGGGATTCAGACATCCTTTCGTCCTGGGAGATGCAAGACGAGCCTGCATTGAAGTCACTGCAGGGATATCCGGCCTTATTTCGAGTCAGGGCATCGCGGTGTCCATTCCACTTGAGGCCGCAAATTCAGGGTACCTCTCACATACCTAGAGCTGAGAGAAGCCTCCTCTTGAGGTGCTTGTGGTAAGGTGGTATTCCTCTGGAGACGAATCCAGGGACTAACCTCTCTTTTCGAGTTGATTTTTGGTCCACAGAGTTCTTTCGTGTTGCTACAGTGACCTCAGGATCCCTCTATCCTTTAAACAGTGTTCTTGGGGTTTCTCTGGAGTGCCATCAAGGAAATCAAGGCTCCTTTCATGTGTGATGTGCAAGACGGAATTGCTCTGCACGCAGTACAGGGGAATCGGGCCTCATCTCGCGTCGAGTGGGAAGTCTCATGGTTTTTCTCGAGTTGCGGCGGGAACCTGGGCTATGTTCTCGAGTTACGACGGGGATGGCCCTTCCACCCAAGTGTTTGTTCAGCCACGTCAGGACTCCTGCCTAGTTGCGAGACACAACTCGGTATTCTCCTCAAGGCTTGGCAAGGCAATTGGGACGCCTCTCCAGCTGAGGCGGGAGACCAAGGGTCCCTTTCCACGTGCCACAGGAATCCTGGGACTCCTATCAATTTTCACGAGGAGTCAGGCATCGTCTCTTTGGAGGCACTGATCTCCGCGTACCTCTGGAGTTTTCAAAGGATGTGAGGCCGCCGGTCGCGATGACGTGGGGAACTAGGTGTTTCTCTGTGGTCTCCACAGGGGATTCAGACATCCTTTCTTCTTGGGAGATGCAAGACGAGCCTGCATTCAGGTCACTGCAGGGATATCCGGCCTTATTTCGAGTCAGGGCATCGTGCTGTCCATTCCACTTGAGGCCGCAAACTCAGGATCCCTCTCACATACCTAGAGCTGAGAGAAGCCTCCTCTTGAGGTGCTTGTGGTAAGGTGGTATTCCTCAGGAGTCGAAGCCAGGGACTAACCTCTCATCTCGTGTTGATTCTTGGTCCACGGAGCTCTTTCGTGTTGCTACAGTGACCTCAGGATCCCTCTAGCCTTGAAACAGTGTTCTTGGGGTTTCTCTGGAGTGCCATCAAGGAAATCAAGGCTCCTTTCATGTGTGATGTGCAACACGGAATTGCTCTGCTCGCAGTGCAGGGGAATCGGGCCTCATCTCGCGGCGAGGGGGAAGTCTCATGGTTTTTCTCGAGTTGCGGCGGGAACCTGGGGTATATTCTCGAGTTACGACGGGGATGGCCCTTCCACCCACGTGTTTCTTCAGCGACGTCAGGACTCCTGCCTAGTTGCGAGGGACAACTCTGGATTCTCCTCGAGGCTTTGCAGGGCAATTGGGATGCCTCTCCAGCTGAGACGGGAGACCAAGTGTCCCTTTCCACGTGCCACAGGAATCCTGGGTCTCCTATCAAGTTTCACGAGGAGTCAGGCATCGTCTCTTTGGAGGCACTGATCTCCGCGTACCTCTGGAGTTTTCAAAGGATGTGAGGCCGCCGGTCGCGATGACGTGGGGAACTATGTCTTTCTCTGTGGTCTCCACAGGGGATTCAGACATCCTTTCATCTTGGGAGATGCAAGACGAGCCTGCATTCAAGTCACTGCAGGGATATCCAGCCTTATTTCGCGTCAGGGCATCGCGGTGTCCATTCCACTTGAGGCCGCAAACTCAGGGTCCCTCTCACATACCTAGAGCTGAGAGAAGCCTCCTCTTGAGGTGCTTGTGGTAAGGTGGTATTCCTCTGGAGTCGAAGCCAGGGACTAACATCTCATCTCGAGTTGATTTTTGGCCCACGGAGCTCTTTCGTGTTGCTACAGTGACCTCAGGATCCCTCTAGCCTTGAAACAGTGTTCTTGGGGTTTCTCTGGAGTGCCATCAAGGAAATCAAGGCTCCTTTCATGTGTGATGTGCAACACGGAATTGCTCTGCACGCAGTGCAGGGGAATCGGGCCTCATCTCGCGGCGAGGGGGAAGTCTCATGGTTTTTCTCGAGTTGCGGCGGGAACCTGGGGTATATTCTCGAGTTACGACGGGGATGGCCCTTCCACCCACGTGTTTGTTCAGCCACGTCAGGACTCTTGCCTAGTTGCGAGACACAACTCGGGATTCTCCTCGAGGCTTGGCAGGGCAATTGGAACGCCTCTCCAGCTGAGGCGGGAGACCAAGGGTCCCTTTCCACGTGCCACAGGAATCCTGGGACTCCTATCAAGTTTCACGAGGAGTCAGGCATCGTCTCCTTTGGAGGCACTGATCTCCGCGTACCTCTGGAGTTTTCAAAGGATGTGAGGCCTGCGGTCGCGATAAGTTGGGGAACTAGGTGTTTCTCTGTGGTCTCCACAGGGGATTCAGACATCCTTTCTTCTTGGGAGATGCAAGACGAGCCTGCATTCAAGTCACTGCAGGGATATCCGGCCTTATTTCGAGTCAGGGCATCGCGGTGTCCATTCCACTTGAGGCCGCAAACTCAGGATCCCTCTCACATACCTAGAGCTGAGAGAAGCCTCTTCTTGAGGTGCTTGTGGTAAAGTGGTATTCCTCTGGAGTCGAAGCCAGGGACTAACCTCTCGTCTCGTGTTGATTCTTGGTCCACGGAGCTCTTTCGTGTTGCTACAGTGACCTCAGGATTCCTCTAGCCTTGAAACAGTGTTCTTGGGGTATCTCTGGAGTGCCATCAAGGAAATCAAGGCTCCTTTCATGTGTGATGTGCAACACGGAATTGGTCTGCACGCAGTGCAGGGGAATCGGGCCTCATCTCGCGGCGAGGGGGAAGTCTCATGGTTTTTCTCGAGTTGCGGCGGGAACCTGGGGTATATTCTCGAGTTACGACGGGGATGGCCCTTCCACACACGTGTGTGTTCAGCCATGTCAGGACTCCTGCCTAGTTGCGAGGGACAACTCGGGATTCTCCTCGAAGCTTTGCAGGGCAATTGGGACGCCTCTCCAGCTGAGACGGGAGACCAAGGGTCCCTTTCCACGTGCCACAGGAATCCTCGGACTCCTATCAAGTTTCACGAGGAGTCAGGCATCGTCTCCTTTGGAGGCACTGATCTCCGCATACCTCTGGAGTTTTCAAAGGATGTGAGGCCTCCTGTCGCGATGAGGTGGGGAACTAGGTCTTTCTCTGTGGTCTCCACAGGGGATTCAGACACCCTTTCCTCTTGGGAGATGCAAGACGAGCCTACATTCCAGTCACTGCAGGGATATGCGGCCTTATTTCGAGTCAGGGCATCGCGGTGTCCATTCCACTTGAGGCCGCAAACTCAGGGTCCCTCTCACATACCTAGAGCTGAGAGAAGCCTCCTCTTGTGGTGCTTGTGGTAAGGTGGTATTCCTCTGGAGTCGAAGCCAGGGAGTAACCTCTCATCTCGAGTTGATTTTTGGTCCACGGAGCTCTTTCGTGTTGCTACAGTGACCTCAGGATCCCTCTAGCCTTGAAACAGTGTTCTTGGGGTTTCTCTGGAGTGCCATGAAGGAAATCAAGGCTCCTTTCATGTGTGATGTGCAACACAGAATTGCTCTGCACGCAGTGCAGGGGAATCGGGCCTCATCTCGCGGCAAGGGGGAAGTCTCATGGTTTTTCTCGAGTTGCGGCGGGAACCTGGGTTATATTCTCGAGTTACGACGGGGATGGCCCTTCCACCCACGTGTTTGTTCAGCCACGTCAGGACTCTTGCCTAGTTGCGAGACACAACTCGGGATTCTCCTCGAGGCTTGGCAAGGCAATTGGGACGCCTCTCCAGCTGAGGCGGGAGAGCAAGGGTCCCTTTCCACGTGCCACAGGAATCCTGGGACTCCTATCAAGTTTCACGAGGAGTCAGGCATCGTCTCCTTTGGAGGCACTGATCTCCGCGTACCTCTGAAGTTTTCAAAGGATGTGAGGCTATCGGTCGCGATGAGGTGGGGAACTAGGTGTTTCTCTGTGGTCTCCACAGGGGATTCAGACATCCTTTCATCTTCGGAGATGCAAGACGAGCCTGCATTCAAGTCACTGCAGGGATATCCAGCCTTATTTCGCGTCAGGGCATCACGGTGTCCATTCCACTTGAGGCCGCAAACTCAGGGTCCCTCTCAAATACCTAGAGCTGAGAGAAGCCTCCTCTTGAGGTGCTTGTGGTAAGGTGGTATTCCTCTGGAGTCGAAGCCAGGGACTAACCTCTCATCTCGAGTTGATTTTTGACCCACGGAGCTCTTTCGTGTTGCTACAGTGACCTCAGGATGCCTCTGGCCTTGAAACAGTGTTCTTGGGGTTTCTCTGGAGTGCCATCAAGGAAATCAAGGCTCCTTTCATGTGTGATGTGCAACACGGAATTGCTCTGCACGCAGTGCAGGGAAATCGGGCCTCATCTCGCGGCGAGGGGGAAGTCTCATGGTTTTTCTCGAGTTGCGGCGGGAACCTGGGGTATATTCTCGAGTTACGACGGGGATG
This sequence comes from Cervus elaphus, assembly GCF_910594005.1. Classification (NCBI taxonomy): domain Eukaryota; kingdom Metazoa; phylum Chordata; class Mammalia; order Artiodactyla; family Cervidae; genus Cervus; species Cervus elaphus. The sequence continues at coordinate 6,411,256 of NW_025316779.1, forward strand.
GCCCTTCCACCCACGTGTTTCTTCAGCGACGTCAGGACTCCTGCCTAGTTGCGAGGGACAACTCTGGATTCTCCTCGAGGCTTGGCAGGGCAATTGGGACGCCTCTCCAGCTGAGGCTTGAGAGCAAGTGTCCCTTTCCACGTGCCACAGGAATCCTGGGACTCCTATCAAGTTTCACGAGGAGTCAGGCATCGTCTCCTTTGGAGGCACTGATCTCCGCGTACCTCTGGAGTTTTCAAAGGATGTGAGGCTATCGGTCGCGATGAGGAGGGGAACAAAGTCTTTCTCTGTGCTTTCCACAGGGGATTCAGACATCCTTTCGTCCTGGGAGATGCAAGACGAGCCTGCATTCAAGTCACTGCAGGGATATCCGGCCTTATTTCGAGTCAGGGCATCGCGGTGTCCATTCCACTTGAGGCCGCAAATTCAGGGTCCCTCTCACATACCTAGAGCTGAGAGAAGCCTCCTCTTGAGGTGCTTGTGGTAAGGTGGTATTCCTCTGGAGACGAATCCAGGGACTAACCTCTCTTTTCGAGTTGATTTTTGGTCCACAGAGTTCTTTCGTGTTGCTACAGTGACCTCAGGATCCCTCTATCCTTGAAACAGTGTTCTTGGGGTTTCTCTGGAGTGCCATCAAGGAAATCAAGGCTCCTTTCATGTGTGATGTGCAAGACGGAATTGCTCTGCACGCAGTACAGGGGAATCGGGCCTCATCTCGCGTCGAGTGGGAAGTCTCATGGTTTTTCTCGAGTTGCGGCGGGAACCTGGGGTATGTTCTCGAGTTATGACGGGGATGGCCCTTCCACCCAAGTGTTTGTTCAGCCACGTCAGGACTCCTGCCTAGTTGCGAGACACAACTCGGTATTCTCCTCAAGGCTTGGCAAGGCAATTGGGACGCCTCTCCAGCTGAGGCGGGAGACCAAGGGTCCCTTTCCACGTGCCACAGGAATCCTGGGACTCCTATCAATTTTCACGAGGAGTCAGGCATCGTCTCTTTGGAGGCACTGATCTCCGCGTACCTCTGGAGTTTTCAAAGGATGTGAGGCCGCCGGTCGCGATGACGTGGGGAACTATGTCTTTCTCTGTGGTCTCCACAGGGGATTCAGACATCCTTTCATCTTGGGAGATGCAAGACGAGCCTGCATTCAAGTCACTGCAGGGATATCCAGCCTTATTTCGCGTCAGGGCATCGCGGTGTCCATTCCACTTGAGGCCGCAAACTCAGGGTCCCTCTCACATACCTAGAGCTGAGAGAAGCCTCCTCTTGAGGTGCTTGTGGTAAGGTGGTATTCCTCTGGAGTCGAAGCCAGGGACTAACATCTCATCTCGAGTTGATTTTTGGCCCACGGAGCTCTTTCGTGTTGCTACAGTGACCTCAGGATCCCTCTAGCCTTGAAACAGTGTTCTTGGGGTTTCTCTGGAGTGCCATCAAGGAAATCAAGGCTCCTTTCATGTGTGATGTGCAACACGGAATTGCTCTGCACGCAGTGCAGGGGAATCGGGCCTCATCTCGCGGCGAGGGGGAAGTCTCATGGTTTTTCTCGAGTTGCGGCGGGAACCTGGGGTATATTCTCGAGTTACGACGGGGATGGCCCTTCCACCCACGTGTTTGTTCAGCCACGTCAGGACTCTTGCCTAGTTGCGAGACACAACTCGGGATTCTCCTCGAGGCTTGGCAGGGCAATTGGAACGCCTCTCCAGCTGAGGCGGGAGACCAAGGGTCCCTTTCCACGTGCCACAGGAATCCTGGGACTCCTATCAAGTTTCACGAGGAGTCAGGCATCGTCTCCTTTGGAGGCACTGATCTCCGCGTACCTCTGGAGTTTTCAAAGGATGTGAGGCCTGCGGTCGCGATAAGTTGGGGAACTAGGTGTTTCTCTGTGGTCTCCACAGGGGATTCAGACATCCTTTCTTCTTGGGAGATGCAAGACGAGCCTGCATTCAAGTCACTGCAGGGATATCCGGCCTTATTTCGAGTCAGGGCATCGCGGTGTCCATTCCACTTGAGGCCGCAAACTCAGGATCCCTCTCACATACCTAGAGCTGAGAGAAGCCTCTTCTTGAGGTGCTTGTGGTAAAGTGGTATTCCTCTGGAGTCGAAGCCAGGGACTAACCTCTCGTCTCGTGTTGATTCTTGGTCCACGGAGCTCTTTCGTGTTGCTACAGTGACCTCAGGATCCCTCTAGCCTTGAAACAGTGTTCTTGGGGTATCTCTGGAGTGCCATCAAGGAAATCAAGGCTCCTTTCATGTGTGATGTGCAACACGGAATTGGTCTGCACGCAGTGCAGGGGAATCGGGCCTCATCTCGCGGCGAGGGGGAAGTCTCATGGTTTTTCTCGAGTTGCGGCGGGAACCTGGGGTATATTCTCGAGTTACGACGGGGATGGCCCTTCCACACACGTGTGTGTTCAGCCATGTCAGGACTCCTGCCTAGTTGCGAGGGACAACTCGGGATTCTCCTTGAAGCTTTGCAGGGCAATTGGGACGCCTCTCCAGCTGAGACGGGAGACCAAGGGTCCCTTTCCACGTGCCACAGGAATCCTCGGACTCCTATCAAGTTTCACGAGGAGTCAGGCATCTTCTCCTTTGGAGGCACTGATCTCCGCATACCTCTGGAGTTTTCAAAGGATGTGAGGCCTCCGGTCGCGATGAGGTGGGGAACTAGGTCTTTCTCTGTGGTCTCCACAGGGGATTCAGACACCCTTTCGTCTTGGGAGATGCAAGACGAGCCTGCATTCCAGTCACTGCAGGGATATCCGGCCTTATTTCGAGTCAGGGCATCGCGGTGTCCATTCCACTTGAGGCCGCAAACTCAGGGTCCCTCTCACATACCTAGAGCTGAGAGAAGCCTCCTCTTGAGGTGCTTGTGGTAAGGTGGTATTCCTCTGGAGTCGAAGCCAGGGACTAACCTCTCATCTCGAGTTGATTTTTGGTCCACGGAGCTCTTTCGTGTTGCCTACAGTGACCTCAGGATCCCTCTAGCCTTGAAACAGTGTTCTTGGGGTTTCTCTGGAGTGCCATGAAGGAAATCAAGGCTCCTGTCATGTGTGATGTGCAACACAGAATTGCTGTGCACGCAGTGCAGTGGAATCGGGCCTCATCTCGCGGCGAGGGGGAAGTCTCATGTTTTTTCTCGAGTTGCGGCGGGAACCTGGGGTATATTCTCGAGTTACGACGGGGATGGCCCTTCCACACACGTGTTTGTTCAGCCACGTCAGGACTCTTGCCTAGTTGCGAGACACAACTCGGGATTCTCCTCGCGGCTTGGCAAGACAATTGGGACGCCTCTCCAGCTGAGGCGGGAGACCAAGGGTCCCTTTCCACGTGCCACAGGAATCCTGGGACTCCTATCAAGTTTCACGAGGAGTCAGGCATCGTCTCCTTTGGAGGCACTGATCTCCGCGTACCTCTGGAGTTTTCAAAGGATGTGAGGCCTCCGGTCGCGATGAGGTGGGGAACTAAGTCTTTCTCTGTGGTCTCCACAGGGGATTCAGACATCCTTTCGTCTTGGGAGATGCAAGACGAGCCTGCATTCAAGTCACTGCAGGGATATCCAGCCTTATTTCGCGTCAGGGCATCGCGGTGTCCATTCCACTTGAGACCGCAAACTCAGGGTCCCTCTCACATACCTAGAGCTGAGAGAAGCCTCCTCTTGAGGTGCTTGTGGTAAGGTGGTATTCCTCTGGAGTCGAAGCCAGGGACTAACATCTCATCTCGAGTTGATTTTTGGCCCACGGAGCTCTTTCGTGTTGCTACAGTGACCTCAGGATCCCTCTAGCCTTGAAACAGTGTTCTTGGGGTTTCTCTGGAGTGCCATCAAGGAAATCAAGGCTCCTTTCATGTGTGATGTGCAACACGGAATTGCTCTGCACGCAGTGCAGGGGAATCGGGCCTCATCTCGCATCGAGGGGGAAGTCTCATGGTTTTTCTCGAGTTGCGGCGGGAACCTGGGGTATATTCTCGAGTTACGACGGGGATGGCCCTTCCACCCACGTGTTTGTTCAGCCACGTCAGGACTCCTGCCTAGTTGCGAGGGACAACTCGGGATTCTCCTCGAGGCTTGGCAGGGCAATTGGAACGCCTCTCCAGCTGAGGCGGGAGACCAAGGGTCCCTTTCCACGTGCCACAAGAATTCTGGGACTCCTATCAAGTTTCACGAGGAGTCAGGCATCCTCTCCTTTGGAGGCACTGATCTCCGCATACCTCTGGAGTTTTCAAAGGATGTGAGGCCTGCGGTCGCGATGAGGTGGGGAACTAGGTGTTTCTCTGTGGTCTCCACAGGGGATTCAGACATCCTTTCTTCTTGGGAGATGCAAGACGAGCCTGCATTCAAGTCACTGCAGGGATATCCGGCCTTATTTCGAGTCAGGGCATCGCGGTGTCCATTCCACTTGAGGCCGCAAACTCAGGGTCCCTCTCACATACCTAGAGCTGAGAGAAGCCTCCTCTTGAGGTGCTTGTGGTAAGGTGGTATTCCTCTGGAGACGAATCCAGGGACTAACCTCTCTTTTCGAGTTGATATTTGGTCCACAGAGTTCTTTCGTGTTGCTACAGTGACCTCAGGATCCCTCTATCCTTGAAACAGTGTTCTTGGGGTTTCTCTGGAGTGCCATCAAGGAAATCAAGGCTCCTTTCATGTGTGATGTGCAACACGGAATTGCTTTGCACGCAGTGCAGGGGAATCGGGCCTCATCTCGCGGCGAGGGGGAAGTCTCATGGTTTTTCTCGAGTTGCGGCGGGAACCTGGGGTATATTCTCGAGTTACGACGGGGATGGCCCTTCCACCCACGTGTTTGTTCAGCCACGTCAGGACCTCTGCCTAGGTTCGAGGGACAACTTGGGATTCTCCTCGAGGCTTGGCAGGGCAATTGGAACGCCTCTCCAGCTGAGGCGGGAGACCAAGTGTCCCTTTCCACGTGCCACAGGAATCCTTGGTCTCCTATCAAGTTTCACGAGGAGTCAGGCATCGTCTACTTTGGAGGCACTGATCTCCGCATACCTCTGGAGTTTTCAAAGGATTTGAGGCCTCCGGTCGCGATGAGGTGGGGAACTAGGTCTTTCTCTGTGGTCTCCACAGGGGATTCAGGCACCCTTTTGTCTTGGGAGATGCAAGACGAGCCTGCATTCCAGTCAGTGCAGGGATATCCGGCCTTATTTCGAGTCAGGGCATCGCGGTGTCCATTCCACTTGAGGCCGCAAACTCAGGGTCCCTCTCACATACCTAGAGCTGAGAGAAGCCTCCTCTTGAGGTGCTTGTGGTAAGGTGGTATTCCTCTGGAGTCGAAGCCAGGGACTAACCTCTCATCTCGAGTTGATTTTTGGTCCACGGAGCTCTTTCGTGTTGCTACAGTGACCTCAGGATCCCTCTAGCCTTGAAACAGTGTTCTTGGGGTTTCTCTGGAGTGCCATGAAGGAAATCAAGGCTCCTTTCATGTGTGATGTGCAACACAGAATTGCTCTGCACGCAGTGCAGGGGAATCAGGCCTCATCTCGCGGCGAGGGGGAAATCTCATGGTTTTTCGCGAGTTGCGGCGGGAACCTGGGGTATATTCTCGAGTTACGACGAGGACCTCCCTTCCACACACGTGTTTGTTCAGCCACGTCAGGACTCCTGCCTAGTTGCGAGACACAACTCGGGATTCTCCTCGAGGCTTGGCAAGGCAATTGGGACGCCTCTCCAGCTGAGGCGGGAGACCAAGTGTCCCTTTTCACGTGCCACAGGAATCCTGGGACTCCTATCAAGTTTCACGAGGAGTCAGGCATCGTCTCCTTTGGAGGCACTGATCTCCGCGTACCTCTGGAGTTTTCAAAGGATGTGAGGCCTCCGGTCGCGATGAGGTGGGGAACTAGGTCTTTCTCTGTGGTCTCCACAGTGGATTCAGACATCCTTTCATCTTGGGAGATGCAAGACGAGCCTGCATTCAAGTCACTGAAGGGATATCCAGCCTTATTTTGCGTCAGGGCATCGCGGTGTCCATTCCACTTGAGGCCGCAAACTCAGGGTCCCTCTCACATACCTAGAGCTGAGAGAAGCCTCCTCTTGATGTGCTTGTCGTAAGGTGGTATTGCTCTGGAGTCGAAGCCAGGGACTAACCTCTCATCTCGAGTTGATTTTTGGTCCACGGAGCTCTTTCGTGTTGCTACAGTGACCTCAGGATCCCTCTAGCCTTGAAACAGTGTTCTTGGGGTTTCTCTGGAGTGCCATCAAGGAAATCAAGGCTCCTTTCATGTGTGATGTGCAACACGGAATTGCTCTGCACGCAGTGCAGGGTAAACGGGCCACATCTCGCGGCGAGGCGGAAGTCTCATGGTTTTTCTCGAGTTGCGGCGGGAACCTGGGGTATATTCTCGAGTTACGACGGGGATGGCCCTTCCACACACGTGTTTGTTCAGCCATGTCAGGACTCCTGCCTAGTTGCGAGGGACAACTCGGGATTCTCCTCGAGGCTTTGCAGGGCAATTGGGACGCCTCTCCAGCTGAGGCGGGAGACCAAGGGTCCCTTTCCACGTGCCACAAGAATCCTGGGTCTCCTATGAAGTTTCACGAGGAGTCAGGCATCGTCTCCTTTGGAGGCACTGATCTCCGCATACCTCTGGAGTTTTCAAAGGATTTGAGGCCTCCTGTCGCGATGAGGTGGGGAACTAGGTCTTTCTCTGTGGTCTCCACAGGGGATACAGACACCCTTTCGTCTTGGGAGATGCAAGACGAGCCTGCATTCCAGTCACTGCAGGGATATCCGGCCTTATTTCGAGTCAGAGCATCGCGGTGTCCATTCCACTTGAGGCCGCAAACTCAGGGTCCCTCTCACATACCTAGAGCTGAGAGAAGCCTCCTCTTGAGGTGCTTGTGGTAAGGTGGTATTCCTCTGGAGTCGAAGCCAGGAACTAACCTCTCATCTCGAGTTGATTTTTGGCCCACGGAGCTCTTTCGTGTTGCTACAGTGACCTCAGGATCCCTCTAGCCTTGAAACAGTGTTCTTGGGGTTTCTCTGGAGTGCCATCAAGGAAATCAAGGCTTCTTTCATGTGTGATGTGCAACACGGAATTGCTCTGCATGCAGTGCAGGGGAATCGGGCCACATCTCGCGGCGAGGGGGAAGTCTCATGGTTGTTCTCGAGTTGCGGCGGGAACCTGGGGTATATTCTCGAGTTACGACGGGGATGGCCCTTCCACACAAGTGTTTGTTCAGCCATGTCCGGACTCCTGCCTAGTTGCTAGACACAACTCGGGATTCTCCTCGAGGCTTGGCAAGGCGATTGGGACGCCTCTCCAGCTGAGGCGGGAGACCAAGGGTCCCTTTCCACGTGCCACAGGAATCCTGGGACTCCTATCAAGTTTCACGAGGAGTCAGGCATCGTCTCCTTTGGAGGCACTGATCTCCGCATACCTCTGGAGTTTTCAAAGGATGTGAGGCCTCCGGTCGCGATGAGGTGGGGAACTAGGTCTTTCTCTCTGGTCTCCACAGGGGATTCAGACATCCTTTCATCTTGGGAGATGCAAGACGAGCCTGCATTCAAGTCACTGCAGGGATATCCGGCCTTATTTCGCGTCAGGGCATCGCGGTGTCCATTCCACTTGAGGCCGCAAACTCAGGGTCCCTCTCACATACCTAGAGCTGAGAGAAGCCTCCTCTTGAGGTGCTTGTGGTAAGGTGGTATTCCTCTGGAGTCGAAGCCAGGAACTAACCTCTCATCTCGAGTTGATTTTTGGCCCACGGAGCTCTTTCGTGTTGCTACAGTGACCTCAGGATCCCTCTAGCCTTGAAACAGTGTTCTTGGGGTTTCTCTGGAGTGCCATCAAGGAAATCAAGGCTCCTTTCATGTGTGATGTGCAACACGGAATTGCTCTGCATGCAGTGCAGGGGAATCGGGCCTCATCTCGCGGCGAGGGGGAAGTCTCATGGTTTTTCTCGAGTTGCGGCGGGAACCTGGGGTATATTCTCGAGTTACGACGGGGATGGCCCTTCCACCCACGTGTTTCTTCAGCGACGTCAGGACTCCTGCCTAGTTGCGAGGGACAACTCTGGATTCTCCTCGAGGCTTGGCAGGGCAATTGGGACGCCTCTCCAGCTGAGGCGGGAGACCAAGTGTCCCTTTCCAAGTGCCACAGGAATCCTGGGACTCCTATCAAGTTTCACGAGGAGTCAGGCATCGTCTCCTTTGGAGGCACTGATCTCCTCGTACCTGTGGAGTTTTCAAAGGATGTGAGGCTATCGGTCGCGATGAGGTGGGGAACTAAGTCTTTCTCTGTGCTTTCCACAGGGGATTCAGACATCCTTTCTTCCTGGGAGATGCAAGACGAGCCTGCATTGAAGTCACTGCAGGGATATCCGGCCTTATTTCGAGTCAGGGCATCGCGGTGTCCATTCCACTTGAGGCCGCAAACTCAGGGTCCCTCTCACATACCTAGAGCTGAGAGAAGCCTTCTCTTGAGGTGCTTGTGGTAAGGTGGTATTCCTCTGGAGACGAATCCAGGGACTAACCTCTCTTTTCGAGTTGATTTTTGGTCCACAGAGTTCTTTCGTGTTGCTACAGTGACCTCAGGATCCCTCTAGCCTTGAAACAGTGTTCTTGGGGTTTCTCTGGAGTGCCATCAAGGAAATCAAGGCTCCTTTCATGTGTGATGTGCAACACGGAATTGCTCTGCACGCAGTACAGGGGAATCGGGCCTCATCTCGCATCGAGGGGGAAGTCTCATGGTTTTTCTCGAGTTGCGGCGGGAACCTGGGTTATATTCTTGAGTTACGACGGGGATGGCCCTTCCACCCACGTGTTTCTTCAGCGACGTCAGGACTCCTGCCTAGTTGCGAGGGACAACTCGGGATTCTCCTCGAGGCTTTGCAGGGCAATTGGGACGCCTCTCCAGCTGAGACGGGAGACCAAGGGTCCCTTTCCACGTGCCACAGGAATCCTGGGTCTCCTATCAAGTTTCACGAGGAGTCAGGCATCGTCTCCTTTGGAGTCACTGATCTCCGCATACCTCTGGAGTTTTCAAAGGATTTGAGGCCTCATGTCGCGATGAGGTGGGGAACTAGGTCTTTCTCTGTGGTCTCCACAGGGGATTCAGACACCCTTTCGTCTTGGGAGATGCAAGACGAGCCTGCATTCCAATCACTGCAGAGATATCCGGCCTTATTTCGAGTCAAGGCATCGTGGTGTCCATTCCACTTGAGGCCGCAAACTCAGGGTCCCTCTCACAAACCTAGAGCTGAGAGAAGCCGCCTCTTGTGGTGCTTGTGGTAAGGTGGTATTCCTCTGGAGTCGAAGCCAGGGACTAACCTCTCATCTCGAGTTGATTTTTGGCCCACGGAGCTCTTTCGTGTTGCTACAGTGACCTCAGGATCCCTCTAGCCTTGAAACAGTGTTCTTGGGGTTTCTCTGGAGTGCCATCAAGGAAATCAAGGCTCCTTTCATGTGTGATGTGCAACACGGAATTGCTCTGCACGCAGTGCAGGGGAATCGGGCCTCATCTCGCGGCGAGGGGGAAGTCTCATGGTTTTTCTTGAGTTGCGGCGGGAACCTGGGGTATATTCTCGAGTTACGACGGGGATGGCCCTTCCACCCACGTGTTTCTTCAGCGACGTCAGGACTCCTGCCTAGTTGCGAGGGACAACTCTGGATTCTCCTCGAGGCTTGGCAGGGCAATTGGGACACCTCTCCAGCTGAGGCGGGAGACCAAGTGTCCCTTTCCAAGTGCCACAGGAATCCTGGGACTCCTATCAAGTTTCACGAGGAGTCAGGCATCGTCTCCTTTGGAGGCACTGATCTCCGCGTACCTCTGGAGTTTTCAAAGGATGTGAGGCTATCGGTCGCGATGAGGTGGGGAACTAAGTCTTTCTCTGTGCTTTCCACAGGGGATTCAGACATCCTTTCGTCCTGGGAGATGCAAGACGAGCCTCCATTGAAGTCACTGCAGGGATATCCGGCCTTATTTCGAGTCAGGGCATCGCGGTGTCCATTCCACTTGAGGCCGCAAACTCAGGGTCCCTCTCAGATACCTAGAGCTGAGAGAAGCCTCCTCTTGACGTGCTTGTGGTAAGGTGGTATTCCTCTGGAGTCGAAGCCAGGGACTAACCTCTCATCTCGAGTTGATTTTTGGCCCACGGAGCTCTTTCGTGTTGCTACAGTGACCTCAGGATCCCTCTAGCCTTGAAACAGTGTTCTTGGGGTTTCTCTGGAGTGCCATCAAGGAAATCATGGCTCCTTTCATGTGTGATGTGCAACACGGAATTGCTCTGCACGCAGTGCAGGGGAATCGGGCCTCATCTCGCGACGAGGGGGAAGTCTCATGGTTTTTCTCGAGTTGCGGCGGGAACCTGGGGTATATTCTCGAGTTACGACGGGGATGGCCCTTCCACCCACGTGTTTCTTCAGCGACGTCAGGACTCCTGCCTAGTTGCGAGACACAACTCTGGATTCTCCTCGAGGCTTGGCAGGGCAATTGGGACGCCTCTCCAGCTGAGGCGGGAGACCAAGTGTCCCTTTCCAAGTGCCACAGGAATCCTGGGACTCCTATCAAGTTTCACGAGGAGTCAGGCATCGTCTCCTTTGGAGGCACTGATCTCCGCGTACCTCTGGAGTTTTCAATGGATGTGACGCTATCGGTCGTGATGAGGTGGGAACTAAGTCTTTCTCTGTGCTTTCCACAGGGGATTCAGACATCCTTTCGTCCTGGGAGATGCAAGACGAGCCTGCATTGAAGTCACTGCAGGGATATCCGGCCTTATTTCGAGTCAGGGCATCGCGGTGTCCATTCCACTTGAGGCCGCAAACTCAGGGTCCCTCTCACATACCTATAGCTGAAAGAAGCCTCCTCTTGCGGTGCTTGTGGTAAGGTGGTATTCCTCTGGAGACGAATTCAGGGACTAACCTCTCTTTTCGAGTTGATTTTTGGTCCACAGAGTTCTTTCGTGTTGCTACAGTGACCTCAGGATCCCTCTATCCTTGAAACAGTGTTCTTGGGGATTCTCTGGAGTGCCATCAAGGAAATCAAGGCTCCTTTCATGTGTGATGTGCAACACGGAATTGCTCTGCACGCAGTACAGGGGAATCGGGCCTCATCTTGCATCGAGGGGGAAGTCTCATGGTTTTTCTCGAGTTGCGGCGGGAACCTGGGGTATAATCTCGAGTTACGACGGGGATGGCCCTTCCACCCACGTGTTTGTTCAGCCACGTCAGGACTCCTGCCTAGTTGCGAGGGACAACTCGGGATTCTCCTCGAGGCTTGGCAGGGCAATTGGAACGCCTCTCCAGCTGAGGCGGGAGACCAAGGGTCCCTTTCCACGTGCCACAAGAATCCTGGGACTCCTATCAAGTTTCACGAGGAGTCAGGCATCGTCTCCTTTGGAGGCACTGATCTCCGCGTACCTCTGGAGTTTTCAAAGGATGTGAGGCCTCCGGTCGCGATGAGGTGGGGAACTAGGTGTTTCTCTGTGGTCTCCACAGGGGATTCAGACATCCTTTCTTCTTGGGAGATGCAAGACGAGCCTGCATTCAAGTCACTGCAGGGATATCCGGCCTTATTTCGCGTCAGGGCATCGCGGTGCCCATTCCACTTGAGGCCGCAAACTCAGGGTCCCTCTCACATACCTAGAGCTGAGAGAAGCCTCCTCTTGAGGTGCTTGTGGTAAGGTGGTATTCCTCTGGAGTCGAAGCCAGGGACTAACCTCTCATCTCGAGTTGATTTTTGGCCCACGGAGCTCTTTCGTGTTGCTACAGTGACCTCAGGATCCCTCTAGCCTTGAAACAGTGTTCTTGGGGTTTCTCTGGAGTGCCATCAAGGAAATCAAGGCTCCTTTCATGTGTGATGTGCAACACGGAATTGCTCTGCACGCAGGGCAGGGGAATCGGGCCTCATCTCGCGGCGAGGGGGAAGTCTCATGGTTTTTCTCGAGTTGCGGCGGGAACCTGGGGTATATTCTCGAGTTACGACGGGGATGGCCCTTCCACCCACTTGTTTCTTCAGCGACGTCAGGACTCCTGCCTAGTTGCGAGACACAACTCTGGATTCTCCTCGAGGCTTGGCAGGGCAATTGGGACGCCTCTCCAGCTGAGGCGGGAGACCAAGTGTCCCTTTCCAAGTGCCACAGGAATCCTGGGACTCCTATCAAGTTTCACGAGGAGTCAGGCATCTTCTCCTTTGGAGGCACTGATCTCCGCGTACCTCTGGAGTTTTCAATGGATGTGAGGCTATCGGTCGTGATGAGGTGGGAACTAAGTCTTTCTCTGTGCTTTCCACAGGGGATTCAGACATCCTTTCGTCCTGGGAGATGCAAGACGAGCCTGCATTGAAGTCACTGCAGGGATATCCGGCCTTATTTCGAGTCAGGGCATCGCGGTGTCCATTCCACTTGAGGCCGCAAACTCAGGGTCCCTCTCACATACCTAGAGCTGAGAGAAGCCTCCTCTTGCGGTGCTTGTGGTAAGGTGGTATTCCTCAGGAGTCGAAGCCAGGGACTAACCTCTCATCTCGTGTTGATTCTTGGTCCACGGAGCTCTTTCGTGTTGCTACAGTGACCTCAGGATCCCTTTAGCCTTGAAACAGTGTTCTTGGGGTTTCTCTGGAGTGCCATCAAGGAAATCAAGGCTCCTTTCATGTGTGATGTGCAACACGGAATTGCTCTGCACGCAGTGCAGGGGAAACGGGCCACATCTCGCAGCGAGGGGGAAGTCTAATGGTTTTTCTCGAGTTGCGGCGGGAACCTGGGGTATATTCTCGAGTTACGACGGGGATGGCCCTTCCACACACGTGTGTGTTCAGCCATGTCAGGACTCCTGCCTAGTTGCGAGGGACAACTCGGGATTCTCCTCGAGGCTTTGCAGGGCAATTGGGACGCCTCTGCAGCTGAGGCGGGAGACCAAGGGTCCCTTTCCACGTGCCACAGGAATCCTGGGTCTCCTATCAAGTTTCACGAGGAGTCAGGCATCGTCTCCTTTGGAGGCACTGATCTCCGCATACCTCTGGAGTTTTCAAAGAATTTGAGGCCTCCTGTCGCGATGAGGTGGGGAACTAGGTCTTTCTCTGTGGTCTCCACAGGGGATTCAGACACCCTTTCGTCTTGGGAGATGCAAGACGAGCCTTCATTCCAGTCACTGCAGGGATATCCGGCCTTATTTCCAGTCAGGGCATCGCGGTGTCCATTCCACTTGAGGCCGCAAACTCAGGGTCCCTCTCACATACCTAGAGCTGAGAGAAGCCTCCTCTTGAGGTGCTTTTGGTAAGGTGGTATTCCTCTGGAGTCGAAGCCAGGGACTAACCTCTCATCTCGAGTTGATTTTTGGTCCACAGAGTTCTTTCGTGTTGCTACAGTGACCTCAGGATCCCTCTAGCCTTGAAACAGTGTTCTTGGGGTTTCTCTGGAGTGCCATCAAGGAAATCAAGGCTCCTTTCATGTGTGATGTGCAACACGGAATTGCTCTGCACGCAGTGCAGGGGAATCGGGCCTCATCTCGCGGCGAGGGGGAAGTCTCATGGTTTTTCTCGAGTTGCGGCGGGAACCTGGGGTATATTCTCGAGTTACGACGGGGATGGCCCTTCCACCCACGTGTTTCTTCAGCGACGTCAGGACTCCTGCCTAGTTGCGAGGGACAACTCTGGATTCTCCTCGAGGCTTGGCAGGGCAATTGGGACGCCTCTCCAGCTGAGGCGGGAGACCAAGGGTCCCTTTCCAAATGCCACAGGAATCCTGGGACTCCTATCAAGTTTCACGAGGAGTCAGGCATCGTCTCCTTTGGAGGCACTGATCTCCGCGTACCTCTGGAGTTTTCAAAGGATGTGAGGCTATCGGTCGCGATGAGGTGGGGAACTAAGTCTTTCTCTGTGCTTTCCACAGGGGATTCAGACATCCTTTCGTCGTGGGAGATGCAAGACGAGCCTGCATTGAAGTCACTGCAGGGATATCCGGCCTTATTTCGAGTCAGGGCATCGCGGTGTCCATTCCACTTGAGGCTGCAAACTCAGGGTCCCTCTCACATACCTAGAGCTGAGAGAAGCCTCCTCTTGAGGTGCTTGTGGTAAGGTGGTATTCCTCTGGAGACGAATCCAGGGACTAACCTCTCTTTTCGAGTTGATTTTTGGTCCACAGAGATCTTTCGTGTTGCTACAGTGACCTCAGGATCCCTCTAGCCTTGAAACAGTGTTCTTGGGGTTTCTCTGGAGTGCCATCAAGGAAATCAAGGCTCCTTTCATGTGTGATGTGCAAGACGGAATTGCTCTGCACGCAGTACAGGGGAATCGGGCCTCATCTCGCATCGAGGGGGAAGTCTCATGGTTTTTCTCGAGTTGCGGCGGGAACCTGGGGTATATTCTCGAGTTACGACGGGGATGGCCCTTCCACACACGTGTTTGTTCATCCACGTCAGGACTCCTGCCTAGTTGCGAGGGACAACTCGGGATTCTCCTCGAGGCTTGGCACGGCAATTGGAACGCCTCTCCAGCTGAGGCGGGAGACCAAGGGTCCCTTTCCACGTGCCACAAGAATCCTGGGACTCCTATCAAGTTTCACGAGGAGTCAGGCATCGTCTCCTTTGGAGGCACTGATCTCCGCGTACCTCTGGAGTTTTCAAAGGATGTGAGGCCTCCGGTCGCGATGAGTTGGGGAACTACGTCTTTCTCTGTGGTCTACACAGGGGATTCAGACATCCTTTCTTCTTGGGAGATGGAAGACGAGCCTGCATTCAAGTCACTGCAGGGATATCCGGCCTTATTTCGAGTCAGGGCATCGCGGTGTCCATTCCACTTGAGGCCGCAAACTCAGGATCCCTCTCACATACCTAGAGCTGAGAGAAGCCTCCTCTTGAGGTGCTTGTGGTAAGGTGGTATTCCTCAGGAGTCGAATCCAGGGACTAACCTCTCATCTCGTGTTGATTCTTGGTCCACGGAGCTCTTTCGTGTTGCTAAAGTGACCTCAGGATCCCTCTAGCCTTGAAACAGTGTTCTTGGGGTTTCTCTGGAGTGCCATCGAGGAAATCAAGGCTCCTTTCATGTGTGATGTGCAACACGGAATTGTTCTGCACGCAGTGCAGGGGAAACGGGCCACATCTCGCGGCGAGGGGGAAGTCTCATGGTTTTTCTCGAGTTGCGGCGGGAACCTGGGGTATATTCTCGAGTTACGACGGGGATGGTCCTTCCACACACGTGTTTGTTCAGCCATGTCAGGACTCCTGCCTAGTTGCGAGGGACAACTCGGGATTCTCCTCGAGGCTTTGCAGGGCAATTGGGACGCCTCTCCAGCTGAGGCGGGAGACCAAGTGTCCCTTTCCACGTGCCACAGGAATCCTGGGTCTCCTATCAAGTTTCACGAGGAGTCAGGCATCGTCTCCTTTGGAGGCACTGATCTCCGCATACCTCTGGAGTTTTCAAAGGATTTGAGGCCTCCTGTCGCGATGAGGTGGGGAACTAGGTCTTTCTCTGTGGTCTCCACAGGGGATTCAGACACCCTTTCGTCTTGGGAGATGCAAGACGAGGCTGCATTCCAGTCACTGCAGGGATATCTGGCCTTATTTCGAGTCAGGGCATCGCGGTGTACATTCCACTTGAGGCCGCAAACTCAGGGTCCCTCTCACATACCTAGAGCTGAGAGAAGCCTCCTCTTGAGGTGCTTGTGGTAAGGTGGTATTCCTCTGGAGTCGAAGCCAGGGACTAACCTCTCATCTCGAGTTGATTTTTGGTCCACGGAGCTCTTTCCTGTTGCTACAGTGACCTCAGGATCCCTCTAGCCTTGAAACAGTGTTCTTGGGGTTTCTCTGGAGTGCCATGAAGGAAATCAAGGCTGCTTTCATGTGTGATGTGCAACACGGAATTGCTCTGCACGCAGTGCAGGGGAATCGGGCCTCATCTTGCGGCGAGGGGGAAGTCTCATGGTTTTTCTCGAGTTGCGGCGGGAACCTGGGGTATATTCTCGAGTTACGACGGGGATGGCCCTTCCACCCACGTGTTTCTTCAGCGACGTCAGGACTCCTGCCTAGTTGCGAGGGACAACTCTGGATTCTCCTCGAGGCTTGGCAGGGCAATTGGGACGCCTCTCCAGCTGAGGCGGCAGACCAAGTGTCCCTTTCCAAGTGCCACAGGAATCCTGGGACTCCTATCAAGTTTCACGAGGAGTCAGGCATCGTCTCCTTTGGAGGCACTGATCTCCGCGTACCTCTGGAGTTTTCAAAGGATGTGCGGCTATCGGTCGCGATGAGGTGGGGAACTAAGTCTTTCTCTGTGCTTTCCACAGGGGATTCAGACATCCTTTCGTCCTGGGAGATGCAAGACGAGCCTGCATTGAAGTCACTGCAGGGATATCCGGCCTTATTTCGAGTCAGGGTATCGCGGTGTCCATTCCACTTGAGGCCGCAAACTCACGGTCCCTCTCACATACCTAGAGCTGAGAGAAGCCTCCTCTTGAGGTGCTTGTGGTAAGGTGTTATTCCTCTGGAGACGAATCCATGGACTAACCTCTCTTTTCGAGTTGATTTTTGGTCCACAGAGTTCTTTCGTGTTGATACAGTGACCTCAGGATCCCTCTATCCTTGAAACAGTGTTCTTGGGGTTTCTCTGGAGTGCCATCAATGAAATCAAGGCTCCTTTCATGTGTGATGTGCAAGACGGAATTGCTCTGCACGCAGTACAGGGGAATCGGGCCTCATCTTGCATCGAGGGGGAAGTCTCATGGTTTTTCTCGAGTTGCGGCGGGAACCTGGGGAATATTCTCGAGTTACGACGGGGATGGCCCTTCCACCCACGTGTTTGTTCAGCCACGTCAGGACTCCTGCCTAGTTGCGAGGGACAACTCGGGATTCTCCTCGAGGCTTGGCAGGGCAATTGGAACGCCTCTCCAGCTGAGGCGGGAGACCAAGGGTCCCTTTCCACGTGCCACAAGAATCCTGGGACTCCTATCAAGTTTCACGAGGAGTCAGGCATCGTCTCCTTTGGAGGCACTGATCTCCGCGTACCTCTGGAGTTTTCAAAGGATGTGAGGCCTCCGGTCGCGATGAGGTGGGGAACTAGGTGTTTCTCTGTGTTCTCCACAGGGGATTGAGACATCCTTTCTTCTTGGGAGATGCAAGACGAGCCTGCATTCAAGTCACTGCAGGGAAATCCGGCCTTATTTCGTGTCAGGGCATCGCGGTGTCCATTCCACTTGAGGCCGCAAACTCAGGATCCCTCTCACATACCTAGAGCTGAGAGAAGCCTCCTCTTGAGGTGCTTGTGGTAAGGTGGTATTCCTCAGAAGTCGAAGCCAGGGACTAACCTCTCATCTCGAGTTGATTTTTGGCCCACGGAGCTCTTTCGTGTTGCTAAAGTGACCTCAGGATCCCTCTAGCCTTGAAACAGAGTTCTTGGGGTTTCTCTGGAGTGCCATCAAGGAAATCAAGGCTCCTTTCATGTGTGATGTGCAACACGGAATTGCTCTGCACGCAGTGCAGGTGAATCGGGCCTCATCTCGTGGCGAGGGGGAAGTCTCATGGTTTTTCTCGAGTTGCGGCGGGAACCTGGGGTATATTCTCGAGTTACGACGGGGATGGCCCTTCCACCCACGTGTTTCTTCAGCGACGTCAGGACTCCTGCCTAGTTGCGAGGGACAACTCGGGATTCTCCTCGAGGCTTTGCAGGGCAATTGGGACGCCTCTCCAGCTGAGACGGGAGACCAAGGGTCCCTTTCCACGTGCCACAGGAATCCTGGGTCTCCTATCAAGTTTCACGAGGAGTCAGGCATCGTCTCCTTTGGAGGCTATGATCTCCGCATACCTCTGGAGTTTTCAAAGGATTTGAGGCCTCCGGTCGCGATGAGGTGGGGAACTAGGTCTTTCTCTGTGGTCTCCACAGGGGATTCAGACACCCTTTCGTCTTGGGAGATGCAAGACGAGCCTGCATTCCAGTCACTGCAGGAATATCCGGCCTTATTTCGAGTCAGGGCATCGCGGTGTCCATTCCACTTGAGGCCGCAAACTCAGGGTCCCTCTCACATACCTAGAGGTGAGAGAAGCCTCCTCTTGAGGTGCTTGTGGTAAGGTGGTATTCCTCTGGAGACGAATCCAGGGACTAACCTCTCTTTTCGAGTTAATTTTTGGTCCACAGAGTTCTTTCGTGTTGCTACAGTGACCTCAGGATCCCTCTATCCTTGAAACAGTGTTCTTGGGGTTTCTCTGGAGTGCCATCAAGGAAATCAAGGCTTCTTTCATGTGTGATGTGCAAGACGGAATTGCTCTGCACGCAGTACAGGGGAATCGGGCCTTATCTCGCATCGAGGGGAAAGTCTCATGGTTTTTCTCGAGTTGCGGCGGGAACCTGGGGTATATTCTCGAGTTACGACGGGGATGGCCCTTCCACCCACGTGTTCGTTCAGCCACGTCAGGACTCCTGCCTAGTTGCGAGGGACAACTCGGGATTCTCCTCGAGGCTTGGCAGGGCAATTGGAACGCCTCTCCAGCTGAGGCGGGAGACCAAGGGTCCCTTTCCACGTGCCACAGGAATCCTGGGTCTCCTATCAAGTTTCACGAGGAGTCAGGCATCGTCTCCTTTGGAGGCACTGATCTCCGCATACCTCTGGAGTTTTCAAAGGATTTGAGGCCTCCTGTCGCGATGAGGTGGGGAACTAGGTCTTTCTCTGTGGTCTCCACAGGGGTTTCAGACACCCTTTCGTCTTGGGAGATGCAAGACGAGCCTGCATTCCAGTCACTGCAGGGATATCCGGCCTTATTTCGAGTCAGGGCATCGCGGTGTCCATTCCACTTGAGGCCGCAAACTCAGGGTCCCTCTCACATACCTAGAGCTGAGAGAAGCCTCCGCTTGAGGTGCTTGTGGTAACGTGGTATTCCTCTGAAGTCGAATCCAGGGACTAACCTCTCATCTCGAGTTGATTTTTGGTCCACGGAGCTCTTTCCTGTTGCTACAGTGACCTCATGATCCCTCTAGCCTTGAAACAGTGTTCTTGGGGTTTCTCTGGAGTGCCATGAAGGAAATCAAGGCTCCTTTCATGTGTGATGTGCAAGACGGAATTGCTCTGCACGCAGTACAGGGGAATCGGGCCTCATCTCGCATCGAGGGGGAAGTCTCATGGTTTTTCTCGAGTTGCGGCGGGAACCTGGGGTATATTCTCGAGTTACGACGGGGATGGCCCTTCCACACACGTGTGTGTTCAGCCACGTCAGGACTCTTGCCTAGTTGCGAGACACAACTTGGGATTCTCCTCGAGGCTTGGCAAGGCAATTGGGACGCCTCTCCAGCTGAGGCGGGAGACCAAGGGTCCCTTTCTACGTGCCACAGGAATCCTGGGACTCCTATCAAGATTCACGAGGAGTCAGGCATCGTCTCCTTTGGAGGCACTGATCTCCGCGTACCTCTGGAGTTTTCAAAGGATGTGAGGCCTCCGGTCGCGATGAGGTGGGGAACTAGGTCTTCCTCTGTGGTCTCCACAGGGGATTCAGACATCCTTTCATCTTGCGAGATGCAAGACGAGCCTGCATTCAAGTCACTGCAGGGATATCCAGCCTTATTTCGCGTCAGGGCATCGCGGTGTCCATTCCACTTGAGGCCGCAAACTCAGGGTCCCTCTCACATACCTAGAGCTGAGAGAAGCCTCCTCTTGAGGTGCTTGTGGTAAGGTGGTATTCCTCTGGAGTCGAAGCTAGGGACTAACCTCTCATCTCGAGTTGATTTTTGGCCCACGGAGCTTTGTCGTGTTGCTACAGTGACCTCAGGATCCCTCTATCCTTGAAACAGTGTTCTTGGGGTTTCTCTGGAGTGCAATCAAGGAAATCAAGGCTCCTTTCATGTGTGATATGCAACACGGAATTGCTCTGCACGCAGTGCAGGGGATTCGGGCCTCATCTCGCGGCGAGGGGGAAGTCTCATGGTTTTTCTCAAGTTGCGGTGGGAACCTGGGGTATATTCTCGAGTTTCGATGGGGATGGCCCTTCCACCCACGTGTTTGTTCAGCCACGTCAGGACTCCTGCCTAGTTGCGAGGGACAACTCGGGATTCTCCTCGAGGCTTGGCAGGGCAATTGGAACGCCTCTCCAGCTGAGGCGGGAGACCAAGGGTCCCTTTCCACGGGCCACAAGAATCCTGGGACTCCTATCAAGTTTCACGAGGAGTCAGGCATCGTCTCCTTTGGAGGCACTGATCTCCGCGTACCTCTGGAGTTTTCAAAGGATATGAGGCCTCCTGTCGCGATGAGGTGGGGAACTAGGTCTTTCTCTGTGGTCTCCACAGGGGATTCAGACACCCTTTCGTCTTGGGAGATGCAAGACGAGCCTGCATTCCAGTCACTGCAGGGATATCCGGCCTTATGTCGAGTCAGGGCATCGCCGTGTCCATTCCACTTGAGGCCGCAAACTCAGGGTCCCTCTCACATACCTAGAGCTGAGAGAAGCCTCCTCTTGAGGTGCTTGTGGTAAGGTGGTATTCCTCTGGAGTCGAAGCCAGGGACTAACCTCTCATCTCGAGTTGAATTTTGGTCCACAGAGCACTTTCGTGTTGCTACAGTGACCTCAGGATCCCTCTAGCCTTGAAACAGTGTTCTTGGGGTTTCTCTGGAGTGCCATCAAGGAAATCAAGGCTCCTTTCATGTGTGATGTGCAACACGGAATTGCTCTGCACGCAGTGCAGGGGAATCGGGCCTCATCTCGCGGCGAGGGGGAAGTCTCATTGTTTTTCTCGAGTTGCGGCGGGAACCTGGGGTATATTCTCGAGTTACGACGGGGATGGCCCTTCCACACACGTGTTTGTTCAGCCACGTCAGGACTCTTGCCTAGTTGTGAGACACAACTCGGGATTCTCCTCGAGGCTTGGCAAGGCAATTGGGACGCCTCTCCAGCTGAGGCGGGAGACCAAGGGTCCCTTTCCACGTGCCACAGGAATCCTGGGACTCCTATCAAGTTTCACGAGGAGTCAGGCATCGTCTCCTTTGGAGGCACTGATCTCCGCATACCTCTGGAGTTTTCAAAGGATGTGAGGCCTCCGGTCGCGATGAGGTGGGGAACTAGGTCTTTCTCTGTGGTCTCCACAGGTGATTCAGACATCCTTTCATCTTGGGAGATGCAAGACGAGCCTGCATTCAAGTCACTGCAGGGATATCCAGCCTTATTTCGCGTCAGGGCATCGCGGTGTCCATTCCACTTGAGGCCGCAAACTCAGGGTCCCTCTCACATACCTAGAGCTGAGAGAAGCCTCCTCTTGAGGTGCTTGTGGTAAGGTGGTATTCCTCTGGAGTCGAAGCCAGGAACTAACCTCTCATCTCGAGTTGATTTTTGGCCCACGGAGCTCTTTCGTGTAGCTACAGTGACCTCAGGATCCCTCTAGCCTTGAAACAGTGTTCTTGGGGTTTCTCTGGAGTGCCATCAAGGAAATCAAGGCTCCTTTCATGTGTGATGTGCAACACGGAATTGCTCTGCACGCAGTGCAGGGGAATCGGGCCTCATCTCGCGGCGAGGGGGAAGTCTCATGGTTTTTCTCGAGTTGCGGCGGGAACCTGGGGTATATTCTCGAGTTACGACGGGGATGGCCCTTCCACCCACGTGTTTCTTCAGCGACGTCAGGACTCCTGCCTAGTTGCGAGGGACAACTCTGGATTCTCCTCGAGGCTTGGCAGGGCAATTGGGACGCCTCTCCAGCTGAGGTGGGAGACCAAGTGTCCCTTTCCAAGTGCCACAGGAATCCTGGGACTCCTATCAAGTTTCACGAGAAGTCAGGCATCGGCTCCTTTGGAGGCACTGATCTCCTCGTACCTCTGGAGTTTTCAAAGGATGTGAGGCTATCGGTCGCGATGAGGTGGGAAACTAAGTCTTTCTCTGTGCTTTCCACAGGGGATTCAGACATCCTTTCGTCTTGGGAGATGCAAGACGAGACTGCATTGAAGTCACTGCAGGGATATCCGGCCTTATTTCGAGTCAGGGCATCGCGGTGTCCATTCCACTTGAGGCCGCAAACTCAGGGTCCCTCTCACATACCTAGAGCTGAGAGAAGCCTCCTCTTGAGGTGCTTGTGGTAAGGTGGTATTCCTCTGGAGACGAATCCAGGGACTAACCTCTCTTTTCGAGTTGATTTTTGGTCCACAGAGTTCTTTCGTGTTGCTACAGTGACCTCAGGATCCCTCTATCCTTGAAACAGTGTTCTTGGGGTTTCTCTGGAGTGCCATCAAGGAAATCAAGGCTCCTTTCATGTGTGATGTGCAAGACGGAATTGCTCTGCACGCAGTACAGGGGAATCGGGCCTCATCTCGCATCGAGGGGGAAGTCTCATGGTTTTTCTCGAGTTGCGGCGGGAACCTGGGGTATATTCTCGAGTTACGACGGGGATGGCCCTTCCACCCACGTGTTCGTTCAGCCAAGTCAGGACTCCTGCCTAGTTGCGAGGGACAACTCGGGATTCTCCTCGAGGCTTGGCAGGGCAATTGGAACGCCTCTCCAGCTGAGGCGGGAGACCAAGGGTCCCTTTCCACGTGCCACAAGAATCCTGGGACTCCTATCAAGTTTCACGAGGAGTCAGGCATCGTCTCCTTTGGAGGCACTGATCTCCACGTACCTCTGGAGTTTTCAAAGGATGTGAGGCCTCCGGTCGCGATGAGGTGGGGAACTAGGTGTTTCTCTGTGGTCTCCACAGGGGATTCAGACATCCTTTCTTCTTGGGAGATGCAAGACGAACCTGCATTCAAGTCACTGCAGGGATATCCGGCCTTATTTCGAGTCAGGGCATCGCGGTGTCCATTCCACTTGAGGCCGCAAACTCAGGGTCCCTCTCACATACCTAGAGCTGAGAGAAGCCTCCTCTTGAGGTGCTTGTGGTAAGGTGGTATTCCTCAGGAGTCGAAGCCAGGGACTAACCTCTCATCTCGTGTTGATTCTTGGTCCACGGAGCTCTTTCGTGTTGCTACAGTGACCTCAGGATCCCTCTAGCCTTGAAACAGTGTTCTTGGGGTTTCTCTGGAGTGCCATCAAGGAAATCAAGGCTCCTTTCATGTCTGATGTGCAAGACGGAATTGCTCTGCACACAGTGCAGGGGAATCGGGCCTCATTTTGCGGCGAAGGGGAAGTCTCATGGTTTTTCTCGAGTTGCGGCGGGAACTTGGGGTATATTCTCGAGTTACAATGGGGATGGCCCTTCCACACACGTGTGTGTTCAGCCATGTCAGGACTCCTGCCTAGTTGCGAGGGACAACTCGGGATTCTCCTCGAGGCTTTGCAGGGCAATTGGGACGCCTCTCCAGCTGAGACGGGAGACCAAGGGTCCCTTTCCACGTGCCACAGGAATCCTGGGTCTCCTATCAAGTTTCACGAGGAGTCAGGAATCGTCTCCTTTGGAGGCACTGATCTCCGCATACCTCTGAGGTTTTCAAAGGATTTGAGGCCTCCTGTCGCGATGAGGTGGGGAACTAGGTCTTTCTCTGTGGTCTCCACAGGGGATTCAGACACCCTTTCGTCTTGGGAGATGCAAGACGAGCCTGCATTCCAGTCACTGCAGGGATATCCGGCCTTATTTCGAGTCAGGGCATCGCGGTGTCCATTCCACTTGAGGCCGCAAACTCAGGGTCCCTCTCACATACCTAGAGCTGAGAGAAGCCTCCGCTTGAGGTGCTTGTGGTAAGGTGGTATTCCTCTGGAGTCGAAGCCAGGAACTAACCTCTCATCTCGAGTTGATTTTTGGTCCACGGAGCTCTTTCCTGTTGCTACAGTGACCTCAGGATCCCTCTAGCCTTGAAACAGTGTTCTTGGGGTTTCTCTGGAGTGCCATCAAGGAAATCAAGGCTCCTTTCATGTGTGATGTGCAACACAGAATTGCTCTGCACGCAGTGCAGGGGAATCGGGCCTCATCTCGCGGCGAGGGGGAAGTCTCATGGTTTTTCTCGAGTTGCGGCGGGAACCTGGGGTATATTCTCGAGTTACGACGGGGATGGCCCTTCCACCCACGTGTTTCTTCAGCGACGTCAGGACTCCTGCCTAGTTGCGAGGGACAACTCTGGATTCTCCTCGAGGCTTGGCAGGGCAATTGGGACGCCTCTCCAGCTGAGGCGGGAGACCAAGTGTCCCTTTCCAAGTGCCACAGGAATCCTGGGACTCCTATCAAATTTCACGAGGAGTCAGGCATCGTCTCCTTTGGAGGCACTGATCTCCGCGTACCTCTGGAGTTTTCAAAGGATGTGAGGCTATCGGTCGTGATGAGGTGGGGAACTGAGTCTTTCTCTGTGCTTTCCACAGGGGATTCAGACATCCTTTCGTCCTGGGAGATGCAAGACGAGCCTGCATTGAAGTCACTGCAGGGATATCCGGCCTTATTTCGAGTCAGGGCATCGCGGTGTCCATTCCACTTGAGGCCGCAAACTCAGGGTCCCTCTCACATACCTAGAGCTGAGAGAAGCCTCCTCTTGAGGTGCTTGTGGTAAGGTGGTATTCCTCTGGAGACGAATCCAGGGACTAACCTCTCTTTTCGAGTTGATTTTTGGGCCACAGAGTTCTTTCGTGTTGCTACAGTGACCTCAGGATCCCTCTATCCTTGAAACAGTGTTCTTGGGGTTTCTCTGGAGTGCCATCAAGGAAATCAAGGCTCCTTTCATGTGTGATGTGCAACACGGAATTGCTCTGCACGCAGTGCAGGGGAATCGGGCCTCATCTCGCGGCGAGGGGGAAGTCTCATGGTTTTTCTCGAGTTGCGGCGGGAACCTGGGGTATATTCTCGAGTTACGACGCGGATGGCCCTTCCACACACGTGTTTGTTCAGCCACGTCAGGACTCTTGCCTAGTTGTGAGACAAAACTCGGGATTCTCCTCGAGGCTTGGCAAGGCAATTGGGACGCCTCTCCAGCTGAGGCGGGAGACCAAGGGTCCCTTTCCACGTGCCACAGGAATCCTGGGACTCCTATCAAGTTTCACGAGGAGTCAGGCATCGTCTCCTTTGGAGGCACTGATCTCCGCATACCTCTGGAGTTTTCAAAGGATGTGAGGCCTCCGGTCGCGATGAGGTGGGGAACTAGGTTTTTCTCTGTGGTCTCCACAGGGGATTCAGACATCCTTTCATCTTGAGAGATGCAAGATGAGCCTGCATTCAAGTCACTGCAGGGATATCCAGCCTTATTTCGCGTCAGGGCATCGCGGTGTCCATTCCACTTGAGGCCGCAAACTCAGGGTCCCTCTCACATACCTAGAGCTGAGAGAAGCCTCCTCTTGAGGTGCTTGTGGTAAGGTGGTATTCCTCTGGAGTCGAAGCCAGGGACTAACCTCTCTTTTCGAGTTGATTTTTGGTCCACAGAGTTCTTTCGTGTTGCTACAGTGACCTCAGGATCCCTCTATCCTTGAAACAGTGTTCTTGGGGTTTCTCTGGAGTGCCATCAAGGAAATCAAGGCTCCTTTCAT
Organism: Cervus elaphus; assembly: GCF_910594005.1. NCBI lineage: Eukaryota > Metazoa > Chordata > Mammalia > Artiodactyla > Cervidae > Cervus > Cervus elaphus. The sequence goes on from NW_025316779.1 coordinate 6,436,588, forward strand.
GTGTGATGTGCAAGACGGAATTGCTCTGCACGCAGTGCAGGGGAATCGGGCCTCATCTCGCGGCGAGGGGGAAGTCTCATGGTTTTTCTCGAGTTGCGGCGGGAACCTGGGGTATATTCTCGAGTTACGACGGGGATGGCCCTTCCACCCACGTGTTCGTTCAGCCACGTCAGGACTCCTGCCTAGTTGCGAGGGACAACTCGGGATTCTCCTCGAGGCTTGGCAGGGCAATTGGAACGCCTCTCCAGCTGAGGCGGGAGACCAAGTGTCCCTTTCCACGTGCCACAAGAATCCTGGGACTCCTATCAAGTTTCACGAGGAGTCAGGCATCGTCTCCTTTGGAGGCACTGATCTCCGCGTACCTCTGGAGTTTTCAAAGGATGTGAGGCCTCCGGTCGCGATGAGGTGGGGAACTAGGTGTTTCTCTGTGGTCTCCACAGGGGATTCAGACATCCTTTCTTCTTGGGAGATGCAAGACGAACCTGCATTCAAGTCACTGCAGGGATATCCGGCCTTATTTCGAGTCAGGGCATCGCGGTGTCCATTCCACTTGAGGCCGCAAACTCAGGGTCCCTCTCACATACCTAGAGCTGAGAGAAGCCTCCTCTTGAGGTGCTTGTGGTAAGGTGGTATTCCTCAGGAGTCGAAGCCAGGGACTAACCTCTCATCTCGTGTTGATTCTTGGTCCACGGAGCTCTTTCGTGTTGCTACAGTGACCTCAGGATCCCTCTGGCCTTGAAACAGTGTTCTTGGGGTTTCTCTGGAGTGCCATCAAGGAAATCAAGGCTCCTTTCATGTGTGATGTGCAAGACGGAATTGCTCTGCACGCAGTGCAGGGGAATCGGGCCTCATTTTGCGGCGAAGGGGAAGTCTCATGGTTTTTCTCGAGTTGCGGCGGGAACTTGGGGTATATTCTCGAGTTACAATGGGGATGGCCCTTCCACACACGTGTGTGTTCAGCCATGTCAGGACTCCTGCCTAGTTGCGAGGGACAACTCGGGATTCTCCTCGAGGCTTGGCAGGGCAATTGGGACGCCTCTCCAGCTGAGACGGGAGACCAAGTGTCCCTTTCCACGTGCCACAGGAATCCTGGGTCTCCTATCAAGTTTCACGAGGAGTCAGGCATCGTCTCCTTTGGAGGCACTGATCTCCGCTTACCTCTGAGGTTTTCAAAGGATTTGAGGCCTCCTGTCGCGATGAGGTGGGGAACTAGGTCTTTCTCTGTGGTCTCCACAGGGGATTCAGACACCCTTTCGTCTTGGGAGATGCAAGACGAGCCTGCATTCCAGTCACTGCAGGGATATCCGGCCTTATTTCGAGTCAGGGCATCGCGGTGTCCATTCCACTTGAGGCCGCAAACTCAGGGTCCCTCTCACATACCTAGAGCTGAGAGAAGCCTCCGCTTGAGGTGTTTGTGGTAAGGTGGTATTCCTCTGGAGTCGAAGCCAGGGACTAACCTCTCATCTTGAGTTGATTTTTGGTCCACGGAGCTCTTTCCTGTTGCTACAGTGACCTCAGGATCCCTCTAGCCTTGAAACAGTGTTCTTGGGGTTTCTCTGGAGTGCCATCAAGGAAATCAAGGCTCCTTTCATGTGTGATGTGCAACACAGAATTGCTCTGCACGCAGTGCAGGGGAATCGGGCCTCATCTCGCGGCGAGGGGGAAGTCTCATGGTTTTTCTCGAGTAGCGGCGGGAACCTGGGGTATATTCTCGAGTTACGACGGGGATGGCCCTTCCACCCACGTGTTTCTTCAGCGACGTCAGGACTCCTGCCTAGTTGCGAGGGACAACTCTGGATTCTCCTCGAGGCTTGGCAGGGCAATTGGGACGCCTCTCCAGCTGAGGCGGGAGACCAAGTGTCCCCTTCCAAGTGCCACAGGAATCCTGGGACTCCTATCAAATTTCACGAGGAGTCAGGCATCGTCTCCTTTGGAGGCACTGATCTCCGCGTACCTCTGGAGTTTTCAAAGGATGTGAGGCCTCCGGTCGCGATGAGGTGGGGAACTAGGTGTTTCTCTGTGGTCTCCAGAAGGGATTCAGACATGCTTTCTTCTTGGGAGAAGCAAGACGAGCCTGCATTCAAGTCACTGCAGGGATATCCGGCCTTATTTCGAGTCAGGGCATCGCGGTGTCCATTCCACTTGAGGCCGCAAACTCAGGGTCCCTCTCACATACCTAGAGCTGAGAGAAGCCTCCTCTTGAAGTGCTTGTGGTAAGGTGGTATTCCTCAGGAGTCGAAGCCAGGGACTAACCTCTCATGTCGTGCTGATTCTTGGTCCACGGAACACTTTCGTGTTGCTACAGTGACCTCAGGATCCCTCTAGCCTTGAAACAGTGTTCTTGGGGTTTCTCTGGAGTGCCATGAAGGAAATCAAGGCTCCTTTCATGTGTGATGTGCAACACGGAATTGCTCTGCACGCAGTGCAGCGGAATCGGGCCTCATCTCGCGGCGAGGGGGAAGTCTCATGGTTTTTCTCGAGTTGCGGCGGGAACCTGGGGTATATTCTCGAGTTACGACGGGGATGGCCCTTCCACACACGTGTGTGTTCAGCGACGTCAGGACTCCTGCCTAGTTGCGAGGGACAACTCGGGATTCTCCTCGAGGCTTTGCAGGGCAATTGGGACGCCTCTCCAGCTGAGACGGGAGACCAAGTGTCCCTTTCCACGTGCCACAGGAATCCTGGGTCTCCTATCAAATTTCACGAGGAGTCAGGCATCGTCTCCTTTGGAGGCACTGATCTCCGCATTCCTCTGGAGTTTTCAAAGAATTTGAGGCCTCCTGTCGCGATGAGGTGGGGAACTAGGTCTTTCTCTGTCGTCTCCACAGGGGATTCAGACACCCTTTCGTCTTGGGAGATGCAAGACGAGCCTGCATTCCAGTCACTGCAGGGATATCCGGCCTCATTTCGAGTCAGGGCATCGCGGTGTCCATTCCACTTGAGGCCACAAACTCAGGGTCCCTCTCACATACCTAGAGCTGAGAGAAGCCTCCTCTTGAGGTGCTCATGGTAAGGTGGTATTCCTCTGGAGTCGAAGCCAGGGACTAACCTCTCATCTCGAGTTGATTTTTGGTCCACGGAGCTCTTTCGTGTTGCTACAGTGACCTCAGGATCCCTCTAGCCTTGAAACAGTGTTCTTGGGGTTTCTCTGGAGTGCCATGAAGGAAATCAAGGCTCCTTTCGTGTGTGATGTGCAACACAGAATTGCTCTGCACGCAGTGCAGGGGAATCGGGCCTCATCTCGCGGCGAGGGGGAAGTCTCATGGTTTTTCTCGAGTTGCGGCGGGAACCTGGGGTATATTCTCGAGTTACGACGGGGATGGCCCTTCCACACACGTGTTTGTTCGGCCACGTCAGGACTCTTGCCTAGTTGCAAGACACAACTCGGGATTCTCCTCGAGGCTTGGCAAGGCAATTGGGACGCCTCTCCAGCTGAGGCGGGAGACCAAGGGTCCCTTTCCACGTGCCACAGGAATCCTGGGACTCCTATCAAGTTTCACGAGGAGTCAGGCATCTTCTCCTTTGGAGGCAATGATCTCCGCGTACCTCTGAAATTTTCAAAGGATGTGAGGCCTCCGGTCGCGATGAGGTGGGGAACTAGGTCTTTCTCTGTGGTCTCCACAGGGGATTCAGACATCCTTTCATCTTGGGAGATGCAAGACGAGCCTGCATTTAAGTAACTGCAGGGATATCCAGCCTTATTTCGCGTCAGGGCATCGCGGTGTCCATTCCACTTGAGGCCGCAAACTCAGGGTCCCTCTCACATACCTAGAGCTGAGGGAAGCCTCCTCTTGAGGTGCTTGTGGTAAGGTGGTATTCCTCTGGAGTCGAAGCCAGGGACTAACCTCTCATCTCGAGTTGATTTTTGGTCCACGGAGCTCTTTCCTGTTGCTACAGTGACCTCAGGATCCCTCTAGCCTTGAAACAGTGTTCTTGGGGTTTCTCTGGAGTGCCATGAAGGAAATCAAGGCTGCTTTCATGTGTGATGTGCAACACGGAATTGCTCTGCACGCAGTGCAGGGGAATCGGGCCTCATCTCGCGGCGAGGGGGAAGTCTCATGGTTTTTCTCGAGTTGCGGCGGGAACCTGGGGTATATTCTCGAGTTACGACGGGGATGGCCCTTCCACCCACGTGTTTCTTCAGCGACGTCAGGACTCCTGCCTAGTTGCGAGGGACAACTCGGGATTCTCCTCGAGGCTTGGCAGGGCAATTGGGACGCCTCTCCAGCTGAGGCGGGAGACCAAGTGTCCCTTTCCAAGTGCCACAGGAATCCTGGGACTCCTATCAAGTTTCACGAGGAGTCAGGCATCGTCTCCTTTGGAGGCACTGATCTCCGCGTACCTCTGGAGTTTTCAAAGGATATGAGGCTATAGGTCGCGATGAGGTGGGGAACTAAGTCTTTCTCTCTGGTCTCCACAGGGGATTCAGACATCCTTTCGTCCTGGGAGATGCAAGGCGAGCCTGCATTGAAGTCACTGCAGGGATATCCGGCCTTATTTCGAGTCAGGGCATCGCGGTGTCCATTCCACTTGAGGCCGCAAACTCAGGGTCCCTCTCACATACCTATAGCTGAGAGAAGCCTCCTCTTGAGGTGCTTGTGGTAAGGTGGTATTCCTCTGGAGACGAATCCAGGGACTAACCTCTCTTTTCGAGTTGATTTTTGGTCCACAGAGTTCTTTCGCGTTGCTACAGTGACCTCAGGATCCCTCTATCCTTGAAACAGTGTTCTTGGGGTTTCTCTGGAGTGCCATCAAGTAAATCAAGGCTCCTTTCATGTGTGATGTGCAACACGGAATTGCTCTGCACGCAGTACAGGGGAATCGGGCCTCATCTCGCATCGAGGGGGAAGTCTCATGGTTTTCCTCGAGTTGCGGCGGGAACCTGGGGTATATTCTCGAGTTACGATGGGGATGGCCCTTCCACCCATGTGTTTGTTCAGCCACGTCAGGACACCTGCCTAGTTGCGAGGGACAACTCAGGATTCTCCTCGAGGCTTGGCAGGGCAATTGGGACGCCTCTCCAGCTGAGACGGGAGACCAAGGGTCCCTTTCCACGTGCCACAAGAATCCTGGGAGTCCTATCAAGTTTCACGAGGAGTCAGGCATTGTCTCCTTTGGAGGCACTGATCTCCGCGTACCTCTGGAGTTTTCAAAGGATGTGAGGCCTCCGGTCGCGATGAGGTGTGGAACTAGGTGTTTCTCTGTGGTCTCCACAGGGGATTCAGTCATCCTTTCTTCTTGGGAGATGCAAGACGAGCCTGCATTCAAGTCACTGCAGGGATATCCGTCCTTGTTTCGAGTCAGGGCATCGCGGTGTCCATTCCACTTGAGGCCGCAAACTCAGGATCCCTCTCACATACCTAGAGCTGAGAGAAGCCTCCTCTTGAGGTGCTTGTGGTAAGGTGGTATTCCTCAGGAGTCGAAGCCAGGGACTAACCTCTCATCTCGTGTTGATTCTTGGTCCACGGAGCTCTTTCGTGTTGCTACAGTGACCTCAGGATCCCTCTAGCCTTGAAACAGTGTTCTTGGGGTTTCTCTGGAGTGCCATGAAGGAAATCAAGGCTCCTTTCATGTGTGATGTGCAACACGGAATTGCTCTGCACGCAGTCCAGGGGAATCGGGCCTCATCTCGCGGCGAGGGGGAAGTCTCATGGTTTTTCTCAAGTTGCGGCGGGAACCTGGGGTATATTCTCGAGTTATGACGGGGATGGCCCTTCCACACACGTGTGTGTTCAGCCATATCAGGACTCCTGCCTAGTTGCGAGGGACAACTCGGGATTCTCCTCGAGGTTTTGCAGGGCAATTGGGACGCCTCTCCAGCTGAGTCGGGAGACCAAGGGTCCCTTTCCACGTGCCACAGGAATCCTGGGTCTCCTATCAAGTTTCACGAGGAGTCAGGCATCGTCTCCTTTGCAGGCACTGATCTCCGCATACCTCTGGAGTTTTCAAAGGATTTGAGGCCTCCTGTCGCGATGAGGTGGGGAACTAGGTCTTTCTCTGTGGTCTCCACAGGGGATTCAGACACCCTTTCGTCTTGGGAGATGCAAGACGAGCCTGCATTCCAGTCACTGCAGGGATATCGGCCTTATTTCGAGTCAGGGCATCGCGGTGTCCATTCCACTTGAGGCCGCAAACTCAGGGTCCCTCTCACATACCTAGAGCTGAGAGAAGCCTCCTCTTGAGGTGCTTGTGGTAAGGTGGTATTCCTCTGGAGTCGAAGCCAGGGACTAACCTCTCATCTCGAGTTGATTTTTGGTCCACGGAGCTCTTTCGTGTTGCTACAGTGACCTCAGGATCCCTCTAGCCTTGAAACAGTGTTCTTGGGGTTTCTCTGGAGTGCCATGAAGGAAATCAAGGCTCCTTTCATGTGTGGTGTGCAACACAGAATTGCTCTGCACGCAGTGCAGGGGAATCGGGCCTCATCTCGTGGCGAGGGGGAAGTCTCATGGTTTTTCTCGAGTTGCGGCGGGAACCTGGGGTATATTCTCGAGTTACGACGGGGATGGCCCTTCCACACACGTGTGTGTTCAGCCATGTCAGGACTCCTGCCTAGTTGCGAGGGACAACTCGGGATTCTCCTCGAGGCTTTGCAGGGCAATTGGGACGCCTCTCCAGCTGAGACGGGAGACCAAGGGTCCCTTTCCACGTGCCACAGGAATCCTGGGTCTCCTATCAAGTTTCACGAGGAGTCAGGCATCGTCTCCTTTGGAGGCACTGATCTCCGCATACCTCTGGAGTTTTCAAAGGATTTGAGGCCTCCTGTCGCGATGAGGTGGGGAACTAGGTCTTTCTCTGTGGTCTCCACAGGGGATTCAGACACCCTTTCGTCTTGGGAGATGCAAGACGAGCCTGCATTCCAGTCACTGCAGGGATATCCGGCCTCATTTCGAGTCAGGGCATCGCGGTGTCCATTCCACTTGAGGCCACAAACTCAGGGTCCCTCTCACATACCTAGAGCTGAGAGAAGCCTCCTCTTGAGGTGCTTGTGGTAAGGTGGTATTCCTCTGGAGTCGAAGCCAGGGACTAACCTCTCATGTCGAGTTGATTTTTGGCCCACGGAGCTCTTTCGTGTTGCTACAGTGACCTCAGGATCCCTCTAGCCTTGAAACAGTGTTCTTGGGGTTTCTCTGGAGTGCCATGAAGGAAATCAAGGCTCCTTTCGTGTGTGATGTGCAACACAGAATTGCTCTGCACGCAGTGCAGGGGAATCGGGCCTCATCTCGCGGCGAGGGGGAAGTCTCATGGTTTTTCTCGAGTTGCGGCGGGAACCTGGGGTATATTCTCGAGTTACGACGGGGATGGCCCTTCCACACACGTGTTTGTTCAGCCACGTCAGGACTCTTGCCTAGTTGCGAGACACAACTCGGGATTCTCCTCGAGGCTTGGCAAGGCAATTGGGACGGCTCTCCAGCTGAGGCGGGAGACCAAGGGTCCCTTTCCACGTGCCACAGGAATCCTGGGACTCCTATCAAGTTTCACGAGGAGTCAGGCATCTTCTCCTTTGGAGGCAATGATCTCCGCGTACCTCTGGAGTTTTCAAAGGATGTGAGGCCTCCGGTCGCGATGCGGTGGGGAACTAGGTGTTTCTCTGTGGTCTCCACAGGGGATTCAGACATCCTTTCTTCTTGGGAGATGCAAGACGAACCTGCATTCAAGTCACTGCAGGGATATCCGGCCTTATTTCGAGTCAGGGCATCGCGGTGTCCATTCCACTTGAGGCCGCAAACTCAGGGTCCCTCTCACATACCTAGAGCTGAGAGAAGCCTCCTCTTGAGGTGCTTGTGGTAAGGTGGTATTCCTCAGGAGTCGAAGCCAGGGACTAACCTCTCATCTCGTGTTGATTCTTGGTCCACGGAGCTCTTTCGTGTTGCTACAGTGACCTCAGGATCCCTCTAGCCTTGAAACAGTGTTCTTGGGGTTTCTCTGGAGTGCCATCAAGGAAATCAAGGCTCCTTTCATGTCTGATGTGAAAGACGGAATTGCTCTGCACGCAGTGCAGGGGAATCGGGCCTCATTTTGCGGCGAAGGGGAAGTCTCATGGTTTTTCTCGAGTTGCGGCGGGAACTTGGGGTATATTCTCGAGTTACAATGGGGATGGCCCTTCCACACACGTGTGTGTTCAGCCATGTCAGGACTCCTGAATAGTTGCGAGGGACAACTCGGGATTCTCCTCGAGGCTTTGCAGGGCCATTGGGACGCCTCTCCAGCTGAGACGGGAGACCAAGGGTCCCTTTCCACGTGCCACAGGAATCCTGGGTCTCCTATCAAGTTTCACGAGGAGTCAGGCATCGTCTCCTTTGGAGGCACTGATCTCCGCATACCTCTGAGGTTTTCAAAGAATTTGAGGCCTCCTGTCGCGATGAGGTGGGGAACTAGGTCTTTCTCTGTGGTCTCCACAGGGGATTCAGACACCCTTTCGTCTTGGGAGATGCAAGACGAGCCTGCATTCCAGTCACTGCAGGGATATCCGGCCTTATTTCGAGTCAGGGCATCGCGGTGTCCATTCCACTTGAGGCCGCAAACTCAGGGTCCCTCTCACATACCTAGAGCTGAGAGAAGCCTCCGCTTGAGGTGCTTGTGGTAAGGTGGTATTCCTCTGGAGTCGAAGCCAGGGACTAACCTCTCATCTCGAGTTGATTTTTGGTCCACGGAGCTCTTTCCTGTTGCTACAGTGACCTCAGGATCCCTCTAGCCTTGAAACAGTGTTCTTGGGGTTTCTCTGGAGTGCCATCAAGGAAATCAAGGCTCCTTTCATGTGTGATGTGCAACACGGAATTGCTCTGCACGCAGTGCAGGAGAATCGGGCCTCATCTCGCGGCGAGGGGGAAGTCTCATGGTTTTTCTCGAGTTGCGGCGGGAACCTGGGGTATATTCTCGAGTTACGACGGGGATGGCCCTTCCACACACGTGTTTGTTCAGCCACGTCAGGACTCTTGCCTAGTTGTGAGACACAACTCGGGATTCTCCTCGAGGCTTGGCAAGGCAATTGGGACGCCTCTCCAGCTGAGGCGGGAGACCAAGGGTCCCTTTCCACGTGCCACAGGAATCCTGGGACTCCTATCAAGTTTCACGAGGAGTCAGGCATCGTCTCCTTTGGAGGCACTGATCTCCGCATACCTCTGGAGTTTTCAAAGGATGTGAGGCCTCCGGTCGCGATGAGGTGGGGAACTAGGTCTTTCTCTGTGGTCTCCACAGGGGATTCAGACATCCTTTCATCTTGAGAGATGCAAGATGAGCCTGCATTCAAGTCACTGCAGGGATATCCAGCCTTATTTCGCGTCAGGGCATCGCGGTGTCCATTCCACTTGAGGCCGCAAACTCAGGGTCCCTCTCACATACCTAGAGCTGAGAGAAGCCTCCTCTTGAGGTGCTTGTGGTAAGGTGGTATTCCTCTGGAGTCGAAGCCAGGGACTAACCTCTCATCTCGAGTTGATTTTTGGCCCACGGAGCTCTTTCGTGTTGCTACAGTGACCTCAGGATCCCTCTAGCCTTGAAACAGTGTTCTTGGGGTTTCTCTGGAGTGCCATCAAGGAAATCAAGGCTCCTTTCATGTGTGATGTGCAACACGGAATTGCTCTGCACGCAGTGCAGGGGAATCGGGCCTCATCTCTCGGCGAGGGGGAAGTCTCATGGTTTTTCTCGAGTTGCGGCGGGAACCTGGGGTATATTCTCGAGTTACGACGGGGATGGCCCTTCCACCCACGTGTTTCTTCAGCCACGTCAGGACTCCTGCCTAGTTGCGAGGGACAACTCGGGATTCTCCACGAGGCTTGGCAGGGCAATTGGGACGCCTCTCCAGCTGAGGCGGGAGACCAAGTGTCCCTTTCCAAGTGCCACAGGAATCCTGGGACTCCTATCAAGTTTCACGAGGAGTCAGGCATCGGCTCCTTTGGAGTCACTGATCTCCGCGTACCTCTGGAGTTTTCAAAGGATGTGAGGCTATCGGTCGCGATGAGGTGGGAAACTAAGTCTTTCTCTGTGCTTTCCACAGGGGATTCAGACATCCTTTCGTCTTGGGAGATGCAAGACGAGACTGCATTGAAGTCACTGCAGGGATATCCGGCCTTATTTCGAGTCAGGGCATCGCGGTGTCCATTCCACTTGAGGCCGCAAACTCAGGGTCCCTCTCACATACCTAGAGCTGAGAGAAGCCTCCTCTTGAGGTGCTTGTGGTAAGGTGGTATTCCTCTGGAGACGAATCCAGGGACTAACCTCTCTTTTCGAGTTGATTTTTGGTCCACAGAGTTCTTTCGTGTTGCTACAGTGACCTCAGGATCCCTCTATCCTTGAAACAGTGTTCTTGGGGTTTCTCTGGAGTGCCATCAAGGAAATCAAGGCTCCTTTCATGTGTGATGTGCAAGACGGAATTGCTCTGCACGCAGTACAGGGGAATCGGGCCTCATCTCGCATCGAGGGGTAAGTCTCATGGTTTTTCTCGAGTTGCGGCGGGAACCTGGGGTATATTCTCGAGTTACGACGGGGATGGCCCTTCCACCCACGTGTTTCTTCAGCCACGTCAGGACTCCTGCCTAGTTGCGAGGGACAACTCGGGATTCTCCTCGAGGCTTGGCAGGGCAATTGGAACGCCTCTCCAGCTGAGGCGGGAGACCAAGGGTCCCTTTCCACGTGCCACAAGAATCCTGGGACTCCTATCAAGTTTCACGAGGAGTCAGGCATCGTCTCCTTTGGAGGCACTGATCTCCGCGTACCTCTGGAGTTTTCAAAGGATGTGAGGCCTCCGGTCGCGATGAGGTGGGGAACTAGGTGTTTCTCTGTGGTCTCCACAGGGGATTCAGACATCCTTTCTTCTTGGGAGATGAAAGACGAACCTGCATTCAAGTCACTGTAGGGATATCCGGCCTTATTTCGAGTCAGGGCATCGCGGTGTCCATTCCACTTGAGGCCGCAAACTCAGGGTCCCTCTCACATACCTAGAGCTGAGAGAAGCCTCCGCTTGAGGTGCTTGTGGTAAGGTGGTATTCCTCTGGAGTCGAAGCCAGGGACTAACCTCTCATCTCGAGTTGATTTTTGGTCCACGGAGCTCTTTCCTGTTGCTACAGTGACCTAAGGATCCCTCTAGCCTTGAAACAGTGTTCTTGGGGTTTCTCTGGAGTGCCATCAAGGAAATCAAGGCTCCTTTCATGTGTGATGTGCAACACAGAATTGCTCTGCACGCAGTGCAGGGGAATCGGGCCTCATCTCGCGGCGAGGGGGAAGTCTCATGGTTTTTCTCGAGTTGCAGTGGGAACCTGGGGTATATTCTCGAGTTACGACGGGAATGGCCCTTCCACCCACGTGTTTCTTCAGCGACGTCAGGACTCCTGCCTAGTTGCGAGGGACAACTCTGGATTCTCCTCGAGGCTTGGCAGGGCAATTGGGACGCCTCTCCAGCTGAGGCGGGAGACCAAGTGTCCCTTTCCAAGTGCCACAGGAATCCTGGGACTCCTATCAAATTTCACGAGGAGTCAGGCATCGTCTCCTTTGGAGGCACTGATCTCCGCGTACCTCTGGAGTTTTCAAAGGATGTGAGGCCTCCGGTCGCGATGAGGTGGGGAACTAGGTGTTTCTCTGTGGTCTCCAGAAGGGATTCAGACATGCTTTCTTCTTGGGAGAAGCAAGACGAGCCTGCATTCAAGTCACTGCAGGGATATCCGGCCTTATTTCGAGTCAGGGCATCGCGGTGTCCATTCCACTTGAGGCCGCAAACTCAGGGTCCCTCTCACATACCTAGAGCTGAGAGAAGCCTCCTCTTGAAGTGCTTGTGGTAAGGTGGTATTCCTCAGGAGTCGAAGCCAGGGACTAACCTCTCATGTCGTGCTGATTCTTGGTCCACGGAACTCTTTCGTGTTGCTACAGTGACCTCAGGATCCCTCTAGCCTTGAAACAGTGTTCTTGGGGTTTCTCTGGAGTGCCATCAAGGAAATCAAGGCTCCTTTCATGTGTGATGTGCAACACGGAATTGCTCTGCACGCAGTGCAGCGGAATCGGGCCTCATCTCGCGGCGAGGGGGAAGTCTCATGGTTTTTCTCGAGTTGCGGCGGGAACTTGGGCTATATTCTCGAGTTACAATGGGGATGGCCCTTCCACACACGTGTGTGTTCAGCCATGTCAGGACTCCTGCCTAGTTGCGAGGGACAACTCGGGATTCTCCTCGAGGCTTGGCAGGGCAATTGGGACGCCTCTCCAGCTGAGACGGGAGACCAAGTGTCCCTTTCCACGTGCCACAGGAATCCTGGGTCTCCTATCAAGTTTCACGAGGAGTCAGGCATCGTCTCCTTTGGAGGCACTGATCTCCGCATACCTCTGAGGTTTTCAAAGGATTTGAGGCCTCCTGTCGCGATGAGGTGGGGAACTAGGTCTTTCTCTGTGGTCTCCACAGGGGATTCAGACACCCTTTCGTCTTGGGAGATGCAAGACGAGCCTGCATTCCAGTCACTGCAGGGATATCCGGCCTTATTTCGAGTCAGGGCATCGCGGTGTCCATTCCACTTGAGGCCGCAAACTCAGGGTCCCTCTCACATACCTAGAGCTGAGAGAAGCCTCCGCTTGAGGTGCTTGTGGTAAGGTGGTATTCCTCTGGAGTCGAAGCCAGGGACTAACCTCTCATCTCGAGTTGATTTTTGGTCCACGGAGCTCTTTCGTGTTGCTACAGTGACCTCAGGATCCCTCTAGCCTTGAAACAGTGTTCTTGGGGTTTCTCTGGAGTGCCATGAAGGAAATCAAGGCTCCTTTCGTGTGTGATGTGCAACACAGAATTGCTCTGCACGCAGTGCAGGGGAATCGGGCCTCATCTCGCGGCGAGGGGGAAGTCTCATGGTTTTTCTCGAGTTGCGGCGGGAACCTGGGGTATATTCTCGAGTTACGACGGGGATGGCCCTTCCACACACGTGTTTGTTCAGCCACGTCAGGACTCTTGCCTAGTTGCGAGACACAACTCGGGATTCTCCTCGAGGCTTGGCAAGGCAATTGGGACGCCTCTCCAGCTGAGGCGGGAGACCAAGGGTCCCTTTCCACGTGCCACAGGAATCCTGGGACTCCTATCAAGTTTCACGAGGAGTCAGGCATCTTCTCCTTTGGAGGCAATGATCTCCGCGTACCTCTGGAATTTTCAAAGGATGTGAGGCCTCCGGTCGCGATGAGGTGGGGAACTAGGTCTTTCTCTGTGGTCTCCACAGGGGATTCAGACATCCTTTCATCTTGGGAGATGCAAGACGAGCCTGCATTCAAGTCACTGCAGGGATATCCAGCCTTATTTCGCGTCAGGGCATCGCGGTGTCCATTCCACTTGAGGCCGCAAACTCAGGGTCCCTCTCACATACCTAGAGCTGAGAGAAGCCTCCTCTTGAGGTGCTTGTGGTAAGGTGGTATTCCTCTGGAGTCGAAGCCAGGGACTAACCTCTCATCTCGAGTTGATTTTTGGTCCACGGAGCTCTTTCGTGTTGCTACAGTGACCTCAGGATCCCTCTAGCCTTGAAACAGTCTTCTTGGGGTTTCTCTGGAGTGCCATCAAGGAAATCAAGGCTGCTTTCATGTGTGATGTGCAACACGGAATTGCTCTGCACGCAGTGCAGGGGAATCGGGCCTCATCTCGCGGCGAGGGGGAAGTCTCATGGTTTTTCTCGAGTTGTGGCGGGAACCTGGGGTATATTCTCGAGTTACGACGGGGATGGCCCTTCCACCCACGTGTTTCTTCAGCGACGTCAGGACTCCTGCCTAGTTGCGAGGGACAACTCGGGATTCTCCTCGAGGCTTGGCAGGGCAATTGGGACGCCTCTCCAGCTGAGGCGGGAGACCAAGTGTCCCTTTCCAAGTGCCACAGGAATCCTGGGACTCCTATCAAGTTTCACGAGGAGTCAGGCATCGTCTCCTTTGGAGGCTCTGATCTCCGCGTACCTCTGGAGTTTTCAAAGGATATGAGGCTATAGGTCGCGATGAGGTGGGGAACTAAGTCTTTCTCTCTGGTTTCCACAGGGGATTCAGACATTATTTCGTCCTGGGAGATGCAAGACGAGCCTGCATTGAAGTCACTGCAGGGATATCCGGCCTTATTTCGAGTCAGGGCATCGCGGTGTCCATTCCACTTGAGGCCGCAAACTCAGGGTCCCTCTCACATACCTATAGCTGAGAGAAGCCTCCTCTTGAGGTGCTTGTGGTAAGGTGGTATTCCTCTGGAGACGAATCCAGGGACTAACCTCTCTTTTCGAGTTGATTTTTGGTCCACAGAGTTCTTTCGCGTTGCTACAGTGACCTCAGGATCCCTCTATCCTTGAAACAGTGTTCTTGGGGTTTCTCTGGAGTGCCATCAAGGAAATCAAGGCTCCTTTCATGTGTGATGTGCAACACGGAATTGCTCTGCACGCAGTACAGGGGAATCGGGCCTCATCTCGCATCGAGGGGGAAGTCTCATGGTTTTTCTCGAGTTGCGGCGGGAACCTGGGGTATATTCTCGAGTTACGATGGGGATGGCCCTTCCACCCATGTGTTTGTTCAGCCACGTCAGGACACCTGCCTAGTTGCGAGGGACAACTCAGGATTCTCCTCGAGGCTTGGCAGGGCAATTGGGACGCCTCTCCAGCTGAGACGGGAGACCAAGGGTCCCTTTCCACGTGCCACAAGAATCCTGGGAGTCCTATCAAGTTTCACGAGGAGTCAGGCATTGTCTCCTTTGGAGGCACTGATCTCCGCGTACCTCTGGAGTTTTCAAAGGATGTGAGGCCTCCGGTCGCGATGAAGTGGGGAACTAGGTGTTTCTCTGTGGTCTCCACAGGGGATTCAGTCATCCTTTCTTCTTGGGAGATGCAAGACGAGCCTGCATTCAAGTCACTGCAGGGATATCCGGCCTCATTTCGAGTCAGGGCATCGCGGTGTCCATTCCACTTGAGGCCACAAACTCAGGGTCCCTCTCACATACCTAGAGCTGAGAGAAGCCTCCTCTTGAGGTGCTTGTGGTAAGGTGGTATTCCTCTGGAGTCGAAGCCAGGGACTAACCTCTCATGTCGAGTTGATTTTTGGCCCACGGAGCTCTTTCGTGTTGCTACAGTGACCTCAGGATCCCTCTAGCCTTGAAACAGTGTTCTTGGGGTTTCTCTGGAGTGCCATGAAGGAAATCAAGGCTCCTTTCGTGTGTGATGTGCAACACAGAATTGCTCTGCACGCAGTGCAGGGGAATCGGGCCTCATCTCGCGGCGAGGGGGAAGTCTCATGGTTTTTCTCGAGTTGCGGCGGGAACCTGGGGTATATTCTCGAGTTACGACGGGGATGGCCCTTCCACACACGTGTTTGTTCAGCCACGTCAGGACTCTTGCCTAGTTGCGAGGGACAACTCGGGATTCTCCTCGAGGCTTGGCAAGGCAATTGGGACGGCTCTCCAGCTGAGGCGGGAGACCAAGGGTCCCTTTCCACGTGCCACAGGAATCCTGGGACTCCTATCAAGTTTCACGAGGAGTCAGGCATCTTCTCCTTTGGAGGCAATGATCTCCGCGTACCTCTGGAGTTTTCAAAGGATGTGAGGCCTCCGGTCGCGATGAGGTGGGGAACTAGTTCTTTCTCTGTGGTCTCCACAGGGGATTCAGACATCCTTTCATCTTGGGAGATGCAAGACGAGACTGCATTCAAGTCACTGCAGGGATATCCAGCCTTATTTCGCGTCAGGGCATCGCGGTGTCCTTTCCACTTGTGGCCGCAAACTCAGGGTCCCTCTCACATACCTAGAGCTGAGAGAAGTCTCCTCTTGAGGTGCTTGTGGTAAGGTGGTATTCCTCTGGAGTCGAAGCCAGGGACTAACCTCTCATCTCGAGTTGATTTTTGGTCCACGGAGCTCTTTCGTGTTGCTACAGTGACCTCAGGATCCCTCTAGCCTTGAAACAGTGTTCTTGGGGTTTCTCTGGAGTGCCATGAAGGAAATCAAGGCTGCTTTCATTTGTGATGTGCAACACGGAATTGCTCTGCACGCAGTGCAGGGGAATCGGGCCTCATCTCGCGGCGAGGGGGAAGTCTCATGGTTTTTCTCGAGTTGCGGCGGGAACCTGGGGTATATTCTCGAGTTACGACGGGGATGGCCCTTCCACCCACGTGTTTCTTCAGCGACGTCAGGACTCCTGCCTAGTTGCGAGGGACAACTCGGGATTCTCCTCGAGGCTTGGCAGGGCAATTGGGACGCCTCTCCAGCTGAGGCGGGAGACCAAGTGTCCCTTTCCAAGTGCCACAGGAATCCTGGGACTCCTATCAAGTTTCACGAGGAGTCAGGCATCGTCTCCTTTGGAGGCACTGATCTCCGCGTACCTCTGGAGTTTTCAAAGGATATGAGGCTATAGGTCGCGATGAGGTGGGGAACTAAGTCTTTCTCTGTGCTTTCCACAGGGGATTCAGACATCCTTTCGTCCTGGGAGATGCAAGACGAGCCTGCATTGAAGTCACTGCAGGGATATCCGGCCTTATTTCGAGTCAGGGCATCGCGGTGTCCATTCCACTTGAGGCCGCAAACTCAGGGTCCCTCTCACATACCTATAGCTGAGAGAAGCCTCCTCTTGAGGTGCTTGTGGTAAGGTGGTATTCCTCTGGAGACGAATCCAGGGACTAACCTCTCTTTTCGAGTTGATTTTTGGTCCACGGAGCTCTTTCGCGTTGCTACAGTGACCTCAGGATCCCTCTATCCTTGAAACAGTGTTCTTGGGGTTTCTCTGGAGTGCCATCAAGGAAATCAAGGCTCCTTTCATGTGTGATGTGCAACACGGAATTGCTCTGCACGCAGTACAGGGGAATCGGGCCTCATCTCGCATCGAGGGGGAAGTCTCATGGTTTTTCTCGAGTTGCGGCGGGAACCTGGGGTATATTCTCGAGTTACGATGGGGATGGCCCTTCCACCCATGTGTTTGTTCAGCCACGTCAGGACACCTGCCTAGTTGCGAGGGACAACTCAGGATTCTCCTCGAAGCTTGGCAGGGCAATTGGGACGCCTCTCCAGCTGAGACGGGAGACCAAGGGTCCCTTTCCACGTGCCACAAGAATCCTGGGAGTCCTATCAAGTTTCACGAGGAGTCAGGCATTGTCTCCTTTGGAGGCACTGATCTCCGCGTACCTCTGGAGTTTTCAAAGGATGTGAGGCCTCCGGTCGCGATGAAGTGGGGAACTAGGTGTTTCTCTGTGGTCTCCACAGGGGATTCAGTCATCCTTTCTTCTTGGGAGATGCAAGACGAGCCTGCATTCAAGTCACTGCAGGGATATCCGGCCTCATTTCGAGTCAGGGCATCGCGGTGTCCATTCCACTTGAGGCCACAAACTCAGGGTCCCTCTCACATACCTAGAGCTGAGAGAAGCCTCCTCTTGAGGTGCTTGTGGTAAGGTGGTATTCCTCTGGAGTCGAAGCCAGGGACTAACCTCTCATGTCGAGTTGATTTTTGGCCCACGGAGCTCTTTCGTGTTGCTACAGTGACCTCAGGATCCCTCTAGCCTTGAAACAGTGTTCTTGGGGTTTCTCTGGAGTGCCATGAAGGAAATCAAGGCTCCTTTCGTGTGTGATGTGCAACACAGAATTGCTCTGCACGCAGTGCAGGGGAATCGGGCCTCATCTCGCGGCGAGGGGGAAGTCTCATGGTTTTTCTCGAGTTGCGGCGGGAACCTGGGGTATATTCTCGAGTTACGACGGGGATGGCCCTTCCACACACGTGTTTGTTCAGCCACGTCAGGACTCTTGCCTAGTTGCGAGGGACAACTCGGGATTCTCCTCGAGGCTTGGCAAGGCAATTGGGACGGCTCTCCAGCTGAGGCGGGAGACCAAGGGTCCCTTTCCACGTGCCACAGGAATCCTGGGACTCCTATCAAGTTTCACGAGGAGTCAGGCATCTTCTCCTTTGGAGGCAATGATCTCCGCGTACCTCTGGAGTTTTCAAAGGATGTGAGGCCTCCGGTCGCGATGAGGTGGGGAACTAGTTCTTTCTCTGTGGTCTCCACAGGGGATTCAGACATCCTTTCATCTTGGGAGATGCAAGACGAGACTGCATTCAAGTCACTGCAGGGATATCCAGCCTTATTTCGCGTCAGGGCATCGCGGTGTCCTTTCCACTTGTGGCCGCAAACTCAGGGTCCCTCTCACATACCTAGAGCTGAGAGAAGTCTCCTCTTGAGGTGCTTGTGGTAAGGTGGTATTCCTCTGGAGTCGAAGCCAGGGACTAACCTCTCATCTCGAGTTGATTTTTGGTCCACGGAGCTCTTTCGTGTTGCTACAGTGACCTCAGGATCCCTCTAGCCTTGAAACAGTGTTCTTGGGGTTTCTCTGGAGTGCCATGAAGGAAATCAAGGCTGCTTTCATTTGTGATGTGCAACACGGAATTGCTCTGCACGCAGTGCAGGGGAATCGGGCCTCATCTCGCGGCGAGGGGGAAGTCTCATGGTTTTTCTCGAGTTGCGGCGGGAACCTGGGGTATATTCTCGAGTTACGACGGGGATGGCCCTTCCACCCACGTGTTTCTTCAGCGACGTCAGGACTCCTGCCTAGTTGCGAGGGACAACTCGGGATTCTCCTCGAGGCTTGGCAGGGCAATTGGGACGCCTCTCCAGCTGAGGCGGGAGACCAAGTGTCCCTTTCCAAGTGCCACAGGAATCCTGGGACTCCTATCAAGTTTCACGAGGAGTCAGGCATCGTCTCCTTTGGAGGCACTGATCTCCGCGTACCTCTGGAGTTTTCAAAGGATATGAGGCTATAGGTCGCGATGAGGTGGGGAACTAAGTCTTTCTCTGTGCTTTCCACAGGGGATTCAGACATCCTTTCGTCCTGGGAGATGCAAGACGAGCCTGCATTGAAGTCACTGCAGGGATATCCGGCCTTATTTCGAGTCAGGGCATCGCGGTGTCCATTCCACTTGAGGCCGCAAACTCAGGGTCCCTCTCACATACCTATAGCTGAGAGAAGCCTCCTCTTGAGGTGCTTGTGGTAAGGTGGTATTCCTCTGGAGACGAATCCAGGGACTAACCTCTCTTTTCGAGTTGATTTTTGGTCCACAGAGTTCTTTCGCGTTGCTACAGTGACCTCAGGATCCCTCTATCCTTGAAACAGTGTTCTTGGGGTTTCTCTGGAGTGCCATCAAGGAAATCAAGGCTCCTTTCATGTGTGATGTCCAAGACGGAATTGCTCTGCACGCAGTACAGGGGAATCGGGCCTCATCTCGCATCGAGGGGGAAGTCTCATGGTTTTTCTCGAGTTGCGGCGGGAACTTGGGGTATATTCTCGAGTTACGATGGGGATGGCCCTTCCACCCATGTGTTTGTTCAGCCACGTCAGGACTCCTGCCTAGTTGCGAGGGACAACTCGGGATTCTCCTCGAGGCTTGGCAGGGCAATTGGGACGCCTCTCCAGCTGAGGCGGGAGACCAAGGGTCCCTTTCCACGTGCCACAAGAATCCTGGGACTCCTATCAAGTTTCACGAGGAGTCAGGCATCGTCTCCTTTGGAGGCACTGATCTCCGCATACCTCTGGAGTTTTCAAATGATGTGAGGCCTCCTGTCGCGATGAGGTGGGGAACTAGGGCTTTCTCTGTGGTCTCCACAGGGGATTCAGACACCCTTTCGTCTTGGGAGATGCAAGACGAGCCTGCATTCCAGTCACTGCAGGGATATCTGGCCTTATTTCGCGTCAGGGCATCGCGGTGTCCATTCCACTTGAGGCCGCAAACTCAGGGTCCCTCTCACATACCTAGAGCTGAGAGAAGCCTCCTCTTGAGGTGCTTGTGGTAAGGTGGTATTCCTCAGGAGTCGAAGCCAGGGACTAACCTCTCATCTCGTGTTGATTCTTGGTCCAAGGAGCTCTTTCGTGTTGCTACAGTGACCTCAGGATCCCTCTAGCCTTGAAACAGTGTTCTTGGGGTTTCTCTGGAGTGCCATCAAGGAAATCAAGGCTCCTTTCATGTGTGATGTGCAACACGGAATTGCTCTGCACGCAGTGCAGGGGAATCGGGCCTCATCTCGCGGCGAGGGGGAAGTCTCATGGTTTTTCTCGAGTTGCGGCGGGAACCTGGGGTATATTCTCGAGTTACGACGGGGATAGCCCTTCCACACACGTGTGTGTTCAGCCATGTCAGGACTCCTGCCTAGTTGCGAGGGACAACTCGGGATTCTCCTCGAGGCTTTGCAGGGCAATTGGGACGCCTCTCCAGCTGAGACGGGAGACCAAGGGTCCCTTTTCACGTGCCAAAGGAATTCTGGGTCTCCTATCAAGTTTCACGAGGAGTCAGGCATCGTCTCCTTTGGAGGCACTGATCTCTGCATACCTCTGGAGTCTTCAAAGGATTTGAGGCCTCCTGTCGCGATGAGGTGGGGAACTAGGTCTTTCTCTGTGGTCTCCACAGGGGATTCAGACATCCTTTCATCTTGGGAGATGCATGACGAGCCTGCATTCCAGTCACTGCAGGGATATCCGGCCTTATTTCGAGTCAGGGCATCGCGGTGTCCATTCCACTTGAGGCCACAAACTCAGGGTCCCTCTCACATACCTAGAGCTGAGAGAAGCCTCCTCTTGAGGTGCTTGTGGTAAGGTGGTATTCCTCTGGAGTCGAAGCCAGGGACTAACCTCTCATCTCGAGTTGATTTTTGGCCCACGGAGCTCTTTCGTGTTGCTACAGTGACCTCAGGATCCCTCTAGCCTTGAAACAGTGTTCTTGGGGTTTCTCTTGAGTGCCATCAAGGAAATCAAGGCTCCTTTCATGTGTGATGTGCAACACGGAATTGCTCTGCACGCAGTGCAGGGGAATCGGGCCTCATCTCGCGGCGAGGGGGAAGTCTAATGGTTTTTCTCGAGTTGCGGCGGGAACCTGGGGTATATTCTCGAGTTACGACGGGGATGGCCCTTCCACACACGTGTGTGTTCAGCCATGTCAGGACTCCTGCCTAGTTGCGAGGGACAACTCAGGATTCTCCTCGAGGCTTGGCAGGGCAATTGGGACGCCTCTTCAGCTGAAACGGGAGACCAAGGTTTCCTTTCCACGTGCCACAGGCATCCTGGGTCTCCTATCAAGTTTCACGAGGAGTCAGGCATCGTCTCCTTTGGAGGCACTGATCTCCGCGTACCTCTGGAGTTTTCAAAGGATGTGAGGCTATCGGTCGCGATGAGGTGGGGAACTAAGTCTTTCTCTGTGCTTTCCACAGGGGATTCAGACATCCTTTCGTCCTGGGAGATGCAAGACGAGCCTGCATTCCAGTCACTGCAGGGATATCCGGCCTTATTTCGCGTCAGGGCATCGCGGTGTCCATTCCACTTGAGGCCGCAAACTCAGGGTCCCTCTCACATACCTAGAGCTGAGAGAAGCCTCCTCTTGAGGTGCTTGTGGTAAGGTGGTATTCCTCTGGAGACGAATCCAGGGACTAACCTCTCTTTTCGAGTTGATTTTTGGTCCACAGAGTTATTTCCTGTTGCTACAGTGACCTCAGGATCCCTCTAGCCTTGAAACAGTGTTCTTGGGGTTTCTCTGGAGTGCCATCAAGGAAATCAAGGCTCCTTTCATGTGTGATGTGCAAGACGGAATTGCTCTGCACGCAGTACAGGGGAATCGGGCCTCATCTCGCATCGAGGGGGAAGTCTCATGGTTTTTCTCGAGTTGCGGCGGGAACCTGGGGTATATTCTCGAGTTACGACGGGGATGGCCCTTCCACCCACGTGTTTGTTCAGCCACGTCAGGACTCCTGCCTAGTTGCGAGGGACAACTCGGGATTCTCCTCGAGGCTTGGCAGGGCAATTGGAACGCCTCTCCAGCTGAGGCGGGAGACCAAGTGTCCCTTTCTACGTGCCACAGGAATCCTTGGACTCCTATCAAGTTTCACGAGGAGTCAGGCATCGTCTCCTTTGGAGGCACTGATCTCCGCATACCTCTGGCGTTTTCAAAGGATTTGAGGCCTCCTGTCGCGATGAGGTCGGGAACTAGGTCTTTCTCTGTGGTCTCCACAGGGGATTCAGACACCCTTTCGTCTTGGGAGATGCAAGACGAGCCTGCATTCCAGTCACTGCAGGGATATCCGGCCTTATTTCGAGTCAGGGCATCGCGGTGTCCATTCCACTTGAGGCCGCAAACTCAGGGTCCCTCTCACATACCTAGAGCTGAGAGAAGCCTCCTCTTGAGGTGCTTGTGGTAAGGTGGTATTCCTCTGGAGTCTAAGCCAGGGACTAACCTCTCATCTCGAGTTGATTTTTGGTCCACGGAGCTCTTTCGTGTTGCTACAGTGACCTCAGGATCCCTCTAGCCTTGAAACAGTGTTCTTGGGGTTTCTCTGGAGTGCCATGAAGGAAATAAAGGCTCCTTTCATGTGTGATGTGCAACACAGAATTGCTCTGCACGCAGTGCAGGGGAATCGGGCCTCATCTCGCGGCGAGGGGGAAGTCTCATGGTTTTTCTCGAGTTGCGGCGGGAACCTGGGGTATATTCTCGAGTTACGACGGGGATGGCCCTTCCACACACGTGTGTGTTCAGCCACGTCAGGACTCTTGCCTAGTTGCGAGACACAACTCGGGATTCTCCTCGAGGCTTGGCAAGGCAATTGGGACGCCGCTCCAGCTGAGGCGGGAGACCAAGGGTCCCTTTCCACGTGCCACAGGAATCCTGGGACTCCTATCAAGTTTCACGAGGAGTCAGGCATCGTCTCCTTTGGAGGCACTGATCTCCGCGTACCTCTGGAGTTTTCAAAGGATGTGAGGCCTCCGGTCGCGATGAGGTGGGGAACTAGGTCTTTCTCTGTGCTTTCCACAGGTGATTCAGACATCCTTTCGTCTTGGGAGATACAAGACGAGCCTGCATTGAAGTCACTGCAGGGATATCCGGCCTTATTTCGAGTCAGGGCATCGCGGTGTCCATTCCACTTGAGGCCGCAAACTCAGGGTCCCTCTCACATACCTAGAGCTGAGAGAAGCCTCCTCTTGAGGTGCTTGTGGTAAAGTGGTATTCCTCAGGAGTCGAAGCCAGGGACTAACCTCTCATCTCGTGTGGATTCTTGGTCCACGGGGCTCTTTCGTGTTGCTACAGTGACCTCAGGATCCCTCTAGCCTTGAAACAGTGTTCTTGGGGTTTCTCTGGAGTGCCATCAAGGAAATCAAGGCTCCTTTCATGTGTGATGTGCAACACGGAATTGCTCTGCACGCAGTGCAGGGGAATCGGGCCTCATCTCGCGGCGAGGGGGAAGTCTCATGGTTTTTCTCGAGTTGCGGCGGGAACCTGGGGTACATTCTCGAGTTACGACGGGGATGGCCCTTCCACACACGTGTTTCTTCAGCGACGTCAGGACTCCTTCCAGGTTGCGAGGGACAACTCTGGATTCTCCTCGAGGCTTGGCAGGGCAATTGGGACGCCTCTCCAGCTGAGGTGGGAGACCAAGTGTCCCTTTCCAAGTGCCACAGGAATCCTGGGACTCCTATCAAGATTCACGAGAAGTCAGGCATCGTCTCCTTTGGATGCACTGATCTCCGCATACCTCTGGAGTTTTCAAGGGATGTGAGGCCTCCGGTCGCGATGAGGTGGGGAACTAAGTCTTTCTCTGTGCTTTCCACAGGGGATTCAGACATCCTTTCGTCTTGGGAGATGCAAGACGAGCCTGCATTGAAGTCACTGCAGGTATATCCGGCCTTATTTCGAGTAAGGGCATCGCGGTGTCCATTCCACTTGAGGCCGCAAACTCAGGGTCCCTCTCACATACCTAGAGCTGAGAGAAGCCTCCTCTTGAGGTGCTTGTGGTAAGGTGGTATTCCTCTGGAGACGAATCCAGGGACTAACCTCTCTTTTCGAGTTGATTTTTGGTCCACAGAGTTCTTTCGTGTTGCTACAGTGACCTCAGGATCCCTCTATCCTTGAAACAGTGTTCTTGGGGTTTCTCTGGAGTGCCATCAAGGAAATCAAGGCTTCTTTCATGTGTGATGTGCAAGACGGAATTGCTCTGCACGCAGTACAGGGGAATCGGGCCTCATCTCGCATCGAGGGGGAAGTCTCATGGTTTTTCTCGAGTTGCGGCGGGAACCTGGGGTATATTCTCGAGTTACGACGGGGATGGCCCTTCCACCCACGTGTTTCTTCAGCGACGTCAGGACTCCTGCCTAGTTGCGAGGGACAACTCGGGATTCTCCTTGAGGCTTGGCAGGGCATTTGGAACGCCTCTCCAGGTGAGGCGGGAGACCAAGGGTCCCTTTCCACGTGCCACAGGAATCCTGGGACTCCTATCAAGTTTCACGAGGAGTCAGGCATCGTCTCCTTTGGAGGCACTGATCTCCGCGTACATCTGGAGTTTTCAAAGGATGTGAGGCCTCCGGTCGTGATGAGGTGGGGAACTAGGTCTTTCTCTGTGGTCTCCACAGGGGATTCAGACACCCTTTCGTCTTGGGAGATGCAAGACGAGCCTGCATTCCAGTCACTGCAGGGATATCCAGCCTTATTTCTAGTCAGGGCATCGCGGTGTCCATTCCACTTGAGGCCGCAAACTCAGGGTCCCTCTCACATACCTAGAGCTGAGAGAAGCCTCCTCTTGAGGTGCTTGTGGTAAGGTGGTATTCCTCTGGAGTCGAAGCCAGGGACTAACCTCTCATCTCGAGTTGATTTTTGGCCCACGGAGCTCTTTCGTGTTGCTACAGTGACCTCAGGATCCCTCTAGCCTTGAAACAGTGTTCTTGGGGTTTCTCTGGAGTGCCATCAAGGAAATCAAGGCTCCTTTCATGTGTGATGTGCAACACGGAATTGCTCTGCACGCAGTGCAGGGGAATCGGGCCTCATCTCGCGGCGAGGGGTAAGTCTCATGGTTTTTCTCGAGTTGCGGCGGGAACCTGGGGTATATTCTCGAGTTACGACGGGGATGGCCCTTCCACCCACGTGTTTCTTCAGCCACGTCAGGACTCCTGCCTAGTTGCGAGGGACAACTCGGGATTCTCCTCGAGGCTTTGCAGGGCAATTGGGACGCCTCTCCAGCTGAAACGGGAGACCAAGGGTCCCTTTCCACATGCCACAGGAATCCTGGGTCTCCTATCAAGTTTCACGAGGAGTCAGGCATCGTCTCCTTTGGAGGCACTGATCTCCGCATACCTCTGGAGTTTTCAAAAGATTTGAGGCCTCCTGTCGCGATGAGGTGGGGAACTAGGTCTTTCTCTGTGGTCTCCACAGGGGATTCAGACACCCTTTCGTCTTGGGAGATGCAAGACGAGCCTGCATTCCAGTCACTGCAGGGATATCCGGCCTTATTTCGAGTCAGGGCATCGCGGTGTCCATTCCACTTGAGGCCGCAAACTCAGGGTCCCTCTCACATACCTAGAGCTGAGAGAAGCCTCCTCTTGAGGTGCTTGTGGTAAGGTGGTATTCCTCTGGAGTCGAAGCCAGGGACTAACCTCTCATCTCGAGTTGATTTTTGGTCCACGGAGCTCTTTCGTGTTGCTACAGTGACCTCAGGATCCCTCTAGCCTTGAAACAGTGTTCTTGGGGTTTCTCTGGAGTGCCATCAAGGAAATCAAGGCTCCTTTCATGTGTGATGTGCAACACGGAATTGCTCTGCACGCAGTGCAGGGGAATCGGGCCTCATCTCGCGGCGAGGGGAAGTCTCATGGTTTTTCTCGAGTTGCGGCGGGAACCTGGTGTATATTCTCGAGTTATGACGGGGATGGCCCTTCCACCCACGTGTTTCTTCAGCCACGTCAGGACTCCTGCCTAGTTGCGGGGGACAACTCTGGATTCTCCTCGAGGCTTGGCAGGGCAATTGGGACGCCTCTCCAGCTGAGGCGGGAGACCAAGTGTCCCTTTCCAAGTGCCACAGGAATCCTGGGACTCCTATCAAGTTTCACGAGAAGTCAGGCATCGTCTCCTTTGGAGGCACTGATCTCCGCGTACCTCTGGAGTTTTCAAAGGATGTGAGGCTATCGGTCGCGATGAGGTGGGGAACTAAGTCTTTCTCTGTGCTTTCCACAGGGGATTCAGACATCCTTTCGTCCTGGGAGATGCAAGACGAGCCTGCATTGAAGTCACTGCAGGGATATCCCGCCTTATTTCGAGTCAGGGCATCACGGTGTCCATTCCACTTGAGACCACAAACTCAGGGTCCCTCTCACATACCTAGAGCTGAGAGAAGCCTCCTCTTGAGGTTCTTGTGGTAAGGTGGTATTCCTCTGGAGACGAATCCAGGGACTAACCTCTCTTTTCGAGTTGATTTTTGGTCCACAGAGTTCTTTCGTGTTGCTACAGTGACCTCAGGATCCCTCTATCCTTGAAACAGTGTTCTTGGGGTTTCTCTGGAGTGCCATCAAGGAAATCAAGGCTCCTTTCATGTGTGATGTGCAAGACGGAATTGCTCTGCACGCAGTACAGGGGAATCGGGCCTCATCTCGCATCGAGGGGGAAGTCTCATGGTTTTTCTCGAGTTGCGGCGGGAACCTGGGGTATATTCTCCAGTTACGACGGGGATGGCCCTTCCACCCACGTGTTTGTTCAGCCACGTCAGGACTCCTGCCTAGTTGCGAGGGACAACTCGGGATTCTCCTCGAGGCTTGGCAGGGCAATTGGAACGCCTCTCCAGCTGAGGCGGGAGACCAAGGGTCCCTTTCCAGATCCCACAAGAATCCTGGGACTCCTATCAAGTTTCACGAGGAGTCAGGTATCGTCTCCTTTGGAGGCACTGATATCCGCGTACCTCTGGAGTTTTCAAAGGATGTGAGGCCTCCGGTCGTGATGAGGTGGGGAACTAGGTCTTTCTCTGTGGTCTCCACAGGGGATTCAGACACCCTTTCGTCTTGGGAGATGCAAGACGAGCCTGCATTCCAGTCACTGCAGGGATATCCAGCCTTATTTCGCGTCAGGGCATCGCGGTGTCCATTCCACTTGAGGCCGCAAACTCAGGGTCCCTCTCACATACCTAGAGCTGAGAGAAGCCTCCTCTTGAGGTGCTTGTGGTAAGGTGGTATTCCTCTGGAGTCGAAGCCAGGGACTAACCTCTCATCTCGAGTTGATTTTTGGCCCACGGAGCTCTTTCGTGTTGCTACAGTGACCTCAGGATCCCTCTAGCCTTGAAACAGTGTTCTTGGGGTTTCTCTGGAGTGCCATCAAGGAAATCAAGGCTCCTTTCATGTGTGATGTGCAACACGGAATTGCTCTGCACGCAGTGCAGGGGAATCGGGCCTCATCTCGCGGCGAGGGGTAAGTCTCATGGTTTTTCTCGAGTTGCGGCGGGAACCTGGGGTATATTCTCGAGTTACGACGGGGATGGCCCTTCCACCCACGTGTTTCTTCAGCCACGTCAGGACTCCTGCCTAGTTGCGAGGGACAACTCGGGATTCTCCTCGAGGCTTTGCAGGGCAATTGGGACGCCTCTCCAGCTGAAACGGGAGACCAAGGGTCCCTTTCCACGTGCCACAGGAATCCTGGGTCTCCTATCAAGTTTCACGAGGAGTCAGGCATCGTCTCCTTTGGAGGCACTGATCTCCGCATACCTCTGGAGTTTTCAAAAGATTTGAGGCCTCCTGTCGCGATGAGGTGGGGAACTAGGTCTTTCTCTGTGGTCTCCACAGGGGATTCAGACACCCTTTCGTCTTGGGAGATGCAAGACGAGCCAGCATTCCAGTCACTGCAGGGATATTCGGCCTTATTTCGAGTCAGGGCATCGCGGTGTCCATTCCACTTGAGGCCGCAAACTCAGGGGCCCTCTCACATACCTAGAGCTGAGAGAAGCCTCCTCTTGAGGTGCTTGTGGTAAGGTGGTATTCCTCTGGAGTCGAAGCCAGGGACTAACCTCTCATCTCGAGTTGATTTTTGATCCACGGAGCTCTTTCGTGTTGCTACAGTGACCTCAGGATCCCTCTAGCCTTGAAACAGTGTTCTTGGGGTTTCTCTGGAGTGCCATCAAGGAAATCAAGGCTCCTTTCATGTGTGATGTGCAACACGGAATTGCTCTGCACGCAGTGCAGGGGAATCGGGCCTCATCTCGCGGCGAGGGGAAGTCTCATGGTTTTTCTCGAGTTGCGGCGGGAACCTGGTGTATATTCTCGAGTTATGACGGGGATGGCCCTTCCACCCACGTGTTTGTTCAGCCACGTCAGGACTCCTGCCTAGTTGCGGGGGACAACTCTGGATTCTCCTCGAGGCTTGGCAGGGCAATTGGGACGCCTCTCCAGCTGAGGCGGGAGACCAAGTGTCCCTTTTCAAGTGCCACAGGAATCCTGGGACTCCTATCAAGTTTCACGAGGAGTCAGGCATCGTCTCCTTTGGAGGCACTGATCTCCGCGTACCTCTGGAGTTTTCAAAGGATGTGAGGCTATCGGTCGCGATGAGGTGGGGAACTAAGTCTTTCTCTGTGCTTTCCACAGGGGATTCAGACATCCTTTCGTCCTGGGAGATGCAAGACGAGCCTGCATTGAAGTCACTGCAGGGATATCCGGCCTTATTTCGAGTCAGGGCATCGCGGTGTCCATTCCACTTGAGGCCGCAAACTCAGGGTCCCTCTCACATACCTAGAGCTGAGAGAAGCCTCCTCTTGAGGTTCTTGTGGTAAGGTGGTATTCCTCTGGAGACGAATCCAGGGACTAACCTCTCTTTTCCAGTTGATTTTTGGTCCACAGAGTTCTTTCGTGTTGCTACAGTGACCTCAGGATCCCTCTATCCTTGAAACAGTGTTCTTGGGGTTTCTCTGGAGTGCCATCAAGGAAATCAAGGCTCCTTTCATGTGTGATGTGCAACACGGAATTGCTCTGCACGCAGTACAGGGGAATCGGGCCTCATCTCGCATCGAGGGGGAAGTCTCATGGTTTTTCTCGAGTTGCGGCGGGAACCTGGGGTATATTCTCGAGTTACGACGGGGATGGCCCTTCCACCCACGTGTTTGTTCAGCCACGTCAGGACTCCTGCCTAGTTGCGAGGGACAACTCGGGATTCTCCTCGAGGCTTGGCAGGGCAATTGGAACGCCTCTCCAGCTGAGGCGGGAGACCAAGGGTCCCTTTCCACGTCCCACAAGAATCCTGGGACTCCTATCAAGTTTCACGAGGAGTCAGGTATCGCCTCCTTTGGAGGCACTGATATCCGCGTACCTCTGGAGTTTTCAAAGGATGTGAGGCTTCCGGTCGCGATGAGGTGGGGAACTAGGTCTTTCTCTGTGGTCTCCACAGGGGATTCAGACATCGTTTCTTCTTGGGAGATGCAAGACGAGCCTGCATTCAAGTCACTGCAGGGATATCCGGCCTTATTTCGAGTCAGGGCATCGCGGTGTCCATTCCTCTTGAGGCCGCAAACTCAGGATCCCTCTCACATACCTAGAGCTGAGAGAAGCCTCCTCTTGAGGTGCTTGTGGTAAGGTGGTATTCCTCAGGAGTCGAAGCCAGGGACTAACCTCTCATCTCGTGTTGATTCTTGGTCCACGGAGCTCTTTTGTGTTGCTACAGTGACCTCAGGATCCCTCTAGCCTTGAAACAGTGTTCTTGGGGTTTCTCTGGAGTGCCATGAAGGAAATCAAGGCTCCTTTCATGTGTGATGTGCAACACGGAATTGCTCTGCACGCAGTGCAGGGGAATCGGGCCTCATCTCGTGGCGAGGGGGAAGTCTCATGGCTTTTCTCGAGTTGCGGCGGGAACCTGGGGTATATTCTCGAGTTACGACGGGGATGGCCCTTCCACCCACGTGTTTCTTCAGCGACGTCAGGACTCCTGCCTAGTTGCGAGGGACAACTCGGGATTCTCCTCGAGGCTTGGCAGGGCAATTGGAACGCCTCTCCAGGTGAGGCGGGAGACCAAGGGACCCTTTCCACGTGCCACAAGAATCCTGGGACTCCTATCAAGTTTCACGAGGAGTCAGGCATCGTCTCCTTTGGAGGCACTGATTTCCGCGTACCTCTGTAGTTTTCAAAGGATGTGAGGGCTGCGGTCGCGATGAGGTGGGGAACTAGGTCTTTCTCTGTGGTCTCCACAGGGGATTCAGACATCCTTTCTTCTTGGGAGATGCAAGACGAGCCTGCATTCAAGTCACTGCAGGGATATCCGGCCTTATTTCGAGTCAGGGCATCGCGGTGTCCATTCCACTTGAGGCCGCAAACTCAGGATCCCTCTCACATACCTAGAGCTGAGAGAAGCCTCCTCTTGAGGTGCTTGTGGTAAGGTGGTATTCCTCAGGAGTCGAAGCCAGGAACTAACCTCTCATCTCGTGTTGATTCTTGGTCCACGGAGCTCTTTCGTGTTGCTACAGTGACCTCAGGATCCCTCTAGCCTTGAAACAGTGTTCTTGGGGTTTCTCTGGAGTGCCATCAAGGAAATCAAGGCTCCTTTCATGTGTGATGTGCAACACGGAATTGCTCTGCATGCAGTGCAGGGGAATCGGGCCTCATCTCGCGGCGAGGGGGAAGTCTCATGGTTTTTCTCGAGTTGCAGCGGGAACCTGGGGTATATTCTCGAGTTACGACGGGGATGGCTCTTCCACACACGTGTGTGTTCAGCCATGTCAGGACTCCTGCCTAGTTGCGAGGGACATCTCGTGATTCTCCTCGAGGCTTTGCAGGGCATTTGGGACGCCTCTCCAGCTGAGACGGGAGACCAAGGGTCCCTTTCCACGTGCCACAGGAATCCTGGGTCTCCTATCAAGTTTCACGAGGACTCAGGCATTATCTCATTTGGAGGCACTGATCTCCGCATACCTCTGGAGTTTTTAAAGGATTTGAGGCCTCCTGTCGCGTTGAGGTGGGGAACTAGGTCTTTCTCTGTGGTCTCCACAGGGGATTCAGACACCCTTTCCTCTTGGGAGATGCAAGACGAGCCTGCATTCCAGTCACTGCAGGGATATCCGGCCTTATTTCGAGTCAGGGCATCGCGGTGTCCATTCCACTTGAGGCCGCAAACTCAGGGTCCCTCTCACATACCTAGAGCTGAGAGAAGCCTCCTCTTGAGGTGCTTGTGGTAAGGTGGTATTCCTCTGGAGACGAATCCAGGGACTAACCTCTCTTTTCGAGTTGATTTTTGGTCCACAGAGTTCTTTCGTGTTGCTACAGTGACCTCAGGATCCCTCTATCCTTGAAACAGTGTTCTTGGGGTTTCTCTGGAGTGCCATCAAGGAAATCAAGGCTCCTTTCATGTGTGATGTGCAAGACGGAATTGCTCTGCACACAGTACAGGGGAATCGGGCCTCATCTCGCATCGAGGGGGAAGTTTCATGGTTTTTCTCGAGTTGCGGCGGGAACCTGGGGTATATTCTCGAGTTACGACGGGGATGGCCCTTCCACCCACGTGTTTGTTCAGCCACGTCAGGACTCCTGCCTAGTTGCGAGGGACAACTCGGGATTCTCCTCGAGGCTTGGCAGGGCAATTGGAACGCCTCTCCACCTGAGGCGGGAGACCAGCGTCCCTTTCCACGTGCCACAAGAATCCTGGGACTCCTATCAAGCTTCACGAGGAGTCAGGCATCGTCTCCTTTGGAGGCACTGATCTCCGCGTACCTCTGGAGTTTTCAAAGGATGTGAGGCCTCCGGTCGCGATGAGGTGGGGAACTAGGTATTTCTCTGTGGTCTCCACAGGGGATTCAGACATCCTTTCGTCTTGGGAGATGCAAGACGATCCTGCATTCAAGTCACTGCAGGGATATCCGGCCTTATTTCGAGTCAGGGCATCGCGGTGTCCATTCCACTTGAGGCCGCAAACTCAGGGTCCCTCTCACATACCTAGAGCTGAGAGAAGCCTCCTCTTGAGGTGCTTGTGGTAAGGTGGTATTCCTCAGGAGTCGAAGCCAGGAACTAACCTCTCATCTCGTGTTGATTCTTGGTCCACGGAGCTCTTTCGTGTTGCTACAGTGACCTCAGGATCCCTCTATCCTTGAAACAGTGTTCTTGGGGTTTCGCTGGAGTGCCATCAAGGAAATCAAGGGTCCTTTCATGTGTGATGTGCAACACGGAATTGCTCTGCACGCAGTGAAGGGGAATTGGGCCTCATCTCGCGGCGAGGGGGAAGTCTCTTGGTTTTTCTCGAGTTGCGGCGGGAACCTGGGGTATATTCTCGAGTTACGACGGGGATGGCCCTTCCACACACGTGTTTCTTCAGCGACGTCAGGACTCCTGCCTAGTTGCGAGGGACAACTCGGGATTCTCCTCGAGGCTTTGCAGGGCAATTGGGACGCCTCTCCAGCTGAGACGGGAAACCAAGGGTCCCTTTCCACGTGCCACAGGAATCCTGGGACTCCTATCAAGTTTCACGAGGAGTCAGGCATCGTCTCCTTTGGAGGCACTGATCTCCGCGTACCTCTGGAGTTTTCAAAGGATGTGAGGCCTCCGGTCGCGATGAGGTGGGGAACTAGGTATTTCTCTGTGGTCTCCACAGGGGATTCAGACATCCTTTCGTCCTGGGAGATGCAAGGCGAGCCTGCATTGAAGTCACTGCAGGGATATCCGGCCTTATTTCGAGTCAGGGCATCGCGGCGTCCATTCCACTTGAGGCCGCAAACTCAGGATCCCTCTCACATACCTAGAGCTGAGAGAAGCCTCCTCTTGAGGTGCGTGTGGTAAGGTGGTATTCCTCAGGAGTCGAAGCCAGGGACTAACCTCTCATCTCGTGTTGATTCTTGGTCCACGGAGCTCTTTCGTGTTGCTACAGTGACCTCAGGATCCCTCTAGCCTTGAAACAGTGTTCTTGGGGTTTCTCTGGAGTGCCATCAAGGAAATCAAGGCTCCTTTCATGTGTGATGTGCAACACGGAATTGCTCTGCATGCAGTTCAGGGGAATCGGGCCTCATCTCGCGGCGAGGGGGAAGTCTCATGGTTTTTCTCGAGGAGCGGCGGGAACCTGGGGTATATTCTCGAGTTACGACGGGGATGGCACTTCCACACACGTGTGTGTTCAGCGACGTCAGGACTCCTGCCTAGTTGCGAGGGACAACTCGGGATTCTCCTCGAGGCTTTGCAGGGCTATTGGGACGCCTCTCCAGCTGAGACGGGAGACCAAGGTTCCCTTTCCACGTGCCACAGGAATCCTGGGTCTCCTATCAAGTTTCACGAGGAGTCAGGCATCGTCTCCTTTGGAGGCACTGATCTCCGCATACCTGTGGAGTTTTCAAAGGATTTGAGGCCTCCTGTCGCGATGAGGTGGGGAACTAGGTCTTTCTCTGTGGTCTCCACAGGGGATTCAGACACCCTTTCGTCTAGGGAGATGCAAGACGAGCCTGCATTCCAGTCACTGCAGGGATATCCGGCCTTATTTCGAGTCAGGGCATCGCGGTGTCCATTCCACTTGAGGCCGCAAACTCAGGGTCCCTCTCACATACCTAGAGCTGAGAGAAACCTCCTCTTGAGGTGCTTGTGGTAAGGTGGTTTTCCTCTGGAGTCGAAGCCAGGGACTAACCTCTCATCTCGAGTTGATTTTTGGTCCACGGAGCTCTTTCGTGTTACTACAGTGACCTCAGGATCCCTCTAGCCTTGAAACAGTGTTCTTGGGGTTTCTCTGGAGTGCCATGAAGGAAATCAAGGCTCCTTTCATGTGTGATGTGCAACACAGAATTGCTCTGCACGCAGTTCAGGGGAATCGGGCCTCATCTCGCGGCGAGGGGGAAGTCTCATGGTTTTTCTCGAGTTGCGGCGGGAACCTGGGGTATATTCTCGAGTTACGACGGGGATGGCCCTTCCACACACGTGTTTCTTCAGCCACGTCAGGACTCTTGCCTAGTTGCGAGACACAACTCGGGATTCTCCTCGAGGCTTGGCAAGGCAATTGGGACGCCTCTCCCGCTGAGGCGGGAGACTAAGGGTCCCTTTCCACGTGCCACAGGAATCCTGGGACTCCTATCAAGTTTCACGAGGAGTCAGGCATCGTCTCCTTTGGAGGCACTGATCTCCGCGTACCTCTGGAGTTTGCAAAGGATGTGAGGCCTCCGGTCGCGATGAGGTGGGGAACTAGTTCTTTCTCTGTGGTCTCCACAGGGGATTCAGACATCCTTTCATCTTGGGAGATGCAAGACGAGCCTGCATTCAAGTCACTGCAGGTATATCCAGCCTTATTTCGCGTCAGGGCATCGCGGTGTCCATTCCACTTGAGGCCGCAAACTCAGGGTCCCTCTCACATACCTAGAGCTGAGAGAAGCCTCCTCTTGAGGTGCTTGTGGTAAGGTGGTATTCCTCTGGAGTCGAAGCCAGGGACTAACCTCTCATCTCGAGTTGATTTTTGGCCCACGGAGCTCTTTCGTGTTGCTACAGTGACCTCAGGATCCCTCTAGCCTTGAAACAGTGTTCTTGGGGTTTCTCTCGAGTGCCATCAAGGAAATCAAGGCTCCTTTCATGTGTGATGTGCAACACGGAATTGCTCTGCACGAAGTGCAGGGGAATCCGGCCTCATCTCGCGGCGAGTGGGAAGTCTCATGGTTTTTCTCGAGTTGCGGCGGGAACCTGGGGTATATTCTCGAGTTACGAGGGGGATGGCCCTTCCACCCACGTGTTTCTTCAGCGACGTCAGGAGTCCTGCCTAGTTGCGAGGGACAACTCTGGATTCTCCTCGAGGATTTGCAGGGCAATTGGGACGCCTCTCCAGCTGAGGCGGGAGACCAAGTGTCCCTTTCCAAGTGCCACAGGAATCCTGGGTCTCCTATCAAGTTTCACGAGGAGTCAGGCATCGTCTCCTTTGGAGGCACTGATCTCCGCATACCTCTGGAGTTTTCAAAGGATTTGAGGCCTCCTGTTGCGATGAGGTGGGGAACTAGGTCTTTCTCTGTGGTCTCCACAGGGGATTCAGACACCCTTTCGTCTAGGGAGATGCAAAACGAACCTGCATTCCAGTCACTGCAGGGATATCCGGCCTTATTTCGAGTCAGGGCATCGCGGTGTCCATTCCACTTGAGGCCGCAAACTCAGGGTCCCTCTCACATACCTAGAGCTGAGAGAAACCTCCTCTTGAGGTGCTTGTGGTAAGCTGGTTTTCCTCTGGAGTCGAAGCCAGGGACTAACCTCTCATCTCGAGTTGATTTTTGGTCTACGGAGCTCTTTCCTGTTGCTACAGTGACCTCAGGATCCCTCTAGCCTTGAAACAGTGTTCTTGGGGTTTCTCTGGAGTGCCATGAAGGAAATCAAGGCTCCTTTCATGTGTGATGTGCAACACAGAATTGCTCTGCACGCAGTTCAGGGGAATCGGGCCTCATCTCGCGGCGAGGGGGAAGTCTCATGGTTTTTCTCGAGTTGCGGCGGGAACCTGGGGTATATTCTCGAGTTACGACGGGGATGGCCCTTCCACACACGTGTTTCTTCAGCCACGACAGGACTCTTGCCTAGTTGCGAGACACAACTCGGGATTCTCCTCGAGGCTTGGCAAGGCAATTGGGACGCCTCTCCCGCTGAGGCGGGAGACTAAGGGTCCCTTTCCACGTGCCACAGGAATCCTGGGACTCCTATCAAGTTTCACGAGGAGTCAGGCATCGTCTCCTTTGGAGGCACTGATCTCCGCGTACCTCTGGAGTTTTCAAAGGATGTGAGGCCTCCGGTCGCGATGAGGTGGGGAACTAGGTCTTTCTCTGTGGTCTCCACAGGGGATTCAGACATCCTTTCATCTTGGGAGATGCAAGACGAGCCTGCATTCAAGTCACTGCAGGGATATCCAGCCTTATTTCGCGTCAGGGCATCGCGGTGTCCATTCCACTTGAGGCCGCAAACTCAGGGTCCCTCTCACATACCTAGAGCTGAGAGAAGCCTCCTCTTGAGGTGTGTGTGGTAAGGTGGTATTCCTCAGGAGTCGAAGCCAGGGACTAACCTCTCATCTAGTGTTGATTCTTGGTCCACGGAGCTCTTTCGTGTTGCTACAGTGACCTCAGGATCCCTCTAGCCTTGAAACAGTGTTCTTGGGGTTTCTCTGGAGTGCCATCAAGGAAATCAAGGCTCCTTTCATGTGTGATGTGCAACACGGAATTGCTCTGCATGCAGTGCAGGGGAATCGGGCCTCATCTCGCGGCGAGTGGTAAGTCTCATGGTTTTTCTCGAGTTGCGGCGGGAACCTGGGGTATATTCTCGAGTTACGACGGGGATGGCACTTCCACACACGTGTGTGTTCAGCGACGTCAGGACTCCTGCCTAGTTGCGAGGGACAACTCGGGATTCTCCTCGAGGCTTTGCAGGGCAATTGGGACGCCTCTCCAGCTGAGACGGGAGACCAAGGTTCCCTTTCCACGTGCCACAGGAATCCTGGGTCTCCTATCAAGTTTCACGAGGAGTCAGGCATCGTCTCCTTTGGAGGCACTGATCTCCGCATACCTGTGGAGTTTTCAAAAGATTTGAGGCCTCCTGTCGCGATGAGGTGGGGAACTAGGTCTTTCTCTGTGGTCTCCACTGGGGATTCAGACACCCTTTCGTCTTGGGAGATGCAAGACGAGGCTGCATTCCAGTCACTGCAGGGATATCCGGCCTTATTTCGAGTCAGGGCATCGCGGTGTCCATTCCACTTGAGGCAGCAAACTCAGGGTCCCTCTCACATACCTAGAGCTGAGAGAAGCCTCCTCTTGAGGTGCTTGTGGTAAGGTGGTATTCCTCTGGAGCCGAATCCAGGGACTAACCTCTCTTTTCGAGTTGATTTTTGGTCCACAGAGTTCTTTCGTGTTGCTACAGTGACCTCAGGATCCCTCTATCCTTGAAACAGTGTTCTTGGGGTTTCTCTGGAGTGCCATCAAGGAAATCAAGGCTCCTTTCATGTGTGATGTGCAAGACGGAATTGCTCTGCATGCAGTACAGGGGAATCGGGCCTCATCTCACATCGAGGGGGAAGTCTCATGGTTTTTCTCGAGTTGCGGCGGGAACCTGGGGTATATTCTCCAGTTACGACGGGGATGGCCCTTCCACCCACGTGTTTCTTCAGCGACGTCAGGAGTCCTGCCTAGTTGCGAGGGACAACTCGGGATTCTCCTCGAGGCTTGGCAGGGCAATTGGAACGCCTCTCCAGCTGAGGCGGGAGACCAAGGGTCCCTTTCCACGTGCCACAAGAATCCTGGGACTCCTATCAAGTTTCACGAGGAGTCAGGCTTCGTCTCCTTTGGAGGCACTGATCTCCGCGTACCTCTGGAGTTTTCAAAGGATGTGAGGCCTCCGGTCGCGATGAGGTGGGGAACTAGGTCTTTCTCTGTGGTCTCCACAGGGGATTCAGACATCCTTTCATCTTGGGAGATGCAAGACGAGCCTGCATTCAAGTCACTGCAGGGATATCCAGCCTTATTTCGCATCAGGGCATCGCGGTGTCCATTCCACTTGAGGCCGCAAACTCAGGGTCCCTCTCACATACCTAGAGCTGAGAGAAGCCTCCTCTTGAGGTGCTTGTGGTAAGGTGGTATTCCTCTGGAGTCGAAGCCAGGGACTAACCTCTCATCTCGAGTTGATTTTTGGTCCACGGAGCTCTTTCGTGTTGCTACAGTGACCTCAGGATCCCTCTAGCCTTGAAACAGTGTTCTTGGGGTTTCTCTGGAGTGCCATCAAGGAAATCAAGGCTCCTTTCATGTGTGATGTGCAACACGGAATTGCTCTGCACGCAGTGCAGGGGAATCGGGCCGCATCTCGCGGCGAGGGGGAAGTCTCATGGTTTTTCTTGAGTTGCGGCGGGAACCTGGGGTATATTCTCGAGTTACGACGGGGATGGCCCTTCCACACACGTGTGTGTTCCGCGACGTCAGGACTCCTGCCTAGTTGCGAGGGGCAACTCGGGATTCTCCTCGAGGCTTTGCAGGGCAATTGGGACGCCTCTCCAGCTGAGACGGGAGACCAAGGGTCCCTTTCCACGTGCCACAGGAATCCTGGGTCTCCTATCAAGTTTCACGAGGAGTCAGGCATCGTCTCCTTTGGAGGCACTGATCTCCGCATACCTCTGGAGTTTTCAAAGGATTTGAGGCCTCCTGTCGCGATGAGGTGGGGAACTAGGTCTTTCTCTGTGGTCTCCACAGCGGATTCAGACACCCTTTCGTATTGGGAGATGGAAGACGAGCCTGCATTCCAGTCACTGCAGGGATATCCGGCTTTATTTCGAGTCAGGGCATCGCGGTGTCCATTCCACTTGAGGCCGCAAACTCAGGGTCCCTCTCACACACCTAGAGCTGAGAGAAGCCTCCTCTTGTGGTGCTTGTGGTAAGGTGGTATTCCTCTGGAGTCGAAGCCAGGGACTAACCTCTCATCTAGTGTTGATTCTTGGTCCACGGAGCTCTTTCGTGTTGCTACAGTGACCTCAGGATCCCTCTAGCCTTGAAACAGTGTTCTTGGGGTTTCTCTGGAGTGCCATCAAGGAAATCAAGGCTCCTTTCATGTGTGATGTGCAACACGGAATTGCTCTGCATGCAGTGCAGGGGAATCGGGCCTCATCTCGCGGCGAGTGGGAAGTCTCATGGTTTTTCTCGAGTTGCGGCGGGAACCTGGGGTATATTCTCGAGTTACGACGGGGATGGCACTTCCACACACGTGTGTGTTCAGCGACGTCAGGACTCCTGCCTAGTTGCGAGGGACAACTCGGGATTCTCCTCGAGGCTTTGCAGGGCAATTGGGACGCCTCTCCAGCTGAGACGGGAGACCAAGGTTCCCTTTCCACGTGCCACAGGAATCCTGGGTCTCCTATCAAGTTTCACGAGGAGTCAGGCATCGTCTCCTTTGGAGGCACTGATCTCCGCATACCTGTGGAGTTTTCAAAAGATTTGAGGCCTCCTGTCGCGATGAGGTGGGGAACTAGGTCTTTCTCTGTGGTCTCCACTGGGGATTCAGACACCCTTTCGTCTTGGGAGATGCAAGACGAGGCTGCATTCCAGTCACTGCAGGGATATCCGGCCTTATTTCGAGTCAGGGCATCGCGGTGTCCATTCCACTTGAGGCAGCAAACTCAGGGTCCCTCTCACATACCTAGAGCTGAGAGAAGCCTCCTCTTGAGGTGCTTGTGGTAAGGTGGTATTCCTCTGGAGCCGAATCCAGGGACTAACCTCTCTTTTCGAGTTGATTTTTGGTCCACAGAGTTCTTTCGTGTTGCTACAGTAACCTCAGGATCCCTCTATCCTTGAAACAGTGTTCTTGGGGTTTCTCTGGAGTGCCATCAAGGAAATCAAGGCTCCTTTCATGTGTGATGTGCAAGACGGAATTGCTCTGCATGCAGTACAGGGGAATCGGGCCTCATCTCGCATCGAGGGGGAAGTCTCATGGTTTTTCTCGAGTTGCGGCGGGAACCTGGGGTATATTCTCCAGTTACGACGGGGATGGCCCTTCCACCCACGTGTTTCTTCAGCGACGTCAGGAGTCCTGCCTAGTTGCGAGGGACAACTCGGGATTCTCCTCGAGGCTTGGCAGGGCAATTGGAACGCCTCTCCAGCTGAGGCGGGAGACCAAGGGTCCCTTTCCACGTGCCACAAGAATCCTGGGACTCCTATCAAGTTTCACGAGGAGTCAGGCTTCGTCTCCTTTGGAGGCACTGATCTCCGCGTACCTCTGGAGTTTTCAAAGGATGTGAGGCCTCCGGTCGCGATGAGGTGGGGAACTAGGTCTTTCTCTGTGGTCTCCACAGGGGATTCAGACATCCTTTCATCTTGGGAGATGCAAGACGAGCCTGCATTCAAGTCACTGCAGGGATATCCAGCCTTATTTCGCATCAGGGCATCGCGGTGTCCATTCCACTTGAGGCCGCAAACTCAGGGTCCCTCTCACATACCTAGAGCTGAGAGAAGCCTCCTCTTGAGGTGCTTGTGGTAAGGTGGTATTCCTCTGGAGTCGAAGCCAGGGACTAACCTCTCATCTCGAGTTGATTTTTGGCCCACGGAGCTCTTTCGTGTTGCTACAGTGACCTCAGGATCCCTCTAGCCTTGAAACAGTGTTCTTGGGGTTTCTCTGGAGTGCCATCAAGGAAATCAAGGCTCCTTTCATGTGTGATGTGCAACACGGAATTGCTCTGCACGCAGTGCAGGGGAATCGGGCCGCATCTCGCGGCGAGGGGGAAGTCTCATGGTTTTTCTTGAGTTGCGGCGGGAACCTGGGGTATATTCTCGAGTTACGACGGGGATGGCCCTTCCACACACGTGTGTGTTCCGCGACGTCAGGACTCCTGCCTAGTTGCGAGGGGCAACTCGGGATTCTCCTCGAGGCTTTGCAGGGCAATTGGGACGCCTCTCCAGCTGAGACGGGAGACCAAGGGTCCCTTTCCACGTGCCACAGGAATCCTGGGTCTCCTATCAAGTTTCACGAGGAGTCAGGCATCGTCTCCTTTGGAGGCACTGATCTCCGCATACCTCTGGAGTTTTCAAAGGATTTGAGGCCTCCTGTCGCGATGAGGTGGGGAACTAGGTCTTTCTCTGTGGTCTCCACAGCGGATTCAGACACCCTTTCGTATTGGGAGATGGAAGACGAGCCTGCATTCCAGTCACTGCAGGGATATCCGGCTTTATTTCGAGTCAGGGCATCGCGGTGTCCATTCCACTTGAGGCCGCAAACTCAGGGTCCCTCTCACACACCTAGAGCTGAGAGAAGCCTCCTCTTGTGGTGCTTGTGGTAAGGTGGTATTCCTCTGGAGTCGAAGCCAGGGACTAACCTCTCATCTCGAGTTGATTTTTGGTCCACGGAGCTCTTTTTTGTTGCTACAGTGACCTCAGGATCCCTCTAGCCTTGAAACAGTGTTCTTGGGGTTTCTCTGGAGTGCCATGAAGGAAATCAAGGCTCCTTTCATGTGTGATGTGCAACACAGAATTGCTCTGCACGCAGTGCAGGGGAATCGGGCCTCATTTTGCGGTGATGGGGACGTCTCATGGTTTTTCTCGAGTTGCGGCGGGAACCTGGGGTATATTCTCGAGTTACGACGGGGATGGACCTTCCACACACGTGTTTCTTCAGCCACGTCAGGACTCTTGCCTAGTTGCGAGACACAACTCGGGATTCTCCTCGAGGCTTGGCAAGGCAATTGGGACGCCTCTCCAGCTGAGGCGGGAGACCAAGGGTCCCTTTCCACGTGCCACAGGAATCCTGGGACTCCTATCAAGTTTTACGAGGAGTCAGGCATCGTCTCCTTTGGAGGCACTGATCTCCGCGTACCTCTGGAGTTTTCAAAGAATGTGAGGCCTCGGGTCGCGATGAGGTGGGGAACTAGGTCTTTCTCTGTGGTCTCCACAGGGGATTCAGACATCCTTTCATCTTGGGAGATGCAAGACGAGCCTGCATTCAAGTCACTGCAGGGATATCCAGCCTTATTTCGCGTCAGGGCATCGCGGTGTCCATTCCACTTGAGTCCGCAAACTCAGGGTCCCTCTCACATACCTAGAGCTGAGAGAAGCCTCCGCTTGAGGTGCTTGTGGTAAGGTGGTATTCCTCTGGAGTCGAAGCCAGGGACTAACCTCTCATCTCGAGTTGATTTTTCGCCCACGGAGCTCTTTCGTGTTGCTACAGTGACCTCAGGATCCCTCTAGCCTTGAAACAGTGTTCTTGGGGTTACTCTGGAGTGCCATAAAGGAAATCAAGGCTCCTTTCATGTGTGATGTGCAACACGGAATTGCTCTGCACGCAGTGCAGGGGAATCGGGCCTCATCTCGCGGCGAGGGGGAAGTCTCATGGTTTTTCTCGAGTTGCGGCGGGAACCTGGGGTATATTCTCGAGTTACGACGGGGATGGCCCTTCCACCCACGTGTTTCTTCAGCGACGTCAGGACTCCTGCCTAGTTGCGAGGGACAACTCTGGATTCTCCTCGAGGCTTGGCAGGGCAATTGGGACGCCTCTCCAGCTGAGGCGGGAGACAAAGTGTCCCTTTCCAAGTGCCACAGGAATCCTGGGACTCCTATCAAGTTTCACGAGGAGTCAGGCATCGTCTCCTTTGGAGGCACTGATCTCCGCGTACCTCTGGAGTTTTCAAAGGATGTGAGGCTATCGGTCGCGATGAGGTGGGGAAATAAGTCTTTCTCTGTGCTTTCCACAGGGGATTCAGACATTCTTTCGTCCTGTGAGATGCAAGACGAGCCTGCATTGAAGTCACTGCAGGGATATCCGGCCTTATTCGAGTCAGGGCATCGCGGTGTCCATTCCACTTGAGGCCGCAAACTCAGGGTCCCTCTCACATACCTAGAGCTGAGAGAAGCCTCCTCTTGAGGTGCTTGTGGTAAGGTGGTATTCCTCTGGAGATGAATCCAGGGACTAACCTCTCTTTTCGAGTTGATTTTTCGTCCACAGAGTTCTTTCGTGTTGCTACAGTGACCTCAGGATCCCTCTAGCCTTGAAACAGTGTTCTTGGGGTTTCTCTGGAGTGCCATCAAGGAAATCAAGGATCCTTTCATGTGTGATGTGCAACACGAAATTGCTCTGCACGCAGTACAGGGGAATCCGGCCTCATCTCGCATCGAGGGGGAAGTCTCATGGTTTTTCTCGAGTTGCGGCGGGAACCTGGGGTATATTCTCGAGTTACGACGGGGATGGCCCTTCCACCCACGTGTTTGTTC
This sequence comes from Cervus elaphus, assembly GCF_910594005.1. NCBI lineage: Eukaryota > Metazoa > Chordata > Mammalia > Artiodactyla > Cervidae > Cervus > Cervus elaphus. Next base: position 6,478,933 of record NW_025316779.1, read on the forward strand.
AGCCACGTCAGGACTCCTGCCTAGTTGCGAGGGACAACTCGGGATTCTCCTCGAGGCTTGGCAGGGCAATTGGTACGCCTCTCCAGCTGAGGCGGGAGACCAAGGGTCCCTTTCCACGTGCCACAAGAATCCTGGGACTCCTATCAAGTTTCACGAGGAGTCAGGCATCGTCTCCTTTGGAGGCACTGATCTCCGCGTACCTCTGGAGTTTTCAAAGGATGTGAGGCCTCCGGTCGCGATGAGGTGGGGAACTAGGTGTTTCTCTGTGGTCTCCACAGGGGATTCAGACATCCTTTCTTCTTGGGAGATGCAAGACGAGCCTGCATTCCAGTCACTGCAGGGATATCCGGCCTTATTTCGAGTCAGGGCATCGCGGTGTCCATTCCACTTGAGGCCGCAAACTCAGGATCCCTCTCACATACCTAGAGCTGAGAGAAGCCTCCTCTTGAGGTGCTTGTGGTAAGGTGGTATTCCTCAGGAGTCGAAGCCAGGGACTAACCTCTCATCTCGTGTTGATTCTTGGTCCCCGGAGCTCTTTCGTGTTGCTACAGTGACCTCAGGATCCCTCTAGCCTTGAAACAGTGTTCTTGGGGTTTCTCTGGAGTGCCATCAAGGAAATCAAGGCTCCTTTCATGTGTGATGTGCAACACGGAATTGCTCTGCACGCAGTGCAGGGGAATCGGCCCTCATCTCGCGGCGAGGGGGAAGTCTCATGGTTTTTCTCGAGTTGCGGCGGGAACCTGGGGTATATTCTCGAGTTACGACGGGGATGGCCCTTCCACACACGTGTGTGTTCAGCCATGTCAGGACTCCTGCCTAGTTGCGAGGGACAACTCGGGATTCTCCTCGAGGCTTTGCAGGGCAATTGGGACGCCTCTCCAGCTGAGACGGGAGACCAAGGGTCCCTTTCCACGTGCCACAGGAATCCTGGGTCTCCTATCAAGTTTCACGAGGAGTCAGGCATCGTCTCCTTTGGAGGCACTGATCTCCGCATACCTCTGGAGTTTTCAAAGGATTTGAGGCCTCCTGTCGCGATGAGGTGGGGAACTAGGTCTTTCTCTGTGGTCTCCACAGGGGATTCAGACACCCTTTCGTCTTGGGAGATGCAAGACGAGCCTGCATTCCAGTCACTGCAGGGATATCCGGCCTTATTTCGAGTCAGGGCATCGCGGTGTCCATTCCACTTGAGGCCGCAAACTCAGGGTCCCTCTCACATACCTAGAGCTGAGAGAAGCCTCCTCTTGAGGTGCTTGTGGTAAGGTGGTATTCCTCTGGAGTCGAAGCCAGGGACTAACCTCTCATCTCGAGTTGATTTTTGGTCCACGGAGCTCTTTCGTGTTGCTACAGTGACCTCAGGATCCCTCTAGCCTTGAAACAGTGTTCTTGGGGTTTCTCTGGAGTGCCATCAAGGAAATCAAGGCTCCTTTCATGTGTGATGTGCAACACAGAATTGCTCTGCATGCAGTGCAGGGGAATCGGGCCTCATCTCGCGGCGAGGGGGAAGTCTCATGGTTTTTCTCGAGTTGCGGCGGGAACCTGGGGTATATTCTCGAGTTACGACGCGGATGGCCCTTCCACACACGTGTTTGTTCAGCCACGTCAGGACTCTTGCCTAGTTGCGAGACACAACTCGGGATTCTCCTCGAGGCTTGGCAGGGCAATTGGGACGCCTCTCCAGCTGAGGCGGGAGACCAAGTGTCCCTTTCCAAGTGCCACAGGAATCCTGGGACTCCTATCAAGTTTCACGAGGAGTCAGGCATCGTCTCCTTTGGAGGCACTGATCTCCGCGTACCTCTGGAGTTTTCAAAGGATGTGAGGCTATCGGTCGCGATGAGGTGGGGAACTAAGTCTTTCTCTGTGCTTTCCACAGGGGATTCAGACATCCTTTCGTCCTGGGAGATGCAAGACGAGCCTGCATTGAAGTCACTGCAGGGATATCCGGCCTTATTTCGAGTCAGGGCATCGCGGTGTCCATTCCACTTGAGGCCGCAAACTCAGGATCCCTCTCACATACCTAGAGCTGAGAGAAGCCTCCTCTTGAGGTGCTTGTGGTAAGGTGGTATTCCTCTGGAGACGAATCCAGGGACTAACCTCTCTTTTCGAGTTGATTTTTGGTCCACAGAGTTCTTTCGTGTTGCTACAGTGACCTCAGGATCCCTCTATCCTTGAAACAGTGTTCTTGGGGTTTCTCTGGAGTGCCATCAAGGAAATCAAGGCTCCTTTCATGTGTGATGTGCAAGACGGAATTGCTCTGCACGCAGTACAGGGGAATCGGGCCTCATCTCGCGGCAAGGGGGAAGTCTCATGGTTTTTCTCGAGTTGCGGCGGGAACCTGGGGTATATTCTCGAGTTACGATGGGGATGGCCCTTCCACCCACGTGTTTCTTCAGCGACGTCAGGACTCCTGCCTAGTTGCGAGGGACAACTCGGGATTCTCCTCGAGGCTTGGCAGGGCAATTGGGACGCCTCTCCAGCTGAGGCGGGAGACCAAGTGTCCCTTTCCAAGTGCCACAGGAATCCTGGGACTCCTATCAAGTTTCACGAGGAGTCAGGCATCGTCTCCTTTGGAGGCACTGATCTCCGCGTACCTCTGGAGTTTTCAAAGGATGTGAGGCTATCGGTCTCGATGAGGTGGGGAACTAAGTCTTTCTCTGTGCTTTCCACAGGGGATTCAGACATCCTTTCGTCCTGGGAGATGCAAGACGAGCCTGCATTGAAGTCACTGCAGGGATATCCGGCCTTATTTCGAGTCAGGGCATCGCGGTGTCCATTCCACTTGAGGCCGCAAACTCAGGGTCCCTCTCACATACCTAGAGCTGAGAGAAGCCTCCTCTTGAGGTGCTTGTGGTAAAGTGGTATTCCTCTGGAGACGAATCCAGGGACTAACCTCTCTTTTCGAGTTGATTTTTGGTCCACAGAGTTCTTTCGTGTTGCTACAGTGACCTCAGGATCCCTCTATCCTTGAAACAGTGTTCTTGGGGTTTCTCTGGAGTGCCATCAAGGAAATCAAGGCTCCTTTCATTTGTGATGTGCAAGACGGAATTGCTCTGCACGCAGTACAGGGGAATCGGGCCTCATCTCGCATCGAGGGGGAAGTCTCATGGTTTTTCTCGAGTTGCGGCGGGAACCTGGGGTATATTCCCGAGTTACGACGGGGATGGCCCTTCCACCCACGTATTTGTTCAGCCACATCAGGACTCCTGCCTAGTTGCGAAGGACAACTCGGGATTCTCCTCGAGGCTTGGCAGGGCAATTGGAAAGCCTCTCCAGCTGAGGCGGGAGACAAAGGGTCCCTTTCCACGTGCCAGAAGAATCCTGGGACTGCTATCAAGTTTCACGAGGAGTCAGGCATCGTCTCCTTTGGAGGCACTGATCTTCGCGTTCCTCTGGAGTTTTCAAAGGATGTGAGGCCTGCGGTCGCGATGAGGTGGGGAATTAGGTGTTTCTCTGTGGTCTCCACAGGGGATTCAGACATCCTTTCTTCTTGGGAGATGCAAGACGAGCCTGCATTCAAGTCACTGCAGGGTTATCCGGCCTTATTTCGAGTCAGGGCATCGCGGTGTCCATTCCACTTGAGGCCGCAAACTCAGGATCCCTCTCACATACCTAGAGCTGAGAGAGGCCTCCTCTTGAGGTGCTTGTGGTAAGGTGGTATTCCTCAGGAGTCGCAGCCAGGGACTAACCTTTCATCTCGTGTTAATTCTTGGTCCACGGAGCTCTTTCGTGTTGCTACAGTGACCTCAGTATCCCTCTATCCTTGAAACAGTGTTCTTGGGGTTTCACTGGAGTGCCATCAAGGAAATCAAGGCTCCTTTCATGTGTGATGTGCAACACGGAATTGCTCTGCACGCAGTGCAGGGGAATCGGGCCGCATCTCACGGCGAGGGGGAAGTCTCATGGTTTTTCTCGAGTTGCGGCGGGAACCTGGGGTATATTCTCGAGTTACGACGGGGATGGCCCTTCCACCCACGTGTTCCTTCAGCGACGTCAGGACTCCTGCCTAGTTGCGAGGGACAACTCGGGATTCTCCTCGAGGCTTTGCAGGGCAATTGGGACGCCTCTCCACCTGAGACGGGAGACCAAGGGTCCCTTTCCACGTGCCACAGGAATCCTGGGTCTCCTATCAAGTTTCACGAGGAGTCAGGCATCGTCTCCTTTGGAGGCACTGATCTCCGCATACCTCTGGAGTTTTCAAAGGATTTGAGGCCTCCTGTCGCGATGAGGTGGGGAACTAGGTCTTTCTCTGTGGTCTCCACAGGGGATTCAGACACCCTTTCGTCTTGGGAGATGCAAGACGAGCCTGCATTCCAGTCACTGCAGGACTATCCGGCCTTATTTCGAGTCAGGGCATCGCGGTGTCCATTCCACTTGAGGCCGCAAACTCAGGGTCCCTCTCACATACCTAGAGCTGAGAGAAGCCTCCTCTTGAGGTGCTTGTGGTAAGGTGGTATTCCTCTGGAGACGAATCCAGGGACTAACCTCTCTTTTCGAGTTGATTTTTGGTCCACAGAGTTCTTTCGTGTTGCTACAGTGACCTCAGGATCCCTCTATCCTTGAAACAGTGTTCTTGGGGTTTCTCTGGAGTGCCATCAAGGAAATCAAGGCTCCTTTCATTTGTGATGTGCAAGACGGAATTGCTCTGCACGCAGTACAGGGGAATCGGGCCTCATCTCGCATCGAGGGGGAAGTCTCATGGTTTTTCTCGAGTTGCGGCGGGAACCTGGGGTATATTCCCGAGTTACGACGGGGATGGCCCTTCCACCCACGTATTTGTTCAGCCACATCAGGACTCCTGCCTAGTTGCGAAGGACAACTCGGGATTCTCCTCGAGGCTTGGCAGGGCAATTGGAAAGCCTCTCCAGCTGAGGCGGGAGACCAAGGGTCCCTTTCCACGTGCCAGAAGAATCCTGGGACTGCTATCAAGTTTCACGAGGAGTCAGGCATCGTCTCCTTTGGAGGCACTGATCTTCGCGTTCCTCTGGAGTTTTCAAAGGATGTGAGGCCTGCGGTCGCGATGAGGTGGGGAATTAGGTGTTTCTCTGTGGTCTCCACAGGGGATTCAGACATCCTTTCTTCTTGGGAGATGCAAGACGAGCCTGCATTCAAGTCACTGCAGGGTTATCCGGCCTTATTTCGAGTCAGGGCATCGCGGTGTCCATTCCACTTGAGGCCGCAAACTCAGGATCCCTCTCACATACCTAGAGCTGAGAGAAGCCTCCTCTTGAGGTGCTTGTGGTAAGGTGGTATTCCTCAGGAGTCGCAGCCAGGGACTAACCTTTCATCTCGTGTTAATTCTTGGTCCACGGAGCTCTTTCGTGTTGCTACAGTGACCTCAGTATCCCTCTATCCTTGAAACAGTGTTCTTGGGGTTTCACTGGAGTGCCATCAAGGAAATCAAGGCTCCTTTCATGTGTGATGTGCAACACGGAATTGCTCTGCACGCAGTGCAGGGGAATCGGGCCGCATCTCACGGCGAGGGGGAAGTCTCATGGTTTTTCTCGAGTTGCGGCGGGAACCTGGGGTATATTCTCGAGTTACGACGGGGATGGCCCTTCCACCCACGTGTTCCTTCAGCGACGTCAGGACTCCTGCCTAGTTGCGAGGGACAACTCGGGATTCTCCTCGAGGCTTTGCAGGGCAATTGGGACGCCTCTCCACCTGAGACGGGAGACCAAGGGTCCCTTTCCACGTGCCACAGGAATCCTGGGTCTCCTATCAAGTTTCACGAGGAGTCAGGCATCGTCTCCTTTGGAGGCACTGATCTCCGCATACCTCTGGAGTTTTCAAAGGATTTGAGGCCTCCTGTCGCGATGAGGTGGGGAACTAGGTCTTTCTCTGTGGTCTCCACAGGGGATTCAGACACCCTTTCGTCTTGGGAGATGCAAGACGAGCCTGCATTCCAGTCACTGCAGGACTATCCGGCCTTATTTCGAGTCAGGGCATCGCGGTGTCCATTCCACTTGAGGCCGCAAACTCAGGGTCCCTCTCACATACCTAGAGCTGAGAGAAGCCTCCTCTTGAGGTGCTTGTGGTAAGGTGGTATTTCTCTGGAGTCCAAGCCAGGGACTAACCTCTCATCTCGAGTTGATTTTTGGTCCACGGAGCTCTTTCGTGTTGCTACAGTGACCTCAGGATACCTCTAGCCTTGAAACAGTGTTCTTGGGGTTTCTCTGGAGTGCCATGAAGGAAATCAAGGCTCCTTTCATGTGTGATGTGCAACACGGAATTGCTCTGCACGCAGTGCAGGGGAATCAGGCCTCATCTTGCGGCGAGGGGGAAGTCTCATGGTTTTTCTCGAGTTGCGGTGGGAACCTGGGGTATATTCTCGAGTTACGACGGGGATGGCCCTTCCACACACGTGTTTGTTCAGCCACGTCAGGACTCTTGCCTAGTTGAGAGACACAACTCGGGATTCTCCTCGAGGCTTGGCAAGGCAATTGGGACGCCTCTCCAGCTGAGGCGGGAGACCAAGGGTCCCTTTCCACGTGCCATAGGAATCCTGGGACTCCTATCAAGTTTCACGAGGAGTCAGGCATCGTCTCCTTTGGAGGCACTGATCTCCGCGTACCTCTGGAGTTTTCAAAGGATGTGAGGCCTCCGGTCGCGATGAGGTGGGGAACTAGGTCTTTCTCTGTGGTCTCCACAGGGGATTCAGACATCCTTTCGTCCTGGGAGATGCAAGACGAGCCTGCATTGAAGTCACTGCAGGGATATCCGGCCTTATTTCGAGTCAGGGCATCGCGGTGTCCATTCCACTTGAGGCCGCAAACTCAGGGTCCCTCTCACATACCTAGAGCTGAGAGAAGCCTCCTCTTGAGGTGCTTGTGGTAAGGTGGTATTCCTCTGGAGTCGAAGCCAGGGACTAACCTCTCATCTCGAGTTGATTTTTGGCCCACGGAGCTCTTTCGTGTTGCTACAGTGACCTCAGGATCCCTCTAGCCTTGAAACAGTGTTCTTGGGGTTTCTCTGGAGTGCCATCAAGGAAATCAAGGCTCCTTTCATGTGTGATGTGCAAGACGGAATTGCTCTGCACGCAGTACAGGGGAATCGGGCCTCATCTCGCATCGAGGGGGAAGTCTCATGGTTTTTCTCGAGTTGCGGCGGGAACCTGGGGTATATTCTCGAGTTACGACGGGGATGGACCTTCCACCCACGTGTTTGTTCAGCCACGTCAGGACTCCTGCCTAGTTGCGAGGGACAACTCGGGATTCTCCTCGAGGCTTGGCAGGGCAATTGGAACGCCTCTCCAGCTGAGGCGGGAGACCAAGGGTCCCTTTCCACGTGCCACAGGAATCCTGGGACTCCTATCAAGTTTCACGAGGAGTCAGGCATCGTCTCCTTTGGAGGCACTGATCTCCGCGTACCTCTGGAGTTTTCAAAGGATGTGAGGCTATCGGTCGCGATGAGGTGGGGAACTAAGTCTTTCTCTGTGCTTTCCACAGGGGATTCAGACATCCTTTTGTCCTGGGAGATGCAAGACGAGCCTGCATTGAAGTCACTGCAGGGATATCCGGCCTTATTTCGAGTCAGGGCATCGCGGTGTCCATTCCACTTGAGGCCGCAAACTCAGGGTCCCTCTCACATACCTAGAGCTGAGAGAAGCCTCCTCTTGAGGTGCTTGTGGTAAGGTGGTATTCCTCTGGAGACGAATCCAGGGACTAACCTCTCTTTTCGGGTTGATTTCTGGTCCACAGAGTTCTTTCGTGTTGCTACAGTGACCTCAGGATCCCTCTATCCTTGAAACAGTGTTCTGGGGTTTCTCTGGAGTGCCATCAAGGAAATCAAGGCTCCTTTCATGTGTGATGTGCAAGACGGAATTGCTCTGCACGCAGTACAGGGGAATCGGGCCTCATCTCGCATCGAGGGGGAAGTCTCATGGTTTTTCTCGAGTTGCGGCGGGAACCTGGGGTATATTCTCGAGTTACGACGGGGATGGCCCTTCCACCCACGTGTTTGTTCAGCCACGTCAGGACTCCTGCCTAGTTGCGAAGGACAACTCGGGATTCTCCTCGAGGCTTGGCAGGGCAATTGGAACGCCTCTCCAGCTGAGGCGGGAGACCAAGCGTCCCTTTCCACGTGCCACAAGAATCCTGGGACTCCTATCAATTTTCACGAGGAGTCAGGCATCGTCTCCTATGGAGGCACTGATCTCCGCGTACCTCTGGAGTTTTCAAAGGATATGAGGCCTCCGGTCGCGATGAGGTGGGGAACTGGGTGTTTCTCTGTGGTCTCCACAGGGGATTCAGACATCCTTTCTTCTTGGGAGATGCAAGACGAGCCTGCATTCAAGTCACTGCAGGGATATCCGGCCTTATTTCGAGTCAGGGCATCGCGGTGTCCTTTCCACTTGAGGCCGCAAACTCAGGATCCCTCTCACATACCTAGAGCTGAGAGAAGCCTCCTCTTGAGGTGCTTGTGGTAAGGTGGTATTCCTCAGGAGTCGAAGCCAGGGACTAACCTCTCATCTCGTGTTGATTCTTGGTCCACGGAGCTCTTTCTTGTTGCTACAGTGACCTCAGGATCCCTCTAGCCTTGAAACAGTGTTCTTGGGGTTTCTCTGGAGTGCCATGAAGGAAATCAAGGCTCCTTTCATGTGTGATGTGCAGCACGGAATTGCTCTGCACGCAGTGCAGGGGAATCGGGCCTCATCTCGCGGCGAGGGGGAAATCTCATGGTTTTTCTCGAGTAGCGGCGGGAACCTGGGGTATATTCTCGAGTTAAGAGGGGATGGCCCTTCCACACACGTGTGTGTTCAGCCATGTCAGGACTCCTGCCTAGTTGCGAGGGACAACTCGGGATTCTCCTCGAGGCTTTGCAGGGCAATTGGGACGCCTCTCCAGCTGAGGCGGGAGACCAAGTGTCCCTTTCCACGTGCCACAGGAATCCTGGGTCTCCTATCAAGTTTCACGAGGAGTCAGGCATCGTCTCCTTTGGAGGCACTGATCTCCGCATACCTCTGGAGTTTTCAAAGGATTTGAGGCCTCCTGTCGCGATGAGGTGGGGAACTAGGTCTTTCTCTGTGGTCTCCACAGGGGATTCAGACACCCTTTCTTCTTGGGAGATGCAAGACGAGCCTGCATTCAAGTCACTGCAGGGATATCCGGCCTTATTTCGAGTAAGGGCATCGCGGTGTCCATTCCACTTGAGGCCGCAAACTCAGGATCCCTCTCACATACCTAGAGCTGAGAGAAGCCTCCTCTTGAGGTGCTTGTGGTAAGGTGGTGTTCCTCAGGAGTCGAAGCCAGGGACTAACCTCTCATCTCGTGTTGATTCTTGGTCCACGGAGCTCTTTCGTGTTGCTACAGTGACCTCAGGATCCCTCTAGCCTTGAAACAGTGTTGTTGGGGTTTCTCTGGAGTGCCATCAAGGAAATCAAGGCTCCTTTCTTGTGTGATGTGCAACAGGGAATTGCTCTGCACGCAGTGCAGGGGAATCGGGCCTCATCTCGCGGCGAGGGGGAAGTCTCATGGTTTTTCTCGAGTTGCGGCGGGAACCTGGGGTATATTCTCGAGTTACGACGGGGATGGCCCTTCCACCCACGTGTTTCCTCAGCGACGTCAGGACTCCTGCCTAGTTGCGAGGGACAACTCTGGATTCTCCTCGAGGCTTGGCAGGGCAATTGGGACGCCTCTCCAGCTGAGGCGGGAGACCAAGTGTCCCTTTCCAAGTGCCACAGGAATCCTGGGACTCCTATCAAGTTTCACGAGGAGTCAGGCATCGTCTCCTTTGGAGGCACTGATCTCCGCGTACCTCTGGAGTTTTCAAAGGATTTGAGGCCTCCTGTCGCGATGAGGTGGGGAACTAGGTCTTTCTCTGTGGTCTCCACAGGGGATTCAGACACCGTTTCGTCTTGGGAGATGCAAGACGAGCCTGCATTCCAGTCACTGCAGGGATATCCGGCCTTATTTCGAGTCAGGGCATCGCGGTGTCCATTCCACTTGAGGCCGCAAACTCAGGGTCCCTCTCACATACCTAGAGCTGAGAGAAGCCTCCTCTTGAGGTGCTTGTGGTAAGGTGGTATTCCTCTGGAGTCGAAGCCAGGGACTAACCTCTCATCTCTAGTTGATTTTTGGTCCACGGAGCTCTTTCGTGTTGCTACAGTGACCTCAGGATCCCTCTAGACTTGAAACAGTGTTCTTGGGGTTTCTCTGGAGTGCCATGAAGGAAATCAAGGCTCCTTTCATGTGTGATGTGCAACACAGTATTGCTCTGCACGCAGTGCAGGGGAATCGGGCCTCATCTCGCGGTGAGGGGGAAGTCTCATGGTTTTTCTCGAGTTGCAGTGGGAACCTGGGGTATATTCTCGAGTTACCACGGGGATGGCCCTTCCACACATGTGTTTGTTCAGCCACGTCAGGACTCTTGCCTAGTTGCGAGACACAACTCGGGATTCTCCTCGAGGCTTGGCAAGGCAATTGGGACGCCTCTCCAGCTGAGGCGGGAGACCAAGGGTCCCTTTCCACGTGCCACAGGAATCCTGGGACTCCTATCAAGTTTCACGAGGAGTCAGGCATCGTCTCCTTTGGAGGCAGTGATCTCCGCATACCTCTGGAGTTTTCAAAGGATTTGAGGCCTCCTGTCGCAATGAGGCGGGGAACTAGGTCTTTCTCTGTGGTCTCCACAGGGGATTCAGACACCCTTTCGTCTTGGGAGATGCAAGACGAGCCTGCATTCCAGTCACTGCAGGGATATCCGGCCTTATTTCGAGTCAGGGCATCGCGGTGTCCATTCCACTTGAGGCCGCAAACTCAGGGTCCCTCTCACATACCTAGAGCTGAGAGAAGCCTCCTCTTGAGGTGCTTGTGGTAAGGTGGTTTTCCTCTGGAGTCGAAGCCAGGGACTAACCTCTCATCTCGAGTTGATTTTTGGCCCACGGAGCTCTTTCGTGTTGCTACAGTGACCTCAGGATCCCTCTAGCCTTGAAACAGTGTTCTTGGGGTTTCTCTGGAGTGCCATCAAGGAAATCAAGGCTCCTTTCATGTGTGATGTGCAACACGGAATTGCTCTGCACGCAGTGCAGGGGAATCGGGCCTCATCTCGCGGCGAGGGGGAAGTCTCATGGTTTTTCTCGAGTTGCGGCGGGAACGTGGGGTATATTCTCGAGTTACGACGGGGATGGCCTTTCCACACACGTGTGTGTTCAGCCATGTCAGGACTCCTGCCTAGTTGCGAGGGACAACTCTGGATTCTCCTCGAGGCTTTGCAGGGCAATTGGGACGCCTCTCCAGCTGAGACGGGAGACCAAGGGTCCCTTTCCACGTGCCACAGGAATCCTGGGTCTCCTATCAAGTTTCACGAGGAGTCAGGCATCGTCTCCTTTGGAGGCACTGATCTCCGCATACCTCTGGAGTTTTCAAAGGATTTGAGGCCTCCTGTCGCGATGAGGTGGGGAACTAGGTCTTTCTCTGTGGTCTCCACAGGGGATTCAGACACCCTGTCGTCTTGGGAGATGCAAGACGAGCCTGCATTCCAGTCACTGCAGGGATATCCGGCCTTATTTCGAGTCAGGGCATCGCGGTGTCCATTCCACTTGAGGCCGCAAACTCAGGGTCCCTCTCACATACCTAGAGCTGAGAGAAGCCTCCTCTTGAGGTGCTTGTGGTAAGGTGGTATTCCTCTGGAGTCGAAGCCAGGGACTAACCTCTCATCTCGAGTTGATTTTTGGTCCACGGAGTTCTTTCGTGTTGCTACAGTGACCTCAGGATCACTCTAGCCTTGAAACAGTGTTCTTGGGGTTTCTCTGGAGTGCCATGAAGGAAATCAAGGCTCCTTTCATGTGTGATGTGCAACACAGAATTGCTCTGCATGCAGTGAAGGGGAATCGGGCCTCATCTCGCGGCGAGGGGGAAGTCTCATGGTTTTTCTCGAGTTGCGGCGGGAACCTGGGGTATATTCTCTAGTTACGACGGGGATGGCCCTTCCACACACGTGTTTGTTCAGCCACGTCAGGACTCTTGCCTAGTTGTGAGACACAACTCGGGATTCTCCTCGAGGCTTGGCAAGGCAATTGGGACACCTCTCAACCTGAGGCGGGAGACCAAGGGTCCTTTCCACGTGCCACAGGAATCCTGGGACTCCTATCAAGTTTCACGAGGAGTCAGGCATCGTCTCCTTTGGAGGCACTGATCTCCGCGTACCTCTGGAGTTTTCAAAGGATGTGAGGCCTCTGGTCGCGATGAGGTGGGGAACTAGGTCTTTCTCTGTGGTCTCCACAGTGGATTCAGACATCCTTTCATCTTGGGAGATGCAAGACGAGCCTGCATTCAAGTCACTGCAGGGATATCCAGCCTTATTTCGCGTCAGGGCATCGCGGTGTCCATTCCACTTGAGGCCGCAAACTCAGGGTCCCTCTCACATACCTAGAGCTGAGAGAAGCCTCCTCTTGAGGTGCTTGTGGTAAGGTGGTATTCCTCTGGAGTCGAAGCCAGGGACTAACCTCTCATCTCGAGTTGATTTTTGGCCCACGGAGCTCTTTCGTGTTGCTACAGTGACCTCAGGATCCCTCTAGCCTTGAAACAGTGTTCTTGGGGTTTCTCTGGAGTGCCATCAAGGAAATCAAGGCTCCTTTCATGTGTGATGTGCAACACGGAATTGCTCTGCACGCAGTGCAGGGGAATCGGGCCTCATCTCGCGGCGAGGGGGAAGTCTCATGGTTTTTCTCGAGTTGCGGCGTGAACCTGGGGTATATTCTCGAGTTACGAGGGGGATGGCCCTTCCACACATGTGTTTCTTCAGCGACGTCAGGACTCCTGCCTAGTTGCGAGGGACAACTCTGGATTCTCCTCGAGGCTTGGCAGGGCAATTGGGACGCCTCTCCAGCTGAGGCGGGAGACCAAGTGTCCCTTTCCAAGTGCCACAGGAATCCTGGGACTCCTATCAAGTTTCACGAGGAGTCAGGCATCGTCTCCTTTGGAGGCACTGATCTCCGCTTACCTCTGGAGTTTTCAAAGGATGTGAGGCTATCGGTCGCGATGAGGTGGGGAACTAAGTCTTTCTCTGTGCTTTCCACAGGGGATTCAGACATCCTTTCGTCCTGGGAGATGCAAGACGAGCCTGCATTGAAGTCACTGCAGGTCTATCCGGCCTTATTTCGAGTCAGGGAATCGTGGTGTCCATTCCACTTGAGGCCGCAAACTCAGGGTCCCTCTCACATACCTAGAGCTGAGAGAAGCCTCCTCTTGAGGTGCTTGTGGTAAGGTGGTATTCCTCTGGAGACGAATCCAGGGACTAACCTCTCTTTTCGAGTTGATTTCTGGTCCACAGAGTTCTTTCGTGTTGCTACAGTGACCTCAGGATCACTCTATCCTTGAAACAGTGTTCTGGGGTTTCTCTGGAGTGCCATCAAGGAAATCAAGGCTCCTTTCATGTGTGATGTGCAAGACGGAATTGCTCTGCACGCAGTACAGGGGAATCGGGCCTCATCTCGCATCGAGGGGGAAGTCTCATGGTTTTTCTCGAGTTGCGGCGGGAACCTGGGGTATATTCTCGAGTTACGACGGGGATGGCCCTTCCACCCACGTGTTTGTTCAGCCACGTCAGGACTCCTGCCTAGTTGCGAGGGACAACTCGGGATTCTCCTCGAGGCTTGGCACGGCAATTGGAACGCCTCTCCAGCTGAGGCGGGAGACCAAGGGTCCCTTTCCACGTGCCACAGGAATCCTGGGACTCCTATCAAGTTTCACGAGGAGTCAGGCATCGTCTCCTTTGGAGGCACTGATCTCCGCGTACCTCTGGAGTTTTCAAAGGATGTGAGGCCTCCGGTCGCGATGAGGTGGGGAACTAGGTGTTTCTCTGTGGTCTCCACAGGGGATTCAGACATCCTTTCATCTTGGGAGATGCAAGACGAGCCTGCATTCAAGTCACTGCAGGGATATCCGGCCTTATTTCGCGTCAGGGCATCGCGGTGTCCATTCCACTTGAGGCCGCAAAATCAGGGTCCCTCTCACATACCTAGAGCTGAGAGAAGCCTCCTCTTGAGGTGCTTGTGGTAAGGTGGTATTCCTCTGGAGTCGAAGCCAGGGACTAACCTCTCATCTCGAGTTGATTTTTGGCCCACGGAGCTCTTTCGTGTTGCTACAGTGACCTCAGGATCCCTCTAGCCTTGAAACAGTGTTCTTGGGGTTTCTCTGGAGTGCCATCAAGGAAATCAAGGCTCCTTTCATGTGTGATGTGCAACACGGAATTGCTCTGCATGCAGTGCAGGGGAATCGGGCCTCATCTCGCGGCGAGGGGGAAGTCTCATGGTTTTTCTCGAGTTGCGGCGAGAACCTGGGGTATATTCTCGAGTTACGACGGGGATGGCCCTTCCACCCACGTGTTTCTTCAGCCACGTCAGGACTCCTGCCTAGTTGCGAGGGACAACTCTGGATTCTCCTCGAGGCTTGGCAGGGCAATTGGGACGCCTCTCCAGCTGAGGCGGGAGACCAAGTGTCCCTTTCCAAGTGCCACAGGAATCCTGGGACTCCTATCAAGTTTCACGAGGAGTCAGGCATCGTCTCCTTTGGAGGCACTGATCTCCGCGTACCTCTGGAGATTTCAAAGGATGTGAGGCTATCGGTCGCGATGAGGTGGGAAACTAAGTCTTTCTCTGTGCTTTCCACAGGGGATTCAGACATCCTTTCGTCCTGGGAGATGCAAGACGAGCCTGCATTGAAGTCACTGCAGGGATATCCGGCCTTATTTCGAGTCAGGGCATCGCGGTGTCCATTCCACTTGAGGCCTCAAACTCAGGGTCCCTCTCACATACCTAGAGCTGAGAGAAGCCTCCTCTTGAGGTGCTTGTGGTAAGGTGGTATTCCTCTGGAGACGAATCCAGGGACTAACCTCACTTTTCGAGTTGATTTTTGGTCCACAGAGTTCTTTCGTGTTGCTACAGTGACCTCAGGATCCCTCTATCCTTGAAACAGTGTTCTTGGGGTTTCTCTGGAGTGCCATCAAGGAAATCAAGGCTCCTTTCATGTGTGATGTGCAAGACGGAATTGCTCTGCACGCAGTACAGGGGAATCGGGCCTCATCTCGCATCGAGGGGGAAGTCTCATGGTTTTTCTCGAGTTGCGGCGGGAACCTGGGGTATATTCTCGAGTTACGACGGGGATGGCCCTTCCACCAACGTGTTTGTTCAGCCACGTCAGGACTCCTGCCTAGTTGCGAGGGACAACTCGGGATTCTCCTCGAGGCTTGGCAGGGCAATTGGAACGCTTCTCCAGCTGAGGCGGGAGACCAAGGGTCCCTTTCCACGTGCCACAAGAATCCTGGGACTCCTATCAAGTTTCACGAGGAGTCAGGCATCGTCTCCTTTGGAGGCACTGATCTCCGCGTACCTGTGGAGTTTTCAAAGGATGTGAGGCCTCCGGTCGCAATGAGGTGGGGAACTAGGTGTTTCTCTGTGGTCTCCACAGGGGATTCAGACATCCTTTCTTCTTGGGAGATGCAAGACGAGCCTGCATTCAAGTCACTGCAGGGATATCCGGCCTTATTTCGAGTCAGGGCATCGCGGTGTCCATTCCACTTGAGGCCACAAACTCAGGATCCCTCTCACATACCTAGAGCTGAGAGAAGCCTCCTCTTGAGGTGCTTGTGGTAAGGTGGTATTCCTCAGGAGTCGAAGCCAGGGACTAACCTCTCATCTCGTGTTGATTCTTGGTCCACGGAGCTCTTTCGTGTTGCTACAGTGACCTCAGGATCCCTCTAGCCTTGAAACAGTGTTCTTGGGGTTTCTCTGGAGTGCCATGAAGGAAATCAAGGCTCCTTTCATGTGTGATGTGCAAGACGGAATTGCTCTACACGCAGAGCTGGGGAATCGGGCCTCATCTCGCGGAGAGGGGGAAGTCTCATGGTTTTTCTCGAGTTGCGGCGGGAACCTGGGGTATATTCTCGAGTTACGACGGGGATGGCCTTTCCACACACGTGTGTGTTCAGCCATGTCAGGACTCCTGCCTAGTTGCGAGGGACAACTCGGGATTCTCCTCGAGGCTTTGCAGGGCAATTGGGACGCCTCTCCAGCTGAGACGGGAGACCAAGGGTCCCTTTCCACGTGCCACAGGAATCCTGGGTCTCCTATCAAGTTTCACGAGGAGTCAGGCATCGTCTCCTTTGGAGGCACTGATCTCCGCATACCTCTGGAGTTTTCAAAGGATTTGAGGCCTCCTGTCGCGATGAGGTGGGGAACTAGGTCTTTCTCTGTGGTCTCCACAGGGGATTCAGACACCCTGTCGTCTTGGGAGATGCAAGACGAGCCTGCATTCCAGTCACTGCAGGGATATCCGGCCTTATTTCGAGTCAGGGCATCGCGGTGTCCATTCCACTTGAGGTCGCAAACTCAGGGTCCCTCTCACATACCTAGAGCTGAGAGAAGCCTCCTCTTGAGGTGCTTGTGGTAAGGTGGTATTCCTCTGGAGTCGAAGCCAGGGACTAACCTCTCATCTCGAGTTGATTTTTGGTCCACGGAGCTCTTTCGTGTTGCTACAGTGACCTCAGGATCCCTCTAGCCTTGAAACAGTGTTCTTGGGGTTTCTCTGGAGTGCCATGAAGGAAATCAAGGCTCCTTTCATGTGTGATGTGCAACACAGAATTGCTCTGCATGCAGTGCAGGGGAATCGGGCCTCATCTCGCGGCGAGGGGGAAGTCTCATGGTTTTTCTCGAGTTGCGGCGGGAACCTGGGGTATATTCTCGAGTTACGACGGGGATGGCCCTTCCACACACGTGTTTGTTCAGCCACGTCAGGACTCTTGCCTAGTTGCGAGACACAACTCGGGATTCTCCTCGAGGCTTAGCAAGGCAATTGGGACACCTCTCCAGCTGAGGCGGGAGACCAAGGGTCCCTTTCCACGTGCCACAGGAATCCTGGGACTCCTATCAAGTTTCACGAGGAGTCAGGCATCGTCTCCTTTGGAGGCACTGATCTCCGCGTACCTCTGGAGTTTTCAAAGGATGTGAGGCCTCTGGTCGCGATGAGGTGGGGAACTAGGTCTTTCTCTGTGGTCTCCACAGGGGATTCAGACATCCTTTCATCTTGGGAGATGCAAGACGAGCCTGCATTCAAGTCACTGCAGGGATATCCAGCCTTATTTCGCGTCAGGGCATCGCGGTGTCCATTCCACTTGAGGCCGCAAACTCAGGGTCCCTCTCACATACCTAGAGCTGAGAGAAGCCTCCTCTTGAGGTGCTTGTGGTAAGGTGGTATTCCTCTGGTGTCGAAGCCAGGGACTAACCTCTCATCTCGAGTTGATTTTTGGCCCACGGAGCTCTTTCGTGTTGCTACAGTGACCTCAGGATCCCTCTAGCCTTGAAACAGTGTTCTTGGGGTTTCTCTGGAGTGCCATCAAGGAAATCAAGGCTCCTTTCATGTGTGATGTGCAACACGGAATTGCTCTGCACGCAGTGCAGGGGAATCGGTCCTCATCTCGCGGCGAGGGGGAAGTCTCATGGTTTTTCTCGAGTTGCGGCGGGAACCTGGGGTATATTCTCGAGTTACGACGGGGATGGCCCTTCCACCCACGTGTTTCTTCAGCGACGTCAGGACTCCTGCCTAGTTGCGAGGGATAACTCTGGATTCTCCTCGAGGCTTGGCAGGGCAATTGGGACGCCTCTCCAGCTGAGACGGGAGACCAAGTGTCCCTTTCCAAGTGCCACAGGAATCCTGGGACTCCTATCAAGTTTCACGAGGAGTCAGGCATCGTCTCCTTTGGAGGCACTGATCTCCGCGTACCTCTGGAGTTTTCAAAGGATGTGAGGCTATCGGTCGCGATGAGATGGGGAACGAAGTCTTTCTCTGTGCTTTCCACAGGGGATTCAGACATCCTTTCGTCCTGGGAGATGCAAGACGAGCCTGCATTGAAGTCACTGCAGGGATATCCGGCCTTATTTCGAGTCAGGGCATCGCGGTGTCCATTCCACTTGAGGCCGCAAACTCAGGGTCCCTCTCACATACCTAGAGCTGAGAGAAGCCTCCTCTTGAGGTGCTTGTGGTAAGGTGGTATTCCTCTGGAGACGAATCCAGGGACTAACCTCTCTTTTCGAGTTGATTTTTGGTCCACAGAGTTCTTTCGTTTTGCTACAGTGACCTCAGGATCCCTCTAGCCTTGAAACAGTGTTCTTGGGGTTTCTCTGGAGTGCCATGAAGGAAATCAAGGCTCCTTTCATGTGTGATGTGCAAGACGGAATTGCTCTACACGCAGTGCAGGGGAATCGGGCCTCATCTCGCATCGAGGGGGAAGTCTCATGGTTTTTCTCGAGTTGCCGCGGGAACCTGGGGTATATTCTCGAGTTACGACGGGGATGGCCCTTCCACACACGTGTGTGTTCAGTCATGTCAGGACTCCTGCCTAGATGCGAGGGATAACTCAGGATTCTCCTCGAGGCTTTGCAGGGCAATTGGGACGCCCCTCCAGCTGAGACGGGAGACCAAGTGTCCCTTTCCAAGTGCCACAGGAATCCTGGGTCTCCTATCAAGTTTCACGAGGAGTCAGGCATCGTCTCCTTTGGAGGCACTGATCTCCGCATACCTCTGGAATTTTCAAAGGATTTGAGGCCTCCTGTCGCGATGAGGTGGGGAACTAGGTCTTTCTCTGTGGTCTCCACAGGGGATTCAGACACCCTTTCGTCTTGGGAGATGCAAGACGAGCCTGCATTCCAGTCACTGCAGGGATATCCGGCCTTATTTCTAGTCAGGGCATCGCGGTGTCCATTCCACTTGAGGCCGCAAACTCAGGGTCCCTCTCACATACCTAGAGCTGAGAGAAGCCTCCTCTTGAGGTGCTTGTGGTAAGGTGGTATTCCTCTGGAGTCGAAGCCAGGGACTAACCTCTCATCTCGAGTTGATTTTTGGCCCACGGAGCTCTTTCGTGTTGCTACAGTGACCTCAGGATCCCTCTAGCCTTGAAACAGTGTTCTTGGGGTTTCTCTGGAGTGCCATCAAGGAAATCAAGGCTCCTTTCATGTGTGATGTGCAACACGGAATTGCTCTGCACGCAGTGCAGGGGAATCGGGCCTCATCTCGCGGCGAGGGGGAAGTCTCATGGTTTTTCTCGAGTTGCGGCGGGAACCTGGGGTATATTCTCGAGTTACGACGGGGATGGCCTTTCCACACACGTGTGTGTTCAGCCATGTCAGGACTCCTGCCTAGTTGCGAGGGACAACTCTGGATTCTCCTCGAGGCTTTGCAGGGCAATTGGAACGCCTCTCCAGCTGAGACGGGAGACCAAGGGTCCCTTTCCACGTGCCACAGGAATCCTGGGTCTCCTATCAAGTTTCACGAGGAGTCAGGCATCGTCTCCTTTGGAGGCACTGATCTCCGCATACCTCTGGAGTTTTCAAAGGATTTGAGGCCTCCTGTCGCGATGAGGTGGGGAACTAGGTCTTTCTCTGTGGTCTCCACAGGGGATTCAGACACCCTGTCGTCTTGGGAGATGCAAGACGAGCCTGCATTCCAGTCACTGCAGGGATATCCGGCCTTATTTCGAGTCAGGGCATCGCGGTGTCCATTCCACTTGAGGCCGCAAACTCAGGGTCCCTCTCACATACCTAGAGCTGAGAGAAGCCTCCTCTTGAGGTGCTTGTGGTAAGGTGGTATTCCTCTGGAGTCGAAGCCAGGGACTAACCTCTCATCTCGAGTTGATTTTTGGTCCACGGAGCTCTTTCGTGTTGCTACAGTGACCTCAGGATCACTCTAGCCTTGAAACAGTGTTCTTGGGGTTTCTCTGGAGTGCCATGAAGGAAATCAAGGCTCCTTTCATGTGTGATGTGCAACACAGAATTGCTCTGCATGCAGTGAAGGGGAATCGGGCCTCATCTCGCGGCGAGGGGGAAGTCTCATGGTTTTTCTCGAGTTGCGGCGGGAACCTGGGGTATATTCTCTAGTTACGACGGGGATGGCCCTTCCACACACGTGTTTGTTCAGCCACGTCAGGACTCTTGCCTAGTTGTGAGACACAACTCGGGATTCTCCTCGAGGCTTGGCAAGGCAATTGGGACACCTCTCAACCTGAGGCGGGAGACCAAGGGTCCTTTCCACGTGCCACAGGAATCCTGGGACTCCTATCAAGTTTCACGAGGAGTCAGGCATCGTCTCCTTTGGAGGCACTGATCTCCGCGTACCTCTGGAGTTTTCAAAGGATGTGAGGCCTCTGGTCGCGATGAGGTGGGGAACTAGGTCTTTCTCTGTGGTCTCCACAGTGGATTCAGACATCCTTTCATCTTGGGAGATGCAAGACGAGCCTGCATTCAAGTCACTGCAGGGATATCCAGCCTTATTTCGCGTCAGGGCATCGCGGTGTCCATTCCACTTGAGGCCGCAAACTCAGGGTCCCTCTCACATACCTAGAGCTGAGAGAAGCCTCCTCTTGAGGTGCTTGTGGTAAGGTGGTATTCCTCTGGAGTCGAAGCCAGGGACTAACCTCTCATCTCGAGTTGATTTTTGGCCCACGGAGCTCTTTCGTGTTGCTACAGTGACCTCAGGATCCCTCTAGCCTTGAAACAGTGTTCTTGGGGTTTCTCTGGAGTGCCATCAAGGAAATCAAGGCTCCTTTCATGTGTGATGTGCAACACGGAATTGCTCTGCACGCAGTGCAGGGGAATCGGGCCTCATCTCGCGGCGAGGGGGAAGTCTCATGGTTTTTCTCGAGTTGCGGCGTGAACCTGGGGTATATTCTCGAGTTACGAGGGGGATGGCCCTTCCACACATGTGTTTCTTCAGCGACGTCAGGACTCCTGCCTAGTTGCGAGGGACAACTCTGGATTCTCCTCGAGGCTTGGCAGGGCAATTGGGACGCCTCTCCAGCTGAGGCGGGAGACCAAGTGTCCCTTTCCAAGTGCCACAGGAATCCTGGGACTCCTATCAAGTTTCACGAGGAGTCAGGCATCGTCTCCTTTGGAGGCACTGATCTCCGCTTACCTCTGGAGTTTTCAAAGGATGTGAGGCTATCGGTCGCGATGAGGTGGGGAACTAAGTCTTTCTCTGTGCTTTCCACAGGGGATTCAGACATCCTTTCGTCCTGGGAGATGCAAGACGAGCCTGCATTGAAGTCACTGCAGTTCTATCCGGCCTTATTTCGAGTCAGGGAATCGTGGTGTCCATTCCACTTGAGGCCGCAAACTCAGGGTCCCTCTCACATACCTAGAGCTGAGAGAAGCCTCCTCTTGAGGTGCTTGTGGTAAGGTGGTATTCCTCTGGAGACGAATCCAGGGACTAACCTCTCTTTTCGAGTTGATTTCTGGTCCACAGAGTTCTTTCGTGTTGCTACAGTGACCTCAGGATCACTCTATCCTTGAAACAGTGTTCTGGGGTTTCTCTGGAGTGCCATCAAGGAAATCAAGGCTCCTTTCATGTGTGATGTGCAAGACGGAATTGCTCTGCACGCAGTACAGGGGAATCGGGCCTCATCTCGCATCGAGGGGGAAGTCTCATGGTTTTTCTCGAGTTGCGGCGGGAACCTGGGGTATATTCTCGAGTTACGACGGGGATGGCCCTTCCACCCACGTGTTTGTTCAGCCACGTCAGGACTCCTGCCTAGTTGCGAGGGACAACTCGGGATTCTCCTCGAGGCTTGGCACGGCAATTGGAACGCCTCTCCAGCTGAGGCGGGAGACCAAGGGTCCCTTTCCACGTGCCACAGGAATCCTGGGACTCCTATCAAGTTTCACGAGGAGTCAGGCATCGTCTCCTTTGGAGGCACTGATCTCCGCGTACCTCTGGAGTTTTCAAAGGATGTGAGGCCTCCGGTCGCGATGAGGTGGGGAACTAGGTGTTTCTCTGTGGTCTCCACAGGGGATTCAGACATCCTTTCATCTTGGGAGATGCAAGACGAGCCTGCATTCAAGTCACTGCAGGGATATTCGGCCTTATTTCGCGTCAGGGCATCGCGGTGTCCATTCCACTTGAGGCCGCAAAATCAGGGTCCCTCTCACATACCTAGAGCTGAGAGAAGCCTCCTCTTGAGGTGCTTGTGGTAAGGTGGTATTCCTCTGGAGTCGAAGCCAGGGACTAACCTCTCATCTCGAGTTGATTTTTGGCCCACGGAGCTCTTTCGTGTTGCTACAGTGACCTCAGGATCCCTCTAGCCTTGAAACAGTGTTCTTGGGGTTTCTCTGGAGTGCCATCAAGGAAATCAAGGCTCCTTTCATGTGTGATGTGCAACACGGAATTGCTCTGCATGCAGTGCAGGGGAAGCGGGCCTCATCTCGCGGCGAGGGGGAAGTCTCATAGTTTTTCTCGAGTTGCGGCGAGAACCTGGGGTATATTCTCGAGTTACGACGGGGATGGCCCTTCCACCCACGTGTTTCTTCAGCGACGTCAGGACTCCTGCCTAGTTGCGAGGGACAACTCTGGATTCTCCTCGAGGCTTGGCAGGGCAATTGGGACGCCTCTCCAGCTGAGGCGGGAGACCAAGTGTCCCTTTCCAAGTGCCACAGGAATCCTGGGACTCCTATCAAGTTTCACGAGGAGTCAGGCATCGTCTCCTTTGGAGGCACTGATCTCTGCGTACCTCTGGAGATTTCAAAGGATGTGAGGCTATCGGTCGCGATGAGGTGGGGAACTAAGTCTTTCTCTGTGCTTTCCACAGGGGATTCAGACATCCTTTCGTCCTGGGAGATGCAAGACGAGCCTGCATTGAAGTCACTGCAGGGATATCCGGCCTTATTTCGAGTCAGGGCATCGCGGTGTCCATTCCACTTGAGGCCTCAAACTCAGGGTCCCTCTCACATACCTAGAGCTGAGAGAAGCCTCCTCTTGAGGTGCTTGTGGTAAGGTGGTATTCCTCTGGAGACGAATCCAGGGACTAACCTCTCTTTTCGAGTTGATTTTTGGTCCACAGAGTTCTTTCGTGTTGCTACAGTGACCTCAGGATCCCTCTATCCTTGAAACAGTGTTCTTGGGGTTTCTCTGGAGTGCCATCAAGGAAATCAAGGCTCCTTTCATGTGTGATGTGCAAGACGGAATTGCTCTGCACGCAGTACAGGGGAATCGGGCCTCATCTCGCATCGAGGGGGAAGTCTCATGGTTTTTCTCGAGTTGCGGCGGGAACCTGGGGTATATTCTCGAGTTACGAAGGGGATGGCCCTTCCACCAACGTGTTTGTTCAGCCACGTCAGGACTCCTGCCTAGTTGCGAGGGACAACTCTGGATTCTCCTCGAGGCTTGGCAGGGCAATTGGAACGCCTCTCCAGCTGAGGCGGGAGACCAAGGGTCCCTTTGCACGTGCCACAAGAATCCTGGGACTCCTATCAAGTTTCACGAGGAGTCAGGCATCGTCTCCTTTGGAGGCACTGATCTCCGCGTACCTCTGGAGTTTTCAAAGGATGTGAGGCCTCCGGTCGCAATGAGGTGGGGAACTAGGTGTTTCTCTGTCGTCTCCACAGGGGATTCAGACATCCTTTCTTCTTGGGAGATGCAAGACGAGCCTGCATTCAAGTCACTGCAGGGATATCCGGCCTTATTTCGAGTCAGGGCATCGCGGTGTCCATTCCACTTGAGGCCACAAACTCAGGATCCCTCTCACATACCTAGAGCTGAGAGAAGCCTCCTCTTGAGGTGCTTGTGGTAAGGTGGTATTCCTCAGGAGTCGAAGCCAGGGACTAACCTCTCATCTCGTGTTGATTCTTGGTCCACGGAGCTCTTTCGTGTTGCTACAGTGACCTCAGGATCCCTCTAGCCTTGAAACAGTGTTCTTGGGGTTTCTCTGGAGTGCCATGAAGGAAATCAAGGCTCCTTTCATGTGTGATGTGCAAGACGGAATTGCTCTACACGCAGTGCTGGGGAATCGGGCCTCATCTCGCGGAGAGGGGGAAGTCTCATGGTTTTTCTCGAGTTGCGGCGGGAACCTGGGGTATATTCTCGAGTTACGACGGGGATGGCCTTTCCACACACGTGTGTGTTCAGCCATGTCAGGACTCCTGCCTAGTTGCGAGGGACAACTCGGGATTCTCCTCGAGGCTTTGCAGGGCAATTGGGACGCCTCTCCAGCTGAGACGGGAGACCAAGGGTCCCTTTCCACGTGCCACAGGAATCCTGGGTCTCCTATCAAGTTTCACGAGGAGTCAGGCATCGTCTCCTTTGGAGGCACTGATCTCCGCATACCTCTGGAGTTTTCAAAGGATTTGAGGCCTCCTGTCGCGATGAGGTGGGGAACTAGGTCTTTCTCTGTGGTCTCCACAGGGGATTCAGACACCCTGTCGTCTTGGGAGATGCAAGACGAGCCTGCATTCCAGTCACTGCAGGGATATCCGGCCTTATTTCGAGTCAGGGCATCGCGGTGTCCATTCCACTTGAGGCCGCAAACTCAGGGTCCCTCTCACATACCTAGAGCTGAGAGAAGCCTCCTCTTGAGGTGCTTGTGGTAAGGTGGTATTCCTCTGGAGTCGAAGCCAGGGACTAACCTCTCATCTCGAGTTGATTTTTGGTCCACGGAGCTCTTTCGTGTTGCTACAGTGACCTCAGGATCCCTCTAGCCTTGAAACAGTGTTCTTGGGGTTTCTCTGGAGTGCCATGAAGGAAATCAAGGCTCCTTTCATGTGTGATGTGCAACACAGAATTGCTCTGCATGCAGTGCAGGGGAATCGGGCCTCATCTCGCGGCGAGGGGGAAGTCTCATGGTTTTTCTCGAGTTGCGGCGGGAACCTGGGGTATATTCTCGAGTTACGACGGGGATGGCCCTTCCACACACGTGTTTGTTCAGCCACGTCAGGACTCTTGCCTAGTTGCGAGACACAACTCGGGATTCTCCTCGAGGCTTAGCAAGGCAATTGGGACACCTCTCCAGCTGAGGCGGGAGACCAAGGGTCCCTTTCCACGTGCCACAGGAATCCTGGGACTCCTATCAAGTTTCACGAGGAGTCAGGCATCGTCTCCTTTGGAGGCACTGATCTCCGCGTACCTCTGGAGTTTTCAAAGGATGTGAGGCCTCTGGTCGCGATGAGGTGGGGAACTAGGTCTTTCTCTGTGGTCTCCACAGGGGATTCAGACATCCTTTCATCTTGGGAGATGCAAGACGAGCCTGCATTCAAGTCACTGCAGGGATATCCAGCCTTATTTCGCGTCAGGGCATCGCGGTGTCCATTCCACTTGAGGCCGCAAACTCAGGGTCCCTCTCACATACCTAGAGCTGAGAGAAGCCTCCTCTTGAGGTGCTTGTGGTAAGGTGGTATTCCTCTGGTGTCGAAGCCAGGGACTAACCTCTCATCTCGAGTTGATTTTTGGCCCACGGAGCTCTTTCGTGTTGATACAGTGACCTCAGGATCCCTCTAGCCTTGAAACAGTGTTCTTGGGGTTTCTCTGGAGTGCCATCAAGGAAATCAAGGCTCCTTTCATGTGTGATGTGCAACACGGAATTGCTCTGCACGCAGTGCAGGGGAATCGGTCCTCATCTCGCGGCGAGGGGGAAGTCTCATGGTTTTTCTCGAGTTGCGGCGGGAACCTGGGGTATATTCTCGAGTTACGACGGGGATGGCCCTTCCACCCACGTGTTTCTTCAGCGACGTCAGGACTCTTGCCTAGTTGCGAGGGATAACTCTGGATTCTCCTCGAGGCTTTGCAGGGCAATTGGGACGCCTCTCCAGCTGAGACGGGAGACCAAGTGTCCCTTTCCAAGTGCCACAGGAATCCTGGGACTCCTATCAAGTTTCACGAGGAGTCAGGCATCGTCTCCTTTGGAGGCACTGATCTCCGCGTACCTCTGGAGTTTTCAAAGGATGTGAGGCTATCGGTCGCGATGAGATGGGGAACGAAGTCTTTCTCTGTGCTTTCCACAGGGGATTCAGACATCCTTTCGTCCTGGGAGATGCAAGACGAGCCTGCATTGAAGTCACTGCAGGGATATCCGGCCTTATTTCGAGTCAGGGCATCGCGGTGTCCATTCCACTTGAGGCCGCAAACTCAGGGTCCCTCTCACATACCTAGAGCTGAGAGAAGCCTCCTCTTGAGGTGCTTGTGGTAAGGTGGTATTCCTCTGGAGACGAATCCAGGGACTAACCTCTCTTTTCGAGTTGATTTTTGGTCCACAGAGTTCTTTCGTTTTGCTACAGTGACCTCAGGATCCCTCTAGCCTTGAAACAGTGTTCTTGGGGTTTCTCTGGAGTGCCATGAAGGAAATCAAGGCTCCTTTCATGTGTGATGTGCAAGACGGAATTGCTCTACACGCAGTGCAGGGGAATCGGGCCTCATCTCGCATCGAGGGGGAAGTCTCATGGTTTTTCTCGAGTTGCCGCGGGAACCTGGGGTATATTCTCGAGTTACGACGGGGATGGCCCTTCCACACACGTGTGTGTTCAGTCATGTCAGGACTCCTGCCTAGATGCGAGGGATAACTCAGGATTCTCCTCGAGGCTTTGCAGGGCAATTGGGACGCCCCTCCAGCTGAGACGGGAGACCAAGTGTCCCTTTCCAAGTGCCACAGGAATCCTGGGTCTCCTATCAAGATTCACGAGGAGTCAGGCATCGTCTCCTTTGGAGGCACTGATCTCCGCATACCTCTGGAATTTTCAAAGGATTTGAGGCCTCCTGTCGCGATGAGGTGGGGAACTAGGTCTTTCTCTGTGGTCTCCACAGGGGATTCAGACACCCTTTCGTCTTGGGAGATGCAAGACGAGCCTGCATTCCAGTCACTGCAGGGATATCCGGCCTTATTTCTAGTCAGGGCATCGCGGTGTCCATTCCACTTGAGGCCGCAAACTCAGGGTCCCTCTCACATACCTAGAGCTGAGAGAAGCCTCCTCTTGAGGTGCTTGTGGTAAGGTGGTATTCCTCTGGAGTCGAAGCCAGGGACTAACCTCTCATCTCGAGTTGATTTTTGGCCCACGGAGCTCTTTCGTGTTGCTACAGTGACCTCAGGATCCCTCTAGCCTTGAAACAGTGTTCTTGGGGTTTCTCTGGAGTGCCATCAAGGAAATCAAGGCTCCTTTCATGTGTGATGTGCAACACGGAATTGCTCTGCACGCAGTGCAGGGGAATCGGGCCTCATCTCGCGGCGAGGGGGAAGTCTCATGGTTTTTCTCGAGTTGCGGCGGGAACCTGGGGTATATTCTCGAGTTACGACGGGGATGGCCTTTCCACACACGTGTGTGTTCAGCCATGTCAGGACTCCTGCCTAGTTGCGAGGGACAACTCTGGATTCTCCTCGAGGCTTTGCAGGGCAATTGGAACGCCTCTCCAGCTGAGACGGGAGACCAAGGGTCCCTTTCCACGTGCCACAGGAATCCTGGGTCTCCTATCAAGTTTCACGAGGAGTCAGGCATCGTCTCCTTTGGAGGCACTGATCTCCGCATACCTCTGGAGTTTTCAAAGGATTTGAGGCCTCCTGTCGCGATGAGGTGGGGAACTAGGTCTTTCTCTGTGGTCTCCACAGGGGATTCAGACACCCTGTCGTCTTGGGAGATGCAAGACGAGCCTGCATTCCAGTCACTGCAGGGATATCCGGCCTTATTTCGAGTCAGGGCATCGCGGTGTCCATTCCACTTGAGGCCGCAAACTCAGGGTCCCTCTCACATACCTAGAGCTGAGAGAAGCCTCCTCTTGAGGTGCTTGTGGTAAGGTGGTATTCCTCTGGAGTCGAAGCCAGGGACTAACCTCTCATCTCGAGTTGATTTTTGGTCCACGGAGCTCTTTCGTGTTGCTACAGTGACCTCAGGATCACTCTAGCCTTGAAACAGTGTTCTTGGGGTTTCTCTGGAGTGCCATGAAGGAAATCAAGGCTCCTTTCATGTGTGATGTGCAACACAGAATTGCTCTGCATGCAGTGAAGGGGAATCGGGCCTCATCTCGCGGCGAGGGGGAAGTCTCATGGTTTTTCTCGAGTTGCGGCGGGAACCTGGGGTATATTCTCTAGTTACGACGGGGATGGCCCTTCCACACACGTGTTTGTTCAGCCACGTCAGGACTCTTGCCTAGTTGTGAGACACAACTCGGGATTCTCCTCGAGGCTTGGCAAGGCAATTGGGACACCTCTCAACCTGAGGCGGGAGACCAAGGGTCCTTTCCACGTGCCACAGGAATCCTGGGACTCCTATCAAGTTTCACGAGGAGTCAGGCATCGTCTCCTTTGGAGGCACTGATCTCCGCGTACCTCTGGAGTTTTCAAAGGATGTGAGGCCTCTGGTCGCGATGAGGTGGGGAACTAGGTCTTTCTCTGTGGTCTCCACAGTGGATTCAGACATCCTTTCATCTTGGGAGATGCAAGACGAGCCTGCATTCAAGTCACTGCAGGGATATCCAGCCTTATTTCGCGTCAGGGCATCGCGGTGTCCATTCCACTTGAGGCCGCAAACTCAGGGTCCCTCTCACATACCTAGAGCTGAGAGAAGCCTCCTCTTGAGGTGCTTGTGGTAAGGTGGTATTCCTCTGGAGTCGAAGCCAGGGACTAACCTCTCATCTCGAGTTGATTTTTGGCCCACGGAGCTCTTTCGTGTTGCTACAGTGACCTCAGGATCCCTCTAGCCTTGAAACAGTGTTCTTGGGGTTTCTCTGGAGTGCCATCAAGGAAATCAAGGCTCCTTTCATGTGTGATGTGCAACACGGAATTGCTCTGCACGCAGTGCAGGGGAATCGGGCCTCATCTCGCGGCGAGGGGGAAGTCTCATGGTTTTTCTCGAGTTGCGGCGTGAACCTGGGGTATATTCTCGAGTTACGAGGGGGATGGCCCTTCCACACATGTGTTTCTTCAGCGACGTCAGGACTCCTGCCTAGTTGCGAGGGACAACTCTGGATTCTCCTCGAGGCTTGGCAGGGCAATTGGGACGCCTCTCCAGCTGAGGCGGGAGACCAAGTGTCCCTTTCCAAGTGCCACAGGAATCCTGGGACTCCTATCAAGTTTCACGAGGAGTCAGGCATCGTCTCCTTTGGAGGCACTGATCTCCGCTTACCTCTGGAGTTTTCAAAGGATGTGAGGCTATCGGTCGCGATGAGGTGGGGAACTAAGTCTTTCTCTGTGCTTTCCACAGGGGATTCAGACATCCTTTCGTCCTGGGAGATGCAAGACGAGCCTGCATTGAAGTCACTGCAGGTCTATCCGGCCTTATTTCGAGTCAGGGAATCGTGGTGTCCATTCCACTTGAGGCCGCAAACTCAGGGTCCCTCTCACATACCTAGAGCTGAGAGAAGCCTCCTCTTGAGGTGCTTGTGGTAAGGTGGTATTCCTCTGGAGACGAATCCAGGGACTAACCTCTCTTTTCGAGTTGATTTCTGGTCCACAGAGTTCTTTCGTGTTGCTACAGTGACCTCAGGATCACTCTATCCTTGAAACAGTGTTCTGGGGTTTCTCTGGAGTGCCATCAAGGAAATCAAGGCTCCTTTCATGTGTGATGTGCAAGACGGAATTGCTCTGCACGCAGTACAGGGGAATCGGGCCTCATCTCGCATCGAGGGGGAAGTCTCATGGTTTTTCTCGAGTTGCGGCGGGAACCTGGGGTATATTCTCGAGTTACGACGGGGATGGCCCTTCCACCCACGTGTTTGTTCAGCCACGTCAGGACTCCTGCCTAGTTGCGAGGGACAACTCGGGATTCTCCTCGAGGCTTGGCAGGGCAATTGGAACGCCTCTCCAGCTGAGGCGGGAGACCAAGGGTCCCTTTCCACGTGCCACAGGAATCCTGGGACTCCTATCAAGTTTCACGAGGAGTCAGGCATCGTCTCCTTTGGAGGCACTGATCTCCGCGTACCTCTGGAGTTTTCAAAGGATGTGAGGCCTCCGGTCGCGATGAGGTGGGGAACTAGGTGTTTCTCTGTGGTCTCCACAGGGGATTCAGACATCCTTTCATCTTGGGAGATGCAAGACGAGCCTGCATTCAAGTCACTGCAGGGATATCCGGCCTTATTTCGCGTCAGGGCATCGCGGTGTCCATTCCACTTGAGGCCGCAAAATCAGGGTCCCTCTCACATACCTAGAGCTGAGAGAAGCCTCCTCTTGAGGTGCTTGTGGTAAGGTGGTATTCCTCTGGAGTCGAAGCCAGGGACTAACCTCTCATCTCGAGTTGATTTTTGGCCCACGGAGCTCTTTCGTGTTGCTACAGTGACCTCAGGATCCCTCTAGCCTTGAAACAGTGTTCTTGGGGTTTCTCTGGAGTGCCATCAAGGAAATCAAGGCTCCTTTCATGTGTGATGTGCAACACGGAATTGCTCTGCATGCAGTGCAGGGGAATCGGGCCTCATCTCGCGGCGAGGGGGAAGTCTCATAGTTTTTCTCGAGTTGCGGCGAGAACCTGGGGTATATTCTCGAGTTACGACGGGGATGGCCCTTCCACCCACGTGTTTCTTCAGCGACGTCAGGACTCCTGCCTAGTTGCGAGGGACAACTCTGGATTCTCCTCGAGGCTTGGCAGGGCAATTGGGACGCCTCTCCAGCTGAGGCGGGAGACCAAGTGTCCCTTTCCAAGTGCCACAGGAATCCTGGGACTCCTATCAAGTTTCACGAGGAGTCAGGCATCGTCTCCTTTGGAGGCACTGATCTCTGCGTACCTCTGGAGATTTCAAAGGATGTGAGGCTATCGGTCGCGATGAGGTGGGGAACTAAGTCTTTCTCTGTGCTTTCCACAGGGGATTCAGACATCCTTTCGTCCTGGGAGATGCAAGACGAGCCTGCATTGAAGTCACTGCAGGGATATCCGGCCTTATTTCGAGTCAGGGCATCGCGGTGTCCATTCCACTTGAGGCCTCAAACTCAGGGTCCCTCTCACATACCTAGAGCTGAGAGAAGCCTCCTCTTGAGGTGCTTGTGGTAAGGTGGTATTCCTCTGGAGACGAATCCAGGGACTAACCTCTCTTTTCGAGTTGATTTTTGGTCCACAGAGTTCTTTCGTGTTGCTACAGTGACCTCAGGATCCCTCTATCCTTGAAACAGTGTTCTTGGGGTTTCTCTGGAGTGCCATCAAGGAAATCAAGGCTCCTTTCATGTGTGATGTGCAAGACGGAATTGCTCTGCACGCAGTACAGGGGAATCGGGCCTCATCTCGCATCGAGGGGGAAGTCTCATGGTTTTTCTCGAGTTGCGGCGGGAACCTGGGGTATATTCTCGAGTTACGAAGGGGATGGCCCTTCCACCAACGTGTTTGTTCAGCCACGTCAGGACTCCTGCCTAGTTGCGAGGGACAACTCTGGATTCTCCTCGAGGCTTGGCAGGGCAATTGGAACGCCTCTCCAGCTGAGGCGGGAGACCAAGGGTCCCTTTGCACGTGCCACAAGAATCCTGGGACTCCTATCAAGTTTCACGAGGAGTCAGGCATCGTCTCCTTTGGAGGCACTGATCTCCGCGTACCTCTGGAGTTTTCAAAGGATGTGAGGCCTCCGGTCGCAATGAGGTGGGGAACTAGGTGTTTCTCTGTCGTCTCCACAGGGGATTCAGACATCCTTTCTTCTTGGGAGATGCAAGACGAGCCTGCATTCAAGTCACTGCAGGGATATCCGGCCTTATTTCGAGTCAGGGCATCGCGGTGTCCATTCCACTTGAGGCCACAAACTCAGGATCCCTCTCACATACCTAGAGCTGAGAGAAGCCTCCTCTTGAGGTGCTTGTGGTAAGGTGGTATTCCTCAGGAGTCGAAGCCAGGGACTAACCTCTCATCTCGTGTTGATTCTTGGTCCACGGAGCTCTTTCGTGTTGCTACAGTGACCTCAGGATCCCTCTAGCCTTGAAACAGTGTTCTTGGGGTTTCTCTGGAGTGCCATGAAGGAAATCAAGGCTCCTTTCATGTGTGATGTGCAAGACGGAATTGCTCTACACGCAGTGCTGGGGAATCGGGCCTCATCTCGCGGAGAGGGGGAAGTCTCATGGTTTTTCTCGAGTTGCGGCGGGAACCTGGGGTATATTCTCGAGTTACGACGGGGATGGCTTTTCCACACACGTGTGTGTTCAGCCATGTCAGGACTCCTGCCTAGTTGCGAGGGACAACTCGGGATTCTCCTCGAGGCTTTGCAGGGCAATTGGGACGCCTCTCCAGCTGAGACGGGAGACCAAGGGTCCCTTTCCACGTGCCACAGGAATCCTGGGTCTCCTATCAAGTTTCACGAGGAGTCAGGCATCGTCTCCTTTGGAGGCACTGATCTCCGCATACCTCTGGAGTTTTCAAAGGATTTGAGGCCTCCTGTCGCGATGAGGTGGGAAACTAGGTCTTTCTCTGTGGTCTCCACAGGGGATTCAGACACCCTGTCGTCTTGGGAGATGCAAGACGAGCCTGCATTCCAGTCACTGCAGGGATATCCGGCCTTATTTCGAGTCAGGGCATCGCGGTGTCCATTCCACTTGAGGCCGCAAACTCAGGGTCCCTCTCACATACCTAGAGCTGAGAGAAGCCTCCTCTTGAGGTGCTTGTGGTAAGGTGGTATTCCTCTGGAGTCGAAGCCAGGGACTAACCTCTCATCTCGAGTTGATTTTTGGTCCACGGAGCTCTTTCGTGTTGCTACAGTGACCTCAGGATCCCTCTAGCCTTGAAACAGTGTTCTTGGGGTTTCTCTGGAGTGCCATGAAGGAAATCAAGGCTCCTTTCATGTGTGATGTGCAACACAGAATTGCTCTGCATGCAGTGCAGGGGAATCGGGCCTCATCTCGCGGCGAGGGGGAAGTCTCATGGTTTTTCTCGAGTTGCGGCGGGAACCTGGGGTATATTCTCGAGTTACGACGGGGATGGCCCTTCCACACACGTGTTTGTTCAGCCACGTTAGGACTCTTGCCTAGTTGCGAGACACAACTCGGGATTCTCCTCGAGGCTTAGCAAGGCAATTGGGACACCTCTCCAGCTGAGGCGGGAGACCAAGGGTCCCTTTCCACGTGCCACAGGAATCCTGGGACTCCTATCAAGTTTCACGAGGAGTCAGGCATCGTCTCCTTTGGAGGCACTGATCTCCGCGTACCTCTGGAGTTTTCAAAGGATGTGAGGCCTCTGGTCGCGATGAGGTGGGGAACTAGGTCTTTCTCTGTGGTCTCCACAGGGGATTCAGACATCCTTTCATCTTGGGAGATGCAAGACGAGCCTGCATTCAAGTCACTGCAGGGATATCCAGCCTTATTTCGCGTCAGGGCATCGCGGTGTCCATTCCACTTGAGGCCGCAAACTCAGGGTCCCTCTCACATACCTAGAGCTGAGAGAAGCCTCCTCTTGAGGTGCTTGTGGTAAGCTGGTATTCCTCTGGAGTCGAAGCCAGGGACTAACCTCTCATCTCGAGTTGATTTTTGGCCCACGGAGCTCTTTCGTGTTGATACAGTGACCTCAGGATCCCTCTAGCCTTGAAACAGTGTTCTTGGGGTTTCTCTGGAGTGCCATCAAGGAAATCAAGGCTCCTTTCATGTGTGATGTGCAACACGGAATTGCTCTGCACGCAGTGCAGGGGAATCGGGCCTCATCTCGCGGCGAGGGGAAAGTCTCATGGTTTTTCTCGAGTTGCGGCGGGAACCTGGGGTATATTCTCGAGTTACGACGGGGATGGCCCTTCCACCCACGTGTTTCTTCAGCGACGTCAGGACTCCTGCCTAGTTGCGAGGGATAACTCTGGATTCTCCTCGAGGCTTGGCAGGGCAATTGGGACGCCTCTCCAGCTGAGACGGGAGACCAAGTGTCCCTTTCCAAGTGCCACAGGAATCCTGGGACTCCTATCAAGTTTCACGAGGAGTCAGGCATCGTCTCCTTTGGAGGCACTGATCTCCGCGTACCTCTGGAGTTTTCAAAGGATGTGAGGCTATCGGTCGCGATGAGATGGGGAACGAAGTCTTTCTCTGTGCTTTCCACAGGGGATTCAGACATCCTTTCGTCCTGGGAGATGCAAGACGAGCCTGCATTGAAGTCACTGCAGGGATATCCGGCCTTATTTCGAGTCAGGGCATCGCGGTGTCCATTCCACTTGAGGCCGCAAACTCAGGGTCCCTCTCACATACCTAGAGCTGAGAGAAGCCTCCTCTTGAGGTGCTTGTGGTAAGGTGGTATTCCTCTGGAGACGAATCCAGGGACTAACCTCTCTTTTCGAGTTGATTTTTGGTCCACAGAGTTCTTTCGTTTTGCTACAGTGACCTCAGGATCCCTCTAGCCTTGAAACAGTGTTCTTGGGGTTTCTCTGGAGTGCCATGAAGGAAATCAAGGCTCCTTTCATGTGTGATGTGCAAGACGGAATTGCTCTACACGCAGTGCAGGGGAATCGGGCCTCATCTCGCGGCGAGGGGGAAGTCTCATGGTTTTTCTCGAGTTGCCGCGGGAACCTGTGGTATATTCTCGAGTTACGACGGGGATGGCCCTTCCACACACGTGTGTGTTCAGTCATGTCAGGACTCCTGCCTAGATGCGAGGGATAACTCTGGATTCTCCTCGAGGCTTTGCAGGGCAATTGGGACGCCCCTCCAGCTGAGACGGGAGACCAAGTGTCCCTTTCCAAGTGCCACAGGAATCCTGGGTCTCCTATCAAGTTTCACGAGGAGTCAGGCATCGTCTCCTTTGGAGGCACTGATCTCCGCATACCTCTGGAATTTTCAAAGGATTTGAGGCCTCCTGTCGCGATGAGGTGGGGAACTAGGTCTTTCTCTGTGGTCTCCACAGGGGATTCAGACACCCTTTCGTCTTGGGAGATGCAAGACGAGCCTGCATTCCAGTCACTGCAGGGATATCCGGCCTTATTTCGAGTCAGGGCATCGCGGTGTCCATTCCACTTGAGGCCGCAAACTCAGGGTCCCTCTCACATACCTAGAGTTGAGAGAAGCCTCCTCTTGAGGTGCTTGT
This sequence comes from Cervus elaphus, assembly GCF_910594005.1. Taxonomy (NCBI): domain Eukaryota; kingdom Metazoa; phylum Chordata; class Mammalia; order Artiodactyla; family Cervidae; genus Cervus; species Cervus elaphus. Next base: position 6,513,611 of record NW_025316779.1, read on the forward strand.
GGTAAGGTGGTATTCCTCTGGAGTCGAAGACAGGGACTAACCTCTCATCTCGAGTTGATTTTTGGCCCACGGAGCTCTTTCGTGTTGCTACAGTGACCTCAGGATCCCTCTAGCCTTGAAACAGTGTTCTTGGGGTTTCTCTGGAGTGCCATCAAGGAAATCAAGGCTCCTTTCATGTGTGATGTGCAAGACGGAATTGCTCTGCATGCAGTGCAGGGGAATCGGGCCTCATCTCGCGGCGAGGGGGAAGTCTCATGGTTTTTCTCGAGTTGCGGCGAGAACCTGGGGTATATTCTCGAGTTACGACGGGGATGGCCCTTCCACCCACGTGTTTCTTCAGCGACGTCAGGACTCCTGCCTAGTTGCGAGGGACAACTCTGGATTCTCCTCGAGGCTTGGCAGGGCAATTGGGACGCCTCTCCAGCTGAGGCGGGAGACCAAGTGTCCCTTTCCAAGTGCCACAGGAATCCTGGGACTCCTATCAAGTTTCACGAGGAGTCAGGCATCGTCTCCTTTGGAGGCACTGATTCCCGCGTACCTCTGGAGATTTCAAAGGATGTGAGGCTATCGGTCGCGATGAGGTGGGGAACTAAGTCTTTCTCTGTGCTTTCCACAGGGGATTCAGACAACCTTTCGTCCTGGGAGATGCAAGACGAGCCTGCATTGAAGTCACTGCAGGGATATCCGGCCTTATTTCGAGTCAGGGCATCGCGGTGTCCATTCCACTTGAGGCCGCAAACTCAGGGTCCCTCTCACATACCTAGAGCTGAGAGAAGCCTCCTCTTGAGGTGCTTGTGGTAAGGTGGTATTCCTCTGGAGACGAATCCAGGGACTAACCTCTCTTTTCGAGTTGATTTTTGGTCCACAGAGTTCTTTCGTGTTGCTACAGTGACCTCAGGATCCCTCTAGCCTTGAAACAGTGTTCTTGGGGTTTCTCTGGAGTGCCATCAAGGAAATCAAGGCTCCTTTCATGTGTGATGTGCAAGACGGAATTGCTCTGCACGCAGTACAGGGGAATCGGGCCTCATCTCGCATCGAGGGGGAAGTCTCATGGTTTTTCTCGAGTTGCGGCGGGAACCTGGGGTATATTCTCGAGTTACGACGGGGATGGCCCTTCCACCCACGTGTTTGTTCAGCCACGTCAGGACTCCTGCCTAGTTGCGAGGGACAACTCGGGATTCTCCTCGAGGCTTGGCAGGGCAATTGGAACGCCTCTCCAGCTGAGGCGGGAGACCAAGGGTCCCTTTCCACGTGCCACAAGAATCCTGGGACTCCTATCAAGTTTCATGAGGAGTCAGGCATCGTCTCCTTTGGAGGCACTGATCTCCGCGTACCTCTGGAGTTTTCAAAGGATGTGAGGCCTCCGGTCGCGATGAGGTGGGGAACTAGGTGTTTCTCTGTGGTCTCCACAGGGGATTCAGACATCCTTTCTTCTTGGGAGATGCAAGACGAGCCTGCATTCAAGTCACTGCAGGGATATCCAGCCTTATTTCGAGTCAGGGCATCGCGGTGTCCATTCCACTTGAGGCCGCAAACTCAGGATCCCTCTCACATACCTAGAGCTGAGAGAAGCCTCCTCTTGAGGTGCTTGTGGTAAGGTGGTATTCCTCAGGAGTCGAAGCCAGGGACTAACCTCTCATCTCGTGTTGATTCTTGGTCCACGGAGCTCTTTCGTGTTGCTACAGTGACCTCAGGATCCCTCTAGCCTTGAAACAGTGTTCTTGGGGTTTCTCTGGAGTGCCATGAAGGAAATCAAGGCTCCTTTCATGTGTGATGTGCAAGACGGAATTGCTCTACACGCAGTGCTGGGGAATCGGGCCTCATCTCGCGGCGAGGGGAAAGTCTCATGGTTTTTCTCGAGTTGCGGCGGGAACCTGGGGTATATTCTCGAGTTACGACGGGGATGGCCTTTCCACACACGTGTGTGTTCAGCCATGTCAGGACTCCTGCCTAGTTGCGAGGGACAACTCGGGATTCTCCTCGAGGCTTGGCAGGGCAATTGGGACGCCTCTCCAGCTGAGACGGGAGACCAAGGGTCCCTTTCCACGTGCCACAGGAATCCTGGGTCTCCTATCAAGTTTCACGAGGAGTCAGGCATCGTCTCCTTTGGAGGCACTGATCTCCGCATACCTCTGGAGTTTTCAAAGGATTTGAGGCCTCCTGTCGCGATGAGGTGGGGAACTAGGTCTTTCTCTGTGGTCTCCACAGGGGATTCAGACACCCTGTCGTCTTGGGAGATGCAAGACGAGCCTGCATTCCAGTCACTGCAGGGATATCCGGCCTTATTTCGAGTCAGGGCATCGCGGTGTCCATTCCACTTGAGGCCGCAACCTCAGGGTCCCTCTCACATACCTAGAGCTGAGAGAAGCCTCCTCTTGAGGTGCTTGTGGTAAGGTGGTATTCCTCTGGAGTCGAAGCCAGGGACTAACCTCTCATGTCGAGTTGATTTTTGGCCCACGGAGCTCTTTCATGTTGCTACAGTGACCTCAGGATCCCTCTATCCTTGAAACAGTGTTCTTGGGGTTTCTCTGGAGTGCCATCAAGGAAATCAAGGCTCCTTTCATGTGTGATGTGCAACACGGAATTGCTCTGCACGCAGTGCAGGGGAATCGGGCCTCATCTCGCGGCGAGGGGGAAGTCTCATGGTTTTTCTCGAGTTGCGGCGGGAACCTGGGGTATATTCTCGAGTTACGACGGGGATGGCCCTTCCACCCACGTGTTTCTTCAGCGACGTCAGGACTCCTGCCTAGTTGCGAGGGACAACTCTGGATTCTCCTCGAGGCTTGGCAGGGCAATTGGGACGCCTCTCCAGCTGAGGCGGGAGACCAAGTGTCCCTTTCCAAGTGCCACAGGAATCCTGGGACTCCTATCAAGTTTCACGAGGAGTCAGGCATCGTCTCCTTTGGAGGCAATGATCTCCGCTTACCTCTGGAGTTTTCAAAGGATGTGAGGCTATCGGTCGCGATGAGGTGGGGAACTAAGTCTTTCTCTGTGCTTTCCACAGGGGATTCAGACATCCTTTCGTCCTGGGAGATGCAAGACGAGCCTGCATTGAAGTCACTGCAGGGATATCCGGCCTTATTTCGAGTCAGGGGATCGCGGTGTCCATTCCACTTGAGGCCGCAAACTCAGGGTCCCTCTCACATACCTAGAGCTGAGAGAAGCCTCCTCTTGAGGTGCTTGTGGTAAGGTGGTATTCCTCTGGAGACGAATCCAGGGACTAACCTCTCTTTTCGAGTTGATTTTTGGTCCACAGAGTTCTTTCGTGTTGCTACAGTGTCCTCAGGATCCCTCTAGGCTTGAAACAGTGTTCTTGGGGTTTCTCTGGAGTGCCATCAAGGAAATCAAGGCTCCTTTCATGTGTGATGTGCAAGACGGAATTGCTCTGCACGCAGTACAGGGGAATCGGGCCTCATCTCGCATCGAGGGGGAAGTCTCATGGTTTTTTCGAGTTGCGGCGGGAACCTGTGGTATATTCTCGAGTTACGACGGGGATGGCCCTTCCACCCACGTGTTTGTTCAGCCACGTCAGGACTCCTGCCTAGTTGCGAGGGACAACTCGGGATTCTCCTCGAGGCTTGGCACGGCAATTGGAACGCCTCTCCAGCTGAGGCGGGAGACCAAGGGTCCCTTTCCATGTGCCACAAGAATCCTGGGACTCCTATCAAGTTTCACGAGGAGTCAGGCATCGTCTCCTTTGGAGGCACTGATCTCCGCGTACCTCTGGAATTTTCAAAGGATGTGAGGCCTCCGGTCGCGATGAGGTGGGGAACTAAGTGTTTCTCTGTGGTCTCCACAGGGGATTCAGACATCCTTTCTTCTTGGGAGATGCAAGACGAGCCTGCATTCAAGTCACTGCAGGGATATCCGGCCTTATTTCGAGTCAGGGCATCGCGGTGTCCATTCCACTTGAGGCCGCATACTCAGGGTCCCTCTCACATACCTAGAGCTGAGAGAAGCCTCCTCTTGAGGTGCTTGCGGTAAGGTGGTATTCCTCTGGAGTCGAAGCCAGGGAGTAACCTCTCATCTCGAGTTGATTTTTGGCCCACGGAGCTCTTTCGTGTTGCTACAGTGACCTCAGGATCCCTCTAGCCTTGAAACAGTGTTCTTGGGGTTTCTCTGGAGTGCCATCAAGGAAATCAAGGCTCCTTTCATGTGTGATGTGCAACACGGAATTGCTCTGCACGCAGTGCAGGGGAATCGGCCCTCATCTCGCGGCGAGGGGGAAGTCTCATGGTTTTTCTCGAGTTGCGGCTGGAACCTGGGGTATATTCTCGAGTTACGACGGGGATGGCCCTTCCACACACGTGTGTGTTCAGCCATGTCAGGACTCCTGCCTAGTTGCGAGGGACAACTCGGGATTCTCCTCGAGGCTTTGCAGGGCAATTGGGACGCCTCTCCAGCTGAGACGGGAGACCAAGGGTCCCTTTCCACGTGCCACAGGAATCCTGGGTCTCCTATCAAGTTTCACGAGGAGTCAGGCATCGTCTCCTTTGGAGACACTGATCTCCGCATACCTCTGGAGTTTTCAAAGGATTTGAGGCCTCCTGTCGTGAGAGGTGGGGAACTAGGTCTTTCTCTGTGGTCTCCACATGGGATTCAGACACCCTTTCGTCTTGGGAGATGCAAGACGAGCCTGCATTCCAGTCACTGCAGGGATATCCGGCCTTATTTCGAGTCAGGGCATCGCGGTGTCCATTCCACTTGAGGCCGCAAACTCAGGGTCGCTCTCACATACCTAGAGCTGAGAGAAGCCTCCTCTTGAGGTGCTTGTGGTAAGGTGGTATTCCTCTGGAGTCGAAGCCAGGGACTAACCTCTCATCTCGAGTTGATTTTTAGCCCACGGAGCTCTTTCGTGTTGCTACAGTGACCTCAGGATCCCTCTAGCCTTGAAACAGTGTTCTTGGGGTTTCTCTGGAGTGCCATCAAGGAAATCAAGGCTCCTTTCATGTGTGATGTGCAACACGGAATTGCTCTGCACGCAGTGCAGGGGAATCGGGCCTCATCTCGCGGCGAGGGGGAAGTCTCATGGTTTTTCTCGAGTTGCGGCGGGAACCTGGGGTATATTCTCGAGTGACGACGGGGATGGCTCTTCCACCCACGTGTTTCTTCAGCGACGTCAGGGCTCCTGCCTAGTTGCGAGGGACAACTCTGGATTCTCCTCGAGGCTTGGCAGGGCAATTGGGACGCCTCTCCACCTGAGGCGGGAGACCAAGTGTCCCTTTCCAAGTGCCACAGGAATCCTGGGACTCCTATCAAGTTTCACGAGGAGTCAGGCATCGTCTCCTTTGGAGGCACTGATCTCCGCGTACCTCTGGAGTTTTCAAAGGATGTGAGGCTATCGGTCGCGATGAGGTGGGGAACTAAGTCTTTCTCTGTGCTTTCCACAGGGGATTCAGACATCCTTTTGTACTGGGACATGCAAGACGAGCCTGCATTGAAGTCACTGCAGGGATATCCGGCCTTATTTCGAGTCAGGGCATCGCGGTGTCCATTCCACTTGAGGCCCCAAACTCAGGGTCCCTCTCACATACCTAGAGCTGAGAGAAGCCTCCTCTTGAGGTGCTTGTGGTAAGGTGGTATTCCTCTGGAGACGAATCCAGGGACTAACCTCTCTTTTCGAGTTGATTTTTGGTTCACAGAGTTCTTTCGTGTTGCTACAGTGACCTCAGTATCCCTCTATCCTTGAAACAGTGTTCTGGGGGTTTCTCTGGAGTGCCATCAAGGAAATCAAGGCTCCTTTCATGTGTGATGTGCAAGACGGAATTGCTCTGCACGCAGTACAGGGGAATCGGGCCTCATCTCGCATCGAGGGGGAAGTCTCATGGCTTTTCTCGAGTTGCGGCGGGAACCTGGGGTATATTCTCGAGTTACGACGGGGATGGCCCTTCCACACACGTGTTTGTTCAGCCACGTCAGGACTCCTGCCTAGTTGCGAGGGACAACTCGGGATTCTCCTCGAGGCTTGGCAGGGCAATTGGAACGCCTCTCCAGCTGAGGCGGGAGACCAAGGGTCCCTTTCCACGTGCCACAAGAATCCTGGGACTCCTATCAAGTTTCACGAGGAGTCAGGCATCGTCTCCTTTGGAGGCACTGATCTCCGCGTACCTCTGGAGTTTTCAAAGGATGTGAGGCCTCCGGTCGCGATGAGGTGGGGAACTGGGTGTTTCTCTGTGGTCTCCACAGGGGATTCAGACATCCTTTCTTCTTGGGAGATGCAAGACGAGCCTGCATTCCATTCACTGCAGGGATATCCGGCCTTATTTCGAGTCAGGCCATCGCGGTGTCCATTCCACTTGAGGCCGCAAATTCAGGATCCCTCTCACATACCTAGAGCTGAGAGAAGCCTCCTCTTGAGGTGCTTGTGGTAAGGTGGTATTCCTCAGGAGTCGAAGCCAGGGACTAACCTCTCATCTCGTGTTGATTCTTGGTCCACGGAGCTCTTTCGTGTTGCTACAGTGACCTCAGGATCCCTCTAGCCTTGAAACAGAGTTCTTGGGGTTTCTCTGGAGTGCCATCAAGGAAATCAAGGCTCCTTTCATGTGTGATGTGCAACACGGAATTGCTCTGCATGCAGTGCAGGGGAATCGGGCCTCATCTCGCGGCGAGGGGGAAGTCTCATGGTTTTTCTCGAGTTGCGGCGGGAACCTGGGGTATATTCTCGAGTTACGACGGGGATGGCCCTTCCACACACGTGTGTGTTCAGCCATGTCAGGACTCCTGCCTAGTTGTGAGGGACAACTCGGGATTCGCCTCGAGGCTTTGCAGGGCAATTGGGACGCCTCTCCAGCTGAGACGGGAGACCAAGGGTCCCTTTCCACGTGACACAGGAATCCTGGGTCTCCTATCAAGTTTCACGAGGAGTCAGGCATCGTCTCCTTTGGAGGCACTGATCTCCGCATACCTCTGGAGTTTTCAAAGGATTTGAGGCCTCCTGTCGCGATGAAGTGGGGAACTAGGTCTTTCTCTGTGGTCTCCACAGGCGATTCAGACACCCTTTCGTCTTGGGAGATGCAAGACGAGCCTGCATTCCAGTCACTGCAGGGATATCCGGCCTTATTTCGAGTCAGGGCATCGCGGTGTCCATTCCACTTGAGGCCGCAAACTCAGGGTCCCTCTCACATACCTAGAGCTGAGAGAAGCCTCCTCTTGAGGTGCTTGTGGTAAGGTGGTATTCCTCTGGAGTCGAAGCCAGGGACTAACCTCTCATCTCGAGTTGATTTTTGGTCCACGGAGCTCTTTCGTGTTGCTACAGTGACCTCAGGATCCCTCTAGCCTTGAAACAGTGTTCTTGGGGTTTCTCTGGAGTGCCATGAAGGAAATCAAGGCTCCTTTCATGTGTGATGTGCAACACAGAATTGCTCTGCACCCAGTGCAGGGGAATCGGGCCTCATCTCGCGGCGAGGGGGAAGTCTCATGGTTTTTCTCGAGTTGCAGCGGGAACCTGGGGTATATTCTCGAGTTACGACGGGGATGGCCCTTCCACACACGTGTTTGTTCAGCCACGTCAGGACTCTTGCCTAGTTGCGAGACACAACTCTGGATTCTCCTCGAGGCTTGGCAAGGCAATTGGGACGCCTCTCCAGCTGAGGCGGGAGACCAAGGGTCCCTTTCCACGTGCCACAGGAATCCTGGGACTCCTATCAAGTTTCACGAGGAGTCAGGCATCGTCTCCTTTGGAGGCACTGATCTTCGCGTACCTCTGGAATTTTCAAAGGATGTGAGGCCTTCGGTCGCGATGAAGTAGGGAACTAGGTCTTTCTCTGTGGTCTCCACAGGGGATTCAGACATCCTTTCATCTTGGGAGATGCAAGACGAGCCTGCATTCCAGTCACTGCAGGGATATCCAGCCTTATTTCGCGTCAGGGCATCGCGGTGTCCATTCCACTTGAGGCCGCAAACTCAGGGTCCCTCTCACATACCTAGAGCTGAGAGAAGCCTCCTCTTGAGGTGCTTGTGGTAAGGTGGTATTCCTCTGGAGTCGAAGCCAGGGACTAACCTCTCATCTCAAGTTGATTTTTGGCCCACGGAGCTCTTTCGTGTTGCTACAGTGACCTCAGGATCCCTCTAGCCTTGAAACAGTGTTCTTGGGGTTTCTCTGGAGTGCCATCAAGGAAATCAAGGCTCCTTTCATGTGTGATGTGCAACACAGAATTGCTCTGCACGCAGTGCAGGGGAATCGGGCCTCATCTCGCGGCGAGGGGGAAGTCTAATGGTTTTTCTCGAGTTGCGGCGGGAACCTGGGGTATATTCTCGAGTTACGACGGGGATGGCCCTTCCACCCACGTGTTTCTTCAGCGACGTCAGGACTCCTGCCTAGTTGCGAGGGACAACTCTGGATTCTCCTCGAGGCTTGGCAGGGCAATTGGGACGCCTCTCCAGCTGAGGCGGGAGACCAAGTGTCCCTTTCCAAGTGCCACAGGAATCCTGGGACTCCTATCAAGTTTCACGAGGAGTCAGGCATCGTCTCCTTTGGAGGCACTGATCTCCGCATACCTCTGGAGTTTTCAAAGGATTTGAGGCCTCCTGTCGCGATGAGGTGGGGAACTAGGTCTTTCTCTGTGGTCTCCACAGGGGATTCAGACACCCTTTCGTATTGGGAGATGCAAGACGAGCCTGCATTCCAGTCACTGCAGGGATATCCGGCCTTATTTCGAGTCAGGGCATCGCGGTGTCCATTCCACTTGAGGCCGCAAACTCAGGGTCCCTCTCACATACCTAGAGCTGAGAGAAGCCTCCTCTTGAGGTGCTTGTGGTAAGGTGGTATTCCTCTGGAGTCGAAGCCAGGGACTAACCTCTCATCTCGAGTTGATTTTTGGCCCACGGAGCTCTTTCGTGTTGCTACAGTGACCTCAGGATCCCTCTAGCCTTGAAACAGTGTTCTTGGGGTTTCTCTGGAGTGCCATGAAGGAAACCAAGGCTCCTTTCATGTGTGATGTGCAACACAGAATTGCTCTGCATGCAGTGCAGGGGAATCGGGCCTCATCTCGCGGCGAGGGGGAAGTCTCATGGTTTTTCTCGAGTTGCAGTGGGAACCTGGGGTATATTCTCGAGTTACGACGGGGATGGCCCTTCCACACACGTGTTTGTTCAGCCACGTCAGGACTCCTGCCTAGTTGCGAGACACAACTCGGGATTCTCCTCGAGGCTTGGCAGGGCAATTGGATCGCCTCTCCAGCTGAGACGGGAGACCAAGAGTCCCTTTCCACGTGCCACAGGAATCCTGGGACTCCTATCAAGTTTCACGAGGAGTCAGGCATCGTCTCCTTTGGAGGCACTGATCTCCGCATACCTCTGGAGTTTTCAAAGGATGTGAGGCCTCCGGTCGCGATGAGGTGGGGAACTAGGTCTTTCTCTGTGGTCTCCACAGGGGATTCAGACATCCTTTCATCTTGGGAGATGCAAGACGAGCCTGCATTCATGTCATTGCAGGGATATCCAGCCTTATTTCGCGTTAGGGCATCGCGGTATCCATTCCACTTGAGGCCGCAAACTCAGGGTCCCACTCACATACCTAAAGCTGAGAGATGCCTCCTCTTGAGGTGCTTGTGGTAAGGTGGTATTCCTCTGGAGTCGAAGCCAGGGACTAACCTCTCATCTCGAGTTGATTTTTGGCCCACGGAGCTCTTTCGTGTTGCTACAGTGACCTCAGGATCCCTCTAGCCTTAAAACAGTGTTTTTGGGGTTTCTCTGGAGTGCCATCAAGGAAATCAAGGCTCCTTTCATGTGTGATGTGCAACACAGAATTGCTCTGCACGCAGTGCAGGGGAATCGGGCCTCATCTCGGGGCGAGGGGGAAGTCTCATGGTTTTTCTCGAGTTGCGGCGGGAACCTGGGGTATATTCTCGAGTTACGACGGGGATGGCCCTTCCACACACGTGTTTGTTCAGCCACGTCAGGACTCTTGCCTAGTTGCGAGACACAACTCGGGATTCTCTTCGAGGCTTGGCAAAGCAATTGGGACGCCTCTCCAGCTGAGGCGGGAGACCAAGGGTCCCTTTCCACGTGCCACAGGAATCCTGGGACTCCTATCAAGTTTCACGAGGAGTCAGGCATCGTCTCCTTTGGAGGCACTGATCTCCGCGTACCTCTGGAGTTTTCAAAGAATGTGAGGCCTCCGGTCGCGATGAGGTGGGGAACTAGGTCTTTCTCTGTGGTCTCCACAGGGGATTCAGACATCCTTTCGTCCTGGGAGATGCAAGACGAGCCTGCATTCCAGTCACTGCAGGGATATCCGGCCTTATTTCGAGTCAGGGCATCGCGGTGTCCATTCCACTTGAGGCCGCAAACTCAGGGTCCCTCTCACATACCTAGAGCTGAGAGAAGCCTCCTCTTGAGGTGCTTGTGGTAAGGTGGTATTCCTCTGGAGTCGAAGCCAGGGACTAACCTCTCATCTCGAGTTGATTATTGGTCCACAGAGCTCTTTCCTGTTGCTACAGTGACCTCAGGATCCCTCTAGCCTTGAAACAGTGTTCTTGGGGTTTCTCTGGAGTGCCATGAAGGAAATCAAGGCTCCTTTCATGTGTGATGTGCAACACAGAATTGCTCTGCACGCAGTGCAGGGGAATCCGGCCTCATCTCGCGGCGAGGGGGAAGTCTCATGGTTTTTCTCGAGTTGCGGCGGGAACCTGGGGTATATTCTCGAGTTACGACGGGGATGGCCCTTCCACCCACGTGTTTCTTCAGCGACGTCAGGACTCCTGCCTAGTTGCGAGGGACAACTCTGGATTCTCCTCGAGGCTTGGCAGGGCAATTTGGACGCCTCTCCAGCTGAGGCGGGAGACCAAGTGTCCCTTTCCAAGTGCCACAGGAATCCTGGGACTCCTATCAAGTTTCACGAGAAGTCAGGCATCGGCTCCTTTGGAGGCACTGATCTCCGCGTACCTCTGGAGTTTTCAAAGGATGTGAGGCTATCGGTCGCGATGAGGTGGGAAACTAAGTCTTTCTCTGTGCTTTCCACAGGGGATTCAGACATCCTTTCGTCTTGGGAGATGCAAGACGAGACTGCATTGAAGTCACTGCAGGGATATCCGGCCTTATTTCGAGTCAGGGCATCGCGGTGTCCATTCCACTTGAGGCCGCAAACTCAGGGTCCCTCTCACATACCTAGAGCTGAGAGAAGCCTCCTCTTGAGGTGCTTGTGGTAAGGTGGTATTCCTCTGGAGACGAATCCAGGGACTAACCTCTCTTTTCGAGTTGATTTTTGGTCCACAGAGTTCTTTCGTGTTGCTACAGTGATCTCAGGATCCCTCTATCCTTGAAACAGTGTTCTTGGGGTTTCTCTGGAGTGCCATCAAGGAAATCAAGGCTCCTTTCATGTGTGATGTGCAAGACGGAATTGCTCTGCACGCAGTACAGGGGAATCGGGCCTCATCTCGCATCGAGGGGGAAGTCTCATGGTTTTTCTCGAGTTGCGGCGGGAACCTGGGGTATATTCTCGAGTTACGACGGGGATGGCCCTTCCACCCAGGTGTTCGTTCAGCCACGTCAGGACTCCTGCCTAGTTGCGAGGGACAACTCGGGATTCTCCTCGAGGCTTGGCAGGGCAATTGGAACGCCTCTCCAGCTGAGGCGGGAGACCAAGGGTCCCTTTCCACGTGCCACAAGAATCCTGGGACTCCTATCAAGTTTCACGAGGAGTCAGGCATCGTCTCCTTTGGAGGCACTGATCTCCGCGTACCTCTGGAGTTTTCAAAGGATGTGAGGCCTCCGGTCGCGATGAGGTGGGGAACTAGGTGTTTCTCTGTGGTCTCCACAGGGGATTCAGACATCCTTTCTTCTTGGGAGATGCAAGACGAACCTGCATTCAAGTCACTGCAGGGATATCCGGCCTTATTTCGAGTCAGGGCATCGCGGTGTCCATTCCACTTGAGGCCGCAAACTCAGGGTCCCTCTCACATACCTAGAGCTGAGAGAAGCCTCCTCTTGAGGTGCTTGTGGTAAGGTGGTATTCCTCAGGAGTCGAAGCCAGGGACTAACCTCTCATCTCGTGTTGATTCTTGGTCCACGGAGCTCTTTCGTGTTGCTACAGTGACCTCAGGATCCCTCTAGCCTTGAAACAGTGTTCTTGGGGTTTCTCTGGAGTGCCATCAAGGAAATCAAGGCTCCTTTCATGTGTGATGTGCAAGACGGAATTGCTCTGCATGCAGTGCAGGGGAATCGGGCCTCATTTGTCGGCGAAGGGGAAGTCTCATGGTTTTTCTCGAGTTGCGGCGGGAACTTGGGGTATATTCTCGAGTTACAATGGGGATGGCCCTTCCACACACGTGTGTGTTCAGCCATGTCAGGACTCCTGCCTAGTTGCGAGGGACAACTCGGGATTCTCCTCGAGGCTTTGCAGGGCAATTGGGACGCCCCTCCAGCTGAGACGGGAGACCAAGGGTCCTTTTCCACGTGCCACAGGAATCCTGGGTCTCCTATCAAGTTTCACGAGGAGTCAGGCATCGTCTCCTTTGGAGGCACTGATCTCCGCATACCTCTGAGGTTTTCAAAAAATTTGAGGCCTCCTGTCGCGATGAGGTGGGGAACTAGGTCTTTCTCTGTGGTCTCCACAGGGGATTCAGACACCCTTTCGTCTTTGGAGATGCAAGACGAGCCTGCATTCCAGTCACTGCAGGGATATCCGGCCTTGTTTCGAGTCAGGGCATCGCGGTGTCCATTCCACTTGAGGCCGCAAACTCAGGGGCCCTCTCACATACCTAGAGCTGAGAGAAGCCTCCGCTTGAGGTGCTTGTGGTAAGGTGGTATACCTCTGGAGTCGAAGCCAGGGACTAACCTCTCATCTCGAGTTGATTTTTGGTCCACGGAGCTCTTTCCTGTTGCTACAGTGACCTCAGGATCCCTCTAGCCTTGAAACAGTGTTCTTGGGGTTTCTCTGGAGTGCCATCAAGGAAATCAAGGCTCCTTTCATGTGTGATGTGCAACACAGAATTGCTCTGCACGCAGTGCAGGGGAATCGGGCCTCATCTCGCGGCGAGGGGGAAGTCTCATGGTTTTTCTCGAGTTGCGGCGGGAACCTGGGGTATATTCTCGAGTTACGACGGGGATGGCCCTTCCACCCACGTGTTTCTTCAGCGACGTCAGGACTCCTGCCTAGTTGCGAGGGACAACTCTGGATTCTCCTCGAGGCTTGGCAGGGAAATTGGGACGCCTCTCCAGCTGAGGCGGGAGACCAAGTGTCCCTTTCCAAGTGCCACAGGAATCCTGGGACTCCTATCAAATTTCACGAGGAGTCAGGCATCGTCTCCTTTGGAGGCACTGATCTCCGCGTACCTCTGGAGTTTTCAAAGGATGTGAGGCTATCGGTCGTGATGAGGTGGGGAACTGAGTCTTTCTCTGTGCTTTCCACTGGGGATTCAGACATCCTTTCGTCCTGGGAGATGCAAGACGAGCCTGCATTGAAGTCACTGCAGGGATATCCGGCCTTATTTCGAGTCAGGGCATCGCGGTGTCCATTCCACTTGAGGCCGCAAACTCAGGGTCCCTCTCACATACCTAGAGCTGAGAGAAGCCTCCTCTTGAGGTGCTTGTGGTAAGGTGGTATTCCTCTGGAGACGAATCCAGGGACTAACCTCTCTTTTCGAGTTGATTTTTGGTCCACAGAGTTCTTTCGTGTTGCTACAGTGACCTCAGGATCCCTCTATCCTTGAAACAGTGTTCTTGGGGTTTCTCTGGAGTGCCATCAAGGAAATCAAGGCTCCTTTCATGTGTGATGTGCAAGACGGAATTGCTCTGCACGCAGTACAGGGGAATCGGGCCTCATCTCGAATCGAGGGGGAAGTCTCATCGTTTTTCTCGAGTTGCGGCGGGAACCTGGGGTATATTCTCGAGTTACGACGGGGATGGCCCTTCCACCCACGTGTTTGTTCAGCCACGTCAGGACTCCTGCCTAGTTGCGAGGGACAACTCGGGATTCTCCTCGAGGCTTGGCAGGGCAATTGGAACGCCTCTCCAGCTGAGGCGGGAGACCAAGGGTCCCTTTCCACGTGCCACAAGAATCCTGGGACTCCTATCAAGATTCACGAGGAGTCAGGCATCGTCTCCTTTGGAGGCACTGATCTCCGCGTACCTCTGGAGTTTTCAAAGGATATGAGGCCTCCTGTCGCGATGAGGTGGGGAACTAGGTCTTTCTCTGTGGTCTCCACAGGGGATTCAGATACCCTTTCGTCTTGGGAGATGCAAGACGAGCCTGCATTCCAGTCACTGCAGGGATATCCGGCCTTATTTCGAGTCAGGGCATCGCCGTGTCCATTCCACTTGAGGCCGCAAACTCAGGGTCCCTCTCACATACCTAGAGCTGAGAGAAGCCTCCTCTTGAGGTGCTTGTGGTAAGGTGGTATTCCTCTGGAGTCGAACCCAGGGACTAACCTCTCATCTCGAGTTGATTTTTGGTCCACGGAGCACTTTCGTGTTGCTACAGTGACCTCAGGATCCCTCTAGCCTTGAAACAGTGTTCTTGGGGTTTCTCTGGAGTGCCATCAAGGAAATCAAGGCTCCTTTCATGTGTGATGTGCAACACGGAATTGCTCTGCACGCAGTGCAGAGAAATCGGGCCTCATCTCGCGGCGAGGGGGATGTCTCATGGTTTTTCTCGAGTTGCGGCGGGAACCTGGGGTATATTCTCGAGTTACGACGGGGATGGCCCTTCCACCCACGTGTTTCTTCAGCGACGTCAGGACTCCTGCCTAGTTGCGAGGGACAACTCTGGATTCTCCTCGAGGCTTGGCAGGGCAATTGGGACGCCTCTCCAGCTGAGGCGGGAGACCAAGTGTCCCTTTCCAAGTGCCACAGGAATCCTGGGACTCCTATCAAGTTTCACGAGAAGTCAGGCATCGGCCCCTTTGGAGGCACTGATCTCCACGTACCTCTGGAGTTTTCAAAGGATGTGAGGCTATCGGTCGCGATGAGGTGGGAAACTAAGTCTTTCTCTGTGCTTTCCACAGGGGATTCAGACATCCTTTCGTCTTGGGAGATGCAAGACGAGACTGCATTGAAGTCACTGCAGGGATATCCGGCCTTATTTCGAGTCAGGGCATCGCGGTGTCCATTCCACTTGAGGCCGCAAACTCAGGGTCCCTCTCACATACCTAGAGCTGAGAGAAGCCTCCTCTTGAGGTGCTTGTGGTAAGGTGGTATTCCTCTGGAGACGAATCCAGGGACTAACCTCTCTTTTCGAGTTGATTTTTGGTCCACAGAGTTCTTTCGCGTTGCTACAGTGACCTCAGGATCCCTCTATCCTTGAAACAGTGTTCTTGGGGTTTCTCTGGAGTGCCATGAAGGAAATCAAGGCTCCTTTCATGTGTGATGTGCAACACGGAATTGCTCTGCACGCAGTACAGGGGAATCGGGCCTCATCTCGCATCGAGGGGGAAGTCTCATGGTTTTCCTCGAGTTGCGGCGGGAACCTGGGGTATATTCTCGAGTTACGATGGGGATGGCCCTTCCACCCATGTGTTTGTTCAGCCACGTCAGGACACCTGCCTAGTTGCGAGGGACAACTCAGGATTCTCCTCGAGGCTTGGCAGGGCAATTGGGACGCCTCTCCAGCTGAGACGGGAGACCAAGGGTCCCTTTCCACGTGCCACAAGAATCCTGGGAGTCCTATCAAGTTTCACGAGGAGTCAGGCATTGTCTCCTTTGGAGGCACTGATCTCCGCGTACCTCTGGAGTTTTCAAAGGATGTGAGGCCTCCGGTCGCGATGAGGTGTGGAACTAGGTGTTTCTCTGTGGTCTCCACTGGGGATTCAGTCATCCTTTCTTCTTGGGAGATGCAAGACGAGCCTGCATTCAAGTCACTGCAGGGATATCCGGCCTTGTTTCGAGTCAGGGCATCGCGGTGTCCATTCCACTTGAGGCCGCAAACTCAGGATCCCTCTCACATACCTAGAGCTGAGAGAAGCCTCCTCTTGAGGTGCTTGTGGTAAGGTGGTATTCCTCAGGAGTCGAAGCCAGGGACTAACCTCTCATCTCGTGTTGATTCTTGGTCCACGGAGCTCTTTCGTGTTGCTACAGTGACCTCAGGATCCCTCTAGCCTTGAAACAGTGTTCTTGGGGTTTCTCTGGAGTGCCATGAAGGAAATCAAGGCTCCTTTCATGTGTGGTGTGCAACACAGAATTGCTCTGCACGCAGTGCAGGGGAATCGGGCCTCATCTCGTGGCGAGGGGGAAGTCTCATGGTTTTTCTCGAGTTGCGGCGGGAACCTGGGGTATATTCTCGAGTTACGACGGGGATGGCCCTTCCACACACGTGTGTGTTCAGCCATGTCAGGACTCCTGCCTAGTTGCGAGGGACAACTCGGGATTCTCCTCGAGGCTTTGCAGGGCAATTGGGACGCCTCTCCAGCTGAGACGGGAGACCAAGGGTCCCTTTCCACGTGCCACAGGAATCCTGGGTCTCCTATCAAGTTTCACGAGGAGTCAGGCATCGTCTCCTCTGGAGGCACTGATCTCCGCATTCCTCTGGAGTTTTCAAAGGATTTGAGGCCTCCTGTCGCGATGAGGTGGGGAACTAGGTCTTTCTCTGTGGTCTCCACAGGGGATTCAGACACCCTTTCGTCTTGGGAGATGCAAGACGAGCCTGCATTCCAGTCACTGCAGGGATATCCGGCCTCATTTCGAGTCAGGGCATCGCGGTGTCCATTCCACTTGAGGCCACAAACTCAGGGTCCCTCTCACATACCTAGAGCTGAGAGAAGCCTCCTCTTGAGGTGCTTGTGGTAAGGTGGTATTCCTCTGGAGTCGAAGCCAGGGACTAACCTCTCATGTCGAGTTGATTTTTGGCCCACGGAGCTCTTTCGTGTTGCTACAGTGACCTCAGGATCCCTCTAGCCTTGAAACAGTGTTCTTGGGGTTTCTCTGGAGTGCCATGAAGGAAATCAAGGCTCCTTTCGTGTGTGATGTGCAACACAGAATTGCTCTGCACGCAGTGCAGGGGAATCGGGCCTCATCTCGCGGCGAGGGGGAAGTCTCATGGTTTTTCTCGAGTTGCGGCGGGAACCTGGGGTATATTCTCGAGTTACGACGGGGATGGCCCTTCCACACACGTGTTTGTTCAGCCACGTCAGGACTCTTGCCTAGTTGCGAGACACAACTCGGGATTCTCCTCGAGGCTTGGCAAGGCAATTGGGACGCCTCTCCAGCTGAGGCGGGAGACCAAGGGTCCCTTTCCACGTGCCACAGGAATCCTGGGACTCCTATCAAGTTTCACGAGGAGTCAGGCATCTTCTCCTTTGGAGGCAATGATCTCCGCGTACCTCTGGAGTTTTCAAAGGATGTGAGGCCTCCGGTCGCGATGAGGTGGGGAACTAGGTGTTTCTCTGTGGTCTCCACAGGGGATTCAGACATCCTTTCTTCTTGGGAGATGCAAGACGAACCTGCATTCAAGTCACTGCAGGGATATCCGGCCTTATTTCGAGTCAGGGCATCGCGGTGTCCATTCCACTTGAGGCCGCAAACTCAGGGTCCCTCTCACATACCTAGAGCTGAGAGAAGCCTCCTCTTGAGGTGCTTGTGGTAAGGTGGTATTCCTCTGGAGTCGAAGCCAGGGAATAACCTCTCATCTCGTGTTGATTCTTGGTCCACGGAGCTCTTTCGTGTTGCTACAGTGACCTCAGAATCCCTCTAGCCTTGAAACAGTGTTCTTGGGGTTTCTCTGGAGTGCCATCAAGGAAATCAAGGCTCCTTTCATGTCTGATGTGCAAGACGGAATTGCTCTGCACGCAGTGCAGGGGAATCGGGCCTCATTTTGCGGCGAAGGGGAAGTCTCATGGTTTTTCTCGAGTTGCGGCGGGAACTTGGGGTATATTCTCGAGTTACAATGGGGATGGCCCTTCCACACACGTGTGTGTTCAGCCATGTCAGGACTCCTGCCTAGTTACGAGGGACAACTCGGGATTCTCCTCGAGGCTTTGCAGGGCAATTGGGACGCCTCTCCAGCTGAGACGGGAGACCAAGGGTCCCTTTCCACGTGCCACAGGAATCCTGGGTCTCCTATCAAGTTTCACGAGGAGTCAGGCATCGTCTCCTTTGGAGGCACTGATCTCCGCATACCTCTGAGGTTTTCAAAGAATTTGAGGCCTCCTGTCGCGATGAGGTGGGGAACTAGGTCTTTCTCTGTGGTCTCCACAGGGGATTCAGACACCCTTTCGTCTTGGGAGATGCAAGACGAGCCTGCATTCCAGTCACTGCAGGGATATCCGGCCTTATTTCGAGTCAGGGCATCGCGGTGTCCATTCCACTTGAGGCCGCAAACTCAGGGTCCCTCTCACATACCTAGAGCTGAGAGAAGCCTCCTCTTGAGGTGCTTGTGGTAAGGTGGTATTCCTCTGGAGTCGAAGCCAGGGACTAACCTATCATCTCGAGTTGATTTTTGGTCCACGGAGCACTTTCGTGTTGCTACAGTGACCTCAGGATCCCTCTAGCCTTGAAACAGTGTTCTTGGGGTTTCTCTGGAGTGCCATCAAGGAAATCAAGGCTCCTTTCATGTGTGATGTGCAACACGGAATTGCTCTGCACGCAGTGCAGGGGAATCGGGCCTCATCTCGCGGCGAGGGGGAAGTCTCATGGTTTTTCTCGAGTTGCGGCGGGAACCTGGGGTATATTCTCGAGTTACGACGGGGATGGCCCTTCCACACACGTGTTTGTTCAGCCACGTCAGGACTCTTGCCTAGTTGTGAGACACAACTCGGGATTCTCCTCGAGGCTTGGCAAGGCAATTGGGACGCCTCTCCAGCTGAGGCGGGAGACCAAGGGTCCCTTTCCACGTGCCACAGGAATCCTGGGACTCCTATCAAGTTTCACGAGGAGTCAGGCATCGTCTCCTTTGGAGGCACTGATCTCCGCATACCTCTGGAGTTTTCAAAGGATGTGAGGCCTCCGGTCGCGATGAGGTGGGGAACTAGGTCTTTCTCTGTGGTCTCCACAGGGGATTCAGACATCCTTTCATCTTGAGAGATGCAAGATGAGCCTGCATTCAAGTCACTGCAGGGATATCCAGCCTTATTTCGCGTCAGGGCATCGCGGTGTCCATTCCACTTGAGGCCGCAAACTCAGGGTCCCTCTCACATACCTAGAGCTGAGAGAAGCCTCCTCTTGAGGTGCTTGTGGTAAGGTGGTATTCCTCTGGAGTCGAAGCCAGGGACTAACCTCTCATCTCGAGTTGATTATTGGCCCACGGAGCTCTTTCGTGTTGCTACAGTGACCTCAGGATCCCTCTAGCCTTGAAACAGTGTTCTTGGGGTTTCTCTGGAGTGCCATCAAGGAAATCAAGGCTCCTTTCATGTGTGATGTGCAACACGGAATTGCTCTGCACGCAGTGCAGGGGAATCGGGCCTCATCTCGCGGCGAGGGGGAAGTCTCATGGTTTTTCTCGAGTTGCGGCGGGAACCTGGGGTATATTCTCGAGTTACGACGGGGATGGCCCTTCCACCCACGTGTTTCTTCAGCGACGTCAGGACTCCTGCCTAGTTGCGAGGGACAACTCTGGATTCTCCTCGAGGCTTGGCAGGGCAATTGGGACGCCTCTCCAGCTGAGGCGGGAGACCAAGTGTCCCTTTCCAAGTGCCACAGGAATCCTGGAACTCCTATCAAGTTTCACGAGAAGTCAGGCATCGGCTCCTTTGGAGGCACTGATCTCCGCGTACCTCTGGAGTTTTCAAAGGATGTGAGGCTATCGGTCGCGATGAGGTGGGAAACTAAGTCTTTCTCTGTGCTTTCCACAGGGGATTCAGACATCCTTTCGTCTTGGGAGATGCAAGACGAGACTGCATTGAAGTCACTGCAGGGATATCCGGCCTTATTTCGAGTCAGGGCATCGCGGTGTCCATTCCACTTGAGGCCGCAAACTCAGGGTCCCTCTCACATACCTAGAGCTGAGAGAAGCCTCCTCTTGAGGTGCTTGTGGTAAGGTGGTATTCCTCTGGAGACGAATCCAGGGACTAACCTCTCTTTTCGAGTTGATTTTTGGTCCACAGAGTTCTTTCGTGTTGCTACAGTGACCTCAGGATCCCTCTAGCCTTGAAACAGTGTTCTTGGGGTTTCTCTGGAGTGCCATCAAGGAAATCAAGGCTCCTTTCATGTGTGATGTGCAAGACGGAATTGCTCTGCACGCAGTACAGGGGAATCGGGCCTCATCTCGCATCGAGGGGGAAGTCTCATGGTTTTTCTCGAGTTGCGGCGGGAACCTGGGGTATATTCTCGAGTTACGACGGGGATGGCCCTTCCACCCACGTGTTCGTTCAGCCACGTCAGGACTCCTGCCTAGTTGCGAGGGACAACTCGGGATTCTCCTCGAGGCTTGGCAGGGCAATTGGAACGCCTCTCCAGCTGAGGCGGGAGACCAAGAGTCCCTTTCCACGTGCCACAAGAATCCTGGGACTCCTATCAAGTTTCACGAGGAGTCAGGCATCGGCTCCTTTGGAGGCACTGATCTCCGCGTACCTCTGGAGTTTTCAAAGGATGTGAGGCCTCCGGTCGCGATGAGGTGGGGAACTAGGTCTTTCTCTGTGGTCTCCACAGGGGATTCAGACATCCTTTCTTCTTGGGAGATGCAAGACGAACCTGCATTCAAGTCACTGCAGGGATATCCGGCCTTATTTCGAGTCAGGGCATCGCGGTGTCCATTCCACTTGAGGCCGCAAACTCAGGGTCCCTCTCACATACCTAGAGCTGAGAGAAGCCTCCTCTTGAGGTGCTTGTGGTAAGGTGGTATTCCTCAGGAGTCGAAGCCAGGGACTAACCTCTCATCTCGTGTTGATTCTTGGTCCACGGAGCTCTTTCGTGTTGCTACAGTGACCTCAGGATCCCTCTAGCCTTGAAACAGTGTTCTTGGGGTTTCTCTGGAGTGCCATCAAGGAAATCAAGGCTCCTTTCATGTGTGATGTGCAAGACGGAATTGCTCTGCACGTAGTGCAGGGGAATCGGGCCTCATTTTGCGGCGAAGGGGAAGTCTCATGGTTTTTCTCGAGTTGCGGCGGGAACTTGGGGTATATTCTCGAGTTACAATGGGGATGGCCCTTCCACACACGTGTGTGTTCAGCCATGTCAGGACTCCTGCCTAGTTGCGAGGGACAACTCGGGATTCTCCTCGAGGCTTGGCAGGGCAATTGGGACGCCTCTCCAGCTGAGACGGGAGACCAAGTGTCCCTTTCCACGTGCCACAGGAATCCTGGGTCTCCTATCAATTTTCACGAGGAGTCAGGCATCGTCTCCTTTGGAGGCACTGATCTCCACATACCTCTGAGGTTTTCAAAGGATTTGAGGCTTCCTGTCGCGATGAGGTGGGGAACTAGGTCTTTCTCTGTGGTCTCCACAGGGGATTCAGACACCCTTTCGTCTTGGGAGATGCAAGACGAGCCTGCATTCCAGTCACTGCAGGGATATCCAGCCTTATTTCGAGTCAGGGCATCGCGGTGTCCATTCCACTTGAGGCCGCAAACTCAGGGTCCCTCTCACATACCTAGAGCTGAGAGAAGCCTCCGCTTGAGGTGCTTGTGGTAAGGTGGTATTCCTCTGGAGTCGAAGCCAGGGACTAACCTCTCATCTCGAGTTGATTTTTGGTCCACGGAGCTCTTTCCTGTTGCTACAGTGACCTCAGGATCCCTCTATCCTTGAAACAGTGTTCTTGGGGTTTCTCTGGAGTGCCATCAAGGAAATCAAGGCTCCTTTCATGTGTGATGTGCAACACAGAATTGCTCTGCACGCAGTGCAGGGGAATCGGGCCTCATCTCGCGGCGAGGGGGAAGTCTCATGGTTTTTCTCGAGTTGCGGCGGGAACCTGGGGTATATTCTCGAGTTACGACGGGGATGGCCCTTCCACCCACGTGTTTCTTCAGCGACGTCAGGACTCCTGCCTAGTTGCGAGGGACAACTCTGGATTCTCCTCGAGGCTTGGCAGGGCAATTGGGACGCCTCTCCAGCTGAGGCGGGAGACCAAGTGTCCCTTTCCAAGTGCCACAGGAATCCTGGGACTCCTATCAAATTTCACGAGGAGTCAGGCATCGTCTCCTTTGGAGGCACTGATCTCCGCGTACCTCTGGAGTTTTCAAAGGATGTGAGGCCTCCGGTCGCGATGAGGTGGGGAACTAGGTGTTTCTCTGTGGTCTCCAGAAGGGATTCAGACATGCTTTCTTCTTGGGAGAAGCAAGACGAGCCTGCATTCAAGTCACTGCAGGGATATCTGGCCTTATTTCGAGTCAGGGCATCGCGGTGTCCATTCCACTTGAGGCCGCAAACTCAGGGTCCCTCTCACATACCTAGAGCTGAGAGAAGCCTCCTCTTGAAGTGCTTGTGGTAAGGTGGTATTCCTCAGGAGTCGAAGCCAGGGACTAACCTCTCATGTCGTGCTGATTCTTGGTCCACGGAACTCTTTCGTGTTGCTACAGTGACCTCAGGATCCCTCTAGCCTTGAAACAGTGTTCTTGGGGTTTCTCTGGAGTGCCATCAAGGAAATCAAGGCTCCTTTCATGTGTGATGTGCAACACGGAATTGCTCTGCACGCAGTGCAGGGGAATCGGGCCTCATCTCGCGGCGAGGGGGAAGTCTCATGGTTTTTCTCGAGTTGCGGCGGGAACCTGGGGTATATTCTCGAGTTACGACGGGGATGGCCCTTCCACACACGTGTGTGTTCAGCGACGTCAGGACTCCTGCCTAGTTGCGAGGGACAACTCGGGATTCTCCTCGAGGCTTTGCAGGGCAATTGGGACGCCTCTCCAGCTGAGACGGGAGACCAAGTGTCCCTTTCCACGTGCCACAGGAATCCTGGGTCTCCTATCAAGTTTCACGAGGAGTCAGGCATCGTCTCCTTTGGAGGCACTGATCTGCGCATACCTCTGGAGTTTTCAAAGGATTTGAGGCCTCCGGTCGCGATGAGGTAGGGAACTAGGTCTTTCTCTGTGGTCTCCACAGGGGATTCAGACATCCTTTCTTCTTGGGAGATGCAAGACGAGCCTGCATTCAAGTCACTGCAGGGATATCCGGCCTTATTTCGAGTCAGGGCATCGCGGTGTCCATTCCACTTGAGGCCGCAAACTCAGGGTCCCTCTCACATACCTAGAGCTGAGAGAAGCCTCCTCTTGAGGTGCTTGTGGTAAGGTGGTATTCCTCAGGAGTCGAAGCCAGGGACTAACCTCTCATCTCGTGTTGATTCTTGGTCCACAGAGCTCTTTCGTGTTGCTACAGTGACCTCAGGATCCCTCTAGCCTTGAAACAGAGTTCTTGGGGTTTCTCTGGAGTGCCATCAAGGAAATCAAGGCTCCTTTCATGTGTGATGTGCAACACGGAATTGCTCTGCACGCAGTGCAGGGGAATCGGGCCTCATCTCGCATCGAGGGGGAAGTCTAATGGTTTTTCTCGAGTTGCGGCGGAAACCTGGGGTATATTCTCGAGTTACGATGGGGATGGCCCTTCCACCCATGTGTTTGTTCAGCCACGTCATGACTCCTGCCTAGTTGCGAGGGACAACTCGGGATTCTCCTCGAGGCTTGGCAGGGCAATTGGAACGCCTCTCCAGCTGAGGCGGGAGACCAAGGGTCCCTTTCCACGTGCCACAAGAATCCTGGGACTCCTATCAAGTTTCACGAGGAGTCAGGCATTGTCTCCTTTGGAGGCACTGATCTCCGCGTACCTCTGGAGTTTTCAAAGGATGTGAGGCCTCCGGTCGCGATGAGGTGTGGAACTAGGTGTTTCTCTGTGGTCTCCACAGGGGATTCAGACATCCTTTCTTCTTGGGAGATGTAAGACGAGCCTGCATTGAAGTCACTGCAGGGATATCCGGCCTTATTTCGAGTCAGGGCATCGCGGTGTCCATTCCACTTGAGGCCGCAAACTCAGGATCCCTCTCACATGCCTAGAGCTGAGAGAAGCCTCCTCTTGAGGTGCTTGTGGTAAGGTGGTATTCCTCAGGAGTCGAAGCCAGGGACTAACCTCTCATGTCGTGTTGATTCTTGGTCCACGGAGCTCTTTCGTGTTGCTACAGTGACCTCAGGATCCCTCTATCCTTGAAACAGTGTTCTTGGGGTTTCTCTGGAGTGCCATGAAGGAAATCAAGGCTCCTTTCATGTGTGATGTGCAACACGGAATTGCTCTGCACGCAGTCCAGGGGAATCGGGCCTCATCTCGCGGCGAGGGGGAAGTCTCATGGTTTTTCTCGAGTTGCGGCGGGAACCTGGGGTATATTCTCGAGTTACGACGGGGATGGCCCTTCCACACACGTGTGTGTTCAGCCATGTCAGGACTCTTGCCTAGTTGCGAGGGACAACTCGGGATTCTCCTCGAGGCTTTGCAGGGCAATTGGGACGCCTCTCCAGCTGAGACGGGAGACCAAGGGTCCCTTTTCACGTGCCACAGGAATCCTGGGTCTCCTATCAAGTTTCACGAGGAGTCAGGCATCGTCTCCTTTGCAGGCACTAATCTCCGCATACCTCTGGAGTTTTCAAAGGATTTGAGGCCTCCTGTCGCGATGAGGTGGGGAACTAGGTCTTTCTCTGTGGTCTCCACAGGGGATTCAGACACCCTTTCGTCTTGGGAGATGCAAGACGAGACTGCATTCCAGTCACTGCAGGGATATCGGCCTTATTTCGAGTCAGGGCATCGCGGTGTCCATTCCACTTGAGGCCGCAAACTCAGGGTCCCTCTCACATACCTAGAGCTGAGAGAAGCCTCCTCTTGAGGTGCTTGTGGTAAGGTGGTATTCCTCTGGAGTCGAAGCCAGGGACTAACCTCTCATCTCGAGTTGATTTTGGGTCCACGGAGCTCTTTCGTGTTGCTACAGTGACCTCAGGATCCCTCTAGCCTTGAAACAGTGTTCTTGGGGTTTCTCTGGAGTGCCATGAAGGAAATCAAGGCTCCTTTCATGTGTGATGTGCAACACAGAATTGCTCTGCACGCAGTGCAGGGGAATCGGGCCTCATCTCGTGGCGAGGGGGAAGTCTCATGGTTTTTCTCGAGTTGCGGCGGGAACCTGGGGTATATTCTCGAGTTACGACGGGGATGGCCCTTCCACACACGTGTGTGTTCAGCCATGTCAGGACTCCTGCCTAGTTGCGAGGGACAACTCGGGATTCTCCTCGAGGCTTTGCAGGGCAATTGGGACGCCTCTCCAGCTGAGACGGGAGACCAAGGGTCCCTTTCCACGTGCCACAGGAATCCTGGGTCTCCTATCAAGTTTCACGAGGAGTCAGGCATCGTCTCCTTTGGAGGCACTGATCTCCGCATTCCTCTGGAGTTTTCAAAGGATTTGAGGCCTCCTGTCGCGATGAGGTGGGGAACTAGGTCTTTCTCTGTCGTCTCCACAGGGGATTCAGACACCCTTTCGTCTTGGGAGATGCAAGACGAGCCTTCATTCCAGTCACTGCAGGGATATCCGGCCTCATTTCGAGTCAGGGCATCGCGGTGTCCATTCCACTTGAGGCCACAAACTCAGGGTCCCTCTCACATACCTAGAGCTGAGAGAAGCCTCCTCTTGAGGTGCTCATGGTAAGGTGGTATTCCTCTGGAGTCGAAGCCAGGGACTAACCTCTCATCTCGAGTTGATTTTTGGTCCACGGAGCTCTTTTGTGTTGCTACAGTGACCTCAGGATCCCTCTAGCCTTGAAACAGTGTTCTTGGGGTTTCTCTGGAGTGCCATGAAGGAAATCAAGGCTCCTTTCGTGTGTGATGTGCAACACAGAATTGCTCTGCACGCAGTGCAGGGGAATCGGGCCTCATCTCGTGGCGAGGGGGAAGTCTCATGGTTTTTCTCGAGTTGCGGCGGGAACCTGGGGTATATTCTCGAGTTACGACGGGGATGGCCCTTCCACACACGTGTTTGTTCAGCCACGTCAGGACTCTTGCCTAGTTGCGAGACACAACTCGGGATTCTCCTCGAGGCTTGGCAAGGCAATTGGGACGCCTCTCCAGCTGAGGCGGGAGACCAAGGGTCCCTTTCCACGTGCCACAGGAATCCTGGGACTCCTATCAAGTTTCACGAGGAGTCAGGCATCTTCTCCTTTGGAGGCAATGATCTCCGCGTACCTCTGGAGTTTTCAAAGGATGTGAGGCCTCCGGTCGCGATGAGGTGGGGAACTAGGTCTTTCTCTGTGGTCTCCACAGGGGATTCAGACATCCTTTCATCTTGGGAGATGCAAGACGAGCCTGCATTCAAGTCACTGCAGGGATATCCAGCCTTATTTCGCGTCAGGGCATCGCGGTGTCCATTCCACTTGAGGCCGCAAACTCAGGGTCCCTCTCACATACCTAGAGCTGAGAGAAGCCTCCTCTTGAGGTGCTTGTGGTAAGGTGGTATTCCTCTGGAGTCGAAGCCAGGGACTAACCTCTCATCTCGAGTTGATTTTTGGTCCACGGAGCTCTTTCGTGTTGCTACAGTGACCTCAGGATCCCTCTAGCCTTGAAACAGTGTTCTTGGGGTTTCTCTGGAGTGCCATGAAGGAAATCAAGGCTGCTTTCATGTGTGATGTGCAACACGGAATTGCTCTGCACGCAGTGCAGGGGAATCGGGCCTCATCTCGCGGCGAGGGGGAAGTCTCATGGTTTTTCTCGAGTTGCGGCGGGAACCTGGGGTATATTCTCGAGTTACGACGGGGATGGCCCTTCCACCCACGTGTTTCTTCAGCGACGTCAGGACTCCTGCCTAGTTGCGAGGGACAACTCGGGATTCTCCTCGAGGCTTGGCAGGGCAATTGGGACGCCTCTCCAGCTGAGGCGGGAGACCAAGTGTCCCTTTCCAAGTGCCACAGGAATCCTGGGACTCCTATCAAGTTTCACGAGGAGTCAGGCATCGTCTCCTTTGGAGGCTCTGATCTCCGCGTACCTCTGGAGTTTTCAAAGGATATGAGGCTATAGGTCGCGATGAGGTGGGGAACTAAGTCTTTCTCTCTGGTCTCCACAGGGGATTCAGACATCCTTTCGTCCTGGGAGATGCAAGACGAGCCTGCATTGAAGTCACTGCAGGGATATCCGGCCTTATTTCGAGTCAGGGCATCGCGGTGTCCATTCCACTTGAGGCCGCAAACTCAGGGTCCCTCTCACATACCTAGAGCTGAGAGAAGCCTCCTCTTGAGGTGCTTGTGGTAAGGTGGTATTCCTCTGGAGACGAATCCAGGGACTAACCTCTCTTTTCGAGTTGATTTTTGGTCCACAGAGTTCTTTCGCGTTGCTACAGTGACCTCAGGATCCCTCTATCCTTGAAACAGTGTTCTTGGGGTTTCTCTGGAGTGCCATCAAGGAAATCAAGGCTCCTTTCATGTGTGATGTGCAACACGGAATTGCTCTGCACGCAGTACAGGGGAATCGGGCCTCATCTCGCATCGAGGGGGAAGTCTCATGGTTTTCCTCGAGTTGCGGCGGGAACCTGGGGTATATTCTCGAGTTACGATGGGGATGGCCCTTCCACCCATGTGTTTGTTCAGCCACGTCAGGACACCTGCCTAGTTGCGAGGGACAACTCAGGATTCTCCTCGAGGCTTGGCAGGGCAATTGGGACGCCTCTCCAGCTGAGACGGGAGACCAAGGGTCCCTTTCCACGTGCCACAAGAATCCTGGGAGTCCTATCAAGTTTCACGAGGAGTCAGGCATTGTCTCCTTTGGAGGCACTGATCTCCGCGTACCTCTGGAGTTTTCAAAGGATGTGAGGCCTCCGGTCGCGATGAGGTGTGGAACTAGGTGTTTCTCTGTGGTCTCCACAGGGGATTCAGTCATCCTTTCTTCTTGGGAGATGCAAGACGAGCCTGCATTCAAGTCACTGCAGGGATATCCGGCCTTATTTCAAGTCAGGGCATCGCGGTGTCCATTCCACTTGAGGCCGCAAACTCAGGATCCCTCTCACATACCTAGAGCTGAGAGAAGCCTCCTCTTGAGGTGCTTGTGGTAAGGTGGTATTCCTCAGGAGTCGAAGCCAGGGACTAACCTCTCATCTCGTGTTGATTCTTGGTCCACGGAGCTCTTTCGTGTTGCTACAGTGACCTCAGGATCCCTCTAGCCTTGAAACAGTGTTCTTGGGGTTTCTCTGGAGTGCCATGAAGGAAATCAAGGCTCCTTTCATGTGTGATGTGCAACACGGAATTGCTCTGCACGCAGTCCAGGGGAATCGGGCCTCATCTCGCGGCGAGGGGGAAGTCTCATGGTTTTTCTCAAGTTGCGGCGGGAACCTGGGGTATATTCTCGAGTTATGACGGGGATGGCCCTTCCACACACGTGTGTGTTCAGCCATATCAGGACTCCTGCCTAGTTGCGAGGGACAACTCGGGATTCTCCTCGAGGTTTTGCAGGGCAATTGGGACGCCTCTCCAGCTGAGTCGGGAGACCAAGGGTCCCTTTCCACGTGCCACAGGAATCCTGGGTCTCCTATCAAGTTTCACGAGGAGTCAGGCATCGTCTCCTTTGCAGGCACTGATCTCCGCATACCTCTGGAGTTTTCAAAGGATTTGAGGCCTCCTGTCGCGATGAGTTGGGGAACTAGGTCTTTCTCTGTGGTCTCCACAGGGGATTCAGACACCCTTTCGTCTTGGGAGATGCAAGACGAGCCTGCATTCCAGTCACTGCAGGGATATTGGCCTTATTTCGAGTCAGGGCTTTGCGGTGTCCATTCCACTTGAGGCCGCAAACTCAGGGTCCCTCTCACATACCTAGAGCTGAGAGAAGCCTCCTCTTGAGGTGCTTGTGGTAAGGTGGTATTCCTCTGGAGACGAATCCAGGGACTAACCTCTCTTTTCGAGTTGATTTTTGGTCCACAGAGTTCTTTCGCGTTGCTACAGTGACCTCAGGATCCCTCTATCCTTGAAACAGTGTTCTTGGGGTTTCTCTGGAGTGCCATCAAGGAAATCAAGGCTCCTTTCATGTGTGATGTCCAAGACGGAATTGCTCTGCACGCAGTACAGGGGAATCGGGCCTCATCTCGCATCGAGGGGGAAGTCTCATGGTTTTTCTCGAGTTGCGGCGGGAACTTGGGGTATATTCTCGAGTTACGATGGGGATGGCCCTTCCACCCATGTGTTTGTTCAGCCACGTCAGGACTCCTGCCTAGTTGCGAGGGACAACTCGGGATTCTCCTCGAGGCTTGGCAGGGCAATTGGGACGCCTCTCCAGCTGAGGCGGGAGACCAAGGGTCCCTTTCCACGTGCCACAAGAATCCTGGGACTCCTATCAAGTTTCACGAGGAGTCAGGCATCGTCTCCTTTGGAGGCACTGATCTCCGCATACCTCTGGAGTTTTCAAATGATGTGAGGCCTCCTGTCGCGATGAGGTGGGGAACTAGGTCTTTCTCTGTGGTCTCCACAGGGGATTCAGACAACCTTTCGTCTTGGGAGATGCAAGACGAGCCTGCATTCCAGTCACTGCAGGGATATCTGGCCTTATTTCGCGTCAGGGCATCGCGGTGTCCATTCCACTTGAGGCCGCAAAATCAGGGTCCCTCTCACATACCTAGAGCTGAGAGAAGCCTCCTCTTGAGGTGCTTGTGGTAAGGTGGTATTCCTCAGGAGTCGAAGCCAGGGAATAACCTCTCATCTCGTGTTGATTCTTGGTCCAAGGAGCTCTTTCGTGTTGCTACAGTGACCTCAGGATCCCTCTAGCCTTGAAACAGTGTTCTTGGGGTTTCTCTGGAGTGCCATCAAGGAAATCAAGGCTCCTTTCATGTGTGATGTGCAACACGGAATTGCTCTGCACGCAGTACAGGGGAATCGGGCCTCATCTCGCGGCGAGGGGGAAGTCTCATGGTTTTTCTCGAGTTGCGGCGGGAACCTGGGGTATATTCTCGAGTTACGACGGGGATAGCCCTTCCACACACGTGTGTGTTCAGCCATGTCAGGACTCCTGCCTAGTTGCGAGGGACAACTCGGGATTCTCCTCGAGGCTTTGCAGGGCAATTGGGACGCCTCTCCAGCTGAGACGGGAGACCAAGGGTCCCTTTTCACGTGCCAAAGGAATTCTGGGTCTCCTATCAAGTTTCACGAGGAGTCAGGCATCGTCTCCTTTGGAGGCACTGATCTCTGCATACCACTGGAGTCTTCAAAGGATTTGAGGCCTCCTGTCGCGATGAGGTGGGGAACTAGGTCTTTCTCTGTGGTCTCCACAGGGGATTCAGACATCCTTTCATCTTGGGAGATGCATGACGAGCCTGCATTCCAGTCACTGCAGGGATATCCGGCCTTATTTCGAGTCAGGGCATCGCGGTGTCCATTCCACTTGAGGCCACAAACTCAGGGTCCCTCTCACATACCTAGAGCTGAGAGAAGCCTCCACTTGAGGTGCTTGTGGTAAGGTGGTATTCCTCTGGAGTCGAAGCCAGGGACTAACCTCTCATCTCGAGTTGATTTTTGGCCCGCGGAGCTCTTTCGTGTTGCTACAGTGACCTCAGGATCCCTCTAGCCTTGAAACAGTGTTCTTGGGGTTTCTCTGGAGTGCCATCAAGGAAATCAAGGCTCCTTTCATGTGTGATGTGCAACACAGAATTGCTCTGCACGCAGTGCAGGGGAATCGGGCGTTATCTCACAGCGAGGGGGAAGTCTCATGGTT
This sequence comes from Cervus elaphus, assembly GCF_910594005.1. Lineage (NCBI taxonomy): Eukaryota > Metazoa > Chordata > Mammalia > Artiodactyla > Cervidae > Cervus > Cervus elaphus. The sequence continues at coordinate 6,544,115 of NW_025316779.1, forward strand.
TTTCTCGAGTTGCGGCGGGAACCTGGGGTATATTCTCGAGTTACGACGGGGATGGCCCTTCCACCCACGTGTTTGTTCAGCCTCGTCAGGACTCTTGCCTAGTTGCGAGACACAACTCGGGATTCTCCTCGAGGCTTGGCAAGGCAATTGGGACGCCTCTCCAGCTGAGGCGGGAGACCAAGGGTCCCTTTCCACGTGCCACAGGAATCCTGGGACTCCTATCAAGTTTCACGAGGAGTCAGGCATCGTCTCCTTTGGAGGCACTGATCTCCGCGTACCCCTGAAGTTTTCAAAGGATGTGAGGCCTCCGGTCGCGATGAGGTGGGGAACTAGGTCTTTCTCTGTGGTCTCCACAGGGGATTCAGACATCCTTTCATCTTGGGAGATGCAAGACGAGCCTGCATTCAAGTCACTGCAGGGTTATCCAGCCTTATTTCGCGTCAGGGCATCGCGGTGTCCATTCCACTTGAGGCCGCAAACTCAGGATCCCTCTCACATACCTAGAGCTGAGAGAAGCCTCCTCTTGAGGTGCTTGTGGTAAGGTGGTATTCCTCAGGAGTCGAAGCCAGGGACTAACCTATCATCTCGTGTTGATTCTTGGTCCACGGAGCTCTTTCGTGTTGCTACAGTGACCTCAGGATCCCTCTAGCCTTGAAACAGTGTTCTTGGGGTTTCTCTGGAGTGCCATCAAGGAAATCAAGGCTCCTTTCATGTGTGATGTGCAACACGGAATTGCTCTGCACGCAGTGCAGGGGAATCGGGCCTCATCTCGCGGCGAGGGGGAAGTCTAATGGTTTTTCTCGAGTTGCGGCGGGAACCTGGGGTATATTCTCGAGTTACGACGGGGATGGCCCTTCCACACACGTGTGTGTTCAGCCATGTCAGGACTCCTGCCTAGTTGCGAGGGACAACTCAGGATTCTCCTCGAGGCTTGGCAGGGCAATTGGGACGCCTCTTCAGCTGAAACGGGAGACCAAGGGTTCCTTTCCACGTGCCACAGGCATCCTGGGTCTCCTATCAAGTTTCACGAGGAGTCAGGCATCGTCTCCTTTGGAGGCACTTATCTCCGCGTACCTCTGGAGTTTTCAAAGGATGTGAGGCTATCGGTCGCGATGAGGTGGGGAACTAAGTCTTTCTCTGTGCTTTCCACAGGGGATTCAGACATCCTTTCGTCCTGGGAGATGCAAGACGAGCCTGCATTGAAGTCACTGCAGGGATATCCGGCCTTATTTCGCGTCAGGGCATCGCGGTGTCCATTCCACTTGAGGCCGCAAACTCAGGGTCCCTCTCACATACCTAGAGCTGAGAGAAGCCTCCTCTTGAGGTGCTTGTGGTAAGGTGGTATTCCTCTGGAGACGAATCCAGGGACTAACCTCTCTTTTCGAGTTGATTTTTGGTCCACAGAGTTATTTCCTGTTGCTACAGTGACCTCAGGATCCCTCTAGCCTTGAAACAGTGTTCTTGGGGTTTCTCTGGAGTGCCATCAAGGAAATCAAGGCTCCTTTCATGTGTGATGTGCAAGACGGAATTGCTCTGCACGCAGTACAGGGGAATCGGGCCTCATCTCGCATCGAGGGGGAAGTCTCATGGTTTTTCTCGAGTTGCGGCGGGAACTTGGGGTATATTCTCGAGTTACGATGGGGATGGCCCTTCCACCCATGTGTTTGTTCAGCCACGTCAGGACTCCTGCCTAGTTGCGAGGGACAACTCGGGATTCTCCTCGAGGCTTGGCAGGGCAATTGGGACGCCTCTCCAGCTGAGGCGGGAGACCAAGGGTCCCTTTCCACGTGCCACAAGAATCCTGGGACTCCTATCAAGTTTCACGAGGAGTCAGGCATCGTCTCCTTTGGAGGCACTGATCTCCGCATACCTCTGGAGTTTTCAAATGATGTGAGGCCTCCTGTCGCGATGAGGTGGGGAACTAGGTCTTTCTCTGTGGTCTCCACAGGGGATTCAGACAACCTTTCGTCTTGGGAGATGCAAGACGAGCCTGCATTCCAGTCACTGCAGGGATATCTGGCCTTATTTCGCGTCAGGGCATCGCGGTGTCCATTCCACTTGAGGCCGCAAAATCAGGGTCCCTCTCACATACCTAGAGCTGAGAGAAGCCTCCTCTTGAGGTGCTTGTGGTAAGGTGGTATTCCTCAGGAGTCGAAGCCAGGGAATAACCTCTCATCTCGTGTTGATTCTTGGTCCAAGGAGCTCTTTCGTGTTGCTACAGTGACCTCAGGATCCCTCTAGCCTTGAAACAGTGTTCTTGGGGTTTCTCTGGAGTGCCATCAAGGAAATCAAGGCTCCTTTCATGTGTGATGTGCAACACGGAATTGCTCTGCACGCAGTGCAGGGGAATCGGGCCTCATCTCGTGGCGAGGGGGAAGTCTCATGGTTTTTCTCGAGTTGCGGCGGGAACCTGGGGTATATTCTCGAGTTACGACGGGGATAGCCCTTCCACACACGTGTGTGTTCAGCCATGTCAGGACTCCTGCCTAGTTGCGAGGGACAACTCGGGATTCTCCTCGAGGCTTTGCAGGGCAATTGGGACGCCTCTCCAGCTGAGACGGGAGACCAAGGGTCCCTTTTCACGTGCCAAAGGAATTCTGGGTCTCCTATCAAGTTTCACGAGGAGTCAGGCATCGTCTCCTTTGGAGGCACTGATCTCTGCATACCTCTGGAGTCTTCAAAGGATTTGAGGCCTCCTGTCGCGATGAGGTGGGGAACTAGGTCTTTCTCTGTGGTCTCCACAGGGGATTCAGACATCCTTTCATCTTGGGAGATGCATGACGAGCCTGCATTCCAGTCACTGCAGGGATATCCGGCCTTATTTCGAGTCAGGGCATCGCGGTGTCCATACCACTTGAGGCCACAAACTCAGGGTCCCTCTCACATACCTAGAGCTGAGAGAAGCCTCCTCTTGAGGTGCTTGTGGTAAGGTGGTATTCCTCTGGAGTCGAAGCCAGGGACTAACCTCTCATCTCGAGTTGATTTTTGGCCCACGGAGCTCTTTCGTGTTGCTACAGTGACCTCAGGATCCCTCTAGCCTTGAAACAGTGTTCTTGGGGTTTCTCTGGAGTGCCATCAAGGAAATCAAGGCTCCTTTCATGTGTGATGTGCAACACAGAATTGCTCTGCACGCAGTGCAGGGGAATCGGGCGTTATCTCACGGCGAGGGGGAAGTCTCATGGTTTTTCTCGAGTTGCGGCGGGAACCTGGGGTATATTCTCGAGTTACGACGGGGATGGCCCTTCCACCCACGTGTTTGTTCAGCCTCGTCAGGACTCTTGCCTAGTTGCGAGACACAACTCGGGATTCTCCTCGAGGCTTGGCAAGGCAATTGGGACGCCTCTCCAGCTGAGGCGGGAGACCAAGGGTCCCTTTCCACGTGCCACAGGAATCCTGGGACTCCTATCAAGTTTCACGAGGAGTCAGGCATCGTCTCCTTTGGAGGCACTGATCTCCGCGTACCCCTGAAGTTTTCAAAGGATGTGAGGCCTCCGGTCGCGATGAGGTGGGGAACTAGGTCTTTCTCTGTGGTCTCCACAGGGGATTCAGACATCCTTTCTTCTTGGGAGATGCAAGACGAGCCTGCATTCAAGTCACTGCAGGGTTATCCAGCCTTATTTCGCGTCAGGGCATCGCGGTGTCCATTCCACTTGAGGCCGCAAACTCAGGATCCCTCTCACATACCTAGAGCTGAGAGAAGCCTCCTCTTGAGGTGCTTGTGGTAAGGTGGTATTCCTCAGGAGTCGAAGCCAGGGACTAACCTATCATCTCGTGTTGATTCTTGGTCCACGGAGCTCTTTCGTGTTGCTACAGTGACCTCAGGATCCCTCTAGCCTTGAAACAGTGTTCTTGGGGTTTCTCTGGAGTGCCATCAAGGAAATCAAGGCTCCTTTCATGTGTGATGTGCGAGACGGAATTGCTCTGCACACAGTACAGGGGAATCGGGCCTCATCTCGCGGCGAGGGGGAAGTCTCATGGTTTTTCTCGAGTTGCGGTGGGAACCTGGGGTATATTCTCGAGTTACGACGGGGATGGCCCTTCCACCCACGTGTTTGTTCAGCCACGTCAGGACTCCTGCCTAGTTGCGAGGGACAACTCGGGATTCTCCTCGAGGCTTGGCAGGGCAATTGAAACGCCTCTCCAGCTGAGGTGGGAGACCAAGGGTCCCTTTCCACGTGCCACAAGAATCCTGGGACTCCTATCAAGTTTCACGAGGAGTCAGGCATTGTCTCCTTTGGAGGCACTGATCTCCGCGTACCTCTGGAGTTTTCAAAGGATGTGAGGCCTCCGGTCGCGATGAGGTGTGGAACTAGGTGTTTCTCTGTGGTCTCCACAGGGGATTCATACATCCTTTCTTCTTGGGAGATGCAAGACGAGCCTGCATTCAAGTCACTGCAGGGATATCCGGCCTTATTTCGAGTCAGGGCATCGCGGTGTCCATTCCACTTGAGGCCTCAAACTCAGGATCCCTCTCACATAGCTAGAGCTGAGAGAAGCCTCCTCTTGAGGTGCTTGTGGTAAGGTGGTATTCCTCTGGAGTCGAAGCCAGGGACTAACCTCTTATCTCGTGTTGATTCTTGGTCCACGGAGCTCTTTCGTGTTGCTACAGTGACCTCAGGATCCCTCTAGCCTTGAAACAGTGTTCTTGGGGTTTCTCTTGAGTGCCATCAAGGAAATCAAGGCTCCTTTCATGTGTGATGTGCAACACGGAATTGCTCGGCACGCAGTGCAGGGGAATCGGGCCTCATCTCGCGGCGAGGGGGAAGTCTAATGGTTTTTCTCGAGTTGCGGCGGGAACCTGGGGTATATTCTCGAGTTACGACGGGGATGGCCCTTCCACACACGTGTGTGTTCAGCCATGTCAGGACTCCTGCCTAGTTGCGAGGGACAACTCAGGATTCTCCTCGAGGCTTGGCAGGGCAATTGGGACGCCTCTTCAGCTGAAACGGGAGACCAAGGGTTCCTTTCCACGTGCCACAGGCATCCTGGGTCTCCTATCAATTTTCACGAGGAGTCAGGCATCGTCTCCTTTGGAGGCACTTATCTCCGCGTACCTCTGGAGTTTTCAAAGGATGTGAGGCTATCGGTCGCGATGAGGTGGGGAACTAAGTCTTTCTCTGTGCTTTCCACAGGGGATTCAGACATCCTTTCGTCCTGGGAGATGCAAGATGAGCCTGCATTGAAGTCACTGCAGGGATATCCGGCCTTATTTCGCGTCAGGGCATCGCGGTGTCCATTCTACTTGAGGCCGCAAACTCAGGGTCCCTCTCACATACCTAGAGCTGAGAGAAGCCTCCTCTTGAGGTGCTTGTGGTAAGGTGGTATTCCTCTAGAGACGAATCCAGGGACTAACCTCTCTTTTCGAGTTGATTTTTGGTCCACAGAGTTATTTCCTGTTGCTACAGTGACCTCAGGATCCCTCTAGCCTTGAAACAGTGTTCTTGGGGTTTCTCTGGAGTGCCATCAAGGAAATCAAGGCTCCTTTCATGTGTGATGTGCAAGACGGAATTGCTCTGCACGCAGTACAGGGGAATCGGGCCTCATCTCGCATCGAGGGGGAAGTCTCATGGTTTTTCTCGAGTTGCAGCGGGAACCTGGGGTATATTCTCGAGTTACGACGGGGATGGCCCTTCCACCCACGTGTTTGTTCAGCCACGTCAGGACTCCTGCCTAGTTGCGAGGGACAACTCGGGATTCTCCTCGAGGCTTGGCAGGGCAATTGGAACGCCTCTCCAGCTGAGGCGGGAGACCAAGTGTCCCTTTCTACGTGCCACAGGAATCCTTGGACTCCTATCAAGTTTCACGAGGAGTCAGGCATCGTCTCCTTTGGAGGCACTGATCTCCGCGTACCTCTGGAGTTTTCAAAGGATGTGAGGCCTCCGGTCGCGATGAGGTGGGGAACTAGGTCTTTCTCTGTGGTCTCCACAGGGGATTCAGACATCCTTTCATCTTGGGAGATGCAAGACGAGCCTGCCTTCAAGTCACTGCAGGGATATCCAGCCTTATTTCGAGTCAGGGCATCGCGGTGTCCATTCCACTTGAGGCCGCAAACTCAGGGTCCCTCTCACATACCTAGAGCTGAGAGAAGCCTCCTCTTGAGGTGCTTGTGGTAAGGTGGTATTCCCCTGGAGTCGAAGCCAGGGACTAACCTCTCATCTCGAGTTGATTTTTGGTCCACGGAGCTCTTTCGTGTTGCTACAGTGACCTCAGGTTCCCTCTAGCCTTGAAACAGTGTTCTTGGGGTTTCTCTGGAGTGCCATCAAGGAAATCAAGGGTCCTTTCATGTGTGATGTGCAACACGGAATTGCTCTGCACGCAGTGAAGGGGAATTGGGCCTCATCTCGCGGCGAGGGGGAAGTCTCTTGGTTTTTCTCGAGTTGCGGCGGGAACCTGGGGTATATTCTCGAGTTACGACGGGGATGGCCCTTCCACACACGTGTTTCTTCAGCGACGTCAGGACTCCTGCCTAGTTGCGAGGGACAACTCGGGATTCTCCTCGAGGCTTTGCAGGGCAATTGGGACGCCTCTCCAGCTGAGACGGGAAACCAAGGGTCCCTTTCCACGTGCCACAGGAATCCTGGGACTCCTATCAAGTTTCACGAGGAGTCAGGCATCGTCTCCTTTGGAGGCACTGATCTCCGCGTACCTCTGGAGTTTTCAAAGGTTGTGAGGCTATCGGTCGCGATGAGGTGGGGAACTAAGTCTTTCTCTGTGCTTTCCACAGGGGATTCAGACATCCTTTTGTACTGGGAGATGCAAGACGAGCATGCATTGAAGTCACTGCAGGGATATCCGGCCTTATATCGAGTCAGGGCATCGCGGTGTCCATTCCAATTGAGGCCGCAAACTCAGGGTCCCTCTCACATACCTAGAGCTGAGAGAAGCCTCCTCTTGAGGTGCTTGTGGTAAGGTGGTATTCCTCTGGAGACGAATCCAGGGACTAACCTCTCTTTCCGAGTTGATTTTTGGTCCACAGAGTTCTTTCGTGTTGCTACAGTGACTTCAGGATCCCTCTATCCTTGAAACAGTGTTCTTGGGGTTTCTCTGGAGTGCCATCAAGGAAATCAAGGCTCCTTTCATGTGTGATGTGCAAGACGGAATTGCTCTGCACGCAGTACAGGGGAATCGGGCCTCATCTCGAATCGAGGGGGAAGTCTCATGGTTTTTGTCGAGTTGCGGCGGGAACCTGGGGTATATTCTCGAGTTACGACGGGGATGGCCCTTCCACCCACGTGTTTGTTCAGCCACGTCAGGACTCCTGCCTAGTTGCGAGGGACAACTCGGGATTCTCCTCGAGGCTTGGCAGGGCAATTGGGACGCCTCTCCAGCTGAGGCGGGAGACAAAGGGTCCCTTTCCACGTGCCACAAGAATCCTGGGACTCCTATCAAATTTCATGAGGAGTCAGGCATCGTCTCCTTTGGAGGCACTGATCTCCGCGTACCTCTGGAGTTTTCAAAGGATGTGAGGCTATCGGTCGCGATGAGGTGGGGAACTAGGTCTTTCTCTGTGGTCTCCACAGGGGATTCAGACATCCTTTCTTCTTGGGAGATGCAAGACGAGCCTGCATTCCAGTCACTGCAGGGATATCCGGCCTTATTTCGAGTCAGGGCATCGCGGTGTCCATTCCACTTGAGGCCGCAAACTCAGGGTCACTCTCACATACCTGGAGCTTAGAGAAGCCTCCTCTTGAGGTGCTTGTGGTAAGGTGGTATTCCTCAGGAGTCGAAGCCAGGGACTAACCTCTCATCTCGTGTTGATTCTTGGTCCACGGAGCTCTTTCGTGTTGCTACAGTGACCTCAGGATCCCTCTAGCCTTGAAACAGTGTTCTTGGGGTTTCTCTGGAGTGCCATCAAGGAAATCAAGGCTCCTTTCATGTGTGATGTGCAACACGGAATTGCTCTGCACGCAGTGCAGGGGAATCGGGCCTCATTTTGCGGCGATGGGGACGTCTCATGGTTTTTCTCGAGTTGCGGCGGGAACCTGGGGTATATTCTCGAGTTACGACGGGGATGGCCCTTCCACACACGTGTGTGTTCAGCCATGTCAGGACTCCTGCCTAGTTGCGAGGGACAACTCGGGATTCTCCTCGAGGCTTTGCAGGGCAATTGGGACGCCTCTCCAGCTGAGACGGGAGACCAAGGGTCCCTTTCCACGTGCCACAGGAATCCTGGGTCTCCTATCAAGTTTCACGAGGAGTCAGGCATCGTCTCCTTTGGAGGCACTGATCTCCGCATACCTCTGGAGTTTTCAAAGGATTTGAGGCCTCCTGTCGCGATGAGGTGGGGAACTAGGTCTTTCTCTGTGGTCTCCACAGGGGATTCAGACACCCTTTCGTCTTGGGAGATGCAAGACGAGCCTGCATTGAAGTCACTGCAGGGATATCCGGCCTTATTTCGAGTCAGGGCATCGCGGTGTCCATTCCACTTGAGGCCGCAAACTCAGGGTCCCTCTCACATACCTAGAGCTGAGAGAAGCCTCCTCTTGAGGTGCTTGTGGTAAGGGGGTATTCCTCTGGAGTCGAAGCCAGGGACTAACCTCTCATCTCGAGTTGATTTTTGGTCCACGGAGCTCTTTCGTGATGCTACAGTGACCTCAGGATCCCTCTAGCCTTGAAACAGTGTTCTTGGGGTTTCTCTGGAGTGCCATGAAGGAAATCAAGGCTCCTTTCATGTGTGATGTGCAACACAGAATTGCTCTGCACGCAGTGCAGGGGAATCGGGCCTCATCTCGCGGCGAGGGGGAAGTCTCATGGTTTTTCTCGAGTTGCGGCGGGAACCTGGGGTATATTCTCGAGTTACGACGGGGATGGCCCTTCCACACACGTGTTTGTTCAGCCACGTCAGGACTCTTGCCTAGTTGGGAGACACAACTCTGGATTCTCCTCGAGGCTTGGCAAGGCAATTGGGACGCCTCTCCCGCTGAGGCGGGAGACTAAGGGTCCCTTTCCACGTGCCACAGGAATCCTGGGACTCCTATCAAGTTTCACGAGGAGTCAGGCATCGTCTCCTTTGGAGGCACTGATCTCCGCGTACCTCTGTAGTTTTCAAAGGATGTGAGGCCTCCGGTCGCGATGAGGTGGGTAACTAGGTCTTTCTCTGTGGTCACGACAGTGGATTCAGACATCCTTTCATCTTGGGAGATGCAAGACGAGCCTGCATTCAAGTCACTGCAGGGATATCCAGCCTTATTTCGCGTCAGGGCATCGCGGTGTCCATTCCACTTGAGGCCGCAAACTCAGGGTCCCTCTCACATACCTAGAGCTGAGAGAAGCCTCCTCTTGAGGTGCGTGTGGTAAGGTGGTATTCCTCTGGAGTCGAAGCCAGGGACTAACCTCTCATCTCGTGTTGATTCTTGGTCCACGGAGCTCTTTCGTGTTGCTACAGTGACCTCAGGATCCCTCTAGCCTTGAAACAGTGTTCTTGGGGTTTCTCTGGAGTGCCATCAAGGAAATCAAGGCTCCTTTCATGTGTGATGTGCAACACGGAATTGCTCTGCATGCAGTTCAGGGGAATCGGGCCTCATCTCGCGGCGAGGGGGAAGTCTCATGGTTTTTCTCGAGTTGCGGCGGGAACCTGGGGTATATTCTCGAGTTACGACGGGGATGGCACTTCCACCCACGTGTTTCTTCAGCGACGTCAGGACTCCTGCCTAGTTGCGAGGGACAACTCTGGATTCTCCTCGAGGATTGGCAGGGCAATTGGGACGCCTCTCCAGCTGAGGCGGGAGACCAAGTGTCCCTTTCCAAGTGCCACAGGAATCCTGGGTCTCCTATCAAGTTTCACGAGGAGTCAGGCATCGTCTCCTTTGGAGGCACTGATCTCCGCATACCTCTGGAGTTTTCAAAGGATTTGAGGCCTCCTGTCGCGATGAGGTGGGGGACTAGGTCTTTCTCTGTGGTCTCCACAGGGGATTCAGACACCCTTTCGTCTTGGGAGATGCAAGACGAGCCTGCATTCCAGTCACTGCAGGGATATCCGGCCTTATTTCGAGTCAGGGCATCGCGGTGTCCATTCCACTTGAGGCCGCAAACTCAGGGTCCCTCTCACATACCTAGAGCTGAGAGAAGCCTCCTCTTGAGGTGCTTGTGGTAAGGTGGTATTCCTCTGGAGTCGAACCCAGGGACTAACCTCTCATCTCGAGTTGATTTTTGGTCGACGGAGCTCTTTCGTGTTGCTACAGTGACCTCAGGATCCCTCTAGCCTTGAAACAGTGTTCTTGGGGTTTCTCTGGAGTGCCATCAAGGAAATCAAGGCTCCTTTCATGTGTGATGTGCAACACAGAATTGCTCTGCACGCAGTTCAGGGGAATCGGGCCTCATCTCGCGGCGAGGGGTAAGTCTCATGGTTTTTCTCGAGTTGCGGCGGGAACCTGGGGTATATTCTCGAGTTACGACGGGGATGGCCCTTCCACACACGTGTTTGTTCAGCCACGTCAGGACTCTTGCCTAGTTGCGAGACACAACTCGGGATTCTCCTCGAGGCTTGGCAAGGCAATTGGGACGCCTCTCCCGCTGAGGCGGGAGACTAAGGGTCCCTTTCCACGTGCCACAGGAATCCTGGGACTCCTATCAAGTTTCACGAGGAGTCAGGCATCGTCTCCTTTGGAGGCACTGATCTCCGCGTACCTCTGGAGTTTTCAAAGGATGTGAGGCCTCCGGTCTCGATGAGGTGGGGAACTAGGTGTTTCTCTGTGGTCTCCACAGGGGATTCAGACATCCTTTCTTCTTGGGAGATGCAAGACGAGCCTGCATTCAAGTCACTGCAGGGATATCCGGCCTTATTTCGAGTCAGGGCATCGCGGTGTCCATTCCACTTGAGGCCGCAAACTCAGGATCCCTCTCACATACCTAGAGCTGAGAGAAGCCTCCTCTTGAGGTGCTTGTGGTAAGGTGGTATTCCTCAGGAGTCGAAGATAGGGACTAACCTCTCATCTCGTGTTGATTCTTGGTCCACGGAGCTCTTTCGTGTTGCTACAGTGACCTCAGGATCCCTCTAGCCTTGAAACAGTGTTCTTGGGGTTTCTCTGGAGTGCCATGAAGGAAATCAAGGCTCCTTTCATGTGTGATGTGCAAGACGGAATTGCTCTGCACGCAGTGCAGGGGAATCGGGCCTCATCTCGCGTCGAGGGGGAAGTCTCATGGTTTTTCTCGAGTTGCGGCGGGAACCTGGGGTATATTCTCGAGTTACGACGGGGATGGCCCTTCCACCCACGTGTGTGTTCAGCCATGTCAGGACTCTTGCCTAGTTGCGAGGGACAACTCGGGATTCTCCTCGAGGCTTTGCAGGGCAATTGGGACGCCTCTCCAGCTGAGACGGGAGACCAAGGGTCCCTTTCCACGTGACACAGGAATCCTGGGTCTCCTATCAAGATTCACGAGGAGTCAGGCATCGTCTCCTTTGGAGGCACTGATCTCCGCATACCTGTGGAGTTTTCAAAGGATTTGAGGCCTCCTGTCGCGATGAGGTGGGGAACTAGGTCTTTCTCTGTGGTCTCCACAGGGGATTCAGACACCCTTTCGTCTTGGGAGATGCAAGACGAGCCTGCATTCCAGTCACTGCAGGGATATCCGGCCTTATTTCGAGTCAGGGCATCGCGGTGTCCATTCCACTTGAGGCCGCAAACTCAGGGTCCCTCTCACATACCTAGAGCTGAGAGAAACCTCCTCTTGAGGTGCTTGTGGTAAGGTGGTATTCCTCTGGAGTCGAAGCCAGGGACTAACCTCTCATCTCGAGTTGATTTTTGGCCCACGGAGCTCTTTCGTGTTGCTACAGTGACCTCAGGATCCCTCTAGCCTTGAAACAGTGTTCTTGGGGTTTCTCTGGAGTGCCATCAAGGAAATCAAGGCTCCTTTCATGTGTGATGTGCAACACTGAATTGCTCTGCACGCAGTGCAGGGGAATCGGGCCTCATCTCGCGGCGAGGGGGAAGTCTCATGGTTTTTCTCGAGTTGCGGCGGGAACCTGGGGTATATTCTCGAGTTACGACGGGGATGGCCCTTCCACCCACGTGTTTGTTCAGCCACGTCAGGACTCTTGCCTAGTTGCGAGACACAGCTCGGAATTCTCCTCGAGGATTGGCAAGGCAATTGGGACGCCTCTCCAGCTGAGGCGGGAGACCAAGGGTCCCTTTCCACGTGCCACAGGAATCCTGGGACTCCTATCAAGTTTCACGAGGAGTCAGGCATCGTCTCCTTTGGAGGCACTGATCTCCGCGTACCTCTGGAGTTTTCAAAGGATGTGAGGCTATCGGTCGCGATGAGGTGGGGAACTAGGTCTTTCTCTGTGGTCTCCACTGGGGATTCAGTCATCCTTTCTTCTTGGGAGATGCAAGACGAGCCTGCATTCAAGTCACTGCAGGGATATCCGGCCTTATTTCGATTCAGGGCATCGCGGTGTCCATTCCACTTGAGGCCGCAAACTCAGGGTCACTCTCACATACCTGGAGCTTAGAGAAGCCTCCTCTTGAGGTGCTTGTGGTAAGGTGGTATTCCTCAGGAGTCGAAGCCAGGGACTAACCTCTCATCTCGTGTTGATTCTTGGTCCACGGAGCTCTTTCGTGTTGCTACAGTGACCTCAGGATCCCTCTAGCCTTGAAACAGTGTTCTTGGGGTTTCTCTGGAGTGCCATCAAGGAAATCAAGGCTCCTTTCATGTGTGATGTGCAAGACGGAATTGCTCTGCACGCAGTGCAGGGGAATCGGGCCTCATTTTGCGGCGATGGGGACGTCTCATGGTTTTTCTCGAGTTGCGGCGGGAACCTGGGGTATATTCTCGAGTTACGACGGGGATGGCCCTTCCACACACGTGTGTGTTCAGCCATGTCAGGACTCCTGCCTAGTTGCGAGGGACAACTCTGGATTCTCCTCGAGGCTTTGCAGGGCAATTGGGACGCCTCTCCAGCTGAGACGGGAGACCAAGGGTCCCTTTCCACGTGCCACAGGAATCCTGGGTCTCCTATCAAGTTTCACGAGGAGTCAGGCATCGTCTCCTTTGGAGGCACTGATCTCCGCATACCTCTGGAGTTTTCAAAGGATTTGAGGCCTCCTGTCGCGATGAGGTGGGGAACTAGGTCTTTCTCTGTGGTCTCCACAGGGGATTCAGACACCCTTTCGTCTTGGGAGATGCAAGACGAGCCTGCATTCCAGTCACTGCAGGGATATCCGGCCTTATTTCGAGTCAGGGCATCGCGGTGTCCATTCCACTTGAGGCCGCAAACTCAGGGTCCCTCTCACATACCTAGAGCTGAGAGAAGCCTCCTCTTGAGGTGCTTGTGGTAAGGGGGTATTCCTCTGGAGTCGAAGCCAGGGACTAACCTCTCATCTCGAGTTGATTTTTGGTCCACGGAGCTCTTTCGTGATGCTACAGTGACCTCAGGATCCCTCTAGCCTTGAAACAGTGTTCTTGGGGTTTCTCTGGAGTGCCATGAAGGGAATCAAGGCTCCTTTCATGTGTGATGTGCAACACAGAATTGCTCTGCACGCAGTGCAGGGGAATCGGGCCTCATCTCGCGGCGAGGGGGAAGTCTCATGGTTTTTCTCGAGTTGCGGCGGGAACCTGGGGTATATTCTCGAGTTACGACGGGGATGGCCCTTCCACACACGTGTTTGTTCAGCCACGTCAGGACTCTTGCCTAGTTGCGAGACACAACTCGGGATTCTCCTCGAGGCTTGGCAAGGCAATTGGGACGCCTCTCCCGCTGAGGCGGGAGACTAAGGGTCCCTTTCCACGTGCCACAGGAATCCTGGGACTCCTATCAAGTTTCACGAGGAGTCAGGCATCGTCTCCTTTGGAGGCACTGATCTCCGCGTACCTCTGGAGTTTTCAAAGGATGTGAGGCCTCCGGTCACGATGAGGTGGGTAACTAGGTCTTTCTCTGTGGTCACGACAGGGGATTCAGACATCCTTTCATCTTGGGAGATGCAAGACGAGCCTGCATTCAAGTCACTGCAGGGATATCCAGCCTTATTTCGCGTCAGGGCATCGCGGTGTCCATTCCACTTGAGGCCGCAAACTCAGGGTCCCTCTCACATACCTAGAGCTGAGAGAAGCCTCCTCTTGAGGTGCGTGTGGTAAAGTGGTATTCCTCTGGAGTCGAAGCCAGGGACTAACCTCTCATCTCGTGTTGATTCTTGGTCCACGGAGCTCTTTCGTGTTGCTACAGTGACCTCAGGATCCCTCTAGCCTTGAAACAGTGTTCTTGGGGTTTCTCTGGAGTGTCATCAAGGAAATCAAGGCTCCTTTCATGTGTGATGTGCAACACGGAATTGCTCTGCAAGCAGTTCAGGGGAATCGGGCCTCATCTCGCGGCGAGGGGGAAGTCTCATGGTCTTTCTCGAGTTGCGGCGGGAACCTGGGGTATATTCTTGAGTTACGACGGGGATGGCACTTCCACACACGTGTGTGTTCAGCGACGTCAGGACTCCTGCCTAGTTGCGAGGGACAACTCGGGATTCTCCTCGAGGCTTTGCAGGGCAATTGGGACGCCTCTCCAGCTGAGACGGGAGACCAAGGTTCCCTTTCCACGTGCCACAGGAATCCTGGGTCTCCTATCAAGTTTCACGAGGAGTCAGGCATCGTCTCCTTTGGAGGCACTGATCTCCGCATACCTGTGGAGTTTTCAAAGGATTTGAGGCCTCCTGTCGCGATGAGGTGGGGAACTAGGTCTTTCTCTGTGGTCTCCACTGGGGATTCTGACACCCTTTCGTCTTGGGAGATGCAAGACGAGGCTGCATTCCAGTCACTGCAGGGATATCCGGCCTTATTTCGAGTCAGGGCATCGCGGTGTCCATTCCACTTGAGGCCGCAAACTCAGGGTCCCTCTCACATACCTAGAGCTGAGAGAAGCCTCCTCTTGAGGTGCTTGTGGTAAGGTGGTATTCCTCTGGAGTCGAAGCCAGGGACTAACCTCTCATCTCGAGTTGATTTTTGGTCCACGGAGCTCTTTCGTGTTGCTACAGTGACCTCAGGATCCCTCTAGCCTTGAAACAGTGTTCTTGGGGTTTCTCTGGAGTGCCATCAAGGAAATCAAGACTCCTTTCATGTGTGATGTGCAACACGGAATTGCTCTGCACGCAGTGCAGGGGAATCGGGCCTCATCTCGCGGCGAGGGGGAAGTCTCATGGTTTTTCTCGAGTTGCGGCGGGAACCTGGGGTATATTCTCGAGTTACGACGGGGATGGCCCTTCCACCCACGTGTTTCTTCAGCGACGTCAGGACTCCTGCCTAGTTGCGAGGGACAACTCTGGATTCTCCTCGAGGATTGGCAGGGCAATTGGGACGCCTCTCCAGCTGAGGCGGGAGACCAAGTGTCCCTTTCCAAGTGCCACAGGAATCCTGGGTCTCCTATCAAGTTTCACGAGGAGTCAGGCATCGTCTCCTTTGGAGGCACTGATCTCCACATACCTCTGGAGTTTTCAAAGGATTTGAGGCCTCCTGTCGCGATGAGGTGGGGAACTAGGTCTTTCTCTGTGGTCTCCACAGGCGATTCAGACACCCTTTCGTCTTGGGAGATGCAAGACGAGCCTGCATTCCAGTCACTGCAGGGATATCCGGCCTTATTTCGAGTCAGGGCATCGCGGTGTCCATTCCACTTAAGGCTGCAAACTCAGGGTCCCTCTCACATCCCTAGAGCTGAGAGAAACCTCCTCTTGAGGTGCTTGTGGTAAGGTGGTATTCCTCTGGAGTCGAAGCCAGGGACTAACCTCTCATCTCGAGTTGATTTTTGGTCCACGGAGCTCTTTCGTGTTGCTACAGTGACCTCAGGATCCCTCTAGCCTTGAAACAGTGTTCTTGGGGTTTCTCTGGAGTGCCATGAAGGAAATCAAGGCTCCTTTCATGTGTGATGTGCAACACAGAATTGCTCTGCATGCAGTTCAGGGGAATCGGGCCTCATCTCGCGGCGAGGGGGAAGTCTCATGGTTTTTCTCGAGTTGCGGCGGGAACCTGGGGTATATTCTCGAGTTACGACGGGGATGGCCCTTCCACACACGTGTTTGTTCAGCCACGTCAGGACTCTTGCCTAGTTGCGAGACACAACTCGGGATTCTCCTCGAGGCTTGGCAAGGCAATTGGGACGCCTCTCCCGCTGAGGCGGGAGACTAAGGGTCCCTTTCCACGTGCCACAGGAATCCTGGGACTCCTATCAAGTTTCACGAGGAGTCAGGCATCGTCTCCTTTGGAGGCACTGATCTCCGCGTACCTCTGGAGTTTTCAAAGGATGTGAGGCCTCCGGTCGCGATGAGGTGGGGAACTAGGTCTTTCTCTGTGGTCTCCACAGGGGATTCAGACATCCTTTCATCTTGGGAGATGCAAGACGAACCTGCATTCAAGTCACTGCAGGGATATCCAGCCTTATTTCGCGTCAGGGCATCGCGGTGTCCATTCCACTTGAGACCGCAAACTCAGGGTCCCTCTCACATACCTAGAGCTGTGAGAAGCCTCCTCTTGAGGTGCGTGTGGTAAGGTGGTATTCCTCAGGAGTCGAAGCCAGGGACTAACCTCTCATCTAGTGTTGATTCTTGGTCCACGGAACTCTTTCGTGTTGCTACAGTGACCTCAGGATCCCTCTAGCCTTGAAACAGTGTTCTTGGGGTTTCTCTGGAGTGCCATCAAGGAAATCAAGGCTCCTTTCATGTGTGATGTGCAACACGGAATTGCTCTGCATGCAGTGCAGGGTTATCGGGCCTCATCTCGCGGCGAGTGGGAAGTCTCATGGTTTTTCTCGAGTTGCGGCGGGAACCTGGGGTATATTCTCGAGTTACGACGGGGATGGCACTTCCACACACGTGGGTGTTCAGCGACGTCAGGACTCCTGCCTAGTTGCGAGGGACAACTCTGGATTCTCCTCGAGGCTTGGCAAGGCAATTGGGACGCCTCTCTGGCTGATACGGGAGACCAAGGTTCCCTTTCCACGTGCCACAGGAATCCTGGGTCTCCTATCAAGTTTCACGAGGAGTCAGGCATCGTCTCCTTTGGAGGCACTGATCTCCGCATACCTGTGGAGTTTTCAAAGGATTTGAGGCCTCCTGTCGCGATGAGGTGGGGAACTAGGTCTTTCTCTGTGGTCTCCACTGGGGATTCAGACACACTTTCGTCTTGGGAGATGCAAGACGAGGCTGCATTCCAGTCACTGCAGGGATATCCGGCCTTATTTCGAGTCAGGGCATCGCGGTGTCCATTCCACTTGAGGCCGCAAACTCAGGGTCCCTCTCACATACCTAGAGCTGAGAGAAGCCTCCTCTTGAGGTGCTTGTGGTAAGGTGGTATTCCTCTGGAGTCGAAGCCAGGGACTAACCTCTCATCTCGAGTTGATTTTTGGTCCACGGAGCTCTTTCGTGTTGCTACAGTGACCTCAGGATCCCTCTAGCCTTGAAACAGTGTTCTTGGGGTTTCTCTGGAGTGCCATCAAGGAAATCAAGGCTCCTTTCATGTGTGATGTGCAACACGGAATTGCTCTGCACGCAGTGCAGGGGAATCGGGCCTCATCTCGCGGCGAGGGGGAAGTCTCATGGTTTTTCTCGAGTTGCGGCGGGAACCTGGGGTATATTCTCGAGTTACGACGGGGATGGCCCTTCCACCCACGTGTTTCTTCAGCGACGTCAGGACTCCTGCCTAGTTGCGAGGGACAACTCTGGATTCTCCTCGAGGCTTGGCAGGGCAATTGGGACGCCTCTCCAGCTGAGGCGGGAGACCAAGTGTCCCTTTCCAAGTGCCACAGGAATCCTGGGACTCCTATCAAGTTTCACGAGGAGTCAGGCATCGTCTCCTTTGGAGGCACTGATCTCCGCGTACCTCTGGAGTTTTCAAAGGATGTGAGGCTATCGGTCGCGATGAGGTGGGGAACTAAGTCTTTCTCTGTGCTTTCCACAGGGGATTCAGACATCCTTTCGTCCTGGGAGATGCAAGACGAGCCTGCATTGAAGTCACTGCAGGGATATCCGGCCTTATTTCGAGTCAGGGCATCGCGGTGTCCATTCCACTTGAGGCCGCAAACTCAGGGTCCCTCTCACATACCCAGAGCTGAGAGAAGCCTCCTCTTGAGGTGCTTGTGGTAAGGTGGTATTCCTCTGGAGACGAATCCAGGGACTAACCTCTCTTTTCGAGTTGATTTTTGCTCCACAGAGTTCTTTCGTGTTACTACAGTGACCTCAGGATCCCTCTATCCTTGAAACAGTGTTCTTGGGGTTTCTCTGGAGTGCCATCAAGGAAATCAAGGCTCCTTTCATGTGTGATGTGCAAGACGGAATTGCTCTGCACGCAGTACAGGGGAATCGGGCCTCATCTCGCATCGAGGGGGAAGTCTCATGGTTTTTCTCGAGTTGCGGCGGGAACCTGGGGTATATTCTCGAGTTACGACGGGGATGGCCCTTCCACCCACGTGTTTGTTCAGCCACGTCAGGACGCCTGCCTAGTTGCGAGACACAACTCGGGATTCTCCTCGAGGCTTGGCACGGCAATTGGAACCCCTCTCCAGCTGAGGCGGGAGACCAAGGGTCCCTTTCCACGTGCCACAAGAATCCTGGGACTCCTATCAAGTTTCACGAGGAGTCAGGCATCGTCTCCTTTGGAGGCACTGATCTCCGCGTACCTCTGAAGTTTTCAAAGGATGTGAGGCCTCCGGTCGCGATGAGGTGGGAAACTAGGTCTTTCTCTGTGGTCTCCACAGGGGATTCAGACATCCTTTCTTCTTGGGAGATGCAAGACGAGCCTGCATTGAAGTCACTGCAGGGATATCCGGCCTTATTTCGAGTCAGGGCATCGCGGTGTCCATTCCACTTGAGGCCGCAAACTCAGTGTCCCTCTCACATACCTAGAGCTGAGAGAAGCCTCCTCTTGAGGTGCTTGTGGTAAGGGGGCATTCCTCAGGAGTCGAAGCCAGGGACTAACCTCTCATCTCGTGTTGATTCTGTGTCCACGGAGCTCTTTCGTGTTGCTACAGTGACCTCAGGATCCCTCTAGCCTTGAAACAGTGTTCTTGGGGTTTCTCTGGAGTGCCATCAAGGAAATCAAGGCTCCTTTCATGTGTGATGTGCAAGACGGAATTGCTCTGCACGCAGTGCAGGGGAATCGGGCCTCATTTTGCGGCGAGGGGGAAGTCTCAAGGTTTTTCTCGAGTTGCGGCCGGAACCTAGGGTATATTCTCGAGTTACGACGGGGATGGCCCTTCCACACACGTGTGTGTTCAGCGACGACAGGACTCCTGCCTAGTTGCGAGGGACAACTCGGGATTCTCCTCGAGGCTTTGCAGGGCAATTGGGACGCCTCTCCAGCTGAGACGGGAGACCAAGGGTCCCTTTCCACGTGCCACAGGAATCCTGGGTCTCCTATCAAGTTTCACGAGGAGTCAGGCATCGTCTCCTTTGGAAGCACTGATCTCCGCATACCTCTGGAGTTTTCAAAGGATTTGAGGCCTCCTGTCGCGATGAGGTGGGGAACTAGGTCTTTCTCTGTGGTCTCCACAGCGGATTCAGACACCCTTTCGTCTTGGGAGATGCAAGACGAGCCTGCATTCCAGTCACTGCAGTGATATCCGGCCTTATTTCGAGTCAGGGCATCGCGGTGTCCATTCCACTTGAGGCCGCAAACTCAGGGTCCCTCTCACACACCTAGAGCTGAGAGAAGCCTCCTCTTGAGGTGCTTGTGGTAAGGTGCTATTCCTCTGGAGTCGAAGCCAGGGACTAACCTCTCATCTCGAGTTGATTTTTGGTCCACGGAGCTCTTTCGTGTTGCTACAGTGACCTCAGGATCCCTCTAGCCTTGAAACAGTGTTCTTGGGGTTTCTCTGGAGTGCCATCAAGGAAATCAAGGCTCCTTTCATGTGTGATGTGCAACACAGAATTGCTCTGCACGCAGTGCAGGGGAATCGGGCCTCATCTCGCGGCGAGGGGGAAGTCTCATGGTTTTTCTCGAGTTGCGGCGGGAACCTGGGGTATATTCTCGAGTTACGACGGGGATGGCCCTTCCACACACGTGTTTGTTCAGCCACGTCAGGACTCTTGCCTAGTTGCGAGACACAACTCGGGATTCTCCTCGAGGCTTGGCAAGGCAATTGGGACGCCTCTCCAGCTGAGGCGGGAGACCAAGGGTCCCTTTCCACGTGGCACAGTAATCCTGGGACTCCTATCAAGTTTCACGAGGAGTCAGGCATCGTCTCCTTTGGAGGCACTGATCTCCGCGTACCTCTGGAGTTTTAAAAGGATGTGAGGCCTCCGGTCGCGATGAGGTGGGGAACTAGGTCTTTCTCTGTGGTCTCCACAGGGGATTCAGACATCCTTTCATCTTGGGAGATGCAAGACGAGCCTGCATTCAAGTCACTGCAGGGATATCCAGCCTTATTTCGCATCAGGGCATCGCGGTGTCCATTCCACTTGAGGCCGCAAACTCAGGGTCCCTCTCACATACCTAGAGCTGAGAGAAGCCTCCTCTTGAGGTGCTTGTGGTAAGGTGGTATTCCTCTGGAGTCGAAGCCAGGGACTAACCTCTCATCTCGAGTTGATTTTTGGCCCACGGAGCTCTTTCGTGTTGCTACAGTGACCTCAGGATCCCTCTAGCCTTGAAACAGTGTTCTTGGGGTTTCTCTGGAGTGCCATCAAGGAAATCAAGGCTCCTTTCATGTGTGATGTGCAACACGGAATTGCTCTGCACGCAGTGCAAGGGAATCCGGCCTCATCTCGCGGCGAGGGGGAAGTCTCATGGTTTTTCTCGAGTTGCGGCGGGAACCTGGGGTATATTCTCGAGTTACGAGGGGGATGGACCTTCCACCCACGTGTTTCTTCAGCGACGTCAGGAGTCCTGCCTAGTTGCGAGGGACAACTCTGGATTCTCCTAGAGGCTTGGCAGGGCAATTGGGACGCCTCTCCAGCTGAGGCGGGAGACCAAGTGTCCCTTTCCAAGTGCCACAGGAATCCTGGGACTCCTATCAAGTTTCACGAGGAGTCAGGCATCGTCTCCTTTGGAGGCACTGATCTCCGCGTACCTCTGGAGTTTTCAAAGGATGTGAGGCTATCGGTCGCGATGAGGTGGGGAACTAAGTCTTTCTCTGTGCTTTCCACAGGGGATTCAGACATCCTTTCGTCCTGGGAGATGCAAGACGAGCCTGCATTGAAGTCACTGCAGGGATATCCGGCCTTATTTCGAGTCAGGGCATCGCGGTGTCCATTCCACTTGATGCCGCAAACTCAGGGTCCCTCTCACATACCTAGAGCTGAGAGAAGCCTCCTCTTGAGGTGCTTGTGGTAAGGTGGTATTCCTCTGGAGACGAATCCAGGGACTAACCTCCCTTTTCGAGTTGATTTTTGGTCCACAGAGTTCTTTCGTGTTGCTACAGTGACCTCAGGTTCCCTCTATCCTTGAAACAGTGTTCTTGGGGTTTCTCTGGAGTGCCATCAAGGAAATCAAGGCTCCTTTCATGTGTGATGTGCAAGACGGAATTGCTCTGCACGCAGTACAGGGGAATCGGGCCTCATCTCGCATCGAGGGGGAAGTCTCATGGTTTTTCTCGAGTTGCGGCGGGAACCTGGGGTATATTCTCGAGTTACGACGGGGATGGCCCTTCCACCCACGTGTTTGTTCAGCCACGTCAGGACTCCTGCCTAGTTGCGAGGGACAACTCGGGATTCTCCTCGAGGCTTGGCAGGGCAATTGGAACGCCTCTCCAGCTGAGGCGGGAGACCAAGGGTCCCTTTCCACGTGCCACAAGAATCCTGGGACTCCTATCAAGTTTCACGAGGAGTCAGGCTTCGTCTCCTTTGGAGGCACTGATCTCCGCGTACCTCTGGAGTTTTCAAAGGATGTGAGGCCTCCGGTCGCGATGAGGTGGGGAACTAGGTCTTTCTCTGTGGTCTCCACAGGGGATTCAGACATCCTTTCATCTTGGGAGATGCAAGACGAGCCTGCATTCAAGTCACTGCAGGGATATCCAGCCTTATTTCGCATCAGGGCATCGCGGTGTCCATTCCACTTGAGGCCGCAAACTCAGGGTCCCTCTCACATACCTAGAGCTGAGAGAAGCCTCCTCTTGAGGTGCTTGTGGTAAGGTGGTATTCCTCTGGAGTCGAAGCCAGGGACTAACCTCTCATCTCGAGTTGATTTTTGGCCCACGGAGCTCTTTCGTGTTGCTACAGTGACCTCAGGATCCCTCTAGCCTTGAAACAGTGTTCTTGGGGTTTCTCTGGAGTGCCATCAAGGAAATCAAGGCTCCTTTCATGTGTGATGTGCAACACGGAATTGCTCTGCACGCAGTGCAGGGGAATCCGGCCTCATCTCGCGGCGAGGGGGAAGTCTCATGGTTTTTCTCGAGTTGCGGCGGGAACCTGGGGTATATTCTCGAGTTACGAGGGGGATGGCCCTTCCACCCACGTGTTTCTTCAGTGACATCAGGAGTCCTGCCTAGTTGCGAGGGACAACTCTGGATTCTCCTCGAGGCTTGGCAGGGCAATTGGGACGCCTCTCCAGCTGAGGCGGGAGACCAAGTGTCCCTTTCAAAGTGCCACAGGAATCCTGGGACTCCTATCAAGTTTCACGAGGAGTCAGGCATCGTCTCCTTTGGAGGCACTGATCTCCGCGTACCTCTGGAGTTTTCAAAGGATGTGAGGCTATCGGTCGCGATGAGGTGGGGAAGTAAGTCTTTCTCTGTGCTTTCCACAGGGGATTCAGACATCCTTTCGTCCTGGGAGATGCAAGGCGAGCCTGCATTGAAGTCACTGCAGGGATATCCGGCCTTATTTCGAGTCAGGGCATCGCGGCGTCCATTCCACTTGAGGCCGCAAACTCAGGATCCCTCTCACATACCTAGAGCTGAGAGAAGCCTCCTCTTGAGGTGCGTGTGGTAAGGTGGTATTCCTCAGGAGTCGAAGCCAGGGACTAACCTCTCATCTCGTGTTGATTCTTGGTCCACGGAGCTCTTTCGTGTTGCTACAGTGACCTCAGGATCCCTCTATCCTTGAAACAGTGTTCTTGGGGTTTCTCTGGAGTGCCATCAAGGAAATCAAGGCTCCTTTCATGTGTGATGTGCAACACGGAATTGCTCTGCATGCAGTTCAGGGGAATCGGGCCTCATCTCGCGGCGAGGGGGAAGTCTCATGGTTTTTCTCGAGGAGCGGCGGGAACCTGGGGTATATTCTCGAGTTACGACGGGGATGGCACTTCCACACACGTGTGTGTTCAGCGACGTCAGGACTCCTGCCTAGTTGCGAGGGACAACTCGGGATTCTCCTCGAGGCTTTGCAGGGCTATTGGGACGCCTCTCCAGCTGAGACGGGAGACCAAGGTTCCCTTTCCACGTGCCACAGGAATCCTGGGTCTCCTATCAAGTTTCACGAGGAGTCAGGCATCGTCTCCTTTGGAGGCACTGATCTCCGCATACCTGTGGAGTTTTCAAAGGATTTGAGGCCTCCTGTCGCGATGAGGTGGGGAACTAGGTCTTTCTCTGTGGTCTCCACAGGGGATTCAGACACCCTTTCGTCTAGGGAGATGCAAGACGAGCCTGCATTCCAGTCACTGCAGGGATATCCGGCCTTATTTCGAGTCAGGGCATCGCGGTGTCCATTCCACTTGAGGCCGCAAACTCAGGGTCCCTCTCACATACCTAGAGCTGAGAGAAACCTCCTCTTGAGGTGCTTGTGGTAAGGTGGTTTTCCTCTGGAGTCGAAGCCAGGGACTAACCTCTCATCTCGAGTTGATTTTTGGTCCACGGAGCTCTTTCGTGTTGCTACAGTGACCTCAGGATCCCTCTAGCCTTGAAACAGTGTTCTTGGGGTTTCTCTGGAGTGCCATGAAGGAAATCAAGGCTCCTTTCATGTGTGATGTGCAACACAGAATTGCTCTGCACGCAGTTCAGGGGAATCGGGCCTCATCTCGCGGCGAGGGGGAAGTCTCATGGTTTTTCTCGAGTTGCGGCGGGAACCTGGGGTATATTCTCGAGTTACGACGGGGATGGCCCTTCCACACACGTGTTTCTTCAGCCACGTCAGGACTCTTGCCTAGTTGCGAGACACAACTCGGGATTCTCCTCGAGGCTTGGCAAGGCAATTGGGACGCCTCTCCCGCTGAGGCGGGAGACTAAGGGTCCCTTTCCACGTGCCACAGGAATCCTGGGACTCCTATCAAGTTTCACGAGGAGTCAGGCATCGTCTCCTTTGGAGGCACGGATCTCCGCGTACCTCTGGAGTTTGCAAAGAATGTGAGGCCTCCGGTCGCGATGAGGTGGGGAACTAGGTCTTTCTCTGTGGTCTCCACAGGGGATTCAGACATCCTTTCATCTTGGGAGATGCAAGACGAGCCTGCATTCAAGTCACTGCAGGTATATCCAGCCTTATTTCGCGTCAGGGCATCGCGGTGTCCATTCCACTTGAGGCCGCAAACTCAGGGTCCCTCTCACATACCTAGAGCTGAGAGAAGCCTCCTCTTGAGGTGCTTGTGGTAAGGTGGTATTCCTCTGGAGTCGAAGCCAGGGAGTAACCTCTCATCTCGAGTTGATTTTTGGCCCACGGAGCTCTTTCCTGTTGCTACAGTGACCTCAGGATCCCTCTAGCCTTGAAACAGTGTTCTTGGGGTTTCTCTGGAGTGCCATCAAGGAAATCAAGGCTCCTTTCATGTGTGATGTGCAACACGGAATTGCTCTGCACGAAGTGCAGGGGAATCCGGCCTCATCTCGCGGCGAGTGGGAAGTCTCATGGTTTTTCTCGAGTTGCGGCGGGAACCTGGGGTATATTCTCGAGTTACGACGGGGATGGCCCTTCCACCCACGTGTTTCTTCAGCGACGTCAGGAGTCCTGCCTAGTTGCGAGGGACAACTCTGGATTCTCCTCGAGGCTTGGCAGGGCAATTGGGACGCCTCTCCAGCTGAGGCGGGAGACCAAGTGTCCCTTTCCAAGTGCCACAGGAATCCTGGGACTCCTATCAAGTTTCACGAGGAGTCAGGCATCGTCTCCTTTGGAGTCACTGATCTCCGCGTACCTCTGGAGTTTTCAAAGGATGTGAGGCCTCCGGTCGCGATGAGGTGGGGAACTAAGTCTTTCTCTGTGCTTTCCACAGGGGATTCAGACATCCTTTCGTCCTGGGAGATGCAAGACGAGCCTGCATTCAAGTCACTGCAGGGATATCCAGCCTTATTTCGAGTCAGGGCATCGCGGTGTCCATTCCACTTGAGGCCGCAAACTCAGGGTCCCTCTCACATACCTAGAGCTGAGAGAAGCCTCCTCTTGAGGTGCTTGTGGTAAGGTGGTATTCCTCTGGAGACGAATCCAGGGACTAACCTCTCTTTTCGAGTTGATTTTTGGTCCACAGAGTTCTTTCGTGTTGCTACAGTGACCTCAGGATCCCTCTATCCTTGAAACAGTGTTCTTGGGGTTTCTCTGGAGTGCCATCAAGGAAATCAAGGCTCCTTTCATGTGTGATGTGCAAGACGGAATTGCTCTGCACGCAGTACAGGGGAATCGGGCCTCATCTCGCATCGAGGGGGAAGTCTCATGGTTTTTCTCGAGTTGCGGCGGGAACCTGGGGTATATTCTCCAGTTACGACGGGGATGGCCCTTCCACCCACGTGTTTGTTCAGCCACGTCAGGACTCCTGCCTAGTTGCGAGGGACAACTCGGGATTCTCCTCGAGGCTTGGCAGGGCAATTGGAACGCCTCTCCAGCTGAGGCGGGAGACCAAGGGTCCCTTTCCACGTGCCACAAGAATCCTGGGACTCCTATCAAGTTTCACGAGGAGTCAGGCATCGTGTCCTTTGGAGGCACTGATCTCGGCGTACCTCTGGAGTTTTCAAAGGATGTGAGGCCTCCGGTCGCGATGAGGTGGGAAACTAGGTCTTTCTCTGTGGTCTCCACAGGGGATTCAGACATCCTTTCTTCTTGGGAGATGCAAGACGAGCCTGCATTCCAGTCACTGCAGGGATATCCGGCCTTATTTCGAGTCAGGGCATCGCGGTGTCCATTCCACTTGAGGCCGCAAACTCAGGATCCCTCTCACATACCTATAGCTGAGAGAAGCCTCCTCTTGAGGTGCTTGTGGTAAGGTGGCATTCCTCAGGAGTCGAAGCCAGGGACTAACTTCTCATCTCGTGTTGATTCTGTGTCCACGGAGCTCTTTCATGTTGCTACAGTGACCTCAGGATCCCTCTAGCCTTGAAACAGTGTTCTTGAGGTTTCTCTGGAGTGCCATCAAGAAAATCAAGGCTCCTTTCATGTGTGATGTGCAACACGGAATTGCTCTGCACGCAGTGCAGGGGAATCGGGCCTCATCTCGCGGCGAGGGGGAAGTCTCATGGTTTTTCTCGAGTTGCGGCGGGAACCTGGGGTATATTCTCGAGTTACGACGGGGATGACCCTTCCACACACGTGTGTGTTCCGCGACGTCAGGACTCCTGCCTAGTTGCGAGTGACAACTCGGGATTCTCCTCGAGGCTTTGCAGGGCAATTGGGACGCCTCTCCAGCTGAGACGGGAGACCAAGGGTCCCTTTCCACGTGCCACAGGAATCCTGGGTCTCCTATCAAGTTTCACGAGGAGTCAGGCATCGTCTCCTTTGGAGGCACTGATCTCCGCATACCTCTGGAGTTTTCAAAGGATTTGAGGCCTCCTGTCGCGATGAGGTGGGGAACTAGGTCTTTCTCTGTGGTCTCCACAGCGGATTCAGACACCCTTTCGTCTTGGGAGATGGAAGACGAGCCTGCATTCCAGTCACTGCAGGGATATCCGGCCTTATTTCGAGTCAGGGCATCGCGGTGTCCATTCCACTTGAGGCCGCAAACTCAGGGTCCCTCTCACACACCTAGAGCTGAGAGAAGCCTCCTCTTGTGGTGCTTGTGGTAAGGTGGTATTCCTCTGGAGTCGAAGCCAGGGACTAACCTCTCATCTCGAGTTGATTTTTGGTCCACGGAGCTCTTTCTTGTTGCTACAGTGACCTCAGGATCCCTCTAGCCTTGGAACAGTGTTCTTGGGGTTTCTCTGGAGTGCCATGAAGGAAATCAAGGCTCCTTTCATGTGTGATGTGCAACACAGAATTGCTCTGCATGCAGTGCAGGGGAATCGGGCCTCATCTCACGGCGAGGGGGAAGTCTCATGGTTTTTCTCGAGTTGCGGCGGGAACCTGGGGTATATTCTCGAGTTACGACGGGGATGGCCCTTCCACCCACGTGTTTCTTCAGCGACGTCAGGACTCCTGCCTAGTTGCGAGGGACAACTCTGGATTCTCCTCGAGGATTTGCAGGGCAATTGGGACGCCTCTCCAGCTGAGGCGGGAGACCAAGGGTCCCTTTCCACGTGCCACAAGAATCCTGGGACTCCTATCAAGTTTCACGAGGAGTCAGGCATCGTGTCCTTTGGAGGCACTGATCTCGGCGTACCTCTGGAGTTTTCAAAGGATGTGAGGCCTCCGGTCGCGATGAGGTGGGAAACTAGGTCTTTCTCTGTGGTCTCCACAGGGGATTCAGACATCCTTTCTTCTTGGGAGATGCAAGACGAGCCTGCATTCCAGTCACTGCAGGGATATCCGGCCTTATTTCGAGTCAGGGCATCGCGGTGTCCATTCCACTTGAGGCCGCAAACTCAGGATCCCTCTCCCATACCTATAGCTGAGAGAAGCCTCCTCTTGAGGTGCTTGTGGTAAGGTGGCATTCCTCAGGAGTCGAAGCCAGGGACTAACTTCTCATCTCGTGTTGATTCTGTGTCCACGGAGCTCTTTCATGTTGCTACAGTGACCTCAGGATCCCTCTAGCCTTGAAACAGTGTTCTTGAGGTTTCTCTGGAGTGCCATCAAGAAAATCAAGGCTCCTTTCATGTGTGATGTGCAACACGGAATTGCTCTGCACGCAGTGCAGGGGAATCGGGCCTCATCTCGCGGCGAGGGGGAAGTCTCATGGTTTTTCTCGAGTTGCGGCGGGAACCTGGGGTATATTCTCGAGTTACGACGGGGATGACCCTTCCACACACGTGTGTGTTCCGCGACGTCAGGACTCCTGCCTAGTTGCGAGTGACAACTCGGGATTCTCCTCGAGGCTTTGCAGGGCAATTGGGACGCCTCTCCAGCTGAGACGGGAGACCAAGGGTCCCTTTCCACGTGCCACAGGAATCCTGGGTCTCCTATCAAGTTTCACGAGGAGTCAGGCATCGTCTCCTTTGGAGGCACTGATCTCCGCATACCTCTGGAGTTTTCAAAGGATTTGAGGCCTCCTGTCGCGATGAGGTGGGGAACTAGGTCTTTCTCTGTGGTCTCCACAGCGGATTCAGACACCCTTTCGTCTTGGGAGATGGAAGACGAGCCTGCATTCCAGTCACTGCAGGGATATCCGGCCTTATTTCGAGTCAGGGCATCGCGGTGTCCATTCCACTTGAGGCCGCAAACTCAGGGTCCCTCTCACACACCTAGAGCTGAGAGAAGCCTCCTCTTGTGGTGCTTGTGGTAAGGTGGTATTCCTCTGGAGTCGAAGCCAGGGACTAACCTCTCATCTCGAGTTGATTTTTGGTCCACGGAGCTCTTTCTTGTTGCTACAGTGACCTCAGGATCCCTCTAGCCTTGGAACAGTGTTCTTGGGGTTTCTCTGGAGTGCCATGAAGGAAATCAAGGCTCCTTTCATGTGTGATGTGCAACACAGAATTGCTCTGCATGCAGTGCAGGGGAATCGGGCCTCATCTCACGGCGAGGGGGAAGTCTCATGGTTTTTCTCGAGTTGCGGCGGGAACCTGGGGTATATTCTCGAGTTACGACGGGGATGGCCCTTCCACCCACGTGTTTCTTCAGCGACGTCAGGACTCCTGCCTAGTTGCGAGGGACAACTCTGGATTCTCCTCGAGGATTTGCAGGGCAATTGGGACGCCTCTCCAGCTGAGGCGGGAGACCAAGTGTCCCTTTCCAAGTGCCACAGGAATCCTGGGTCTCCTATCAAGTTTCACGAGGAGTCAGGCATCGTCTCCTTTGGAGGCACTGATCTCCGCATACCTCTGGAGTTTTCAAAGGATTTGAGGCCTCCTGTCGCGATGAGGTGGGGAACTAGGTCTTTCTCTGTGGTCTCCACAGGGGATTCAGACTCCCTTTCGTCTAGGGAGATGCAAGACGAACCTGCATTCCAGTCACTGCAGGGATATCCGGCCTTATTTCGAGTCAGGGCATCGCGGTGTCCATTCCACTTGAGGCCGCAAACTCAGGGTCCCTCTCACATACCTAGAGCTGAGAGAAACCTCCTCTTGAGGTGCTTGTGGTAAGCTGGTTTTCCTCTGGAGTCGAAGCCAGGGACTAACCTCTCATCTCGAGTTGATTTTTGGTCCACGGAGCTCTTTCCTGTTGCTACAGTGACCTCAGGATCCCTCTAGCCTTGAAACAGTGTTCTTGGGGTTTCTCTGGAGTGCCATGAAGGAAATCAAGGCTCCTTTCATGTGTGATGTGCAACACAGAATTGCTCTGCACGCAGTTCAGGGGAATCGGGCCTCATCTCGCGGCGAGGGGGAAGTCTCATGGTTTTTCTCGAGTTGCGGCGGGAACCTGGGGTATATTCTCGAGTTACGACGGGGATGGCCCTTCCACACACGTGTTTCTTCAGCCACGACAGGACTCTTGCCTAGTTGCGAGACACAACTCGGGATTCTCCTCGAGGCTTGGCAAGGCAATTGGGACGCCTCTCCCGCTGAGGCGGGAGACTAAGGGTCCCTTTCCACGTGACACAGGAATCCTGGGACTCCTATCAAGTTTCACGAGGAGTCAGGCATCGTCTCCTTTGGAGGCACTGATCTCCGCGTACCTCTGGAGTTTTCAAAGGATGTGAGGCCTCCGGTCGCGATGAGGTGGGGAACTAGGTCTTTCTCTGTGGTCTCCACAGGGGATTCAGACATCCTTTCATCTTGGGAGATGCAAGACGAGCCTGCATTCAAGTCACTGCAGGGATATCCAGCCTTATTTCGCGTCAGGGCATCGCGGTGTCCATTCCACTTGAGGCCGCAAACTCAGGGTCCCTCTCACATACCTAGAGCTGAGAGAATCCTCCTCTTCAGGTGTGTGTGGTAAGGTGGTATTCCTCAGGAGTCGAAGCCAGGGACTAACCTCTCATCTCGTGTTGATTCTTGGTCCA
The DNA here is from genome assembly GCF_910594005.1 of Cervus elaphus. Lineage (NCBI taxonomy): Eukaryota > Metazoa > Chordata > Mammalia > Artiodactyla > Cervidae > Cervus > Cervus elaphus. The sequence goes on from NW_025316779.1 coordinate 6,574,172, forward strand.
CGGAGCTCTTTCGTGTTGCTACAGTGACCTCAGGATCCCTCTAGCCTTGAAACAGTGTTCTTGGGGTTTCTCTGGAGTGCCATCAAGGAAATCAAGGCTCCTTTCATGTGTGATGTGCAACACGGAATTGCTCTGCATGCAGTGCAGGGGAATCGGGCCTCATCTCGCGGCGAGTGGGAAGTCTCATGGTTTTTCTCGAGTTGCGGCGGGAACCTGGGGTATATTCTCGAGTTACGACGGGGATGGCACTTCCACACACGTGTGTGTTCAGCGACGTCAGGACTCCTGCCTAGTTGCGAGGGACAACTCGGGATTCTCCTCGAGGCTTTGCAGGGCAATTGGGACGCCTCTCCAGCTGAGACGGGAGACCAAGGTTCCCTTTCCACGTGCCACAGGAATCCTGGGTCTCCTATCAAGTTTCACGAGGAGTCAGGCATCGTCTCCTTTGGAGGCACTGATCTCCGCATACCTGTGGAGTTTTCAAAAGATTTGAGGCCTCCTGTCGCGATGAGGTGGGGAACTAGGTCTTTCTCTGTGGTCTCCACTGGGGATTCAGACACCCTTTCGTCTTGGGAGATGCAAGACGAGGCTGCATTCCAGTCACTGCAGGGATATCCGGCCTTATTTCGAGTCAGGGCATCGCGGTGTCCATTCCACTTGAGGCAGCAAACTCAGGGTCCCTCTCACATACCTAGAGCTGAGAGAAGCCTCCTCTTGAGGTGCTTGTGGTAAGGTGGTATTCCTCTGGAGCCGAATCCAGGGACTAACCTCTCTTTTCGAGTTGATTTTTGGTCCACAGAGTTCTTTCGTGTTGCTACAGTGACCTCAGGATCCCTCTATCCTTGAAACAGTGTTCTTGGGGTTTCTCTGGAGTGCCATCAAGGAAATCAAGGCTCCTTTCATGTGTGATGTGCAAGACGGAATTGCTCTGTATGCAGTACAGGGGAATCGGGCCTCATCTCGCATCGAGGGGGAAGTCTCATGGTTTTTCTCGAGTTGCGGCGGGAACCTGGGGTATATTCTCCAGTTACGACGGGGATGGCCCTTCCACCCACGTGTTTCTTCAGCGACGTCAGGAGTCCTGCCTAGTTGCGAGGGACAACTCGGGATTCTCCTCGAGGCTTGGCAGGGCAATTGGAACGCCTCTCCAGCTGAGGCGGGAGACCAAGGGTCCCTTTCCACGTGCCACAAGAATCCTGGGACTCCTATCAAGTTTCACGAGGAGTCAGGCTTCGTCTCCTTTGGAGGCACTGATCTCCGCGTACCTCTGGAGTTTTCAAAGGATGTGAGGCCTCCGGTCGCGATGAGGTGGGGAACTAGGTCTTTCTCTGTGGTCTCCACAGGGGATTCAGACATCCTTTCATCTTGGGAGATGCAAGACGAGCCTGCATTCAAGTCACTGCAGGGATATCCAGCCTTATTTCGCATCAGGGCATCGCGGTGTCCATTCCACTTGAGGCCGCAAACTCAGGGTCCCTCTCACATACCTAGAGCTGAGAGAAGCCTCCTCTTGAGGTGCTTGTGGTAAGGTGGTATTCCTCTGGAGTCGAAGCCAGGGACTAACCTCTCATCTCGAGTTGATTTTTGGCCCACGGAGCTCTTTCGTGTTGCTACAGTGACCTCAGGATCCCTCTAGCCTTGAAACAGTGTTCTTGGGGTTTCTCTGGAGTGCCATGAAGGAAATCAAGGCTCCTTTCATGTGTGATGTGCAACACGGAATTGCTCTGCACGCAGTGCAGGGGAATCGAGCCTCATCTCGCGGCGAGGGGGAAGTCTCATGGTTTTTCTTGAGTTGCGGCGGGAACCTGGGGTATATTCTCGAGTTACGACGGGGATGGCCCTTCCACACACGTGTGTGTTCAGCCATGTCAGGACTCCTGCCTTGTTGCGAGGGGCAACTCGGGATTCTCCTCGAGGCTTTGCAGGGCAATTGGGACGCCTCTCCAGCTGAGACGGGAGACCAAGGGTCCCTTTCCACGTGCCACAGGAATCCTGGGTCTCCTATCAAGTTTCACGAGGAGTCAGGCATCGTCTCCTTTGGAGGCACTGATCTCCGCATACCTCTGGAGTTTTCAAAGGATTTGAGGCCTCCTGTCGCGATGAGGTGGGGAACTAGGTCTTTCTCTGTGGTCTCCACAGCGGATTCAGACACCCTTTCGTATTGGGAGATGGAAGACGAGCCTGCATTCCAGTCACTGCAGGGATATCCGGCCTTATTTCGAGTCAGGGCATCGCGGTGTCCATTCCACTTGAGGCCGCAAACTCAGGGTCCCTCTCACACACCTAGAGCTGAGAGAAGCCTCCTCTTGTGGTGCTTGTGGTAAGGTGGTATTCCTCTGGAGTCGAAGCCAGGGACTAACCTCTCATCTCGAGTTGATTTTTGGTCCACGGAGCTCTTTTTTGTTGCTACAGTGACCTCAGGATCCCTCTAGCCTTGAAACAGTGTTCTTGGGGTTTCTCTGGAGTGCCATGAAGGAAATCAAGGCTCCTTTCATGTGTGATGTGCAACACAGAATTGCTCTGCACGCAGTGCAGCGGAATCGGGCCTCATCTCACGGCGAGGGGGAAGTCTCATGGTTTTTCTCGAGTTGCGGCGGGAACCTGGGGTATATTCTCGAGTTACGACGGGGATGGACCTTCCACACACGTGTTTCTTCAGCCACGTCAGGACTCTTGCCTAGTTGCGAGACACAACTCGGGATTCTCCTCGAGGCTTGGCAAGGCAATTGGGACGCCTCTCCAGCTGAGGCGGGAGACCAAGGGTCCCTTTCCACGTGCCACAGGAATCCTGGGACTCCTATCAAGTTTCACGAGGAGTCAGGCATCGTCTCCTTTGGAGGCACTGATCTCCGCGTACCTCTGGAGTTTTCAAAGGATGTGAGGCCTCGGGTCGCGATGAGGTGGGGAACTAGGTCTTTCTCTGTGGTCTCCACAGGGGATTCAGACATCCTTTCATCTTGGGAGATGCAAGACGAGCCTGCATTCAAGTCACTGCAGGGATATCCAGCCTTATTTCGCGTCAGGGCATCGCGGTGTCCATTCCACTTGAGTCCGCAAACTCAGGGTCCCTCTCACATACCTAGAGCTGAGAGAAGCCTCCTCTTGAGGTGCTTGTGGTAAGGTGGTATTCCTCTGGAGTCGAAGCCAGGGACTAACCTCTCATCTCGAGTTGATTTTTCGCCCAAGGAGCTCTTTCGTGTTGCTACAGTGACCTCAGGATCCCTCTAGCCTTGAAACAGTGTTCTTGGGGTTTCTCTGGAGTGCCATCAAGGAAATCAAGGCTCCTTTCATGTGTGATGTGCAACACGGAATTGCTCTGCAGGCAGTGCAGGGGAATCGGGCCTCATCTCGCGGCGAGGGGGAAGTCTCATGGTTTTTCTCGAGTTGCGGCGGGAACCTGGGGTATATTCTCGAGTTACGACGGGGATGGCCCTTCCACCCACGTGTTTCTTCAGCGACGTCAGGACTCCTGCCTAGTTGCGAGGGACAACTCGGGATTCTCCTCGAGGCTTGGCAGGGCAATTGGGACGCCTCTCCAGCTGAGGCGGGAGACAAAGTGTCCCTTTCCAAGTGCCACAGGAATCCTGGGACTCCTATCAAGTTTCACGAGGAGTCAGGCATCGTCTCCTTTGGAGGCACTGATCTCCGCGTACCTCTGGAGTTTTCAAAGGATGTGAGGCTATCGGTCGCGATGAGGTGGGGAAATAAGTCTTTCTCTGTGCTTTCCACAGGGGATTCAGACATTCTTTCGTCCTGGGAGATGCAAGACGAGCCTGCATTGAAGTCACTGCAGGGATATCCGGCCTTATTTCGAGTCAGGGCATCGCGGTGTCCATTCCACTTGAGGCCGCAAACTCAGGGTCCCTCTCACATACCTAGAGCTGAGAGAAGCCTCCTCTTGAGGTGCTTGTGGTAAGGTGGTATTCCTCTGGAGATGAATCCAGGGACTAACCTCTCTTTTCGAGTTGATTTTTGGTCCACAGAGTTCTTTCGTGTTGCTACAGTGACCTCAGGATCCCTCTAGCCTTGAAACAGTGTTCTTGGGGTTTCTCTGGAGTGCCATCAAGGAAATCAAGGCTCCTTTCATGTGTGATGTGCAACACGAAATTGCTCTGCATGCAGTGCAGGGGAATCGGGCCTCATCTCGCGGCGAGGGGGAAGTCTCATGGTTTTTCTCGAGGTGCGGCGGGAACCTGGGGTATATTCTCGAGTTACGACGGGGATGGCCCTTCCACACACGTGTTTGTTCAGCCACGTCAGGACTCCTGCCTAGTTGCGAGGGACAACTCGGGATTCTCCTCGAGGCTTGGCAGGGCAATTGGAACGCCTCTCCAGCTGAGGCGGGAGACCAAGGGTCCCTTTCCACGTGCCACAAGAATCCTGGGACTCCTATCAAGTTTCATGAGGAGTCAGGCATCGTCTCCTTTGGAGGCACTGATCTCCGCGTACCTCTGGAGTTTTCAAAGGATGTGAGGCCTCCGGTCGCGATGAGGTGGGGAACTAGGTGTTTCTCTGTGGTCTCCACAGGGGATTCAGACATCCTTTCTTCTTGGGAGATGCAAGACGAGCCTGCATTCAAGTCACTGCACGGATATCCAGCCTTATTTCGAGTCAGGGCATCGCGGTGTCCATTCCACTTGAGGCCGCAAACTCAGGATCCCTCTCACATACCTAGAGCTGAGAGAAGCCTCCTCTTGAGGTGCTTGTGGTAAGGTGGTATTCCTCAGGAGTCGAAGCCAGGGACTAACCTCTCATCTCGTGTTGATTCTTGGTCCATGGAGCTCTTTCGTGTTGCTACAGTGACCTCAGGATCCCTCTAGCCTTGAAACAGTGTTCTTGGGGTTTCTCTGGAGTGCCATGAAGGAAATCAAGGCTCCTTTCATGTGTGATGTGCAAGACGGAATTGCTCTACACGCAGTGCTGGGGAATCGGGCCTCATCTCGCGGCGAGGGGAAAGTCTCATGGTTTTTCTCGAGTTGCGGCGGGAACCTGGGGTATATTCTCGAGTTACGACGGGGATGGCCTTTCCACACACGTGTGTGTTCAGCCATGTCAGGACTCCTGCCTAGTTGCGAGGGACAACTCGGGATTCTCCTCGAGGCTTGGCAGGGCAATTGGGACGCCTCTCCAGCTGAGACGGGAGACCAAGGGTCCCTTTCCACGTGCCACAGGAATCCTGGGTCTCCTATCAAGTTTCACGAGGAGTCAGGCATCGTCTCCTTTGGAGGCACTGATCTCCGCATACCTCTGGAGTTTTCAAAGGATTTGAGGCCTCCTGTCGCGATGAGGTGGGGAACTAGGTCTTTCTCTGTGGTCTCCACAGGGGATTCAGACACCCTGTCGTCTTGGGAGATGCAAGACGAGCCTGCATTCCAGTCACTGCAGGGATATCCGGACTTATTTCGAGTCAGGGCATCGCGGTGTCCATTCCACTTGAGGCCGCAACCTCAGGGTCCCTCTCACATACCTAGAGCTGAGAGAAGCCTCCTCTTGAGGTGCTTGTGGTAAGGTGGTATTCCTCTGGAGTCGAAGCCAGGGACTAACCTCTCATCTCGAGTTGATTTTTGGCCCATGGAGCTCTTTCGTGTTGCTACAGTGACCTCAGGATCCCTCTAGCCTTGAAACAGTGTTCTTGGGGTTTCTCTGGAGTGCCATCAAGGAAATCAAGGCTCCTTTCATGTGTGATGTGCAACACGGAATTGCTCTGCACGCAGTGCAGGGGAATCGGGCCTCATCTCGCGGCGAGGGGGAAGTCTCATGGTTTTTCTCGAGTTGCGGCGGGAACCTGGGGTATATTCTCGAGTTACGACGGGGATGGCCCTTCCACCCACGTGTTTCTTCAGCGACGTCAGGACTCCTGCCTAGTTGCGAGGGACAACTCTGGATTCTCCTCGAGGCTTGGCAGGGCAATTGGGACGCCTCTCCAGCTGAGGCGGGAGACCAAGTGTCCCTTTCCAAGTGCCACAGGAATCCTGGGACTCCTATCAAGTTTCACGAGGAGTCAGGCATCGTCTCCTTTGGAGGCAATGATCTCCGCTTACCTCTGGAGTTTTCAAAGGATGTGAGGCTATCGGTCGCGATGAGGTGGGGAACTAAGTCTTTCTCTGTGCTTTCCACAGGGGATTCAGACATCCTTTCGTCCTGGGAGATGCAAGACGAGCCTGCATTGAAGTCACTGCAGGGATATCCGGCCTTATTTCGAGTCAGGGCATCGCGGTGTCCATTCCACTTGAGGCCGCAAACTCAGGGTCCCTCTCACATACCTAGAGCTGAGAGAAGCCTCCTCTTGAGGTGCTTGTGGTAAGGTGGTATTCCTCTGGAGACGTATCCAGGGACTAACCTCTCTTTTCGAGTTGATTTTTGGTCCACAGAGTTCTTTCGTGTTGCTACAGTGTCCTCAGGATCCCTCTAGGCTTGAAACAGTGTTCTTGGGGTTTCTCTGGAGTGCCATCAAGGAAATCAAGGCTCCTTTCATGTGTGATGTGCAAGACGGAATTGCTCTGCACGCAGTACAGGGGAATCGGGCCTCATCTCGCATCGAGGGGGAAGTCTCATGGTTTTTCTCGAGTTGCGGCGGGAACCTGTGGTATATTTTCGAGTTACGACGGGGATGGCCCTTCCACCCACGTGTTTGTTCAGCCACGTCAGGACTCCTGCCTAGTTGCGAGGGACAACTCGGGATTCTCCTCGAGGCTTGGCACGGCAATTGGAACGCCTCTCCAGCTGAGGCGGGAGACCAAGGGTCCCTTTCCATGTGCCACAAGAATCCTGGGACTCCTATCAAGTTTCACGAGGAGTCAGGCATCGTCTCCTTTGGAGGCACTGATCTCCGCGTACCTCTGGAATTTTCAAAGGATGTGAGGCCTCCGGTCGCGATGAGGTGGGGAACTAGGTGTTTCTCTGTGGTCTCCACAGGGGATTCAGACATCCTTTCTTCTTGGGAGATGCAAGACGAGCCTGCATTCAAGTCACTGCAGGGATATCCGGCCTTATTTCGAGTCAGGGCATCGCGGTGTCCATTCCACTTGAGGCCCCAAACTCAGGGTCCCTCTCACATACCTAGAGCTGAGAGAAGCCTCCTCTTGAGGTGCTTGTGGTAAGGTGGTATTCCTCTGGAGTCGAAGCCAGGGAGTAACCTCTCATCTCGAGTTGATTTTTGGCCCACGGAGCTCTTTCGTGTTGCTACAGTGACCTCAGGATCCCTCTAGCCTTGAAACAGTGTTCTTGGGGTTTCTCTGGAGTGCCATCAAGGAAATCAAGGCTCCTTTCATGTGTGATGTGCAACACGGAATTGCTCTGCACGCAGTACAGGGGAATCGGGCCTCATCTCGCATCGAGGGGGAAGTCTCATGGTTTTTCTCGAGTTGCGGCGGGAACCTGGGGTATATTCTCCAGTTACGACGGGGATGGCCCTTCCACCCACGTGTTTGTTCAGCCACGTCAGGACTCCTGCCTAGTTGCGAGGGACAACTCGGGATTCTCCTCGAGGCTTGGCAGTGCAATTGGAACGCCTCTCCAGCTGAGGCGGGAGACCAAGGGTCCCCCTTTCCACGTGCCACAAGAATCCTGGGACTCCTATCAAGTTTCACGAGGAGTCAGGCATCGTCTCCTTTGGAGGCACTGATCTCCGCATACCTCTGGAGTTTTCAAAGGATTTGAGGCCTCCTGTTGCGATGAGGTGGGGAACTAGGTCTTTCTCTGTGGTCTCCACATGGGATTCAGACACCCTTTCGTCTTGGGAGATGCAAGACGAGCCTGCATTCCAGTCACCGCAGGGATATCCGGCCTTATTTCGAGTCAGGGCATCGCGGTGTCCATTCCACTTGAGGCCGCAAACTCAGGGTCGCTCTCACATACCTAGAGCTGAGAGAAGCCTCCTCTTGAGGTGCTTGTGGTAAGGTGGTATTCCTCTGGAGTCGAAGCCAGGGACTAACCTCTCATCTCGAGTTGATTTTTGGCCCACGGAGCTCTTTCGTGTTGCTACAGTGACCTCAGGATCCCTCTAGCCTTGAAACAGTGTTCTTGGGGTTTCTCTGGAGTGCCATCAAGGAAATCAAGGCTCCTTTCATGTGTGATGTGCAACACGGAATTGCTCTGCACGCAGTGCAGGGGAATCGGGCCTCATCTCGCGGCGAGGGGGAAGTCTCATGGTTTTTCTCGAGTTGCGGCGGGAACCTGGGGTATATTCTCGAGTTACGACGGGGATGGCCCTTCCACCCACGTGTTTCTTCAGCGACGTCAGGACTCCTGCCTAGTTGCGAGGGACAACTCTGGATTCTCCTCGAGGCTTGGCAGGGCAATTGGGACGCCTCTCCACCTGAGGCGGGAGACCAAGTGTCCCTTTCCAAGTGCCACAGGAATCCTGGGACTCCTATCAAGTTTCACGAGGAGTCAGGCATCGTCTCCTTTGGAGGCACTGATCTCCGCGTACCTCTGGAGTTTTCAAAGGATGTGAGGCTATCGGTCGCGATGAGGTGGGGAACTAAGTCTTTCTCTGTGCTTTCCACAGGGGATTCAGACATCCTTTTGTACTGGGACATGCAAGACGAGCCTGCATTGAAGTCACTGCAGGGATATCCGGCCTTATTTCGAGTCAGGGCATCGCGGTGTCCATTCCACTTGAGGCCCCAAACTCAGGGTCGCTCTCACATACCTAGAGCTGAGAGAAGCCTCCTCTTGAGGTGCTTGTGGTAAGGTGGTATTCCTCTGGAGACGAATCCAGGGACTAACCTCTCTTTTCGAGTTGATTTTTGGTTCACAGAGTTCTTTCGTGTTGCTACTGTGACCTCAGGATCCCTCTATCCTTGAAACAGTGTTCTGGGGGTTTCTCTGGAGTGCCATCAAGGAAATCAAGGCTCCTTTCATGTGTGATGTGCAAGACGGAATTGCTCTGCACGCAGTACAGGGGAATCGGGCCTCATCTCGCATCGAGGGGGAAGTCTCATGGCTTTTCTCGAGTTGCGGCGGGAACCTGGGGTATATTCTCGAGTTACGACGGGGATGGCCCTTCCACCCACGTGTTTGTTCAGCCACGTCAGGACTCCTGCCTAGTTGCGAGGGACAACTCTGGATTCTCCTCGAGGCTTGGCAGGGCAATTGGAACGCCTCTCCAGCTGAGGCGGGAGACCAAGGGTCCCTTTCCACGTGCCACAAGAATCCTGGGACTCCTATCAAGTTTCACGAGGAGTCAGGCATCGTCTCCTTTGGAGGCACTGATCTCCGCGTACCTCTGGAGTTTTCAAAGGATGTGAGGCCTCCGGTCGCGATGAGGTGGGGAACTGGGTGTTTCTCTGTGGTCTCCACAGGGGATTCAGACATCCTTTCTTCTTGGGAGATGCAAGACGAGCCTGCATTCCAGTCACTGCAGGGATATCCGGCCTTATTTCGAGTCAGGCCATCGCGGTGTCCATTCCACTTGAGGCCGCAAACTCAGGATCCCTGTCACATACCTAGAGCTGAGAGAAGCCTCCTCTTGAGGTGCTTGTGGTAAGGTGGTATTCCTCAGGAGTCGAAGCCAGGGACTAACCTCTCATCTCGTGTTGATTCTTGGTCCACGGAGCTCTTTCGTGTTGCTACAGTGACCTCAGGATCCCTCTAGCCTTGAAACAGAGTTCTTGCGGTTTCTCTGGAGTGCCATCAAGGAAATCAAGGCTCCTTTCATGTGTGATGTGCAACACGGAATTGCTCTGCATGCAGTGCAGGGGAATCGGGCCTCATCTCGCGGCGAGGGGGAAGTCTCATGGTTTTTCTCGAGTTGCGGCGGGAACCTGGGGTATATTCTCGAGTTACGACGGGGATGGCCCTTCCACACACGTGTGTGTTCAGCCATGTCAGGACTCGTGTCTAGTTGTGAGGGACAACTCGGGATTCTCCTCGAGGCTTTGCAGGGCAATTGGGACGCCTCTCCAGCTGAGACGGGAGACCAAGGGTCCCTTTCCACGTGACACAGGAATCCTGGGTCTCCTATCAAGTTTCACGAGGAGTCAGGCATCGTCTCCTTTGGAGGCACTGATCTCCGCATACCTCTGGAGTTTTTAAAGGATTTGAGGCCTCCTGTCGCGATGAAGTGGGGAACTAGGTCTTTCTCTGTGGTCTCCACAGGGGATTCAGACATCCTTTCGTCTTGGGAGATGCAAGACGAGCCTGCATTCCAGTCACTGCAGGGATATCCAGCCTTATTTCACGTCAGGGCATCGCGGTGTCCATTCCACTTGAGGCCGCTAACTCAGGGTCCCTCTCACATACCTAGAGCTGAGAGAAGCCTCCTCTTGAGGTGCTTGTGGTAAGGTGGTATTCCTCTGGAGTCGAAGCCAGGGACTAACCTCTCATCTCGAGTTGATTTTTGGCCCACGGAGCTCTTTCGTGTTGCTACAGTGACCTCAGGATCCCTCTAGCCTTGAAACAGTGTTCTTGGGGTTTCTCTGGAGTGCCATCAAGGAAATCAAGGCTCCTTTCATGTGTGATGTGCAACACGGAATTGCTCTGCACGCAGTGCAGGGGAATCGGGCCTCATCTCGCGGCGAGGGGGAAGTCTCATGGTTTTTCTCGAGTTGCGGCGGGAACCTGGGGTATATTCTCGAGTTACGACGGGGATGGCCCTTCCACCCACGTGTTTCTTCAGCGACGTCAGGACTCCTGCCTAGTTGCGAGGGACAACTCTGGATTCTCCTCGAGGCTTTGCAGGGCAATTGGGACGCCTCTCCAGCTGAGGCGGGAGACCAAGTGTCCCTTTCCAAGTGCCACAGGAATCCTGGGACTCCTATCAAGTTTCACGAGAAGTCAGGCATCGGCTCCTTTGGAGGCACTGATCTCCGCGTACCTCTGGAGTTTTCAAAGGATGTGAGGCTATCGGTCGCGATGAGGTGGGAAACTAAGTCTTTCTCTGTGCTTTCCACAGGGGATTCAGACATCCTTTCGTCTTGGGAGATGCAAGACGAGACTGCATTGAAGTCACTGCAGGGATATCCGGCCTTATTTCGAGTCAGGGCATCGCGGTGTCCATTCCACTTGAGGCCGCAAACTCAGGGTCCCTCTCACATACCTAGAGCTGAGAGAAGCCTCCTCTTGAGGTGCTTGTGGTAAGGTGGTATTCCTCTGGAGACGAATCCAGGGACTAACCTCTCTTTTCGAGTTGATTTTTGGTCCACAGAGTTCTTTCGTGTTGCTACAGTGACCTCAGGATCCCTCTATCCTTGAAACAGTGTTCTTGGGGTTTCTCTGGAGTGCCATCAAGAAAATCAAGGCTCCTTTCATGTGTGATGTGCAAGACGGAATTGCTCTGCACGCAGTACAGGGGAATCGGGCCTCATCTCGCATCGAGGGGGAAGTCTCATGGTTTTTCTCGAGTTGCGGCGGGAACCTGGGGTATATTCTCGAGTTACGACGGGGATGGCCCTTCCACCCACGTGTTCGTTCAGCCACGTCAGGACTCCTGCCTAGTTGCGAGGGACAACTCGGGATTCTCCTCGAGGCTTGGCAGGGCAATTGGAACGCCTCTCCAGCTGAGGCGGGAGACCAAGGGTCCCTTTCCACGTGCCACAAGAATCCTGGGACTCCTATCAAGTTTCACGAGGAGTCAGGCATCGTCTCCTTTGGAGGCACTGATCTCCGAGTACCTCTGGAGTTTTCAAAGGATGTGAGGCCTCCGGTCGCGATGAGGTGGGGAACTAGGTGTTTCTCTGTGGTCTCCACAGGGGATTCAGACATCCTTTCTTCTTGGGAGATGCAAGACGAGCCTGCATTCCAGTCACTGCAGGGATATCCGGCCTTATTTCGAGTCAGGGCATCGCGGTGTCCATTCCACTTGAGGCCGCAAACTCAGGGTCCCTCTCACATACCTAGAGCTGAGAGAAGCCTCCGCTTGAGGTGTTTGTGGTAAGGTGGTATTCCTCTGGAGTCGAAGCCAGGGACTAACCTCTCATCTTGAGTTGATTTTTGGTCCACGGAGCTCTTTCCTGTTGCTACAGTGACCTCAGGATCCCTCTAGCCTTGAAACAGTGTTCTTGGGGTTTCTCTGGAGTGCCATCAAGGAAATCAAGGCTCCTTTCATGTGTGATGTGCAACACAGAATTGCTCTGCACGCAGTGCAGGGGAATCGGGCCTCATCTCGCGGCGAGGGGGAAGTCTCATGGTTTTTCTCGAGTTGCGGCGGGAACCTGGGGTATATTCTCGAGTTACGACGGGGATGGCCCTTCCACCCACGTGTTTCTTCAGCGACGTCAGGACTCCTGCCTAGTTGCGAGGGACAAGTCTGGATTCTCCTCGAGGCTTGGCAGGGCAATTGGGACGCCTCTCCAGCTGAGGCGGGAGACCAAGTGTCCCTTTCCAAGTGCCACAGGAATCCTGGGACTCCTATCAAATTTCACGAGGAGTCAGGCATCGTCTCCTTTGGAGGCACTGATCTCCGCGTACCTCTGGAGTTTTCAAAGGATGTGAGGCCTCCGGTCGCGATGAGGTGGGGAACTAGGTGTTTCTCTGTGGTCTCCAGAAGGGATTCAGACATGCTTTCTTCTTGGGAGAAGCAAGACGAGCCTGCATTCAAGTCACTGCAGGGATATCCGGCCTTATTTCGAGTCAGGGCATCGCGGTGTCCATTCCACTTGAGGCCGCAAATTCAGGGTCCCTCTCACATACCTAGAGCTGAGAGAAGCCTCCTCTTGAAGTGCTTGTGGTAAGGTTGTATTCCTCAGGAGTCGAAGCCAGGGACTAACCTCTCATGTCGTGCTGATTCTTGGTCCACGGAACTCTTTCGTGTTGCTACAGTGACCTCAGGATCCCTCTAGCCTTGAAACAGTGTTCTTAGGGTTTCTCTGGAGTGCCATCAAGGAAATCAAGGCTCCTTTCATGTGTGATGTGCAACACGGAATTGCTCTGCACGCAGTGCAGCGGAATCGGGCCTCATCTCGCGGCGAGGGGGAAGTCTCATGGTTTTTCTCGAGTTGCGGCGGGAACCTGGGGTATATTCTCGAGTTACGACGGGGATGGCCCTTCCACACACGTGTGTGTTCAGCGACGTCAGGACTCCTGCCTAGTTGCGAGGGACAACTCGGGATTCTCCTCGAGGCTTTGCAGGGCAATTGGGACGCCTCTCCAGCTGAGACGGGAGACCAAGTGTCCCTTTCCACGTGCCACAGGAATCCTGGGTCTCCTATCAAGTTTCACGAGGAGTCAGGCATCGTCTCCTTTGGAGGCACTGATCTCCGCATTGCTCTGGAGTTTTCAAAGGATTTGAGGCCTCCTGTCGCGATGAGGTGGGGAACTAGGTCTTTCTCTGTCGTCTCCACAGGGGATTCAGACACCCTTTCGTCTTGGGAGATGCAAGACGAGCCTGCATTCCAGTCACTGCAGGGATATCCGGCCTGATTTCGAATCAGGGCATCGCGGTGTCCATTCCACTTGAGGCCACAAACTCAGGGTCCCTCTCACATACCTAGAGCTGAGAGAAGCCTCCTCTTGAGGTGCTCATGGTAAGGTGGTATTCCTCTGGAGTCGAAGCCAGGGACTAACCTCTCATCTCGAGTTGATTTTTGGTCCACGGAGCTCTTTCGTGTTGCTACAGTGACCTCAGGATCCCTCTAGCCTTGAAACAGTGTTCTTGGGGTTTCTCTGGAGTGCCATGAAGGAAATCAAGGCTCCTTTCGTGTGTGATGTGCAACACAGAATTGCTCTGCACGCAGTGCAGGGGAATCGGGCCTCATCTCGCGGCGAGGGGGAAGTCTCATGGTTTTTCTCGAGTTGCGGCGGGAACCTGGGGTATATTCTCGAGTTACGACGGGGATGGCCCTTCCACACACGTGTTTGTTCAGCCACGTCAGGACTCTTGCCTAGTTGCGAGACACAACTCGGGATTCTCCTCGAGGCTTGGCAAGGCAATTGGGACGCCTCTCCAGCTGAGGCGGGAGACCAAGGGTCCCTTTCCACGTGCCACAGGAATCCTGGGACTCCTATCAAGTTTCACGAGGAGTCAGGCATCTTCTCCTTTGGAGGCAATGATCTCCGCGTACCTCTGGAATTTTCAAAGGATGTGAGGCCTCCGGTCGCGATGAGGTGGGGAACTAGGTCTTTCTCTGTGGTCTCCACAGGGGATTCAGACATCCTTTCATCTTGGGAGATGCAAGACGAGCCTGCATTCAAGTCACTGCAGGGATATCCAGCCTTATTTCGAGTCAGGGCATCGCGGTGTCCATTCCACTTGAGGCCGCAAACTCAGGGTCCCTCTCACATACCTAGAGCTGAGAGAAGCCTCCTCTTGAGGTGCTTGTGGTAAGGTGGTATTCCTCTGGAGTCGAAGCCAGGGACTAACCTCTCATCTCGAGTTGATTTTTGGTCCACGGAGCTCTTTCCTGTTGCTACAGTGACCTCAGGATCCCTCTAGCCTTGAAACAGTGTTCTTGGGGTTTCTCTGGAGTGCCATGAAGGAAATCAAGGCTGCTTTCATGTGTGATGTGCAACACGGAATTGCTCTGCACGCAGTGCAGGGGAATCGGGCCTCATCTCGCGGCGAGGGGGAAGTCTCATGGTTTTTCTCGAGTTGCGGCGGGAACCTGGGGTATATTCTCGAGTTACGACGGGGATGGCCCTTCCACCCACGTGTTTCTTCAGCGACGTCAGGACTCCTGCCTAGTTGCGAGGGACAACTCTGGATTCTCCTCGAGGCTTGGCAGGGCAATTGGGACGCCTCTCCAGCTGAGGCGGGAGACCAAGTGTCCCTTTCCAAGTGCCACAGGAATCCTGGGACTCCTATCAAGTTTCACGAGGAGTCAGGCATCGTCTCCTTTGGAGGCTCTGATCTCCGCGTACCTCTGGAGTTTTCAAAGGATAGGAGGCTATAGGTCGCGATGAGGTGGGGAACTAAGTCTTTCTCTCTGGTCTCCACAGGGGATTCAGACATCCTTTCGTCCTGGGAGATGCAAGACGAGCCTGCATTGAAGTCACTGCAGGGATATCCGGCCTTATTTCGAGTCAGGGCATCGCGGTGTCCATTCCACTTGAGGCCGCAAACTCAGGGTCCCTCTCACATACCTATAGCTGAGAGAAGCCTCCTCTTGAGGTGCTTGTGGTAAGGTGGTATTCTTCTGGAGACGAATCCAGGGACTAACCTCTCTTTTCGAGTTGATTTTTGGTCCACAGAGTTCTTTCGCGTTGCTACAGTGACCTCAGGATCCCTCTATCCTTGAAACAGTGTTCTTGGGGTTTCTCTGGAGTGCCATCAAGGAAATCAAGGCTCCTTTCATGTGTGATGTGCAACACGGAATTGCTCTGCACGCAGTACAGGGGAATCGGGCCTCATCTCGCATCGAGGGGGAAGTCTCATGGTTTTCCTCGAGTTGCGGCGGGAACCTGGGGTATATTCTCGAGTTACGATGGGGATGGCCCTTCCACCCATGTGTTTGTTCAGCCACGTCAGGACACCTGCCTAGTTGCGAGGGACAACTCAGGATTCTCCTCGAGGCTTGGCAGGGCAATTGGGACGCCTCTCCAGCTGAGACGGGAGACCAAGGGTCCCTTTCCACGTGCCACAAGAATCCTGGGAGTCCTATCAAGTTTCACGAGGAGTCAGGCATTGTCTCCTTTGGAGGCACTGATCTCCGCGTACCTCTGGAGTTTTCAAAGGATGTGAGGCCTCCGGTCGCGATGAGGTGTGGAACTAGGTGTTTCTCTGTGGTCTCCACAGGGGATTCAGTCATCCTTTCTTCTTGGGAGATGCAAGACGAGCCTGCATTCAAGTCACTGCAGGGATATCCGGCCTTATTTCGAGTCAGGGCATCGCGGTGTCCATTCCACTTGAGGCCGCAAACTCAGGATCCCTCTCACATACCTAGAGCTGAGAGAAGCCTCCTCTTGAGGTGCTTGTGGTAAGGTGGTATTCCTCAGGAGTCGAAGCCAGGGACTAACCTGTCATCTCGTGTTGATTCTTGGTCCACGGAGCTCTTTCGTGTTACTACAGTGACCTCAGGATCCCTCTAGCCTTGAAACAGTGTTCTTGGGGTTTCTCTGGAGTGCCATGAAGGAAATCAAGGCTCCTTTCATGTGTGATGTGCAACACGGAATTGCTCTGCACGCAGTCCAGGGGAATCGGGCCTCATCTCGCGGCGAGGGGGAAGTCTCATGGTTTTTCTCAAGTTGCGGCGGGAACCTGGGGTATATTCTCGAGTTATGACGGGGATGGCCCTTCCACACACGTGTGTGTTCAGCCATGTCAGGACTCCTGCCTAGTTGCGAGGGACAACTCGGGATTCTCCTCGAGGTTTTGCAGGGCAATTGGGACGCCTCTCCAGCTGAGTCGGGAGACCAAGGGTCCCTTTCCACGTGCCACAGGAATCCTGGGTCTCCTATCAAGTTTCACGAGGAGTCAGGCATCGTCTCCTTTGCAGGCACTGATCTCCGCATACCTCTGGAGTTTTCAAAGGATTTGAGGCCTCCTGTCGCGATGAGGTGGGGAACTAGGTCTTTCTCTGTGGTCTCCACAGGGGATTCAGACACCCTTTCGTCTTGGGAGATGCAAGACGAGCCTGCATTCC
Source organism: Cervus elaphus (assembly GCF_910594005.1). Classification (NCBI taxonomy): domain Eukaryota; kingdom Metazoa; phylum Chordata; class Mammalia; order Artiodactyla; family Cervidae; genus Cervus; species Cervus elaphus. The sequence continues at coordinate 6,590,692 of NW_025316779.1, forward strand.
AGTCACTGCAGGGATATCGGCCTTATTTCGAGTCAGGGCATCGCGGTGTCCATTCCACTTGAGGCCGCAAACTCAGGGTCCCTCTCACATACCTAGAGCTGAGAGAAGCCTCCTCTTGAGGTGCTTGTGGTAAGGTGGTATTCCTCTGGAGTCGAAGCCAGGGACTAACCTCTCATCTCGAGTTGATTTTTGGTCCACGGAGCTCTTTCGTGTTGCCACAGTGACCTCAGGATCCCTCTAGCCTTGAAACAGTGTTCTTGGGGTTTCTCTGGAGTGCCATGAAGGAAATCAAGGCTCCTTTCATGTGTGGTGTGCAACACAGAATTGCTCTGCACGCAGTGCAGGGGAATCGGGCCTCATCTCGTGGCGAGGGGGAAGTCTCATGGTTTTTCTCGAGTTGCGGCGGGAACCTGGGGTATATTCTCGAGTTACGACGGGGATGGCCCTTCCACACACGTGTGTGTTCAGCCATGTCAGGACTCCTGCCTAGTTGCGAGGGACAACTCGGGATTCTCCTCGAGGCTTTGCAGGGCAATTGGGACGCCTCTCCAGCTGAGACGGGAGACCAAGGGTCCCTTTCCACGTGCCACAGGAATCCTGGGTCTCCTATCAAGTTTCACGAGGAGTCAGGCATCGTCTCCTTTGGAGGCACTGATCTCCGCATACCTCTGGAGTTTTCAAAGGATTTGAGGCCTCCTGTCGCGATGAGGTGGGGAACTAGGTCTTTCTCTGTGGTCTCCACAGGGGATTCAGACACCCTTTCGTCTTGGGAGATGCAAGACGAGCCTGCTTTGCAGTCACTGCAGGGATATCCGGCCTCATTTCGAGTCAGGGCATCGCGGTGTCCATTCCACTTGAGGCCACAAACTCAGGGTCCCTCTCACATACCTAGAGCTGAGAGAAGCCTCCTCTTGAGGTGCTTGTGGTAAGGTGGTATTCCTCTGGAGTCGAAGCCAGGGACTAACCTCTCATGTCGAGTTGATTTTTGGCCCACGGAGCTCTTTCGTGTTGCTACAGTGACCTCAGGATCCCTCTAGCCTTGAAACAGTGTTCTTGGGGTTTCTCTGGAGTGCCATGAAGGAAATCAAGGCTCCTTTCGTGTGTGATGTGCAACACAGAATTGCTCTGCACGCAGTGCAGGGGAATCGGGCCTCATCTCGCGGCGAGGGGGAAGTCTCATGTTTTTTCTCGAGTTGCGGCGGGAACCTGGGGTATATTCTCGAGTTACGACGGGGATGGCCCTTCCACACACGTGTTTGTTCAGCCACGTCAGGACTCTTGCCTAGTTGCGAGACACAACTCGGGATTCTCCTCGAGGCTTGGCAAGGCAATTGGGACGGCTCTCCAGCTGAGGCGGGAGACCAAGGGTCCCTTTCCACGTGCCACAGGAATCCTGGGACTCCTATCAAGTTTCACGAGGAGTCAGGCATCTTCTCCTTTGGAGGCAATGATCTCCGCGTACCTCTGGAGTTTTCAAAGGATGTGAGGCCTCCGGTCGCGATGAGGTGGGGAACTAGGTGTTTCTCTGTGGTCTCCACAGGGGATTCAGACATCCTTTCTTCTTGGGAGATGCAAGACGAACCTGCATTCAAGTCACTGCAGGGATATCCGGCCTTATTTCGAGTCAGGGCATCGCGGTGTCCATTCCACTTGAGGCCGCAAACTCAGGGTCCCTCTCACATACCTAGAGCTGAGAGTAGCCTCCTCTTGAGGTGCTTGTGGTAAGGTGGTATTCCTCAGGAGTCGAAGCCAGGGACTAACCTCTCATCTCGTGTTGATTCTTGGTCCACGGAGCTCTTTCGTGTTGCTACAGTGACCTCAGGATCCCTCTAGCCTTGAAACAGTGTTCTTGGGGTTTCTCTGGAGTGCCATCAAGGAAATCAAGGCTCCTTTCATGTCTGATGTGCAAGACGGAATTGCTCTGCACGCAGTGCAGGGGAATCGGGCCTCATTTTGCGGCGAAGGGGAAGTCTCATGGTTTTTCTCGAGTTGCGGCGGGAACTTGGGGTATATTCTCGAGTTACAATGGGGATGGCCCTTCCACACACGTGTGTGTTCAGCCATGTCAGGACTCCTGCCTAGTTGCGAGGGACAACTCGGGATTCTCCTCGAGGCTTTGCAGGGCAATTGGGACGCCTCTCCAGCTGAGACGGGAGACCAAGGGTCCCTTTCCACGTGCCACAGGAATCCTGGGTCTCCTATCAAGTTTCACGAGGAGTCAGGCATCGTCTCCTTTGGAGGCACTGATCTCCGCATACCTCTGAGGTTTTCAAAGAATTTGAGGCCTCCTGTCGCGATGAGGTGGGGAACTAGGTCTTTCTCTGTGGTCTCCACAGGGGATTCAGACATCCTTTCAACTTGAGAGATGCAAGATGAGCCTGCATTCAAGTCACTGCAGGGATATCCAGCCTTATTTCGCGTCAGGGCATCGCGGTGTCCATTCCACTTGAGGCCGCAAACTCAGGGTCCCTCTCACATACCTAGAGCTGAGAGAAGCCTCCTCTTGAGGTGCTTGTGGTAAGGTGGTATTCCTCTGGAGTCGAAGCCAGGGACTAACCTCTCATCTCGAGTTGATTTTTGGCCCACGGAGCTCTTTCGTGTTGCTACAGTGACCTCAGGATCCCTCTAGCCTTGAAACAGTGTTCTTGGGGTTTCTCTGGAGTGCCATCAAGGAAATCAAGGCTCCTTTCATGTGTGATGTGCAACACGGAATTGCTCTGCACGCAGTGCAGGGGAATCGGGCCTCATCTCGCGGCGAGGGGGAAGTCTCATGGTTTTTCTCGAGTTGCGGCGGGAACCTGGGGTATATTCTCGAGTTACGACGGGGATGGCCCTTCCACCCACGTGTTTCTTCAGCGACGTCAGGACTCCTGCCTAGTTGCGAGGGACAACTCTGGATTCTCCTCGAGGCTTGGCAGGGCAATTGGGACGCCTCTCCAGCTGAGGCGGGAGACCAAGTGTCCCTTTCCAATTGCCACAGGAATCCTGGGACTCCTATCAAGTTTCACGAGAAGTCAGGCATCGGCTCCTTTGGAGGCACTGATCTCCGCGTACCTCTGGAGTTTTCAAAGGATGTGAGGCTATCGGTCGCGATGACGTGGGAAACTAAGTCTTTCTCTGTGCTTTCCACAGGGGATTCAGACATCCTTTCGTCTTGGGAGATGCAAGACGAGACTGCATTGAAGTCACTGCAGGGATATCCGGCCTTATTTCGAGTCAGGGCATCGCGGTGTCCATTCCACTTGAGGCCGCAAACTCAGGGTCCCTCTCACATACCTAGAGCTGAGAGAAGCCTCCTCTTGAGGTGCTTGTGGTAAGGTGGTATTCCTCTGGAGACGAATCCAGGGACTAACCTCTCTTTTCGAGTTGATTTTTGGTCCACAGAGTTCTTTCGTGTTGCTACAGTGACCTCAGGATCCCTCTATCCTTGAAACAGTGTTCTTGGGGTTTCTCTGGAGTGCCATCAAGGAAATCAAGGCTCCTTTCATGTGTGATGTGCAAGACGGAATTGCTCTGCACGCAGTACAGGGGAATCGGGCCTCATCTCGCATCGAGGGGGAAGTCTCATGGTTTTTCTCGAGTTGCGGCGGGAACCTGGGGTATATTCTCGAGTTACGACGGGGATGGCCCTTCCACCCACGTGTTCGTTCAGCCACGTCAGGACTCCTGCCTAGTTGCGAGGGACAACTCGGGATTCTCCTCGAGGCTTGGCAGGGCAATTGGAACGCCTCTCCAGCTGAGGCGGGAGACCAAGGGTCCCTTTCCACGTGCCACAAGAATCCTGGGACTCCTATCAAGTTTCACGAGGAGTCAGGCATCGTCTCCTTTGGAGGCACTGATCTCCGCGTACCTCTGGAGTTTTCAAAGGATGTGAGGCCTCCGGTCGCGATGAGGTGGGGAACTAGGTGTTTCTCTGTGGTCTCCACAGGGGATTCAGACATCCTTTCTTCTTGGGAGATGCAAGACGAGCCTGCATTCCAGTCACTGCAGGGATATCCGGCCTTATTTCGAGTCAGGGCATCGCGGTGTCCATTCCACTTGAGGCCGCAAACTCAGGGTCCCTCTCACATACCTAGAGCTGAGAGAAGCCTCCGCTTGAGGTGTTTGTGGTAAGGTGGTATTCCTCTGGAGTCGAAGCCAGGGACTAACCTCTCATCTTGAGTTGATTTTTGGTCCACGGAGCTCTTTCCTGTTGCTACAGTGACCTCAGGATCCCTCTAGCCTTGAAACAGTGTTCTTGGGGTTTCTCTGGAGTGCCATCAAGGAAATCAAGGCTCCTTTCATGTGTGATGTGCAACACAGAATTGCTCTGCACGCAGTGCAGGGGAATCGGGCCTCATCTCGCGGCGAGGGGGAAGTCTCATGGTTTTTCTCGAGTTGCGGCGGGAACCTGGGGTATATTCTCGAGTTACGACGGGGATGGCCCTTCCACCCACGTGTTTCTTCAGCGACGTCAGGACTCCTGCCTAGTTGCGAGGGACAACTCTGGATTCTCCTCGAGGCTTGGCAGGGCAATTGGGACGCCTCTCCAGCTGAGGCGGGAGACCAAGTGTCCCTTTCCAAGTGCCACAGGAATCCTGGGACTCCTATCAAATTTCACGAGGAGTCAGGCATCGTCTCCTTTGGAGGCACTGATCTCCGCGTACCTCTGGAGTTTTCAAAGGATGTGAGGCCTCCGGTCGCGATGAGGTGGGGAACTAGGTGTTTCTCTGTGGTCTCCAGAAGGGATTCAGACATGCTTTCTTCTTGGGAGAAGCAAGACGAGCCTGCATTGAAGTCACTGCAGGGATATCCGGCCTTATTTCGAGTCAGGGCATCGCGGTGTCCATTCCACTTGAGGCCGCAAACTCAGGGTCCCTCTCACATACCTAGAGCTGAGAGAAGCCTCCTCTTGAAGTGCTTGTGGTAAGGTGGTATTCCTCAGGAGTCGAAGCCAGGGACTAACCTCTCATGTCGTGCTGATTCTTGGTCCACGGAACTCTTTCGTGTTGCTACAGTGACCTCAGGATCCCTCTAGCCTTGAAACAGTGTTCTTGGGGTTTCTCTGGAGTGCCATCAAGGAAATCAAGGCTCCTTTCATGTGTGATGTGCAACACGGAATTGCTCTGCACGCAGTGCAGCGGAATCGGGCCTCATCTCGCGGCGAGGGGGAAGTCTCATGGTTTTTCTCGAGTTGCGGCGGGAACCTGGGGTATATTCTCGAGTTACGACGGGGATGGCCCTTCCACACACGTGTGTGTTCAGCGACGTCAGGACTCCTGCCTAGTTGCAAGGGACAACTCGGGATTCTCCTCGAGGCTTTGCAGGGCAATTGGGACGCCTCTCCAGCTGAGAAGGGAGACCAAGTGTCCCTTTCCACGTGCCACAGGAATCCTGGGTCTCCTATCAAGTTTCACGAGGAGTCAGGCATCGTCTCCTTTGGAGGCACTGATCTCCGCATTCCTCTGGAGTTTTCAAAGGATTTGAGGCCTCCTGTCGCGATGAGGTGGGGAACTATGTCTTTCTCTGTCGTCTCCACAGGGGATTCAGACACCCTTTCGTCTTGGGAGATGCAAGACGAGCCTGCATTCCAGTCACTGCAGGGATATCCGGCCTCATTTCGAGTCAGGGCATCGCGGTGTCCATTCCACTTGAGGCCACAAACTCAGGGTCCCTCTCACATACCTAGAGCTGAGAGAAGCCTCCTCTTGAGGTGCTCATGGTAAGGTGGTATTCCTCTGGAGTCGAAGCCAGGGACTAACCTCTCATCTCGAGTTGATTTTTGGTCCACGGAGCTCTTTCGTGTTGCTACAGTGACCTCAGGATCCCTCTAGCCTTGAAACAGTGTTCTTGGGGTTTCTCTGGAGTGCCATGAAGGAAATCAAGGCTCCTTTCGTGTGTGATGTGCAACACAGAATTGCTCTGCACGCAGTGCAGGGGAATCGGGCCTCATCTCGCGGCGAGGGGGAAGTCTCATGGTTTTTCTCGATTTGCGGCGGGAACCTGGGGTATATTCTCGAGTTACGACGGGGATGGCCCTTCCACACACGTGTTTGTTCAGCCACGTCAGGACTCTTGCCTAGTTGCGAGACACAACTCGGGATTCTCCTCGAGGCTTGGCAAGGCAATTGGGACGCCTCTCCAGCTGAGGCGGGAGACCAAGTGTCCCTTTCCACGTGCCACAGGAATCCTGGGACTCCTATCAAGTTTCACGAGGAGTCAGGCATCTTCTCCTTTGGAGGCAATGATCTCCGCGTACCTCTGGAATTTTCAAAGGATGTGAGGCCTCCGGTCGCGATGAGGTGGGGAACTAGGTCTTTCTCTGTGGTCTCCACAGGGGATTCAGACATCCTTTCATCTTGGGAGATGCAAGACGAGCCTGCATTCAAGTCACTGCAGGGATATCCAGCCTTATTTCGAGTCAGGGCATCGCGGTGTCCATTCCACTTGAGGCCGCAAACTCAGGGTCCCTCTCACATACCTAGAGCTGAGAGAAGCCTCCTCTTGAGGTGCTTGTGGTAAGGTGGTATTCCTCTGGAGTCGAAGCCAGGGACTAACCTCTCATCTCGAGTTGATTTTTGGTCCACGGAGCTCTTTCCTGTTGCTACAGTGACCTCAGGATCCCTCTAGCCTTGAAACAGTGTTCTTGGGGTTTCTCTGGAGTGCCATGAAGGAAATCAAGGCTGCTTTCATGTGTGATGTGCAACACGGAATTGCTCTGCACGCAGTGCAGGGGAATCGGGCCTCATCTCGCGGCGAGGGGGAAGTCTCATGGTTTTTCTCGAGTTGCGGCGGGAACCTGGGGTATATTCTCGAGTTACGACGGGGATGGCCCTTCCACCCACGTGTTTCTTCAGCGACGTCAGGACTCCTGCCTAGTTGCGAGGGACAACTCGGGATTCTCCTCGAGGCTTGGCAGGGCAATTGGGACGCCTCTCCAGCTGAGGCGGGAGACCAAGTGTCCCTTTCCAAGTGCCACAGGAATCCTGGGACTCCTATCAAGTTTCACGAGGAGTCAGGCATCGTCTCCTTTGGAGGCTCTGATCTCCGCGTACCTCTGGAGTTTTCAAAGGATATGAGGCTATAGGTCGCGATGAGGTGGGAACTAAGTCTTTCTCTCTGGTCTCCACAGGGGATTCAGACATCCTTTCGTCCTGGGAGATGCAAGACGAGCCTGCATTGAAGTCACTGCAGGGATATCCGGCCTTATTTCGAGTCAGGGCATCGCGGTGTCCATTCCACTTGAGGCCGCAAACTCAGGGTCCCTCTCACATACCTATAGCTGAGAGAAGCCTCCTCTTGAGGTGCTTGTGGTAAGGTGGTATTCCTCTGGAGACGAATCCAGGGACTAACCTCTCTTTTCGAGTTGATTTTTGGTCCACAGAGTTCTTTCGCGTTGCTACAGTGACCTCAGGATCCCTCTATCCTTGAAACAGTGTTCTTGGGGTTTCTCTGGAGTGCCATCAAGGAAATCAAGGCTCCTTTCATGTGTGATGTGCAACACGGAATTGCTCTGCACGCAGTACAGGGGAATCGGGCCTCATCTCGCATCGAGGGGGAAGTCTCATGGTTTTCCTCGAGTTGCGGCGGGAACCTGGGGTATATTCTCGAGTTACGATGGGGATGGCCCTTCCACCCATGTGTTTGTTCAGCCACGTCAGGACACCTGCCTAGTTGCGAGGGACAACTCAGGATTCTCCTCGAGGCTTGGCAGGGCAATTGGGACGCCTCTCCAGCTGAGACGGGAGACCAAGGGTCCCTTTCCACGTGCCACAAGAATCCTGGGAGTCCTATCAAGTTTCACGAGGAGTCAGGCATTGTCTCCTTTGGAGGCACTGATCTCCGCGTACCTCTGGAGTTTTCAAAGGATGTGAGGCCTCCGGTCGCGATGAGGTGTGGAACTAGGTGTTTCTCTGTGGTCTCCACAGGGGATTCAGTCATCCTTTCTTCTTGGGAGATGCAAGACGAGCCTGCATTCAAGTCACTGCAGGGATATCCGGCCTTGTTTCGAGTCAGGGCATCGCGGTGTCCATTCCACTTGAGGCCGCAAACTCAGGATCCCTCTCACATACCTAGAGCTGAGAGAAGCCTCCTCTTGAGGTGCTTGTGGTAAGGTGGTATTCCTCAGGAGTCGAAGCCAGGGACTAACCTCTCATCTCGTGTTGATTCTTGGTCCACGGAGCTCTTTCGTGTTGCTACAGTGACCTCAGGATCCCTCTAGCCTTGAAACAGTGTTCTTGGGGTTTCTCTGGAGTGCCATGAAGGAAATCAAGGCTCCTTTCATGTGTGATGTGCAACACGGAATTGCTCTGCACGCAGTCCAGGGGAATCGGGCCTCATCTCGCGGCGAGGGGGAAGTCTCATGGTTTTTCTCAAGTTGCGGCGGGAACCTGGGGTATATTCTCGAGTTATGACGGGGATGGCCCTTCCACACACGTGTGTGTTCAGCCATATCAGGACTCCTGCCTAGTTGCGAGGTACAACTCGGGATTCTCCTCGAGGTTTTGCAGGGCAATTGGGACGCCTCTCCAGCTGAGTCGGGAGACCAAGGGTCCCTTTCCACGTGCCACAGGAATCCTGGGTCTCCTATCAAGTTTCACGAGGAGTCAGGCATCGTCTCCTTTGCAGGCACTGATCTCCGCATACCTCTGGAGTTTTCAAAGGATTTGAGGCCTCCTGTCGCGATGAGGTGGGGAACTAGGTCTTTCTCTGTGGTCTCCACAGGGGATTCAGACACCCTTTCGTCTTGGGAGATGCAAGACGAGCCTGCATTCCAGTCACTGCAGGGATATCGGCCTTATTTCGAGTCAGGGCATCGCGGTGTCCATTCCACTTGAGGCCGCAAACTCAGGGTCCCTCTCACATACCTAGAGCTGAGAGAAGCCTCCTCTTGAGGTGCTTGTGGTAAGGTGGTATTCCTCTGGAGTCGAAGCCAGGGACTAACCTCTCATCTCGAGTTGATTTTTGGTCCACGGAGCTCTTTCGTGTTGCTACAGTGACCTCAGGATCCCTCTAGCCTTGAAACAGTGTTCTTGGGGTTTCTCTGGAGTGCCATGAAGGAAATCAAGGCTCCTTTCATGTGTGGTGTGCAACACAGAATTGCTCTGCACGCAGTGCAGGGGAATCGGGCCTCATCTCGTGGCGAGGGGGAAGTCTCATGGTTTTTCTCGAGTTGCGGCGGGAACCTGGGGTATATTCTCGAGTTACGACGGGGATGGCCCTTCCACACACGTGTGTGTTCAGCCATGTCAGGACTCCTGCCTAGTTGCGAGGGACAACTCGGGATTCTCCTCGAGGCTTTGCAGGGCAATTGGGACGCCTCTCCAGCTGAGACGGGAGACCAAGGGTCCCTTTCCACGTGCCACAGGAATCCTGGGTCTCCTATCAAGTTTCACGAGGAGTCAGGCATCGTCTCCTTTGGAGGCGCTGATCTCCGCATTCCTCTGGAGTTTTCAAAGGATTTGAGGCCTCCTGTCGCGATGAGGTGGGGAACTAGGTCTTTCTCTGTGGTCTCCACAGGGGATTCAGACACCCTTTCGTCTTGGGAGATGCAAGACGAGCCTGCATTCCAGTCACTGCAGGGATATCCGGCCTCATTTCGAGTCAGGGCATCGCGGTGTCCATTCCACTTGAGGCCACAAACTCAGGGTCCCTCTCACATACCTAGAGCTGAGAGAAGCCTCCTCTTGAGGTGCTTGTGGTAAGGTGGTATTCCTCTGGAGTCGAAGCCAGGGACTAACCTCTCATGTCGAGTTGATTTTTGGCCCACGGAGCTCTTTCGTGTTGCTACAGTGACCTCAGGATCCCTCTAGCCTTGAAACAGTGTTCTTGGGGTTTCTCTGGAGTGCCATGAAGGAAATCAAGGCTCCTTTCGTGTGTGATGTGCAACACAGAATTGCTCTGCACGCAGTGCAGGGGAATCGGGCCTCATCTCGCGGCGAGGGGGAAGTCTCATGGTTTTTCTCGAGTTGCGGCGGGAACCTGGGGTATATTCTCGAGTTACGACGGGGATGGCCCTTCCACACACGTGTTTGTTCAGCCACGTCAGGACGCCTGCCTAGTTGCGAGACACAACTCGGGATTCTCCTCGAGGCTTGGCAAGGCAATTGGGACGGCTCTCCAGCTGAGGCGGGAGACCAAGGGTCCCTTTCCACGTGCCACAGGAATCCTGGGACTCCTATCAAGTTTCACGAGGAGTCAGGCATCTTCTCCTTTGGAGGCAATGATCTCCGCGTACCTCTGGAGTTTTCAAAGGATGTGAGGCCTCCGGTCGCGATGAGGTGGGGAACTAGGTGTTTCTCTGTGGTCTCCACAGGGGATTCAGACATCCTTTCTTCTTGGGAGATGCAAGACGAACCTGCATTCAAGTCACTGCAGGGATATCCGGCCTTATTTCGAGTCAGGGCATCGCGGTGTCCATTCCACTTGAGGCCGCAAACTCAGGGTCCCTCTCACATACCTAGAGCTGAGAGAAGCCTCCTCTTGAGGTGCTTGTGGTAAGGTGGTATTCCTCAGGAGTCGAAGCCAGGGACTAACCTCTCATCTCGTGTTGATTCTTGGTCCACGGAGCTCTTTCGTGTTGCTACAGTGACCTCAGGATCCCTCTAGCCTTGAAACAGTGTTCTTGGGGTTTCTCTGGAGTGCCATCAAGGAAATCAAGGCTCCTTTCATGTCTGATGTGCAAGACGGAATTGGTCTGCACGCAGTGCAGGGGAATCGGGCCTCATTTTGCGGCGAAGGGGAAGTCTCATGGTTTTTCTCGAGTTGCGGCGGGAACTTGGGGTATATTCTCGAGTTACAATGGGGATGGCCCTTCCACACACGTGTGTGTTCAGCCATGTCAGGACTCCTGCCTAGTTGCGAGGGACAACTCGGGATTCTCCTCGAGGCTTTGCAGGGCAATTGGGACGCCTCTCCAGCTGAGACGGGAGACCAAGGGTCCCTTTCCACGTGCCACAGGAATCCTGGGTCTCCTATCAAGTTTCACGAGGAGTCAGGCATCGTCTCCTTTGGAGGCACTGATCTCCGCATACCTCTGAGGTTTTCATAGAATTTGAGGCCTCCTGTCGCGATGAGGTGGGGAACTAGGTCTTTCTCTGTGGTCTCCACAGGGGATTCAGACACCCTTTCGTCTTGGGAGATGCAAGACGAGCCTGCATTCCAGTCACTGCAGGGATATCCGGCCTTATTTCGAGTCAGGGCATCGCCGTGTCCATTCCACTTGAGGCCGCAAACTCAGGGTCCCTCTCACATACCTAGAGCTGAGAGAAGCCTCCTCTTGAGGTGCTTGTGGTAAGGTGGTATTCCTCTGGAGTCGAAGCCAGGGACTAACCTCTCATCTCGAGTTGATTTTTGGTCCACGGAGCACTTTCGTGTTGCTACAGTGACCTCAGGATCCCTCTAGCCTTGAAACAGTGTTCTTGGGGTTTCTCTGGAGTGCCATCAAGGAAATCAAGGCTCCTTTCATGTGTGATGTGCAACACGGAATTGCTCTGCACGCAGTGCAGGGGAATCGGGCCTCATCTCGCGGCGAGGGGGAAGTCTCATGGTTTTTCTCGAGTTGCGGCGGGAACCTGGGGTATATTCTCGAGTTACGACGGGGATGGCCCTTCCACACACGTGTTTGTTCAGCCACGTCAGGACTCTTGCCTAGTTGTGAGACACAACTCGGGATTCTCCTCGAGGCTTGGCAAGGCAATTGGGACGCCTCTCCAGCTGAGGCGGGAGACCAAGGGTCCCTTTCCACGTGCCACAGGAATCCTGGGACTCCTATCAAGTTTCACGAGGAGTCAGGCATCGTCTCCTTTGGAGGCACTGATCTCCGCATACCTCTGGAGTTTTCAAAGGATGTGAGGCCTCCGGTCGCGATGAGGTGGGGAACTAGGTCTTTCTCTGTGGTCTCCACAGGGGATTCAGACATCCTTTCATCTTGAGAGATGCAAGATGAGCCTGCATTCAAGTCACTGCAGGGATATCCAGCCTTATTTCGCGTCAGGGCATCGCGGTGTCCATTCCACTTGAGGCCGCAAACTCAGGGTCCCTCTCACATACCTAGAGCTGAGAGAAGCCTCCTCTTGAGGTGCTTGTGGTAAGGTGGTATTCCTCTGGAGTCGAAGCCAGGGACTAACCTCTCATCTCGAGTTGATTTTTGGCCCACGGAGCTCTTTCGTGTTGCTACAGTGACCTCAGGATCCCTCTAGCCTTGAAACAGTGTTCTTGGGGTTTCTCTGGAGTGCCATCAAGGAAATCAAGACTCCTTTCATGTGTGATGTGCAACACGGAATTGCTCTGCACGCAGTGCAGGGGAATCGGGCCTCATCTCGCGGCGAGGGGGAAGTCTCATGGTTTTTCTCGAGTTGCGGCGGGAACCTGGGGTATATTCTCGAGTTACGACGGGGATGGCCCTTCCACCCACGTGTTTCTTCAGCGACGTCAGGACTCCTGCCTAGTTGCGAGGGACAACTCTGGATTCTCCTCGAGGCTTGGCAGGGCAATTGGGACGCCTCTCCAGCTGAGGCGGGAGACCAAGTGTCCCTTTCCAAGTGCCACAGGAATCCTGGAACTCCTATCAAGTTTCACGAGAAGTCAGGCATCGGCTCCTTTGGAGGCACTGATCTCCGCGTACCTCTGGAGTTTTCAAAGGATGTGAGGCTATCGGTCGCGATGAGGTGGGAAACTAAGTCTTTCTCTGTGCTTTCCACAGGGGATTCAGACATCCTTTCGTCTTGGGAGATGCAAGACGAGACTGCATTGAAGTCACTGCAGGGATATCCGGCCTTATTTCGAGTCAGGGCATCGCGGTGTCCATTCCACTTGAGGCCGCAAACTCAGGGTCCCTCTCACATACCTAGAGCTGAGAGAAGCCTCCTCTTGAGGTGCTTGTGGTAAGGTGGTATTCCTCTGGAGACGAATCCAGGGACTAACCTCTCTTTTCGAGTTGATTTTTGGTCCACAGAGTTCTTTCGTGTTGCTACAGTGACCTCAGGATCCCTCTATCCTTGAAACAGTGTTCTTGGGGTTTCTCTGGAGTGCCATCAAGGAAATCAAGGCTCCTTTCATGTGTGATGTGCAAGACGGAATTGCTCTGCACGCAGTACAGGGGAATCGGGCCTCATCTCGCATCGAGGGGGAAGTCTCATGGTTTTTCTCGAGTTGCGGCGGGAACCTGGGGTATATTCTCGAGTTACGACGGGGATGGCCCTTCCACCCACGTGTTCGTTCAGCCACGTCAGGACTCCTGCCTAGTTGCGAGGGACAACTCGGGATTCTCCTCGAGGCTTGGCAGGGCAATTGGAACGCCTCTCCAGCTGAGGCGGGAGACCAAGAGTCCCTTTCCACGTGCCATAAGAATCCTGGGACTCCTATCAAGTTTCACGAGGAGTCAGGCATCGTCTCCTTTGGAGGCACTGATCTCCGCGTACCTCTGGAGTTTTCAAAGGATGTGAGGCCTCCGGTCGCGATGAGGTGGGGAACTAGGTGTTTCTCTGTGGTCTCCACAGGGGATTCAGACATCCTTTCTTCTTGGGAGATGCAAGACGAACCTGCATTCAAGTCACTGCAGGGATATCCGGCCTTATTTCGAGTCAGGGCATCGCGGTGTCCATTCCACTTGAGGCCGCAAACTCAGGGTCCCTCCCACATACCTAGAGCTGAGAGAAGCCTCCTCTTGAGGTGCTTGTGGTAAGGTGGTATTCCTCAGGAGTCGAAGCCAGGGACTAACCTCTCATCTCGTGTTGATTCTTGGTCCACGGAGCTCTTTCGTGTTGCTACAGTGACCTCAGGATCCCTCTAGCCTTGAAACAGTGTTATTGGGGTTTCTCTGGAGTGCCATCAAGGAAATCAAGGCTCCTTTCATGTGTGATGTGCAAGACGGAATTGCTCTGCACGTAGTGCAGGGGAATCGGGCCTCATTTTGCGGCGAAGGGGAAGTCTCATGGTTTTTCTCGAGTTGCGGCGGGAACTTGGGGTATATTCTCGAGTTACAATGGGGATGGCCCTTCCACACACGTGTGTGTTCAGCCATGTCAGGACTCCTGCCTAGTTGCGAGGGACAACTCGGGATTCTCCTCGAGGCTTGGCAGGGCAATTGGGACGCCTCTCCAGCTGAGACGGGAGACCAAGTGTCCCTTTCCACGTGCCACAGGAATCCTGGGTCTCCTATCAAGTTTCACGAGGAGTCAGGCATCGTCTCCTTTGGAGGCACTGATCTCCGCATACCTCTGAGGTTTTCAAAGGATTTGAGGCCTCCTGTCGCGATGAGGTGGGGAACTAGGTCTTTCTCTGTGGTCTCCACAGGGGATTCAGACACCCTTTCGTCTTGGGAGATGCAAGACGAGCCTGCATTCCAGTCACTGCAGGGATATCCGGCCTTATTTCGAGTCAGGGCATCGCGGTGTCCATTCCACTTGAGGCCGCAAACTCAGGGTCCCTCTCACATACCTAGAGCTGAGAGAAGCCTCCGCTTGAGGTGCTTGTGGTAAGGTGGTATTCCTCTGGAGTCGAAGCCAGGGACTAACCTCTCATCTCGAGTTGATTTTTGGTCCACGGAGCTCTTTCCTGTTGCTACAGTGACCTCAGGATCCCTCTAGCCTTGAAACAGTGTTCTTGGGGTTTCTCTGGAGTGCCATCAAGGAAATCAAGGCTCCTTTCATGTGTGATGTGCAACACAGAATTGCTCTGCACGCAGTGCAGGGGAATCGGGCCTCATCTCGCGGCGAGGGGGAAGTCTCATGGTTTTTCTCGAGTTGCGGCGGGAACCTGGGGTATATTCTCGAGTTACGACGGGGATGGCCCTTCCACCCACGTGTTTCTTCAGCGACGTCAGGACTCCTGCCTAGTTGCGAGGGACAACTCTGGATTCTCCTCGAGGCTTGGCAGGGCAATTGGGACGCCTCTCCAGCTGAGGCGGGAGACCAAGTGTCCCTTTCCAAGTGCCACAGGAATCCTGGGACTCCTATCAAATTTCACGAGGAGTCAGGCATCGTCTCCTTTGGAGGCACTGATCTCCGCGTACCTCTGGAGTTTTCAAAGGATGTGAGGCCTCCGGTCGAGATGAGGTGGGGAACTAGGTGTTTCTCTGTGGTCTCCAGAAGGGATTCAGACATGCTTTCTTCTTGGAAGAAGCAAGACGAGCCTGCATTCAAGTCACTGCAGGGATATCCGGCCTTATTTCGAGTCAGGGCATCGCGGTGTCCATTCCACTTGAGGCCGCAAACTCAGGGTCCCTCTCACATACCTAGAGCTGAGAGAAGCCTCCTCTTGAAGTGCTTGTGGTAAGGTGGTATTCCTCAGGAGTCGAAGCCAGGGACTAACCTCTCATGTCGTGCTGATTCTTGGTCCACGGAACTCTTTCGTGTTGCTACAGTGACCTCAGGATCCCTCTAGCCTTGAAACAGTGTTCTTGGGGTTTCTCTGGAGTGCCATCAAGGAAATCAAGGCTCCTTTCATGTGTGATGTGCAACACGGAATTGCTGTGCACGCAGTGCAGCGGAATCGGGCCTCATCTCGCGGCGAGGGGGAAGTCTCATGGTTTTTCTCGAGTTGCGGCGGGAACCTGGGGTATATTCTCGAGTTACGACGGGGATGGCCCTTCCACACACGTGTGTGTTCAGCGACGTCAGGACTCCTGCCTAGTTGCGAGGGACAACTCGGGATTCTCCTCGAGGCTTTGCAGGGCAATTGGGACGCCTCTCCAGCTGAGGCGGGAGACCAAGTGTCCCTTTCCACGTGCCACAGGAATCCTGGGTCTCCTATCAAGTTTCACGAGGAGTCAGGCATCGTCTCCTTTGGAGGCACTGATCTGCGCATACCTCTGGAGTTTTCAAAGGATTTGAGGCCTCCGGTCGCGATGAGGTAGGGAACTAGGTCTTTCTCTGTGGTCTCCACAGGGGATTCAGACATCCTTTCTTCTTGGGAGATGCAAGACGAGCCTGCATTCAAGTCACTGCAGGGATATCCGGCCTTATTTCGAGTCAGGGCATCGCGGTGTCCATTCCACTTGAGGCCGCAAACTCAGGGTCCCTCTCACATACCTAGAGCTGAGAGAAGCCTCCTCTTGAGGTGCTTGTGGTAAGGTGGTATTCCTCAGGAGTCGAAGCCAGGGACTAACCTCTCATCTCGTGTTGATTCTTGGTCCACAGAGCTCTTTCGTGTTGCTACAGTGACCTCAGGATCCCTCTAGCCTTGAAACAGAGTTCTTGGGGTTTCTATGGAGTGCCATCAAGGAAATCAAGGCTCCTTTCATGTGTGATGTGCAACACGGAATTGCTCTGCACGCAGTGCAGGGGAATCGGGCCTCATCTCGCATCGAGGGGGAAGTCTAATGGTTTTTCTCGAGTTGCGGCGGAAACCTGGGGTATATTCTCGAGTTACGATGGGGATGGCCCTTCCACCCATGTGTTTTTTCAGCCACGTCATGACTCCTGCCTAGTTGCGAGGGACAACTCGGGATTCTCCTCGAGGCTTGGCAGGGCAATTGGAACGCCTCTCCAGCTGAGGCGGGAGACCAAGGGTCCCTTTCCACGTGCCACAAGAATCCTGGGACTCCTATCAAGTTTCACGAGGAGTCAGGCATTGTCTCCTTTGGAGGCACTGATCTCCGCGTACCTCTGGAGTTTTCAAAGGATGTGAGGCCTCCGGTCGCGATGAGGTGTGGAACTAGGTGTTTCTCTGTGGTCTCCACAGGGGATTCAGACATCCTTTCTTCTTGGGAGATGTAAGACGAGCCTGCATTGAAGTCACTGCAGGGATATCCGGCCTTATTTCGAGTCAGGGCATCGCGGTGTCCATTCCACTTGAGGCCGCAAACTCAGGATCCCTCTCACATGCCTAGAGCTGAGAGAAGCCTCCTCTTGAGGTGCTTGTGGTAAGGTGGTATTCCTCAGGAGTCGAAGCCAGGGACTAACCTCTCATGTCGTGTTGATTCTTGGTCCACGGAGCTCTTTCGTGTTGCTACAGTGACCTCAGGATCCCTCTATCCTTGAAACAGTGTTCTTGGGGTTTCTCTGGAGTGCCATGAAGGAAATCAAGGCTCCTTTCATGTGTGATGTGCAACACGGAATTGCTCTGCACGCAGTCCAGGGGAATCGGGCCTCATCTCGCGGCGAGGGGGAAGTCTCATGGTTTTTCTCGAGTTGCGGCGGGAACCTGGGGTATATTCTCGAGTTACGACGGGGATGGCCCTTCCACACACGTGTGTGTTCAGCCATGTCAGGACTCTTGCCTAGTTGCGAGGGATAACTCGGGATTCTCCTCGAGGCTTTGCAGGGCAATTGGGACGCCTCTCCAGCTGAGACGAGAGACCAAGGGTCCCTTTTCACGTGCCACAGGAATCCTGGGTCTCCTATCAAGTTTCACGAGGAGTCAGGCATCGTCTCCTTTGCAGGCACTGATCTCCGCATACCTCTGGAGTTTTCAAAGGATTTGAGGCCTCCTGTCGCGATGAGGTGGGGAACTAGGTCTTTCTCTGTGGTCTCCACAGGGGATTCAGACACCCTTTCGTCTTGGGAGATGCAAGACGAGACTGCATTCCAGTCACTGCAGGGATATCGGCCTTATTTCGAGTCAGGGCATCGCGGTGTCCATTCCACTTGAGGCCGCAAACTCAGGGTCCCTCTCACATACCTAGAGCTGAGAGAAGCCTCCTCTTGAGGTGCTTGTGGTAAGGTGGTATTCCTCTGGAGTCGAAGCCAGGGACTAACCTCTCATTTCGAGTTGATTTTTGGTCCACGGAGCTCTTTCGTGTTGCTACAGTGACCTCAGGATCCCTCTAGCCTTGAAACAGTGTTCTTGGGGTTTCTCTGGAGTGCCATGAAGGAAATCAAGGCTCCTTTCATGTGTGATGTGCAACACAGAATTGCTCTGCACGCAGTGCAGGGGAATCGGGCCTCATCTCGTGGCGAGGGGGAAGTCTCATGGTTTTTCTCGAGTTGCGGCGGGAACCTGGGGTATATTCTCGACTTACGACGGGGATGGCCCTTCCACACACGTGTGTGTTCAGCCATGTCAGGACTCCTGCCTAGTTGCGAGGGACAACTCGGGATTCTCCTCGAGGCTTTGCAGGGCAATTGGGACGCCTCTCCAGCTGAGACGGGAGACCAAGGGTCCCTTTCCACGTGCCACAGGAATCCTGGGTCTCCTATCAAGTTTCACGAGGAGTCAGGCATCGTCTCCTTTGGAGGCACTGATCTCCGCATTCCTCTGGAGTTTTCAAAGGATTTGAGGCCTCCTGTCGCGATGAGGTGGGGAACTAGGTCTTTCTCTGTCGTCTCCAGAGGGGATTCAGACACCCTTTCGTCTTGGGAGATGCAAGACGAGCCTGCATTCCAGTCACTGCAGGGATATCCGGCCTCATTTCGAGTCAGGGCATCGCGGTGTCCATTCCACTTGAGGCCGCAAACTCAGGGTCCCTCTCACATACCTATAGCTGAGAGAAGCCTCCTCTTGAGGTGCTTGTGGTAAGGTGGTATTCCTCTGGAGACGAATCCAGGGACTAACCTCTCTTTTCGAGTTGATTTTTGGTCCACAGAGTTCTTTCGCGTTGCTACAGTGACCTCAGGATCCCTCTATCCTTGAAACAGTGTTCTTGGGGTTTCTCTGGAGTGCCATCAAGGAAATCAAGGCTCCTTTCATGTGTGATGTGCAACACGGAATTGCTCTGCACGCAGTACAGGGGAATCGGGCCTCATCTCGCATCGAGGGGGAAGTCTCATGGTTTTCCTCGAGTTGCGGCGGGAACCTGGGGTATATTCTCGAGTTACGATGGGGATGGCCCTTCCACCCATGTGTTTGTTCAGCCACGTCAGGACACCTGCCTAGTTGCGAGGGACAACTCAGGATTCTCCTCGAGGCTTGGCAGGGCAATTGGGACGCCTCTCCAGCTGAGACGGGAGACCAAGGGTCCCTTTCCACGTGCCACAAGAATCCTGGGAGTCCTATCAAGTTTCACGAGGAGTCAGGCATTGTCTCCTTTGGAGGCACTGATCTCCGCGTACCTCTGGAGTTTTCAAAGGATGTGAGGCCTCCGGTCGCGATGAGGTGTGGAACTAGGTGTTTCTCTGTGGTCTCCACAGGGGATTCAGTCATCCTTTCTTCTTGGGAGATGCAAGACGAGCCTGCATTCAAGTCACTGCAGGGATATCCGGCCTTATTTCAAGTCAGGGCATCGCGGTGTCCATTCCACTTGAGGCCGCAAACTCAGGATCCCTCTCACATACCTAGAGCTGAGAGAAGCCTCCTCTTGAGGTGCTTGTGGTAAGGTGGTATTCCTCAGGAGTCGAAGCCAGGGACTAACCTCTCATCTCGTGTTGATTCTTGGTCCACGGAGCTCTTTCGTGTTGCTACAGTGACCTCAGGATCCCTCTAGCCTTGAAACAGTGTTCTTGGGGTTTCTCTGGAGTGCCATCAAGGAAATCAAGGCTCCTTTCATGTGTGATGTGCAACACGGAATTGCTCTGCACGCAGTCCAGGGGAATCGGGCCTCATCTCGCGGCGAGGGGGAAGTCTCATGGTTTTTCTCAAGTTGCGGCGGGAACCTGGGGTATATTCTCGAGTTATGACGGGGATGGCCCTTCCACACACGTGTGTGTTCAGCCATATCAGGACTCCTGCCTAGTTGCGAGGGACAACTCGGGATTCTCCTCGAGGTTTTGCAGGGCAATTGGGACGCCTCTCCAGCTGAGTCGGGAGAACAAGGGTCCCTTTCCACGTGCCACAGGAATCCTGGGTCTCCTATCAAGTTTCACGAGGAGTCAGGCATCGTCTCCTTTGCAGGCACTGATCTCCGCATACCTCTGGAGTTTTCAAAGGATTTGAGGCCTCCTGTCGCGATGAGTTGGGGAACTAGGTCTTTCTCTGTGGTCTCCACAGGGCATTCAGACACCCTTTCGTCTTGGGAGATGCAAGACGAGCCTGCATTCCAGTCACTGCAGGGATATCGGCCTTATTTCGAGTCAGGGCATCGCGGTGTCCATTCCACTTGAGGCCGCAAACTCAGGGTCCCTCTCACATACCTAGAGCTGAGAGAAGCCTCCTCTTGAGGTGCTTGTGGTAAGGTGGTATTCCTCTGGAGTCGAAGCCAGGGACTAACCTCTCATCTCGAGTTGATTTTTGGTCCACGGAGCTCTTTCGTGTTGCTACAGTGACCTCAGGATCCCTCTAGCCTTGAAACAGTGTTCTTGGGGTTTCTCTGGAGTGCCATGAAGGAAATCAAGGCTCCTTTCATGTGTGGTGTGCAACACAGAATTGCTCTGCACGCAGTGCAGGGGAATCGGGCCTCATCTCGTGGCGAGGGGGAAGTCTCATGGTTTTTCTCGAGTTGCGGCGGGAACCTGGGGTATATTCTCGAGTTACGACGGGGATGGCCCTTCCACACACGTGTGTGTTCAGCCATGTCAGGACTCCTGCCTAGTTGCGAGGGACAACTCGGGATTCTCCTCGAGGCTTTGCAGGGCAATTGGGACGCCTCTCCAGCTGAGACGGGAGACCAAGGGTCCCTTTCCACGTGCCACAGGAATCCTGGGTCTCCTATCAAGTTTCACGAGGAGTCAGGCATCGTCTCCTTTGGAGGCACTGATCTCCGCATACCTCTGGAGTTTTCAAAGGATTTGAGGCCTCCTGTCGCGATGAGGTGGGGAACTAGGTCTTTCTCTGTGGTCTCCACAGGGGATTCAGACACCCTTTCGTCTTGGGAGATGCAAGACGAGCCTGCATTCCAGTCACTGCAGGGATATCCGGCCTCATTTCGAGTCAGGGCATCGCGGTGTCCATTCCACTTGAGGCCACAAACTCAGGGTCCCTCTCACATACCTAGAGCTGAGAGAAGCCTCCTCTTGAGGTGCTTGTGGTAAGGTGGTATTCCTCTGGAGTCGAAGCCAGGGACTAACCTCTCATGTCGAGTTGATTTTTGGCCCACGGAGCTCTTTCGTGTTGCTACAGTGACCTCAGGATCCCTCTAGCCTTGAAACAGTGTTCTTGGGGTTTCTCTGGAGTGCCATGAAGGAAATCAAGGCTCCTTTCGTGTGTGATGTGCAACACAGAATTGCTCTGCACGCAGTGCAGGGGAATCGGGCCTCATCTCGCGGCGAGGGGGAAGTCTCATGGTTTTTCTCGAGTTGCGGCGGGAACCTGGGGTATATTCTCGAGTTACGACGGGGATGGCCCTTCCACACACGTGTTTGTTCAGCCACGTCAGGACGCCTGCCTAGTTGCGAGACACAACTCGGGATTCTCCTCGAGGCTTGGCAAGGCAATTGGGACGGCTCTCCAGCTGAGGCGGGAGACCAAGGGTCCCTTTCCACGTGCCACAGGAATCCTGGGACTCCTATCAAGTTTCACGAGGAGTCAGGCATCTTCTCCTTTGGAGGCAATGATCTCCGCGTACCTCTGGAGTTTTCAAAGGATGTGAGGCCTCCGGTCGCGATGAGGTGGGGAACTAGTTCTTTCTCTGTGGTCTCCACACGGGATTCAGACATCCTTTCATCTTGGGAGATGCAAGACGAGCCTGCATTCAAGTCACTGCAGGGATATCCAGCCTTATTTCGCGTCAGGGCATCGCGGTGTCCATTCCACTTGAGGCCGCAAACTCAGGGTCCCTCTCACATACCTAGAGCTGAGAGAAGTCTCCTCTTGAGGTGCTTGTGGTAAGGTGGTATTCCTCTGGAGTCGAAGCCAGGGACTAACCTCTCATCTCGAGTTGATTTTTGGTCCACGGAGCTCTTTCGTGTTGCTACAGTGACCTCAGGATCCCTCTAGCCTTGAAACAGTGTTCTTGGGGTTTCTCTGGAGTGCCATGAAGGAAATCAAGGCTGCTTTCATTTGTGATGTGCAACACGGAATTGCTCTGCACGCAGTGCAGGGGAATCGGGCCTCATCTCGCGGCGAGGGGGAAGTCTCATGGTTTTTCTCGAGTTGCGGCGGGAACCTGGGGTATATTCTCGAGTTACGACGGGGATGGCCCTTCCACCCACGTGTTTCTTCAGCGACGTCAGGACTCCTGCCTAGTTGCGAGGGACAACTCGGGATTCTCCTCGAGGCTTGGCAGGGCAATTGGAACGCCTCTCCAGCTGAGGCGGGAGACCAAGTGTCCCTTTCCAAGTGCCACAGGAATCCTGGGACTCCTATCAAGTTTCACGAGGAGTCAGGCATCGTCTCCTTTGGAGGCACTGATCTCCGCGTACCTCTGGAGTTTTCAAAGGATATGAGGCTATAGGTCGCGATGAGGTGGGGAACTAAGTCTTTCTCTGTGCTTTCCACAGGGGATTCAGACATCCTTTCGTCCTGGGAGATGCAAGACGAGCCTGCATTGAAGTCACTGCAGGGATATCCGGCCTTATTTCGAGTCAGGGCATCGCGGTGTCCATTCCACTTGAGGCCGCAAACTCAGGGTCCCTCTCACATACCTATAGCTGAGAGAAGCCTCCTCTTGAGGTGCTTGTGGTAAGGTGGTATTCCTCTGGAGACGAATCCAGGGACTAACCTCTCTTTTCGAGTTGATTTTTGGTCGACAGAGTTCTTTCGCGTTGCTACAGTGACCTCAGGATCCCTCTATCCTTGAAACAGTGTTCTTGGGGTTTCTCTGGAGTGCCATCAAGGAAATCAAGGCTCCTTTCATGTGTGATGTCCAAGACGGAATTGCTCTGCACGCAGTACAGGGGAATCGGGCCTCATCTCGCATCGAGGGGGAAGTCTCATGGTTTTTCTCGAGTTGCGGCGGGAACTTGGGGTATATTCTCGAGTTACGATGGGGATGGCCCTTCCACCCATGTGTTTGTTCAGCCACTTCAGGACTCCTGCCTAGTTGCGAGGGACAACTCGGGATTCTCCTCGAGGCTTGGCAGGGCAATTGGGACGCCTCTCCAGCTGAGGCGGGAGACCAAGGGTCCCTTTCCACGTGCCACAAGAATCCTGGGACTCCTATCAAGTTTCACGAGGAGTCAGGCATCGTCTCCTTTGGAGGCACTGATCTCCGCATACCTCTGGAGTTTTCAAATGATGTGAGGCCTCCTGTCGCGATGAGGTGGGGAACTAGGTCTTTCTCTGTGGTCTCCACAGGGGATTCAGACACCCTTTCGTCTTGGGAGATGCAAGACGAGCCTGCATTCCAGTCACTGCAGGGATATCTGGCCTTATTTCGCGTCGGGGCATCGCGGTGCCCATTCCACTTGAGGCCGCAAAATCAGGGTCCCTCTCACATACCTAGAGCTGAGAGAAGCCTCCTCTTGAGGTGCTTGTGGTAAGGTGGTATTCCTCAGGAGTCGAAGCCAGGGAATAACCTCTCATCTCGTGTTGATTCTTGGTCCAAGGAGCTCTTTCGTGTTGCTACAGTGACCTCAGGATCCCTCTAGCCTTGAAACAGTGTTCTTGGGGTTTCTCTGGAGTGCCATCAAGGAAATCAAGGCTCCTTTCATGTGTGATGTGCAACACGGAATTGCTCTGCACGCAGTGCAGGAGAATCGGGCCTCATCTCGCGGCGAGGGGGAAGTCTCATGGTTTTTCTCGAGTTGCGGCGGGAACCTGGGGTATATTCTCGACTTACGACGGGGATGGCCCTTCCACACACGTGTGTGTTCAGCCATGTCAGGACTCCTGCCTAGTTGCGAGGGACAACTCGGGATTCTCCTCGAGGCTTTGCAGGGCAATTGGGACGCCTCTCCAGCTGAGACGGGAGACCAAGGGTCCCTTTCCACGTGCCACAGGAATCCTGGGTCTCCTATCAAGTTTCACGAGGAGTCAGGCATCGTCTCCTTTGGAGGCACTGATCTCCGCATTCCTCTGGAGTTTTCAAAGGATTTGAGGCCTCCTGTCGCGATGAGGTGGGGAACTAGGTCTTTCTCTGTCGTCTCCAGAGGGGATTCAGACACCCTTTCGTCTTGGGAGATGCAAGACGAGCCTGCATTCCAGTCACTGCAGGGATATCCGGCCTCATTTCGAGTCAGGGCATCGCGGTGTCCATTCCACTTGAGGCCGCAAACTCAGGGTCCCTCTCACATACCTATAGCTGAGAGAAGCCTCCTCTTGAGGTGCTTGTGGTAAGGTGGTATTCCTCTGGAGACGAATCCAGGGACTAACCTCTCTTTTCGAGTTGATTTTTGGTCCACAGAGTTCTTTCGCGTTGCTACAGTGACCTCAGGATCCCTCTATCCTTGAAACAGTGTTCTTGGGGTTTCTCTGGAGTGCCATCAAGGAAATCAAGGCTCCTTTCATGTGTGATGTGCAACACGGAATTGCTCTGCACGCAGTACAGGGGAATCGGGCCTCATCTCGCATCGAGGGGGAAGTCTCATGGTTTTCCTCGAGTTGCGGCGGGAACCTGGGGTATATTCTCGAGTTACGATGGGGATGGCCCTTCCACCCATGTGTTTGTTCAGCCACGTCAGGACACCTGCCTAGTTGCGAGGGACAACTCAGGATTCTCCTCGAGGCTTGGCAGGGCAATTGGGACGCCTCTCCAGCTGAGACGGGAGACCAAGGGTCCCTTTCCACGTGCCACAAGAATCCTGGGAGTCCTATCAAGTTTCACGAGGAGTCAGGCATTGTCTCCTTTGGAGGCACTGATCTCCGCGTACCTCTGGAGTTTTCAAAGGATGTGAGGCCTCCGGTCGCGATGAGGTGTGGAACTAGGTGTTTCTCTGTGGTCTCCACAGGGGATTCAGTCATCCTTTCTTCTTGGGAGATGCAAGACGAGCCTGCATTCAAGTCACTGCAGGGATATCCGGCCTTATTTCAAGTCAGGGCATCGCGGTGTCCATTCCACTTGAGGCCGCAAACTCAGGATCCCTCTCACATACCTAGAGCTGAGAGAAGCCTCCTCTTGAGGTGCTTGTGGTAAGGTGGTATTCCTCAGGAGTCGAAGCCAGGGACTAACCTCTCATCTCGTGTTGATTCTTGGTCCACGGAGCTCTTTCGTGTTGCTACAGTGACCTCAGGATCCCTCTAGCCTTGAAACAGTGTTCTTGGGGTTTCTCTGGAGTGCCATCAAGGAAATCAAGGCTCCTTTCATGTGTGATGTGCAACACGGAATTGCTCTGCACGCAGTCCAGGGGAATCGGGCCTCATCTCGCGGCGAGGGGGAAGTCTCATGGTTTTTCTCAAGTTGCGGCGGGAACCTGGGGTATATTCTCGAGTTATGACGGGGATGGCCCTTCCACACACGTGTGTGTTCAGCCATATCAGGACTCCTGCCTAGTTGCGAGGGACAACTCGGGATTCTCCTCGAGGTTTTGCAGGGCAATTGGGACGCCTCTCCAGCTGAGTCGGGAGAACAAGGGTCCCTTTCCACGTGCCACAGGAATCCTGGGTCTCCTATCAAGTTTCACGAGGAGTCAGGCATCGTCTCCTTTGCAGGCACTGATCTCCGCATACCTCTGGAGTTTTCAAAGGATTTGAGGCCTCCTGTCGCGATGAGTTGGGGAACTAGGTCTTTCTCTGTGGTCTCCACAGGGGATTCAGACACCCTTTCGTCTTGGGAGATGCAAGACGAGCCTGCATTCCAGTCACTGCAGGGATATCGGCCTTATTTCGAGTCAGGGCATCGCGGTGTCCATTCCACTTGAGGCCGCAAACTCAGGGTCCCTCTCACATACCTAGAGCTGAGAGAAGCCTCCTCTTGAGGTGCTTGTGGTAAGGTGGTATTCCTCTGGAGTCGAAGCCAGGGACTAACCTCTCATCTCGAGTTGATTTTTGGTCCACGGAGCTCTTTCGTGTTGCTACAGTGACCTCAGGATCCCTCTAGCCTTGAAACAGTGTTCTTGGGGTTTCTCTGGAGTGCCATGAAGGAAATCAAGGCTCCTTTCATGTGTGGTGTGCAACACAGAATTGCTCTGCACGCAGTGCAGGGGAATCGGGCCTCATCTCGTGGCGAGGGGGAAGTCTCATGGTTTTTCTCGAGTTGCGGCGGGAACCTGGGGTATATTCTCGAGTTACGACGGGGATGGCCCTTCCACACACGTGTGTGTTCAGCCATGTCAGGACTCCTGCCTAGTTGCGAGGGACAACTCGGGATTCTCCTCGAGGCTTTGCAGGGCAATTGGGACGCCTCTCCAGCTGAGACGGGAGACCAAGGGTCCCTTTCCACGTGCCACAGGAATCCTGGGTCTCCTATCAAGTTTCACGAGGAGTCAGGCATCGTCTCCTTTGGAGGCACTGATCTCCGCATACCTCTGGAGTTTTCAAAGGATTTGAGGCCTCCTGTCGCGATGAGGTGGGGAACTAGGTCTTTCTCTGTGGTCTCCACAGGGGATTCAGACACCCTTTCGTCTTGGGAGATGCAAGACGAGCCTGCATTCCAGTCACTGCAGGGATATCCGGCCTCATTTCGAGTCAGGGCATCGCGGTGTCCATTCCACTTGAGGCCACAAACTCAGGGTCCCTCTCACATACCTAGAGCTGAGAGAAGCCTCCTCTTGAGGTGCTTGTGGTAAGGTGGTATTCCTCTGGAGTCGAAGCCAGGGACTAACCTCTCATGTCGAGTTGATTTTTGGCCCACGGAGCTCTTTCGTGTTGCTACAGTGACCTCAGGATCCCTCTAGCCTTGAAACAGTGTTCTTGGGGTTTCTCTGGAGTGCCATGAAGGAAATCAAGGCTCCTTTCGTGTGTGATGTGCAACACAGAATTGCTCTGCACGCAGTGCAGGGGAATCGGGCCTCATCTCGCGGCGAGGGGGAAGTCTCATGGTTTTTCTCGAGTTGCGGCGGGAACCTGGGGTATATTCTCGAGTTACGACGGGGATGGCCCTTCCACACACGTGTTTGTTCAGCCACGTCAGGACGCCTGCCTAGTTGCGAGACACAACTCGGGATTCTCCTCGAGGCTTGGCAAGGCAATTGGGACGGCTCTCCAGCTGAGGCGGGAGACCAAGGGTCCCTTTCCACGTGCCACAGGAATCCTGGGACTCCTATCAAGTTTCACGAGGAGTCAGGCATCTTCTCCTTTGGAGGCAATGATCTCCGCGTACCTCTGGAGTTTTCAAAGGATGTGAGGCCTCCGGTCGCGATGAGGTGGGGAACTAGTTCTTTCTCTGTGGTCTCCACACGGGATTCAGACATCCTTTCATCTTGGGAGATGCAAGACGAGCCTGCATTCAAGTCACTGCAGGGATATCCAGCCTTATTTCGCGTCAGGGCATCGCGGTGTCCATTCCACTTGAGGCCGCAAACTCAGGGTCCCTCTCACATACCTAGAGCTGAGAGAAGTCTCCTCTTGAGGTGCTTGTGGTAAGGTGGTATTCCTCTGGAGTCGAAGCCAGGGACTAACCTCTCATCTCGAGTTGATTTTTGGTCCACGGAGCTCTTTCGTGTTGCTACAGTGACCTCAGGATCCCTCTAGCCTTGAAACAGTGTTCTTGGGGTTTCTCTGGAGTGCCATGAAGGAAATCAAGGCTGCTTTCATTTGTGATGTGCAACACGGAATTGCTCTGCACGCAGTGCAGGGGAATCGGGCCTCATCTCGCGGCGAGGGGGAAGTCTCATGGTTTTTCTCGAGTTGCGGCGGGAACCTGGGGTATATTCTCGAGTTACGACGGGGATGGCCCTTCCACCCACGTGTTTCTTCAGCGACGTCAGGACTCCTGCCTAGTTGCGAGGGACAACTCGGGATTCTCCTCGAGGCTTGGCAGGGCAATTGGAACGCCTCTCCAGCTGAGGCGGGAGACCAAGTGTCCCTTTCCAAGTGCCACAGGAATCCTGGGACTCCTATCAAGTTTCACGAGGAGTCAGGCATCGTCTCCTTTGGAGGCACTGATCTCCGCGTACCTCTGGAGTTTTCAAAGGATATGAGGCTATAGGTCGCGATGAGGTGGGGAACTAAGTCTTTCTCTGTGCTTTCCACAGGGGATTCAGACATCCTTTCGTCCTGGGAGATGCAAGACGAGCCTGCATTGAAGTCACTGCAGGGATATCCGGCCTTATTTCGAGTCAGGGCATCGCGGTGTCCATTCCACTTGAGGCCGCAAACTCAGGGTCCCTCTCACATACCTATAGCTGAGAGAAGCCTCCTCTTGAGGTGCTTGTGGTAAGGTGGTATTCCTCTGGAGACGAATCCAGGGACTAACCTCTCTTTTCGAGTTGATTTTTGGTCGACAGAGTTCTTTCGCGTTGCTACAGTGACCTCAGGATCCCTCTATCCTTGAAACAGTGTTCTTGGGGTTTCTCTGGAGTGCCATCAAGGAAATCAAGGCTCCTTTCATGTGTGATGTCCAAGACGGAATTGCTCTGCACGCAGTACAGGGGAATCGGGCCTCATCTCGCATCGAGGGGGAAGTCTCATGGTTTTTCTCGAGTTGCGGCGGGAACTTGGGGTATATTCTCGAGTTACGATGGGGATGGCCCTTCCACCCATGTGTTTGTTCAGCCACTTCAGGACTCCTGCCTAGTTGCGAGGGACAACTCGGGATTCTCCTCGAGGCTTGGCAGGGCAATTGGGACGCCTCTCCAGCTGAGGCGGGAGACCAAGGGTCCCTTTCCACGTGCCACAAGAATCCTGGGACTCCTATCAAGTTTCACGAGGAGTCAGGCATCGTCTCCTTTGGAGGCACTGATCTCCGCATACCTCTGGAGTTTTCAAATGATGTGAGGCCTCCTGTCGCGATGAGGTGGGGAACTAGGTCTTTCTCTGTGGTCTCCACAGGGGATTCAGACACCCTTTCGTCTTGGGAGATGCAAGACGAGCCTGCATTCCAGTCACTGCAGGGATATCTGGCCTTATTTCGCGTCGGGGCATCGCGGTGCCCATTCCACTTGAGGCCGCAAAATCAGGGTCCCTCTCACATACCTAGAGCTGAGAGAAGCCTCCTCTTGAGGTGCTTGTGGTAAGGTGGTATTCCTCAGGAGTCGAAGCCAGGGAATAACCTCTCATCTCGTGTTGATTCTTGGTCCAAGGAGCTCTTTCGTGTTGCTACAGTGACCTCAGGATCCCTCTAGCCTTGAAACAGTGTTCTTGGGGTTTCTCTGGAGTGCCATCAAGGAAATCAAGGCTCCTTTCATGTGTGATGTGCAACACGGAATTGCTCTGCACGCAGTGCAGGAGAATCGGGCCTCATCTCGCGGCGAGGGGGAAGTCTCATGGTTTTTCTCGAGTTGCGGCGGGAACCTGGGGTATATTCTCGAGTTACGAAGGGGATAGCCCTTCCACACACGTGTGTGTTCAGCCATGTCAGGACTCCTGCCTAGTTGCGAGGGACAACTCGGGATTCTCCTCGAGGCTTTGCAGGGCAATTGGGACGCCTCTCCAGCTGAGACGGGAGACCAAGGGTCCCTTTTCACGTGCCAAAGGAATTCTGGGTCTCCTATCAAGTTTCACGAGGAGTCAGGCATCGTCTCCTTTGGAGGCACTGATCTCTGCATACCTCTGGAGTCTTCAAAGGATTTGAGGCCTCCTGTCGCGATGAGGTGGGGAACTAGGTCTTTCTCTGTGGTCTCCACAGGGGATTCAGACATCCTTTCATCTTGGGAGATGCATGACGAGCCTGCATTCCAGTCACTGCAGGGATATCCGGCCTTATTTCGAGTCAGGGCATCGCGGTGTCCATTCCACTTGAGGCCACAAACTCAGGGTCCCTCTCACATACCTAGAGCTGAGAGAAGCCTCCTCTTGAGGTGCTTGTGGTAAGGTGGTATTCCTCTGGAGTCGAAGCCAGGGACTAACCTCTCATCTCGAGTTGATTTTTGGCCCACGGAGCTCTTTCGTGTTGCTACAGTGACCTCAGGATCCCTCTAGCCTTGAAACAGTGTTCTTGGGGTTTCTCTGGAGTGCCATCAAGGAAATCAAGGCTCCTTTCATGTGTGATGTGCAACACAGAATTGCTCTGCACGCAGTGCAGGGGAATCGGGCGTTATCTCACGGCGAGGGGGAAGTCTCATGGTTTTTCTCGAGTTGCGGCGGGAACCTGGGGTATATTCTCGAGTTACGACGGGGATGGCCCTTCCACCCACGTGTTTGTTCAGCCTCGTCAGGACTCTTGCCTAGTTGCGAGACACAACTCGGGATTCTCCTCGAGGCTTGGCAAGGCAATTGGGACGCCTCTCCAGCTGAGGCGGGAGACCAAGGGTCCCTTTCCACGTGCCACAGGAATCCTGGGACTCCTATCAAGTTTCACGAGGAGTCAGGCATCGTCTCCTTTGGAGGCACTGATCTCCGCGTACCCCTGAAGTTTTCAAAGGATGTGAGGCCTCCGGTCGCGATGAGGTGGGGAACTAGGTCTTTCTCTGTGGTCTCCACAGGGGATTCAGACATCCTTTCATCTTGGGAGATGCAAGACGAGCCTGCATTCAAGTCACTGCAGGGTTATCCAGCCTTATTTCGCGTCAGGGCATCGCGGTGTCCATTCCACTTGAGGCCGCAAACTCAGGATCCCTCTCACATACCTAGAGCTGAGAGAAGCCTCCTCTTGAGGTGCTTGTGGTAAGGTGGTATTCCTCAGGAGTCGAAGCCAGGGACTAACCTATCATCTCGTGTTGATTCTTGGTCCACGGAGCTCTTTCGTGTTGCTACAGTGACCTCAGGATCCCTCTAGCCTTGAAACAGTGTTCTTGGGGTTTCTCTGGAGTGCCATCAAGGAAATCAAGGCTCCTTTCATGTGTGATGTGCGAGACGGAATTGCTCTGCACACAGTACAGGGGAATCGGGCCTCATCTCGCATCGAGGGGGAAGTCTCATGGTTTTTCTCGAGTTGCGGTGGGAACCTGGGGTATATTCTCGAGTTACGACGGGGATGGCCCTTCCACCCACGTGTTTGTTCAGCCACGTCAGGACTCCTGCCTAGTTGCGAGGGACAACTCGGGATTCTCCTCGAGGCTTGGCAGGGCAATTGAAACGCCTCTCCAGCTGAGGTGGGAGACCAAGGGTCCCTTTCCACGTGCCACAAGAATCCTGGGACTCCTATCAAGTTTCACGAGGAGTCAGGCATTGTCTCCTTTGGAGGCACTGATCTCCGCGTCCCTCTGGAGTTTTCAAAGGATGTGAGGCCTCCGGTCGCGATGAGGTGTGGAACTAGGTGTTTCTCTGTGGTCTCCACAGGGGATTCATACATCCTTTCTTCTTGGGAGATGCAAGACGAGCCTGCATTCAAGTCACTGCAGGGATATCCGGCCTTATTTCGAGTCAGGGCATCGCGGTGTCCATTCCACTTGAGGCCTCAAACTCAGGATCCCTCTCACATACCTAGAGCTGAGAGAAGCCTCCTCTTGAGGTGCTTGTGGTAAGGTGGTATTCCTCTGGAGTCGAAGCCAGGGACTAACCTCTCATCTCGTGTTGATTCTTGGTCCACGGAGCTCTTTCGTGTTGCTACAGTGACCTCAGGATCCCTCTAGCCTTGAAACAGTGTTCTTGGGGTTTCTCTTGAGTGCCATCAAGGAAATCAAGGCTCCTTTCATGTGTGATGTGCAACACGGAATTGCTCTGCACGCAGTGCAGGGGAATCGGGCCTCATCTCGCGGCGAGGGGGAAGTCTAATGGTTTTTCTCGAGTTGCGGCGGGAACCTGGGGTATATTCTCGAGTTACGACGGGGATGGCCCTTCCACACACGTGTGTGTTCAGCCATGTCAGGACTCCTGCCTAGTTGCGAGGGACAACTCAGGATTCTCCTCGAGGTTTGGCAGGGCAATTGGGACGCCTCTTCAGCTGAAACGGGAGACCAAGGGTTCCTTTCCACGTGCCACAGGCATCCTGGGTCTCCTATCAAGTTTCACGAGGAGTCAGGCATCGTCTCCTTTGGAGGCACTTATCTCCGCGTACCTCTGGAGTTTTCAAAGGATGTGAGGCTATCGGTCGCGATGAGGTGGGGAACTAAGTCTTTCTCTGTGCTTTCCACAGGGGATTCAGACATCCTTTCGTCCTGGGAGATGCAAGACGAGCCTGCATTGAAGTCACTGCAGGGATATCCGGCCTTATTTCGCGTCAGGGCATCGCGGTGTCCATTCCACTTGAGGCCGCAAACTCAGGGTCCCTCTCACATACCTAGAGCTGAGAGAAGCCTTCTCTTGAGGTGCTTGTGGTAAGGTGGTATTCCTCTGGAGACGAATCCAGGGACTAACCTCTCATCTCGTGTGGATTCTTGGTCCACGGGGCTCTTTCGTGTTGCTACAGTGACCTCAGGATCCCTCTAGCCTTGAAACCGTGTTCTTGGGGTTTCTCTGGAGTGCCATCAAGGAAATCAAGGCTCCTTTCATGTGTGATGTGCAACACGGAATTGCTCTGCACGCAGTGCAGGGGAATCGGGCCTCATCTCGCGGCGAGGGGGAAGTCTCATGGTTTTTCTCGAGTTGCGGCGGGAACCTGGGGTATATTCTCGAGTTACGACGGGGATGGCCCTTCCACACACGTGTTTCTTCAGCCACGTCAGGACTCCTGCCTAGTTGCAGGGGACAACTCTGCATTCTCCTCGAGGCTTGGCAGGGCAATTGGGACGCCTCTCCAGCTGAGGAGGGAGACCAAGTGTCCCTTTCCAAGTGCCACAGGAATCCTGGAACTCCTATCAAGTTTCACGAGGAGTCAGGCATCGTCTCCTTTGGAGGCACTGATCTCCGCGTACCTCTGGAGTTTTCAAAGGATGTGAGGCTATCGGTCGCGATGAGGTGGGGAACTAAGTCTTTCTCTGTGCTTTCCACAGGGGATTCAGACATCCTTTCGTCCTGGGAGATGCAAGACGAGCCTGCATTGAAGTCACTGCAGGGATATCCGGCCTTATTTCGAGTCAGGGCATCGCGGTGTCCATTCCACTTGAGGCCGCAAACTCAGGGTCCCTCTCACATACCTAGAGCTGAGAGAAGCCTCCTCTTGAGGTTCTTGTGGTAAGGTGGTATTCCTCTGGAGACGAATCCAGGGACTAACCTCTCTTTTCGAGTTGATTTTTGGTCCACAGAGTTCTTTCGTGTTGCTACAGTGACCTCAGGATCCCTCTATCCTTGAAACAGTGTTCTTGGGGTTTCTCTGGAGTGCCATCAAGGAAATCAAGGCTCCTTTCATGTGTGATGTGCAAGACGGAATTGCTCTGCACGCAGTACAGGGGAATCGGGCCTCATCTCGCATCGAGGGGGAAGTCTCATGGTTTTTCTCGAGTTGCGGCGGGAACCTGGGGTATATTCTCGAGTTACGACGGGGATGGCCCTTCCACCCACGTGTTTGTTCAGCCACGTCAGGACTCCTGCCTAGTTGCGAGGGACAACTCGGGATTCTCCTCGAGGCTTGGCAGGGCAATTGGAACGCCTCTCCAGCTGAGGCGGGAGACCAAGGGTCCCTTTCCACGTGCCACAAGAATCCTGGGACTCCTATCAAGTTTCACGAGGAGTCAGGTATCGTCTCCTTTGGAGGCACTGATATCCGCGTACCTCTGGAGTTTTCAAAGGATGTGAGGCTTCCGGTCGCGATGAGGTGGGGAACTAGGTCTTTCTCTGTGGTCTCCACAGGGGATTCAGACATCCTTTCTTCTTGGGAGATGCAAGACGAGCCTGCATTCAAGTCACTGCAGGGATATCCGGCCTTATTTCGAGTCAGGGCATCGCGGTGTCCATTCCACTTGAGGCCGCAAACTCAGGGTCCCTCTCACATACCTAGAGCTGAGAGAAGCCTCCTCTTAAGGTGCTTGTGGTAAGGTGGTATTCCTCAGGAGTCGAAGCCAGGAACTAACCTCTCATCTCGTGTTGATTCTTGGTCCACGGAGATCTTTCGTGTTGCTACAGTGACCTCAGGATCCCTCTAGCCTTGAAACAGTGTTCTTGGGGTTTCTCTGGAGTGCCATCAAGGAAATCAAGGCTCCTTTCATGTGTGATGTGCAACACGGAATTGCTCTGCACGCAGTGCAGGGGAATCGGGCCTCATCTCACGGCGAGGGGGAAGTCTCATGGTTTTTCTCGAGTTGCGGCGGGAACCTGGGGTATATTCTCGAGTTACGACGGGGATGGCCCTTCCACACACGTGTTTCTTCAGCCACGTCAGGACTCCTGCCTAGCTGTGAGGGACAACTCGGGATTCTCCTCGAGGCTTTGCAGGGCAATTGGGACGCCTCTCCAGCTGAGACGGGAGACCAAGGGTTCCTTTCCACGTGCCACAGGAATCCTGGGTCTCCTATCAAGTTTCACGAGGAGTCAGGCATCGTCTCCTTTGGAGGCACTGATCTCCGCGTACCTCTGGAGTTTTCAAAGGATTTGAGGCCTCCTGTCGCGATGAGGTGGGGAACTAGGTCTTTCTCTGTGGTCTCCACAGGGGATTCAGACACCCTTTCGTCTTGGGAGATGCAAGACGAGCCTGCATTCCAGTCACTGCAGGGATATCCGGCCTTTTTTCGAGTCAGGGCATCACGGTGACCATTCCACTTGAGGCCACAAACTCAGGGTCCCTCTCACATACCTAGAGCTGAGAGAAGCCTCCTCTTAAGGTGCTTGTGGTAAGGTGGTATTCCTCTGGAGTCGAAGCCAGGGACTAACCTCTCATCTCGAGTTGATTTTTGGTCCACGGAGCTCTTTCGTGTTGCTACAGTGACCTCAGGATCCCTCTAGCCTTGAAACAGTGTTCTTGGGGTTTCTCTGGAGTGCCATGAAGGAAATCAGGGTTCCTTTCATGTGTGATGTGCAACACAGAATTGCTCTGCACGCAGTGCAGGGGAATCGGGCCTCATCTCGCGGCGAGGGGGAAGTCTCATGGTTTTTCTCGAGTTGCGGCGGGAACCTGGGGTATATTCTCGAGTTACGACGGGGATGGCCCTTCCACACACGTGTTTGTTCAGCCACGTCAGGACTCTTGCCTAGTTGCGAGACACAACTCGGGATTCTCCTCGAGGCTTGGCAAGGCAATTGGGACGCCTCTCCAGCTGAGGCGGGAGACCAAGGGTCCCTTTCCACGTGCCACAGGAATCCTGGGACTCCTATCAAGTTTCACGAGGAGTCAGGCATCGTCTCCTTTGGAGGCACTGATCTCCGCGTACCTCTGGAGTTTTCAAAGGATGTGAGGCCTCCGGTCGCGATGAGGTGGGGAACTAGGTCTTTCTCTGTGGTCTCCACAGGGGATTCAGACATCCTTTCATCTTGGGAGATGCAAGACGAGCCTGCCTTCAAGTCACTGCAGGGATATCCAGCCTTATTTCGAGTCAGGGCATCGCGGTGTCCATTCCACTTGAGGCCGCAAACTCAGGGTCCCTCTCACATACCTAGAGCTGAGAGAAGCCTCCTCTTGAGGTGCTTGTGGTAAGGTGGTATTCCTCTGGAGTCGAAGCCAGGGACTAACCTCTCATCTCGAGTTGATTTTTGGTCCACGGAGCTCTTTCGTGTTGCTACAGTGACCTCAGGTTCCCTCTAGCCTTGAAACAGTGTTCTTGGGGTTTCTCTGGAGTGCCATCAAGGAAATCAAGGCTCCTTTCATGTGTGATGTGCAACACGGAATTGCTCTGCACGCAGTGCAGGGGAATCGGGCCTCATCTCGCGGCGAGGGGGAAGTCTCATGGTTTTTCTCGAGTTGCGGCGGGAACCTGGGGTATATTCTCGAGTTACGAAGGGGATGGCCCTTCCACACACGTGTTTCTTCAGCGACGTCAGGACTCCTGCCTAGTTGCGAGGGACAA
Organism: Cervus elaphus; assembly: GCF_910594005.1. Lineage (NCBI taxonomy): Eukaryota > Metazoa > Chordata > Mammalia > Artiodactyla > Cervidae > Cervus > Cervus elaphus. The sequence goes on from NW_025316779.1 coordinate 6,626,214, forward strand.
CTCGGGATTCTCCTCGAGGCTTTGCAGGGCAATTGGGACGCCTCTCCAGCTGAGACGGGAGACCAAGGGTCCCTTTCCACGTGCCACAGGAATCCTGGGTCTCCTATCAAGTTTCACGAGGAGTCAGGCATCGTCTCCTTTGGAGGCACTGATCTCCGCATACCTCTGGAGTTTTCAAAGGATTTGAGGCCTCCTGTCGCGATGAGGTGGGGAACTAAGTCTTTCTTTGTTTTCTCCACAGGGGATTCAGACACCCTTTCGTCTTGGGAGATGCAAGACGAGCCTGCATTCAAGTCACTGCAGGGATATCCAGCCTCATTACGCGTCAGGGCATCGCGGTGTCCATTCCACTTGAGGCCGCAAACTCAGGGTCCCTCTCACATACCTAGAGCTGAGAGAAGCCTCCTCTTGAGGTGCTTGTGGTAAGGTGGTATTCCTCTGGAGTCGAAGCCAGGGACTAACCTCTCATCTCGAGTTGATTTTTGGCCCACGGAGCTCTTTCGTGTTGCTACAGTGACCTCAGGATCCCTCTAGCCTTGAAACCGTGTTCTTGGGGTTTCTCTGGAGTGCCATCAAGGAAATCAAGGCTCCTTTCATGTGTGATGTGCAAGACGGAATTGCTCTGCACGCAGTACAGGGGAATCGGGCCTCATCTCGCGGCGAGGGGGAAGTCTCATGGTTTTTCTCGAGTTGCGGCGGGAACCTGGGGTATATTCTCGAGTTACGACGGGGATGGCCCTTCCACCCACGTGTTTGTTCAGCCACGTCAGGACTCCTGCCTAGTTGCGAGGGACAACTCGGGATTCTCCTCGAGGCTTGGCAGGGCAATTGGAACGCCTCTCCAGCTGAGGCGGGAGACCAAGGGTCCCTTTACACGTGCCACAGGAATCCTGGGACTCCTATCAAGTTTCACGAGGAGTCAGGCATCGGCTCCTTTGGAGGCACTGATCTCCGCGTACCTCTGGAGTTTTCAAAGGATGTGAGGCCTCCGGTCGCGATGAGGTGGGGAACTAGGTGTTTCTCTGTGGTCTCCACAGGGGATTCAGACATCCTTTCTTCTTGGGAGATGCAAGACGAGCCTGCATATAAGTCACTGCAGGGATATCCGGCCTTATTTCGAGTCAGGGCATCGCGGTGTCCATTCCACTTGAGGCCGCAAACTGAGGATCCCTCTCACATACCTAGAGCTGAGAGAAGCCTCCTCTTGAGGTGCTTGTGGTAAGGTGGTATTCCTCAGGAGTCGAAGCCAGGGACTAACCTCTCATCTCGTGTTGATTCTTGGTCCACGGAGCTCTTTCGTGTTGCTACAGTGACCTCAGGATCCCTCTAGCCTTGAAACAGTGTTCTTGGGGTTTCTCTGGAGTGCCATCAAGGAAATCAAGGCTCCTTTCATGTGTGATGTGCAACACGGAATTGCTCTGCACGCAGTGCAGGGGAATCGGGCCTCATCTCGCGGCGAGGGGGAAGTCTCATGGTTTTTCTCGAGTTGCGGCGGGAACCTGGGGTATATTCTCGAGTTACGACGGGGATGGCCCTTCCACCCACGTGTTTCTTCAGCGACGTCAGGACTCCTGCCTAGTTGCGAGGGACAACTCGGGATTCTCCTCGAGGCTTTGCAGGGCAATTGGGACGCCTCTCCAGCTGAGACGGGAGACCAAGGGTCCCTTTCCACGTGCCACAGGAATCCTGGGTCTCCTATCAAGTTTCACGAGGAGTCAGGCATCGTCTCCTTTGGAGGCACTGATCTCCGCATACCTCTGGAGTTTTCAAAGGATTTGAGACCTCCTGTCGCGATGAGGTGGGGAACTAGGTCTTTCTCTGTGGTCTCCACAGGGGATTCAGACACCCTTTCGTCTTGGGAGATGCAAGACGAGCCTGCATTCCAGTCACTGCAGGGATATCCGGCCTTATTTCGAGTCAGGGCATCGCGGTGTCCATTCCACTTGAGGCCGCAAACTCAGGGTCCCTCTCACATACCTAGAGCTGAGAGAAGCCTCCTCTTGAGGTGCTTGTGGTAAGGTGGTATTCCTCTGGAGTCGAAGCCAGGGACTAACCTCTCATCTTGAGTTGATTTTTGGTCCACGGGGCTCTTTCGTGTTGCTACAGTGACCTCAGGATCCCTCTAGCCTTGAAACAGTGTTCTTGGGGTTTCTCTGGAGTGCCATCAAGGAAATCAAGGCTCCTTTCATGTGTGATGTGCAACACAGAATTGCTCTGCACGCAGTGCAGGGGAATCGGGCCTCATCTCGCGGCGAGGGGGAAGTCTCATGGTTTTTCTCGAGTTGCGGCGGGAACCTGGGGTATATTCTCGAGTTACGACGGGGATGGCCCTTCCACACACGTGTTTGTTCAGCCACGTCAGGACTCTTGCCTAGTTGCGAGACACAACTCGGGATTCTCCTCGAGGCTTGGCAAGGCAATTGGGACGCCTCTCCAGCTGAGGCGGGAGACCAAGGGTCCCTTTCCACGTGCCACAGGAATCCTGGGACTCCTATCAAGTTTCACGAGGAGTCAGGCATCGTCTCCTTTGGAGGCACTGATCTCCGCGTACCTCTGGAGTTTTCAAAGGATGTGAGGCCTCCGGTCGCGATGAGGTGGGGAACTAGGTCTTTCTCTGTGGTCTCCACAGGGGATTCAGACACCCTTTCGTCTTGGGAGATGCAAGACGAGCCTGCATTCCAGTCACTGCAGGGATATCCAGCCTTATTTCGCGTCAGGGCATCGCAGTGTCCATTCCACTTGAGGCCGCAAACTCAGGGTCCCTCTCACATACCTAGAGCTGAGAGAAGCCTCCTCTTGAGGTGCTTGTGGTAAGGTGGTATTCCTCTGGAGTCGAAGCCAGGGACTAACCTCTCATCTCGAGTTGATTTTTGGCCCACGGAGCTCTTTCGTGTTGCTACAGTGACCTCAGGATCCCTCTAGCCTTGAAACAGTTTTCTTGGGTTTTCTCTGGAGTGCCATCAAGGAAATCAAGGCTCCTTTCATGTGTGATGTGCAACACGGAATTTCTCTGCACGCAGTGCAGGGGAATCGGGCCTCATCTCGCGGCGAGGGGAAGTCTCATGATTTTTCTCGAGTTGCGGCGGGAACCTGGGGTATATTCTCGAGTTACGACGGGGATGGCCCTTCCACCCACGTGTTTCTTCAGCGACGTCAGGACTCCTGCCTAGTTGCGAGGGACAACTCTGGATTCTCCTCGAGGCTTGGCAGGGCAATTGGGATGCCTCTCCAGCTGAGGCGGGAGACCAAGTGTCCCTTTCCAAGTGCCACAGGAATCCTGGGACTCCTATCAAGTTTCACGAGGAGTCAGGCATCGTCTCCTTTGGAGGCACTGATCTCCGCGTACCTCTGGAGTTTTCAAAGGATGTGAGGCTATCGGTCGCGATGAGGTGGGGAACTAAGTCTTTCTCTGTGCTTTCCACAGGGGATTCAGACATCCTTTCGTCCTGGGAGATGCAAGACGAGCCTGCATTGAAGTCACTGCAGGGATATCCGGCCTTATATCGAGTCAGGGCATCGCGGTGTCCATTCCAATTGAGGCCGCAAACTCAGGGTCCCTCTCACATACCTAGAGCTGAGAGAAGCCTCCTCTTGAGGTGCTTGTGGTAAGGTGGTATTCCTCTGGAGACGAATCCAGGGACTAACCTCTCTTTTCGAGTTGATTTTTGGTCCACAGAGTTCTTTCGTGTTGCTACAGTGACTTCAGGATCCCTCTATCCTTGAAACAGTGTTCTTGGGGTTTTTCTGGAGTGCCATCAAGGAAATCAAGGCTCCTTTCATGTGTGATGTGCAAGACGGAATTGCTCTGCACGCAGTACAGGGGAATCGGGCCTCATCTCGAATCGAGGGGGAAGTCTCATGGTTTTTGTCGAGTTGCGGCGGGAACCTGGGGTATATTCTCGAGTTACGACGGGGATGGCCCTTCCACCCACGTGTTTGTTCAGCCACGTCAGGACTCTTGCCTAGTTGCGAGGGACAACTTGGGATTCTCCTCGAGGCTTGGCAGGGCAATTGGGACGCCTCTCCAGCTGAGGCGGGAGACAAAGGGTCCCTTTCCACGTGCCACAAGAATCCTGGGACTCCTATCAAATTTCACGAGGAGTCAGGCATCGTCTCCTTTGGAGGCACTGATCTCCGCGTACCTCTGGAGTTTTCAAAGGATGTGAGGCCTCCGGTCGCGATGAGGTGGGGAACTAGGTGTTTCTCTGTGGTCTCCACAGGGGATTCAGACATCCTTTCTTCTTGGGAGATGCAAGACGAGCCTGCATTCAAGTCACTGCAGGGATATCCGGCCTTATTTCGAGTCAGCGCATCGCGGTGTCCATTCCACTTGAGGCCGCAAACTCAGGATCCCTCTCACATACCTAGAGCTGAGAGAAGCCTCCTCTTGAGGTGCTTGTGGTAAGGTGGTATTCCTCAGGAGTCGAAGCCAGGGACTAACCTCTCATCTCGTGTTGATTCTTGGTCCACGGAGCTCTTTCGTGTTGCTACAGTGACCTCAGGATCCCTCTAGCCTTGAAACAGTGTTCTTGGGGATTCTCTGGAGTGCCATCAAGGAAATCAAGGCTCCTTTCATGTGTGATGTGCAAGACGGAATTGCTCTGCACGCAGTGCAGGGGAATCGGGCCTCATCTCGCGTCGAGGGGGAAGTCTCATGGTTTTTCTCGAGTTGCGGCGGGAACCTGGGGTATATTCTCGAGTTACGACGGGGATGGCCCTTCCACCCACGTGTGTGTTCAGCCATGTCAGGACTCTTGCCTAGTTGCGAGGGACAACTCTGGATTCTCCTCGAGGCTTTGCAGGGCAATTGGGACGCCTCTCCAGCTGAGGCGGGAGACCAAGTGTCCCTTTCCAAGTGCCACAGGAATCCTGGGACTCCTATCAAGTTTCACGAGGAGTCAGGCATCGTCTCCTTTGGAGGCACTGATCTCCGCGTACCTCTGGAGTTTTCAAAGGATGTGAGGCTATCGGTCGCGATGAGGTGGGGAACTAGGTCTTTCTCTGTGGTCTCCACAGGGGATTCAGACATCCTTTCTTCTTGGGAGATGCAAGACGAGCCTGCATTCCAGTCACTGCAGGGATATCCGGCCTTATTTCGAGTCAGGGCATCGCGGTGTCCATTCCACTTGAGGCCGCAAACTCAGGGTCACTCTCACATACCTGGAGCTTAGAGAAGCCTCCTCTTGAGGTGCTTGTGGTAAGGTGGTATTCCTCAGGAGTCGAAGCCAGGGACTAACCTCTCATCTCGTGTTGATTCTTGGTCCAAGGAGCTCTTTCGTGTTGCTACAGTGACCTCAGGATCCCTCTAGCCTTGAAACAGTGTTCTTGGGGTTTCTCTGGAGTGCCATCAAGGAAATCAAGGCTCCTTTCATGTGTGATGTGCAACACGGAATTGCTCTGCACGCAGTGCAGGGGAATCGGGCCTCATTTTGCGGCGATGGGGACGTCTCATGGTTTTTCTCGAGTTGCGGCGGGAACCTGGGGTATATTCTCGAGTTACGACGGGGATGGCCCTTCCACACACGTGTGTGTTCAGCCATGTCAGGACTCCTGCCTAGTTGCGAGGGACAACTCGGGATTCTCCTCGAGGCTTTGCAGGGCAATTGGGACGCCTCTCCAGCTGAGACGGGAGACCAAGGGTCCCTTTCCACGTGCCACAGGAATCCTGGGTCTCCTATCAAGTTTCACGAGGAGTCAGGCATCGTCTCCTTTGGAGGCACTGATCTCCGCATACCTCTGGAGTTTTCAAAGGATTTGAGGCCTCCTGTCGCGATGAGGTGGGGAACTAGGTCTTTCTCTGTGGTCTCCACAGGGGATTCAGACACCGTTTCGTCTTGGGAGATGCAAGACGAGCCTGCATTCCAGTCACTGCAGGGATATCCGGCCTTATTTCGAGTCAGGGCATCGCGGTGTCCATTCCACTTGAGGCCGCAAACTCAGGGTCCCTCTCACATACCTAGAGCTGAGAGAAGCCTCCTCTTGAGGTGCTTGTGGTAAGGTGGTATTCCTCTGGAGTCGAAGCCAGGGACTAACCTCTCATCTCGAGTTGATTTTTGGTCCACGGAGCTCTTTCGTGATGCTACAGTGACCTCAGGATCCCTCTAGCCTTGAAACAGTGTTCTTGGGGTTTCTCTGGAGTGCCATGAAGGAAATCAAGGCTCCTTTCATGTGTGATGTGCAACACAGAATTGCTCTGCACGCAGTTCAGGGGAATCGGGCCTCATCTCGCGGCGAGGGGGAAGTCTCATGGTTTTTCTCGAGTTGCGGCGGGAACCTGGGGTATATTCTCGAGTTACGACGGGGATGGCCCTTCCACACACGTGTTTGTTCAGCCACGTCAGGACTCTTGCCTAGTTGGGGGACACAACTCGGGATTCTCCTCGAGGCTTGGCAAGGCAATTGGGACGCCTCTCCCGCTGAGGCGGGAGACTAAGGGTCCCTTTCCACGTGCCACAGGAATCCTGGGACTCCTATCAAGTTTCACGAGGAGTCAGGCATCGTCTCCTTTGGAGGCACTGATCTCCGCGTACCTCTGGAGTTTTCAAAGGATGTGAGGCCTCCGGTCGCGATGAGGTGGGTAACTAGGTCTTTCTCTGTGGTCACGACAGGGGATTCAGACATCCTTTCATCTTGGGAGATGCAAGACGAGCCTGCATTCAAGTCACTGCAGGGATATCCAGCCTTATTTCGCGTCAGGGCATCGCGGTGTCCATTCCACTTGAGGCCGCAAACTCAGGGTCCCTCTCACATACCTAGAGCTGAGAGAAGCCTCCTCTTGAGGTGCGTGTGGTAAGGTGGTATTCCTCTGGAGTCGAAGCCAGGGACTAACCTCTCATCTCGTGTTGATTCTTGGTCCACGGAGCTCTTTCGTGTTGCTACAGTGACCTCAGGATCCCTCTAGCCTTGAAACAGTGTTCTTGGGGTTTCTCTGGAGTGCCATCAAGGAAATCAAGGCTCCTTTCATGTGTGATGTGCAACACGGAATTGCTCTGCATGCAGTTCAGGGGAATCGGGCCTCATCTCGCGGCGAGGGGGAAGTCTCATGGTTTTTCTCGAGTTGCGGCGGGAACCTGGGGTATATTCTCGAGTTACGACGGGGATGGCACTTCCACACACGTGTGTGTTCAGCGACGTCAGGACTCCTGCCTAGTTGCGAGGGACAACTCGGGATTCTCCTCGAGGCTTTGCAGGGCAATTGGGACGCCTCTCCAGCTGAGACGGGAGACCAAGGTTCCCTTTCCACGTGCCACAGGAATCCTGGGTCTCCTATCAAGTTTCACGAGGAGTCAGGCATCGTCTCCTTTGGAGGCACTGATCTCCGCATACCTGTGGAGTTTTCAAAGGATTTGAGGCCTCCTGTCGCGATGAGGTGGGGAACTAGGTCTTTCTCTGTGGTCTCCACTGGGGATTCAGACACCCTTTCGTCTTGGGAGATGCAAGACGAGGCTGCATTCCAGTCACTGCAGGAATATCCGGCCTTATTTCGAGTCAGGGCATCGCGGTGTCCATTCCACTTGAGGCCGCAAACTCAGGGTCCCTCTCACATACCTAGAGCTGAGAGAAGCCTCCTCTTGAGGTGCTTGTGGTAAGGTGGTATTCCTCTGGAGTCGAAGCCAGGGACTAACCTCTCATCTCGAGTTGATTTTTGGTCCACGGAGCTCTTTCGTGTTGCTACAGTGACCTCAGGATCCCTCTAGCCTTGAAACAGTGTTCTTGGGGTTTCTCTGGAGTGCCATCAAGGAAATCAAGACTCCTTTCATGTGTGATGTGCAACACGGAATTGCTCTGCACGCAGTGCAGGGGAATCGGGCCTCATCTCGCGGCGAGGGGGAAGTCTCATGGTTTTTCTCGAGTTGCGGCGGGAACCTGGGGTATATTCTCGAGTTACGACGGGGATGGCCCTTCCACCCACGTGTTTGTTCAGCCACGTCAGGACTCTTGCCTAGTTGCGAGACACAGCTCGGAATTCTCCTCGAGGCTTGGCAAGGCAATTGGGACGCCTCTCCAGCTGAGGCGGGAGACCAAGGGTCCCTTTCCACGTGCCACAGGAATCCTGGGACTCCTATCAAGTTTCACGAGAAGTCAGGCATCGTCTCCTTTGTAGGCACTGATCTCCGCGTACCTCTGGAGTTTTCAAAGGATGTGAGGCCTCCGGTCGCGATGAGGTGGGGAACTAAGTCTTTCTCTGTGGTCTCCACAGGGGATTCAGACATCCTTTCATCTTGGGAGATGCAAGACGAGCCTGCATTCAAGTCACTGCAGGGATATCCAGCCTTATTTCACGTCAGGGCATCGCGGTGTCCATTCCACTTGAGGCCGCAAACTCAGGATCCCTCTCACATACCTAGAGCTGAGAGAAGCCTCCTCTTGAGGTGCTTGTAGTAAGGTGGTATTCCTCTGGAGTCGAAGCCAGGGACTAACCTCTCTTTTCGAGTTGATTTTTGGTCCACAGAGTTCTTTCGTGTTGCTACAGTGACCTCAGGATCCCTCTAGCCTTGAAACAGTGTTCTTGGGGTTTCTCTGGAGTGCCATCAAGGAAATCAAGGCTCCTTTCATGTGTGATGTGCAACACGGAATTGCTCTGCACGCAGTGCAGGGGAATCGGGCCTCATCTCGCGGCGAGGGGAAAGTCTCATGGTTTTTCTCGAGTTGCGGCGGGAACCTGGGGTATATTCTCGAGTTACGACGGGGATGGCCCTTCCACCCACGTGTTTCTTCAGCGACGTCAGGACTCCTGCCTAGTTGCGAGGGACAACTCTGGATTCTCCTCGAGGCTTGGCAGGGCAATTGGGACGCCTCTCCAGCTGAGGCGGGAGACCAAGTGTCCCTTTCCAAGTGCCACAGGAATCCTGGGACTCCTATCAAGTTTCACGAGGAGTCAGGCATCGTCTCCTTTGGAGGCACTGATCTCCGCGTACCTCTGGAGTTTTCAAAGGATGTGAGGCTATCGGTCGCGATGAGGTGGGGAACTAGGTCTTTCTCTGTGGTCTCCACAGGGGATTCAGACATCCTTTCTTCTTGGGAGATGCAAGACGAGCCTGCATTCCAGTCACTGCAGGGATATCCGGCCTTATTTCGAGTCAGGGCATCGCGGTGTCCATTCCACTTGAGGCCGCAAACTCAGGGTCACTCTCACATACCTGGAGCTTAGAGAAGCCTCCTCTTGAGGTGCTTGTGGTAAGGTGGTATTCCTCAGGAGTCGAAGCCAGGGACTAACCTCTCATCTCGTGTTGATTCTTGGTCCAAGGAGCTCTTTCGTGTTGCTACAGTGACCTCAGGATCCCTCTAGCCTTGAAACAGTGTTCTTGGGGTTTCTCTGGAGTGCCATCAAGGAAATCAAGGCTCCTTTCATGTGTGATGTGCAACACGGAATTGCTCTGCACGCAGTGCAGGGGAATCGGGCCTCATTTTGCGGCGATGGGGACGTCTCATGGTTTTTCTCGAGTTGCGGCGGGAACCTGGGGTATATTCTCGAGTTACGACGGGGATGGCCCTTCCACACACGTGTGTGTTCAGCCATGTCAGGACTCCTGCCTAGTTGCGAGGGACAACTCGGGATTCTCCTCGAGGCTTTGCAGGGCAATTGGGACGCCTCTCCAGCTGAGACGGGAGACCAAGGTTCCCTTTCCACGTGCCACAGGAATCCTGGGTCTCCTATCAAGTTTCACGAGGAGTCAGGCATCGTCTCCTTTGGAGGCACTGATCTCCGCATACCTCTGGAGTTTTCAAAGGATTTGAGGCCTCCTGTCGCGATGAGGTGGGGAACTAGGTCTTTCTCTGTGGTCTCCACAGGGGATTCAGACACCCTTTCGTCTTGGGAGATGCAAGACGAGCCTGCATTCCAGTCACTGCAGGGATATCCGGCCTTATTTCGAGTCAGGGCATCGCGGTGTCCATTCCACTTGAGGCCGCAAACTCAGGGTCCCTCTCACATACCTAGAGCTGAGAGAAGCCTCCTCTTGAGGTGCTTGTGGTAAGGGGGTATTCCTCTGGAGTCGAAGCCAGGGACTAACCTCTCATCTCGAGTTGATTTTTGGTCCACGGAGCTCTTTCGTGATGCTACAGTGACCTCAGGATCCCTCTAGCCTTGAAACAGTGTTCTTGGGGTTTCTCTGGAGTGCCATGAAGGAAATCAAGGCTCCTTTCATGTGTGATGTGCAACACAGAATTGCTCTGCACGCAGTGCAGGGGAATCGGGCCTCATCTCGCGGCGAGGGGGAAGTCTCATGGTTTTTCTCGAGTTGCGGCGGGAACCTGGGGTATATTCTCGAGTTACGACGGGGATGGCCCTTCCACACACGTGTTTGTTCAGCCACGTCAGGACTCTTGCCTAGTTGCGAGACACAACTCGGGATTCTCCTCGAGGCTTGGCAAGGCAATTGGGACGCCTCTCCCGCTGAGGCGGGAGACTAAGGGTCCCTTTCCACGTGCCACAGGAATCCTGGGACTCCTATCAAGTTTCACGAGGAGTCAGGCATCGTCTCCTTTGGAGGCACTGATCTCCGCGTACCTCTGGAGTTTTCAAAGGATGTGAGGCCTCCGGTCGCGATGAGGTGGGTAACTAGGTCTTTCTCTGTGGTCACGACAGGGGATTCAGACATCCTTTCATCTTGGGAGATGCAAGACGAGCCTGCATTCAAGTCACTTCAGGGATATCCAGCCTTATTTCGCGTCAGGGCATCGCGGTGTCCATTCCACTTGAGGCCGCAAACTCAGGGTCCCTCTCACATACCTAGAGCTGAGAGAAGCCTCCTCTTGAGGTGCGTGTGGTAAAGTGGTATTCCTCTGGAGTCGAAGCCAGGGACTAACCTCTCATCTCGTGTTGATTCTTGGTCCACGGAGCTCTTTCGTGTTGCTACAGTGACCTCAGGATCCCTCTAGCCTTGAAACAGTGTTCTTGGGGTTTCTCTGGAGTGCCATCAAGGAAATCAAGGCTCCTTTCATGTGTGATGTGCAACACGGAATTGCTCTGCATGCAGTTCAGGGGAATCGGGCCTCATCTCGCGGCGAGGAGGAAGTCTCATGGTTTTTCTCGAGTTGCGGCGGGAACCTGGGGTATATTCTCGAGTTACGACGGGGATGGCACTTCCACACACGTGTGTGTTCAGCGACGTCAGGACTCCTGCCTAGTTGCGAGGGACAACTCGGGATTCTCCTCGAGGCTTTGCAGGGCAATTGGGACGCCTCTCCAGCTGAGACGGGAGACCAAGGTTCCCTTTCCACGTGCCACAGGAATCCTGGGTCTCCTATCAAGTTTCACGAGGAGTCAGGCATCGTCTCCTTTGGAGGCACTGATCTCCGCATACCTGTGGAGTTTTCAAAGGATTTGAGGCCTCCTGTCGCGATGAGGTGGGGAACTAGGTCTTTCTCTGTGGTCTCCACTGGGGATTCAGACACCCTTTCGTCTTGGGAGATGCAAGACGAGGCTGCATTCCAGTCACTGCAGGAATATCCGGCCTTATTTCGAGTCAGGGCATCGCGGTGTCCATTCCACTTGAGGCCGCAAACTCAGGGTCCCTCTCACATACCTAGAGCTGAGAGAAGCCTCCTCTTGAGGTGCTTGTGGTAAGGTGGTATTCCTCTGGAGACGAATCCAGGGACTAACCTCTCTTTTCGAGTTGATTTTTGGTCCACGGAGCTCTTTCGTGTTGCTACAATGACCTCAGGATCCCTCTAGCCTTGAAACAGTGTTCTTGGGGTTTCTCTGGAGTGCCATCAAGGAAATCAAGGCTCCTTTCATGTGTGATGTGCAAGACGGAATTGCTCTGCACGCAGTACAGGGGAATCGGGCCTCATCTCGCATCGAGGGGGAAGTCTCATGGTTTTTCTCGAGTTGCGGCGGGAACCTGGGGTATATTCTCGAGTTACGACGGGGATGGCCCTTCCACCCACGTGTTCGTTCAGCCACGTCAGGACTCCTGCCTAGTTGCGAGGGACAACTCGGGATTCTCCTCGAGGCTTGGCAGGGCAATTGGAACGCCTCTCCAGCTGAGGCGGGAGACCAAGGGTCCCTTTCCACGTGCCACAAGAATCCTGGGACTCCTATCAAGTTTCACGAGGAGTCAGGCATCGTCTCCTTTGGAGGCACTGATCTCCGCGTACCTCTGGAGTTTTCAAAGGATGTGAGGCCTCCGGTCGCGATGAGGTGGGGAACTAGGTGTTTCTCTGTGGTCTCCACAGGGGATTCAGACATCCTTTCTTCTTGGGAGATGCAAGACGAACCTGCATTCAAGTCACTGCAGGGATATCCGGCCTTATTTCGAGTCAGGGCATCGCGGTGTCCATTCCACTTGAGGCCGCAAACTCAGGGTCCCTCTCACATACCTAGAGCTGAGAGAAGCCTCCTCTTGAGGTGCTTGTGGTAAGGTGGTATTCCTCAGGAGTCGAAGCCAGGGACTAACCTCTCATCTCGTGTTGATTCTTGGTCCACGGAGCTCTTTCGTGTTGCTACAGTGACCTCAGGATCCCTCTAGCCTTGAAACAGTGTTCTTGGGGTTTCTCTGGAGTGCCATCAAGGAAATCAAGGCTCCTTTCATGTGTGATGTGCAAGACGGAATTGCTCTGCATGCAGTGCAGGGGAATCGGGCCTCATTTTGCGGCGAAGGGGAAGTCTCATGGTTTTTCTCGAGTTGCGGCGGGAACTTGGGGTATATTCTCGAGTTACAATGGGGATGGCCCTTCCACACACGTGTGTGTTCAGCCATGTCAGGACTCCTGCCTAGTTGCGAGGGACAACTCGGGATTCTCCTCGAGGCTTGGCAGGGCAATTGGAACGCCTCTCCAGCTGAGGCGGGAGACCAAGGGTCCCTTTCCACGTGCCACAAGAATCCTGGGACTCCTATCAAGTTTCACGAGGAGTCAGGCATCGTCTCCTTTGGAGGCACTGATCTCCGCGTACCTCTGGAGTTTTCAAAGGATATGAGGCCTACTGTCGCGATGAGGTGGGGAACTAGGTCTTTCTCTGTGGTCTCCACAGGGGATTCAGATACCCTTTCGTCTTGGGAGATGCAAGACGAGCCTGCATTCCAGTCACTGCAGGGATATCCGGCCTTATTTCGAGTCAGGGCATCGCCGTGTCCATTCCACTTGAGGCCGCAAACTCAGGGTCCCTCTCACATACCTAGAGCTGAGAGAAGCCTCCTCTTGAGGTGCTTGTGGTAAGGTGGTATTCCTCTGGAGTCGAAGCCAGGGACTAACCTCTCATCTCGAGTTGATTTTTGGTCCACGGAGCACTTTCGTGTTGCTACAGTGACCTCAGGATCCCTCTAGCCTTGAAACAGTGTTCTTGGGGTTTCTCTGGAGTGCCATCAAGGAAATCAAGGCTCCTTTCATGTGTGATGTGCAACACGGAATTGCTCTGCACGCAGTGCAGAGGAATCGGGCCTCATCTCGCGGCGAGGGGGAAGTCTCATGGTTTTTCTCGAGTTGCGGCGGGAACCTGGGGTATATTCTCGAGTTACGCCGGGGATGGCCCTTCCACACACGTGTTTGTTCAGCCACGTCAGGACTCTTGCCTAGTTGTGAGACAAAACTCGGGATTCTCCTCGAGGCTTGGCAAGGCAATTGGGACGCCTCTCCAGCTGAGGCGGGAGACCAAGGGTCCCTTTCCACGTGCCACAGGAATCCTGGGACTCCTATCAAGTTTCACGAGGAGTCAGGCATCGTCTCCTTTGGAGGCACTGATCTCCGCATACCTCTAGAGTTTTCAAAGGATGTGAGGCCTCCGGTCGCGATGAGGTGGGGAACTAGGTCTTTCTCTGTGGTCTCCACAGGGGATTCAGACATCCTTTCAACTTGAGAGATGCAAGATGAGCCTGCATTCAAGTCACTGCAGGGATATCCAGCCTTATTTCGCGTCAGGGCATCGCGGTGTCCATTCCACTTGAGGCCGCAAACTCAGGGTCCCTCTCACATACCTAGAGCTGAGAGAAGCCTCCTCTTGAGGTGCTTGTGGTAAGGTGGTATTCCTCTGGAGTCGAAGCCAGGGACTAACCTCTCATCTCGAGTTGATTTTTGGCCCACGGAGCTCTTTCGTGTTGCTACAGTGACCTCAGGATCCCTCTAGCCTTGAAACAGTGTTCTTGGGGTTTCTCTGGAGTGCCATCAAGGAAATCAAGGCTCCTTTCATGTGTGATGTGCAACACGGAATTGCTCTGCACGCAGTGCAGGGGAATCGGGCCTCATCTCGCGGCGAGGGGGAAGTCTCATGGTTTTTCTCGAGTTGCGGCGGGAACCTGGGGTATATTCTCGAGTTACGACGGGGATGGCCCTTCCACCCACGTGTTTCTTCAGCGACGTCAGGACTCCTGCCTAGTTGCGAGGGACAACTCTGGATTCTCCTCGAGGCTTGGCAGGGCAATTGGGACGCCTCTCCAGCTGAGGCGGGAGACCAAGTGTCCCTTTCCAAGTGCCACAGGAATCCTGGGACTCCTATCAAGTTTCACGAGAAGTCAGGCATCGGCCCCTTTGGAGGCACTGATCTCCGCGTACCTCTGGAGTTTTCAAAGGATGTGAGGCTATCGGTCGCGATGAGGTGGGGAACTAAGTCTTTCTCTGTGCTTTCCACAGGGGATTCAGACATCCTTTCGTCTTGGGAGATGCAAGACGAGACTGCATTGAAGTCACTGCAGGGATATCCGGCCTTATTTCGAGTCAGGGCATCGCGGTGTCCATTCCATTTGAGGCCGCAAACTCAGGGTCCCTCTCACATACCTAGAGCTGAGAGAAGCCTCCTCTTGAGGTGCTTGTGGTAAGGTGGTATTCCTCTGGAGACGAATCCAGGGACTAACCTCTCTTTTCGAGTTGATTTTTGGTCCACAGAGTTCTTTCGTGTTGCTACAGTGACCTCAGGATCCCTCTATCCTTGAAACAGTGTTCTTGGGGTTTCTCTGGAGTGCCATCAAGGAAATCAAGGCTCCTTTCATGTGTGATGTGCAACACGGAATTGCTCTGCACGCAGTACAGGGGAATCGGGCCTCATCTCGCATCGAGGGGGAAGTCTCATGGTTTTCCTCGAGTTGCGGCGGGAACCTGGGGTATATTCTCGAGTTACGATGGGGATGGCCCTTCCACCCATGTGTTTGTTCAGCCACGTCAGGACACCTGCCTAGTTGCGAGGGACAACTCAGGATTCTCCTCGAGGCTTGGCAGGGCAATTGGGACGCCTCTCCAGCTGAGACGGGAGACCAAGGGTCCCTTTCCACGTGCCACAGGAATCCTGGGTCTCCTATCAAGTTTCACGAGGAGTCAGGCATCGTCTCCTTTGCAGGCACTGATCTCCGCATACCTCTGGAGTTTTCAAAGGATTTGAGGCCTCCTGTCGCGATGAGGTGGGGAACTAGGTCTTTCTCTGTGGTCTCCACAGGGGATTCAGACACCCTTTCGTCTTGGGAGATGCAAGACGAGCCTGCATTCCAGTCACTGCAGGGATATCGGCCTTATTTCGAGTCAGGGCATCGCGGTGTCCATTCCACTTGAGGCCGCAAACTCAGGGTCCCTCTCACATACCTAGAGCTGAGAGAAGCCTCCTCTTGAGGTGCTTGTGGTAAGGTGGTATTCCTCTGGAGTCGAAGCCAGGGACTAACCTCTCATCTCGAGTTGATTTTTGGTCCACGGAGCTCTTTCGTGTTGCTACAGTGACCTCAGGATCCCTCTAGCCTTGAAACAGTGTTCTTGGGGTTTCTCTGGAGTGCCATGAAGGAAATCAAGGCTCCTTTCATGTGTGGTGTGCAACACAGAATTGCTCTGCACGCAGTGCAGGGGAATCGGGCCTCATCTCGTGGCGAGGGGGAAGTCTCATGGTTTTTCTCGAGTTGCGGCGGGAACCTGGGGTATATTCTCGAGTTACGACGGGGATGGCCCTTCCACACACGTGTGTGTTCAGCCATGTCAGGACTCCTGCCTAGTTGCGAGGGACAACTCGGGATTCTCCTCGAGGCTTTGCAGGTCAATTGGGACGCCTCTCCAGCTGAGACGGGAGACCAAGGGTCCCTTTCCACGTGCCACAGGAATCCTGGGTCTCCTATCAAGTTTCACGAGGAGTCAGGCATCGTCTCCTTTGGAGGCACTGATCTCCGCATTCCTCTGGAGTTTTCAAAGGATGTGAGGCCTCCGGTCGCGATGAGGTGGGGAACTAGGTGTTTCTCTGTGGTCTCCACAGGGGATTCAGACATCCTTTCTTCTTGGGAGATGCAAGACGAACCTGCATTCAAGTCACTGCAGGGATATCCGGCCTTATTTCGAGTCAGGGCATCGCGGTGTCCATTCCACTTGAGGCCGCAAACTCAGGGTCCCTCTCACATACCTAGAGCTGAGAGAAGCCTCCTCTTGAGGTGCTTGTGGTAAGGTGGTATTCCTCAGGAGTCGAAGCCAGGGACTAACCTCTCATCTCGTGTTGATTCTTGGTCCACGGAGCTCTTTCGTGTTGCTACAGTGACCTCAGGATCCCTCTAGCCTTGAAACAGTGTTCTTGGGGTTTCTCTGGAGTGCCATCAAGGAAATCAAGGCTCCTTTCATGTGTGATGTGCAAGACGGAATTGCTCTGCATGCAGTGCAGGGGAATCGGGCCTCATTTTGCGGCGAAGGGGAAGTCTCATGGTTTTTCTCGAGTTGCGGCGGGAACTTGGGGTATATTCTCGAGTTACAATGGGGATGGCCCTTCCACACACGTGTGTGTTCAGCCATGTCAGGACTCCTGCCTAGTTGCGAGGGACAACTCGGGATTCTCCTCGAGGCTTTGCAGGGCAATTGGGACGCCTCTCCAGCTGAGACGGGAGACCAAGGGTCCCTTTCCACGTGCCACAGGAATCCTGGGTCTCCTATCAAGTTTCACGAGGAGTCAGGCATCGTCTCCTTTGGAGGCACTGATCTCCGCATACCTCTGAGGTTTTCAAAGAATTTGAGGCCTCCTGTCGCGATGAGGTGGGGAACTAGGTCTTTCTCTGTGGTCTCCACAGGGGATTCAGACACCCTTTCGTCTTGGGAGATGCAAGACGAGCCTGCATTCCAGTCACTGCAGGGATATCCGGCCTTATTTCGAGTCAGGGCATCGCGGTGTCCATTCCACTTGAGGCCGCAAACTCAGGGTCCCTCTCACATACCTAGAGCTGAGAGAAGCCTCCGCTTGAGGTGCTTGTGGTAAGGTGGTATTCCTCTGGAGTCGAAGCCAGGGACTAACCTCTCATCTCGAGTTGATTTTTGGTCCACGGAGCTCTTTCCTGTTGCTACAGTGACCTCAGGATCCCTCTAGCCTTGAAACAGTGTTCTTGGGGTTTCTCTGGAGTGCCATCAAGGAAATCAAGGCTCCTTTCATGTGTGATGTGCAACACAGAATTGCTCTGCATGCAGTGCAGGGGAATCGGGCCTCATCTCGCGGCGAGGGGGAAGTCTCATGGTTTTTCTCGAGTTGCGGTGGGAACCTGGGGTATATTCTCGAGTTACGACGGGGATGGCCCTTCCACCCACGTGTTTCTTCAGCGACGTCAGGACTCCTGCCTAGTTGCGAGGGACAACTCTGGATTCTCCTCGAGGCTTGGCAGGGCAATTGGGACGCCTCTCCAGCTGAGGCGGGAGACCAAGTGTCCCTTTCCAAGTGCCACAGGAATCCTGGGACTCCTATCAAATTTCACGAGGAGTCAGGCATCGTCTCCTTTGGAGGCACTGATCTCCGCGTACCTCTGGAGTTTTCAAAGGATGTGAGGCTATCGGTCGTGATGAGGTGGGGAACTGAGTCTTTCTCTGTGCTTTCCACTGGGGATTCAGACATCCTTTCGTCCTGGGAGATGCAAGACGAGCCTGCATTGAAGTCACTGCAGGGATATCCGGCCTTATTTCGAGTCAGGGCATCGCGGTGTCCATTCCACTTGAGGCCGCAAACTCAGGGTCCCTCTCACATACCTAGAGCTGAGAGAAGCCTCCTCTTGAGGTGCTTGTGGTAAGGTGGTATTCCTCTGGAGACGAATCCAGGGACTAACCTCTCTTTTCGAGTTGATTTTTGGTCCACAGAGTTCTTTCGTGTTGCTACAGTGACCTCAGGATCCCTCTATCCTTGAAACAGTATTCTTGGGGTTTCTCTGGAGTGCCATCAAGGAAATCAAGGCTCCTTTCATGTGTGATGTGCAAGACGGAATTGCTCTGCACGCAGTACAGGGGAATCGGGCCTCATCTCGCATCGAGGGGGAAGTCTCATCGTTTTTCTCGAGTTGCGGCGGGAACCTGGGGTATATTCTCGAGTTACGACGGGGATGGCCCTTCCACCCACGTGTTTGTTCAGCCACGTCAGGACTCCTGCCTAGTTGCGAGGGACAACTCGGGATTCTCCTCGAGGCTTGGCAGGGCAATTGGAACGCCTCTCCAGCTGAGGCGGGAGACCAAGGGTCCCTTTCCACGTGCCACAAGAATCCTGGGACTCCTATCAAGTTTCACGAGGAGTCAGGCATCGTCTCCTTTGGAGGCACTGATCTCCGCGTACCTCTGGAGTTTTCAAAGGATATGAGGCCTCCTGTCGCGATGAGGTGGGGAACTAGGTCTTTCTCTGTGGTCTCCACAGGGGATTCAGATACCCTTTCGTCTTGGGAGATGCAAGACGAGCCTGCATTCCAGTCACTGCAGGGATATCCGGCCTTATTTCGAGTCAGGGCATCGCCGTGTCCATTCCACTTGAGGCCGCAAACTCAGGGTCCCTCTCACATACCTAGAGCTGAGAGAAGCCTCCTCTTGAGGTGCTTGTGGTAAGGTGGTATTCCTCTGGAGTCGAAGCCAGGGACTAACCTCTCATCTCGAGTTGATTTTTGGTCCACGGAGCACTTTCTTGTTGCTACAGTGACCTCAGGATCCCTCTAGCCTTGAAACAGTGTTCTTGGGGTTTCTCTGGAGTGCCATCAAGGAAATCAAGGCTCCTTTCATGTGTGATGTGCAACACGGAATTGCTCTGCACGCAGTGCAGAGGAATCGGGCCTCATCTCGCGGCGAGGGGGAAGTCTCATGGTTTTTCTCGAGTTGCGGCGGGAACCTGGGGTATATTCTCGAGTTACGACGGGGATGGCCCTTCCACACACGTGTTTGTTCAGCCACGTCAGGACTCTTGCCTAGTTGTGAGACAAAACTCGGGATTCTCCTCGAGGCTTGGCAAGGCAATTGGGACGCCTCTCCAGCTGAGGCGGGAGACCAAGGGTCCCTTTCCACGTGCCACAGGAATCCTGGGACTCCTATCAAGTTTCACGAGGAGTCAGGCATCGTCTCCTTTGGAGGCACTGATCTCCGCATACCTCTAGAGTTTTCAAAGGATGTGAGGCCTCCGGTCGCGATGAGGTGGGGAACTAGGTCTTTCTCTGTGGTCTCCACAGGGGATTCAGACATCCTTTCAACTTGAGAGATGCAAGATGAGCCTGCATTCAAGTCACTGCAGGGATATCCAGCCTTATTTCGCGTCAGGGCATCGCGGTGTCCATTCCACTTGAGGCCGCAAACTCAGGGTCCCTCTCACATACCTAGAGCTGAGAGAAGCCTCCTCTTGAGGTGCTTGTGGTAAGGTGGTATTCCTCTGGAGTCGAAGCCAGGGACTAACCTCTCATCTCGAGTTGATTTTTGGCCCACGGAGCTCTTTCGTGTTGCTACAGTGACTTCAGGATCCCTCTAGCCTTGAAACAGTGTTCTTGGGGTTTCTCTGGAGTGCCATCAAGGAAATCAAGGCTCCTTTCATGTGTGATGTGCAACACGGAATTGCTCTGCACGCAGTGCAGGGGAATCGGGCCTCATCTCGCGGCGAGGGGGAAGTCTCATGGTTTTTCTCGAGTTGCGGCGGGAACCTGGGGTATATTCTCGAGTTACGACGGGGATGGCCCTTCCACCCACGTGTTTCTTCAGCGACGTCAGGACTCCTGCCTAGTTGCGAGGGACAACTCTGGATTCTCCTCGAGGCTTGGCAGGGCAATTGGGACGCCTCTCCAGCTGAGGCGGGAGACCAAGTGTCCCTTTCCAAGTGCCACAGGAATCCTGGGACTCCTATCAAGTTTCACGAGAAGTCAGGCATCGGCCCCTTTGGAGGCACTGATCTCCGCGTACCTCTGGAGTTTTCAAAGGATGTGAGGCTATCGGTCGCGATGAGGTGGGAAACTAAGTCTTTCTCTGTGCTTTCCACAGGGGATTCAGACATCCTTTCGTCTTGGGAGATGCAAGACGAGACTGCATTGAAGTCACTGCAGGGATATCCGGCCTTATTTCGAGTCAGGGCATCGCGGTGTCCATTCCATTTGAGGCCGCAAACTCAGGGTCCCTCTCACATACCTAGAGCTGAGAGAAGCCTCCTCTTGAGGTGCTTGTGGTAAGGTGGTATTCCTCTGGAGACGAATCCAGGGACTAACCTCTCTTTTCGAGTTGATTTTTGGTCCACAGAGTTCTTTCGTGTTGCTACAGTGACCTCAGGATCCCTCTATCCTTGAAACAGTGTTCTTGGGGTTTCTCTGGAGTGCCATCAAGGAAATCAAGGCTCCTTTCATGTGTGATGTGCAACACGGAATTGCTCTGCACGCAGTACAGGGGAATCGGGCCTCATCTCGCATCGAGGGGGAAGTCTCATGGTTTTCCTCGAGTTGCGGCGGGAACCTGGGGTATATTCTCGAGTTACGATGGGGATGGCCCTTCCACCCATGTGTTTGTTCAGCCACGTCAGGACACCTGCCTAGTTGCGAGGGACAACTCAGGATTCTCCTCGAGGCTTGGCAGGGCAATTGGGACGCCTCTCCAGCTGAGACGGGAGACCAAGGGTCCCTTTCCACGTGCCACAGGAATCCTGGGTCTCCTATCAAGTTTCACGAGGAGTCAGGCATCGTCTCCTTTGCAGGCACTGATCTCCGCATACCTCTGGAGTTTTCAAAGGATTTGAGGCCTCCTGTCGCGATGAGGTGGGGAACTAGGTCTTTCTCTGTGGTCTCCACAGGGGATTCAGACACCCTTTCGTCTTGGGAGATGCAAGACGAGCCTGCATTCCAGTCACTGCAGGGATATCGGCCTTATTTCGAGTCAGGGCATCGCGGTGTCCATTCCACTTGAGGCCGCAAACTCAGGGTCCCTCTCACATACCTAGAGCTGAGAGAAGCCTCCTCTTGAGGTGCTTGTGGTAAGGTGGTATTCCTCTGGAGTCGAAGCCAGGGACTAACCTCTCATCTCGAGTTGATTTTTGGTCCACGGAGCTCTTTCGTGTTGCTACAGTGACCTCAGGATCCCTCTAGCCTTGAAACAGTGTTCTTGGGGTTTCTCTGGAGTGCCATGAAGGAAATCAAGGCTCCTTTCATGTGTGGTGTGCAACACAGAATTGCTCTGCACGCAGTGCAGGGGAATCGGGCCTCATCTCGTGGCGAGGGGGAAGTCTCATGGTTTTTCTCGAGTTGCGGCGGGAACCTGGGGTATATTCTCGAGTTACGACGGGGATGGCCCTTCCACACACGTGTGTGTTCAGCCATGTCAGGACTCCTGCCTAGTTGCGAGGGACAACTCGGGATTCTCCTCGAGGCTTTGCAGGTCAATTGGGACGCCTCTCCAGCTGAGACGGGAGACCAAGGGTCCCTTTCCACGTGCCACAGGAATCCTGGGTCTCCTATCAAGTTTCACGAGGAGTCAGGCATCGTCTCCTTTGGAGGCACTGATCTCCGCATTCCTCTGGAGTTTTCAAAGGATTTGAGGCCTCCTGTCGCGATGAGGTGGGGAACTAGGTCTTTCTCTGTGGTCTCCACAGGGGATTCAGACACCCTTTCGTCTTGGGAGATGCAAGACGAGCCTGCATTCCAGTCACTGCAGGGATATCCGGCCTCATTTCGAGTCAGGGCATCGCGGTGTCCATTCCACTTGAGGCCACAAACTCAGGGTCCCTCTCACATACCAAGAGCTGAGAGAAGCCTCCTCTTGAGGTGCTTGTGGTAAGGTGGTATTCCTCTGGAGTCGAAGCCAGGGACTAACCTCTCATGTCGAGTTGATTTTTGGCCCACGGAGCTCTTTCGTGTTGCTACAGTGACCTCAGGATCCCTCTAGCCTTGAAACAGTGTTCTTGGGGTTTCTCTGGAGTGCCATGAAGGAAATCAAGGCTCCTTTCGTGTGTGATGTGCAACACAGAATTGCTCTGCACGCAGTGCAGGGGAATCGGGCCTCATCTCGCGGCGAGGGGGAAGTCTCATGGTTTTTCTCGAGTTGCGGCGGGAACCTGGGGTATATTCTCGAGTTACGACGGGGATGGCCCTTCCACACACGTGTTTGTTCAGCCACGTCAGGACTCTTGCCTAGTTGCGAGACACAACTCGGGATTCTCCTCGAGGCTTGGCAAGGCAATTGGGACGGCTCTCCAGCTGAGGCGGGAGACCAAGGGTCCCTTTCCACGTGCCACAGGAATCCTGGGACTCCTATCAAGTTTCACGAGGAGTCAGGCATCTTCTCCTTTGGAGGCAATGATCTCCGCGTACCTCTGGAGTTTTCAAAGGATGTGAGGCCTCCGGTCGCGATGAGGTGGGGAACTAGGTGTTTCTCTGTGGTCTCCACAGGGGATTCAGACATCCTTTCTTCTTGGGAGATGCAAGACGAACCTGCATTCAAGTCACTGCAGGGATATCCGGCCTTATTTCGAGTCAGGGCATCGCGGTGTGCATTCCACTTGAGGCCGCAAACTCAGGGTCCCTCTCACATACCTAGAGCTGAGAGAAGCCTCCTCTTGAGGTGCTTGTGGTAAGGTGGTATTCCTCAGGAGTCGAAGCCAGGGAATAACCTCTCATCTCGTGTTGATTCTTGGTCCACGGAGCTCTTTCGTGTTGCTACAGTGACCTCAGAATCCCTCTAGCCTTGAAACAGTGTTCTTGGGGTTTCTCTGGAGTGCCATCAAGGAAATCAAGGCTCCTTTCATGTCTGATGTGCAAGACGGAATTGCTCTGCACGCAGTGCAGGGGAATCGGGCCTCATTTTGCGGCGAAGGGGAAGTCTCATGGTTTTTCTCGAGTTGCGGCGGGAACTTGGGGTATATTCTCGAGTTACAATGGGGATGGCCCTTCCACACACGTGTGTGTTCAGCCATGTCAGGACTCCTGCCTAGTTACGAGGGACAACTCGGGATTCTCCTCGAGGCTTTGCAGGGCAATTGGGACGCCTCTCCAGCTGAGACGGGAGACCAAGGGTCCCTTTCCACGTGCCACAGGAATCCTGGGTCTCCTATCAAGTTTCACGAGGAGTCAGGCATCGTCTCCTTTGGAGGCACTGATCTCCGCATACCTCTGAGGTTTTCAAAGAATTTGAGGCCTCCTGTCGCGATGAGGTGGGGAACTAGGTCTTTCTCTGTGGTCTCCACAGGGGATTCAGACACCCTTTCGTCTTGGGAGATGCAAGACGAGCCTGCATTCCAGTCACTGCAGGGATATCCGGCCTTATTTCGAGTCAGGGCATCGCCGTGTCCATTCCACTTGAGGCCGCAAACTCAGGGTCCCTCTCACATACCTAGAGCTGAGAGAAGCCTCCTCTTGAGGTGCTTGTGGAAAGGTGGTATTCCTCTGGAGTCGAAGCCAGGGACTAACCTCTCATCTCGAGTTGATTTTTGGTCCACGGAGCACTTTCGTGTTGCTACAGTGACCTCAGGATCCCTCTAGCCTTGAAACAGTGTTCTTGGGGTTTCTCTGGAGTGCCATCAAGGAAATCAAGGCTCCTTTCATGTGTGATGTGCAACACGGAATTGCTCTGCACGCAGTGCAGGGGAATCGGGCCTCATCTCGCGGCGAGGGGGAAGTCTCATGGTTTTTCTCGAGTTGCGGCGGGAACCTGGGGTATATTCTCGAGTTACGACGGGGATGGCCCTTCCACACACGTGTTTGTTCAGCCACGTCAGGACTCTTGCCTAGTTGTGAGACACAACTCGGGATTCTCCTCGAGGCTTGGCAAGGCAATTGGGACGCCTCTCCAGCTGAGGCGGGAGACCAAGGGTCCCTTTCCACGTGCCACAGGAATCCTGGAACTCCTATCAAGTTTCACGAGAAGTCAGGCATCGGCTCCTTTGGAGGCACTGATCTCCGCGTACCTCTGGAGTTTTCAAAGGATGTGAGGCTATCGGTCGCGATGAGGTGGGAAACTAAGTCTTTCTCTGTGCTTTCCACAGGGGATTCAGACATTCTTTCGTCTTGGGAGATGCAAGACGAGACTGCATTGAAGTCACTGCAGGGATATCCGGCCTTATTTCGAGTCAGGGCATCGCGGTGTCCATTCCACTTGAGGCCGCAAACTCAGGGTCCCTCTCACATACCTAGAGCTGAGAGAAGCCTCCTCTTGAGGTGCTTGTGGTAAGGTGGTATTCCTCTGGAGACGAATCCAGGGACTAACCTCTCTTTTCGAGTTGATTTTTGGTCCACAGAGTTCTTTCGTGTTGCTACAGTGACCTCAGGATCCCTCTATCCTTGAAACAGTGTTCTTGGGGTTTCTCTGGAGTGCCATCAAGGAAATCAAGGCTCCTTTCATGTGTGATGTGCAAGACGGAATTGCTCTGCACGCAGTACAGGGGAATCGGGCCTCATCTCGCATCGAGGGGGAAGTCTCATGGTTTTTCTCGAGTTGCGGCGGGAACCTGGGGTATATTCTCGAGTTACGACGGGGATGGCCCTTCCACCCACGTGTTCGTTCAGCCACGTCAGGACTCCTGCCTAGTTGCGAGGGACAACTCGGGATTCTCCTCGAGGCTTGGCAGGGCAATTGGAACGCCTCTCCAGCTGAGGCGGGAGACCAAGAGTCCCTTTCCACGTGCCCAAAGAATCCTGGGACTCCTATCAAGTTTCACGAGGAGTCAGGCATCGGCTCCTTTGGAGGCACTGATCTCCGCGTACCTCTGGAGTTTTCAAAGGATGTGAGGCCTCCGGTCGCGATGAGGTGGGGAACTAGGTGTTTCTCTGTGGTCTCCACAGGGGATTCAGACATCCTTTCTTCTTGGGAGATGCAAGACGAACCTGCATTCAAGTCACTGCAGGGATATCCGGCCGTATTTCGCGTCAGGGCATCGCGGTGTCCATTCCACTTGAGGCCGCAAACTCAGGGTCCCTCTCACATACCTAGAGCTGAGAGAAGCCTCCTCTTGAGGTGCTTGTGGTAAGGTGGTATTCCTCAGGAGTCGAAGCCAGGGACTAACCTCTCATCTCGTGTTGATTCTTGGTCCACGGAGCTCTTTCGTGTTGCTACAGTGACCTCAGGATCCCTCTATCCTTGAAACAGTGTTCTTGGGGTTTCTCTGGAGTGCCATGAAGGAAATCAAGGCTCCTTTCATGTGTGATGTGCAACACGGAATTGCTCTGCACGCAGTCCAGGGGAATCGGGCCTCATCTCGCGGCGAGGGGGAAGTCTCATGGTTTTTCTCGAGTTGCGGCGGGAACCTGGGGTATATTCTCGAGTTACGACGGGGATGGCCCTTCCACACACGTGTGTGTTCAGCCATGTCAGGACTCTTGCCTAGTTGCGAGGGACAACTCGGGATTCTCCTCGAGGCTTTGCAGGGCAATTGGGACGCCTCTCCAGCTGAGACGGGAGACCAAGGGTCCCTTTTCACGTGCCACAGGAATCCTGGGTCTCCTATCAAGTTTCACGAGGAGTCAGGCATCGTCTCCTTTGCAGGCACTAATCTCCGCATACCTCTGGAGTTTTCAAAGGATTTGAGGCCTCCTGTCGCGATGAGGTGGGGAACTAGGTCTTTCTCTGTGGTCTTCACAGGGGATTCAGACACCCTTTCGTCTTGGGAGATGCAAGACGAGACTGCATTCCAGTCACTGCAGGGATATCGGCCTTATTTCGAGTCAGGGCATCGCGGTGTCCATTCCACTTGAGGCCGCAAACTCAGGGTCCCTCTCACATACCTAGAGCTGAGAGAAGCCTCCTCTTGAGGTGCTTGTGGTAAGGTGGTATTCCTCTGGAGTCGAAGCCAGGGACTAACCTCTCATCTCGAGTTGATTTTTGGTCCACGGAGCTCTTTCGTGTTGCTACAGTGACCTCAGGATCCCTCTAGCCTTGAAACAGTGTTCTTGGGGTTTCTCTGGAGTGCCATGAAGGAAATCAAGGCTCCTTTCATGTGTGATGTGCAACACAGAATTGCTCTGCACGCAGTGCAGGGGAATCGGGCCTCATCTCGTGGCGAGGGGGAAGTCTCATGGTTTTTCTCGAGTTGCGGCGGGAACCTGGGGTATATTCTCGAGTTACGACGGGGATGGCCCTTCCACACACGTGTGTGTTCAGCCATGTCAGGACTCCTGCCTAGTTGCGAGGGACAACTCGGGATTCTCCTCGAGGCTTTGCAGGGCAATTGGGACGCCTCTCCAGCTGAGACGGGAGACCAAGGGTCCCTTTCCACGTGCCACAGGAATCCTGGGTCTCCTATCAAGTTTCACGAGGAGTCAGGCATCGTCTCCTTTGGAGGCACTGATCTCCGCATACCTCTGGAGTTTTCAAAGGATTTGAGGCCTCCTGTCGCGATGAGGTGGGGAACTAGGTCTTTCTCTGTGGTCTCCACAGGGGATTCAGACACCCTTTCGTCTTGGGAGATGCAAGACGAGCCTGCATTCCAGTCACTGCAGGGATATCCGGCCTCATTTCGAGTCAGGGCATCGCGGTGTCCATTCCACTTGAGGCCACAAACTCAGGGTCCCTCTCACATACCTAGAGCTGAGAGAAGCCTCCTCTTGAGGTGCTTGTGGTAAGGTGGTATTCCTCTGGAGTCGAAGCCAGGGACTAACCTCTCATCTCGAGTTGATTTTTGGTCCACGGAGCTCTTTCGTGTTGCTACAGTGACCTCAGGATCCCTCTAGCCTTGAAACAGTGTTCTTGGGGTTTCTCTGGAGTGCCATGAAGGAAATCAAGGCTCCTTTCGTGTGTGATGTGCAACACAGAATTGCTCTGCACGCAGTGCAGGGGAATCGGGCCTCATCTCGTGGCGAGGGGGAAGTCTCATGGTTTTTCTCGAGTTGCGGCGGGAACCTGGGGTATATTCTCGAGTTACGACGGGGATGGCCCTTCCACACACGTGTTTGTTCAGCCACGTCAGGACTCTTGCCTAGTTGCGAGACACAACTCGGGATTCTCCTCGAGGTTTGGCAAGGCAATTGGGACGCCTCTCCAGCTGAGGCGGGAGACCAAGGGTCCCTTTCCACGTGCCACAGGAATCCTGGGACTCCTATCAAGTTTCACGAGGAGTCAGGCATCGTCTCCTTTGGAGGCTCTGATCTCCGCGTACCTCTGGAGTTTTCAAAGGATATGAGGCTATAGGTCGGGATGAGGTGGGGAACTAAGTCTTTCTCTCTGGTCTCCACAGGGGATTCAGACATCCTTTCGTCCTGGGAGATGCAAGACGAGCCTGCATTGAAGTCACTGCAGGGATATCCGGCCTTATTTCGAGTCAGGGCATCGCGGTGTCCATTCCACTAGAGGCCGCAAACTCAGGGTCCCTCTCACATACCTAGAGCTGAGAGAAGCCTCCTCTTGAGGTGCTTGTGGTAAGGTGGTATTCCTCTGGAGACGAATCCAGGGACTAACCTCTCTTTTCGAGTTGATTTTTGGTCCACAGAGTTCTTTCGCGTTGCTACAGTGACCTCAGGATCCCTCTATCCTTGAAACAGTGTTCTTGGGGTTTCTCTGGAGTGCCATCAAGGAAATCAAGGCTCCTTTCATGTGTGATGTGCAACACGGAATTGCTCTGCACGCAGTACAGGGGAATCGGGCCTCATCTCGCATCGAGGGGGAAGTCTCATGGTTTTCCTCGAGTTGCGGCGGGAACCTGGGGTATATTCTCGAGTTACGATGGGGATGGCCCTTCCACCCATGTGTTTGTTCAGCCACGTCAGGACACCTGCCTAGTTGCGAGGGACAACTCAGGATTCTCCTCGAGTCTTGGCAGGGCAATTGGGACGCCTCTCCAGCTGAGACGGGAGACCAAGGGTCCCTTTCCACGTGCCACAAGAATCCTGGGAGTCCTATCAAGTTTCACGAGGAGTCAGGCATTGTCTCCTTTGGAGGCACTGATCTCCGCGTACCTCTGGAGTTTTCAAAGGATGTGAGGCCTCCGGTCGCGATGAGGTGTGGAACTAGGTGTTTCTCTGTGGTCTCCACAGGGGATTCAGTCATCCTTTCTTCTTGGGAGATGCAAGACGAGCCTGCATTCAAGTCACTGCAGGGATATCCGGCCTTATTTCAAGTCAGGGCATCGCGGTGTCCATTCCACTTGAGGCCGCAAACTCAGGATCCCTCTCACATACCTAGAGCTGAGAGAAGCCTCCTCTTGAGGTGCTTGTGGTAAGGTGGTATTCCTCAGGAGTCGAAGCCAGGGACTAACCTCTCATCTCGTGTTGATTCTTGGTCCACGGAGCTCTTTCGTGTTGCTACAGTGACCTCAGGATCCCTCTAGCCTTGAAACAGTGTTCTTGGGGTTTCTCTGGAGTGCCATGAAGGAAATCAAGGCTCCTTTCATGTGTGATGTGCAACACGGAATTGCTCTGCACGCAGTCCAGGGGAATCGGGCCTCATCTCGCGGCGAGGGGGAAGTCTCATGGTTTTTCTCAAGTTGCGGCGGGAACCTGGGGTATATTCTCGAGTTATGACGGGGATGGCCCTTCCACACACGTGTGTGTTCAGCCATATCAGGACTCCTGCCTAGTTGCGAGGGACAACTCGGGATTCTCCTCGAGGTTTTGCAGGGCAATTGGGACGCCTCTCCAGCTGAGTCGGGAGACCAAGGGTCCCTTTCCACGTGCCACAGGAATCCTGGGTCTCCTATCAAGTTTCACGAGGAGTCAGGCATCGTCTCCTTTGCAGGCACTGATCTCCGCATACCTCTGGAGTTTTCAAAGGATTTGAGGCCTCCTGTCGCGATGAGGTGGGGAACTAGGTCTTTCTCTGTGGTCTCCACAGGGGATTCAGACACCCTTTCGTCTTGGGAGATGCAAGACGAGCCTGCATTCCAGTCACTGCAGGGATATTGGCCTTATTTCGAGTCAGGGCATCGCGGTGTCCATTCCACTTGAGGCCGCAAACTCAGGGTCCCTCTCACATACCTAGAGCTGAGAGAAGCCTCCTCTTGAGGTGCTTGTGGTAAGGTGGTATTCCTCTGGAGACGAATCCAGGGACTAACCTCTCTTTTCGAGTTGATTTTTGGTCCACAGAGTTCTTTCGCGTTGCTACAGTGACCTCAGGATCCCTCTATCCTTGAAACAGTGTTCTTGGGGTTTCTCTGGAGTGCCATCAAGGAAATCAAGGCTCCTTTCATGTGTGATGTCCAAGACGGAATTGCTCTGCACGCAGTACAGGGGAATCGGGCCTCATCTCGCATCGAGGGGGAAGTCTCATGGTTTTTCTCGAGTTGCGGCGGGAACTTGGGGTATATTCTCGAGTTACGATGGGGATGGCCCTTCCACCCATGTGTTTGTTCAGCCACGTCAGGACTCCTGCCTAGTTGCGAGGGACAACTCGGGATTCTCCTCGAGGCTTGGCAGGGCAATTGGGACGCCTCTCCAGCTGAGGCGGGAGACCAAGGGTCCCTTTCCACGTGCCACAAGAATCCTGGGACTCCTATCAAGTTTCACGAGGAGTCAGGCATCGTCTCCTTTGGAGGCACTGATCTCCGCATACCTCTGGAGTTTTCAAATGATGTGAGGCCTCCTGTCGCGATGAGGTGGGGAACTAGGTCTTTCTCTGTGGTCTCCACAGGGGATTCAGACACCCTTTCGTCTTGGGAGATGCAAGACGAGCCTGCATTCCAGTCACTGCAGGGATATCTGGCCTTATTTCGCGTCAGGGCATCGCGGTGTCCATTCCACTTGAGGCCGCAAAATCAGGGTCCCTCTCACATACCTAGAGCTGAGAGAAGCCTCCTCTTGAGGTGCTTGTGGTAAGGTGGTATTCCTCAGGAGTCGAAGCCAGGGAATAACCTCTCATCTCGTGTTGATTCTTGGTCCAAGGAGCTCTTTCGTGTTGCTACAGTGACCTCAGGATCCCTCTAGCCTTGAAACAGTGTTCTTGGGGTTTCTCTGGAGTGCCATCAAGGAAATCAAGGCTCCTTTCATGTGTGATGTGCAACACGGAATTGCTCTGCACGCAGTGCAGGGGAATCGGGCCTCATCTCGCGGCGAGGGGGAAGTCTCATGGTTTTTCTCGAGTTGCGGCGGGAACCTGGGGTATATTCTCGAGTTACGACGGGGATAGCCCTTCCACACACGTGTGTGTTCAGCCATGTCAGGACTCCTGCCTAGTTGCGAGGGACAACTCGGGATTCTCCTCGAGGCTTTGCAGGGCAATTGGGACGCCTCTCCAGCTGAGACGGGAGACCAAGGGTCCCTTTTCACGTGCCAAAGGAATTCTGGGTCTCCTATCAAGTTTCACGAGGAGTCAGGCATCGTCTCCTTTGGAGGCACTGATCTCTGCATACCTCTGGAGTCTTCAAAGGATTTGAGGCCTCCTGTCGCGATGAGGTGGGGAACTAGGTCTTTCTCTGTGGTCTCCACAGGGGATTCAGACATCCTTTCATCTTGGGAGATGCATGACGAGCCTGCATTCCAGTCACTGCAGGGATATCCGGCCTTATTTCGAGTCAGGGCATCGCGGTGTCCATTCCACTTGAGGCCACAAACTCAGGGTCCCTCTCACATACCTAGAGCTGAGAGAAGCCTCCTCTTGAGGTGCTTGTGGTAAGGTGGTATTCCTCTGGAGTCGAAGCCAGGGACTAACCTCTCATCTCGAGTTGATTTTTGGCCCACGGAGCTCTTTCGTGTTGCTACAGTGACCTCAGGATCCCTCTAGCCTTGAAACAGTGTTCTTGGGGTTTCTCTGGAGTGCCATCAAGGAAATCAAGGCTCCTTTCATGTGTGATGTGCAACACAGAATTGCTCTGCACGCAGTGCAGGGGAATCGGGCGTTATCTCACGGCGAGGGGGAAGTCTCATGGTTTTTCTCGAGTTGCGGCGGGAACCTGGGGTATATTCTCGAGTTACGACGGGGATGGCCCTTCCACCCACGTGTTTGTTCAGCCTCGTCAGGACTCTTGCCTAGTTGCGAGACACAACTCGGGATTCTCCTCGAGGCTTGGCAAGGCAATTGGGACGCCTCTCCAGCTGAGGCGGGAGACCAAGGGTCCCTTTCCACGTGCCACAGGAATCCTGGGACTCCTATCAAGTTTCACGAGGAGTCAGGCATCGTCTCCTTTGGAGGCACTGATCTCCGCGTACCCCTGAAGTTTTCAAAGGATGTGAGGCCTCCGGTCGCGATGAGGTGGGGAACTAGGTCTTTCTCTGTGGTCTCCACAGGGGATTCAGACATCCTTTCATCTTGGGAGATGCAAGACGAGCCTGCATTCAAGTCACTGCAGGGTTATCCAGCCTTATTTCGCGTCAGGGCATCGCGGTGTCCATTCCACTTGAGGCCGCAAACTCAGGATCCCTCTCACATACCTAGAGCTGAGAGAAGCCTCCTCTTGAGGTGCTTGTGGTAAGGTGGTATTCCTCAGGAGTCGAAGCCAGGGACTAACCTATCATCTCGTGTTGATTCTTGGTCCACGGAGCTCTTTCGTGTTGCTACAGTGACCTCAGGATCCCTCTAGCCTTGAAACAGTGTTCTTGGGGTTTCTCTGGAGTGCCATCAAGGAAATCAAGGCTCCTTTCATGTGTGATGTGCGAGACGGAATTGCTCTGCACACAGTACAGGGGAATCGGGCCTCATCTCGAATCGAGGGGGAAGTCTCATGGTTTTTCTCGAGTTGCGGTGGGAACCTGGGGTATATTCTCGAGTTACGACGGGGATGGCCCTTCCACCCACGTGTTTGTTCAGCCACGTCAGGACTCCTGCCTAGTTGCGAGGGACAACTCGGGATTCTCCTCGAGGCTTGGCAGGGCAATTGAAACGCCTCTCCAGCTGAGGTGGGAGACCAAGGGTCCCTTTCCACGTGCCACAAGAATCCTGGGACTCCTATCAAGTTTCACGAGGAGTCAGGCATTGTCTCCTTTGGAGGCACTGATCTCCACGTCCCTCTGGAGTTTTCAAAGGATGTGAGGCCTCCGGTCGCGATGAGGTGTGGAACTAGGTGTTTCTCTGTGGTCTCCACAGGGGATTCATACATCCTTTCTTCTTGGGAGATGCAAGACGAGCCTGCATTCAAGTCACTGCAGGGATATCCGGCCTTATTTCGAGTCAGGGCATCGCGGTGTCCATTCCACTTGAGGCCTCAAACTCAGGATCCCTCTCACATACCTAGAGCTGAGAGAAGCCTCCTCTTGAGGTGCTTGTGGTAAGGTGGTATTCCTCTGGAGTCGAAGCCAGGGACTAACCTCTCATCTCGTGTTGATTCTTGGTCCACGGAGCTCTTTCGTGTTGCTACAGTGACCTCAGGATCCCTCTAGCCTTGAAACAGTGTTCTTGGGGTTTCTCTTGAGTGCCATCAAGGAAATCAAGGCTCCTTTCATGTGTGATGTGCAACACGGAATTGCTCTGCACGCAGTGCAGGGGAATCGGGCCTCATCTCGCGGCGAGGGGGAAGTCTAATGGTTTTTCTCGAGTTGCGGCGGGAACCTGGGGTATATTCTCGAGTTACGACGGGGATGGCCCTTCCACACACGTGTGTGTTCAGCCATGTCAGGACTCCTGCCTAGTTGCGAGGGACAACTCAGGATTCTCCTCGAGGCTTGGCAGGGCAATTGGGACGCCTCTTCAGCTGAAACGGGAGACCAAGGGTTCCTTTCCACGTGCCACAGGCATCCTGGGTCTCCTATCAAGTTTCACGAGGAGTCAGGCATCGTCTCCTTTGGAGGCACTTATCTCCGCGTACCTCTGGAGTTTTCAAAGGATGTGAGGCTATCGGTCGCGATGAGGTGGGGAACTAAGTCTTTCTCTGTGCTTTCCACAGGGGATTCAGACATCCTTTCGTCCTGGGAGATGCAAGACGAGCCTGCATTGAAGTCACTGCAGGGATATCCGGCCTTATTTCGCGTCAGGGCATCGCGGTGTCCATTCCACTTGAGGCCGCAAACTCAGGGTCCCTCTCACATACCTAGAGCTGAGAGAAGCCTCCTCTTGAGGTGCTTGTGGTAAGGTGGTATTCCTCTGGAGACGAATCCAGGGACTAACCTCTCTTTTCGAGTTGATTTTTGGTCCACAGAGTTATTTCCTGTTGCTACAGTGACCTCAGGATCCCTCTAGCCTTGAAACAGTGTTCTTGGGGTTTCTCTGGAGTGCCATCAAGGAAATCAAGGCTCCTTTCATGTGTGATGTGCAAGACGGAATTGCTCTGCACGCAGTACAGGGGAATCGGGCCTCATCTCGCATCGAGGGGGAAGTCTCATGGTTTTTCTCGAGTTGCGGCGGGAACTTGGGGTATATTCTCGAGTTACGATGGGGATGGCCCTTCCACCCATGTGTTTGTTCAGCCACGTCAGGACTCCTGCCTAGTTGCGAGGGACAACTCGGGATTCTCCTCGAGGCTTGGCAGGGCAATTAGGACGCCTCTCCAGCTGAGGCGGGAGACCAAGGGTCCCTTTCCACGTGCCACAAGAATCCTGGGACTCCTATCAAGTTTCACGAGGAGTCAGGCATCGTCTCCTTTGGAGGCACTGATCTCCGCATACCTCTGGAGTTTTCAAATGATGTGAGGCCTCCTGTCGCGATGAGGTGGGGAACTAGGTCTTTCTCTGTGGTCTCCACAGGGGATTCAGACACCCTTTCGTCTTGGGAGATGCAAGACGAGCCTGCATTCCAGTCACTGCAGGGATATCTGGCCTTATTTCGCGTCAGGGCATCGCGGTGTCCATTCCACTTGAGGCCGCAAAATCAGGGTCCCTCTCACATACCTAGAGCTGAGAGAAGCCTCCTCTTGAGGTGCTTGTGGTAAGGTGGTATTCCTCAGGAGTCGAAGCCAGGGAATAACCTCTCATCTCGTGTTGATTCTTGGTCCAAGGAGCTCTTTCGTGTTGCTACAGTGACCTCAGGATCCCTCTAGCCTTGAAACAGTGTTCTTGGGGTTTCTCTGGAGTGCCATCAAGGAAATCAAGGCTCCTTTCATGTGTGATGTGCAACACGGAATTGCTCTGCACGCAGTGCAGGGGAATCGGGCCTCATCTCGCGGCGAGGGGGAAGTCTCATGGTTTTTCTCGAGTTGCGGCGGGAACCTGGGGTATATTCTCGAGTTACGACGGGGATAGCCCTTCCACACACGTGTGTGTTCAGCCATGTCAGGACTCCTGCCTAGTTGCGAGGGACAACTCGGGATTCTCCTCGAGGCTTTGCAGGGCAATTGGGACGCCTCTCCAGCTGAGACGGGAGACCAAGGGTCCCTTTTCACGTGCCAAAGGAATTCTGGGTCTCCTATCAAGTTTCACGAGGAGTCAGGCATCGTCTCCTTTGGAGGCACTGATCTCTGCATACCTCTGGAGTCTTCAAAGGATTTGAGGCCTCCTGTCGCGATGAGGTGGGGAACTAGGTCTTTCTCTGTGGTCTCCACAGGGGATTCAGACATCCTTTCATCTTGGGAGATGCATGACGAGCCTGCATTCCTTTCACTGCAGGGATATCCGGCCTTATTTCGAGTCAGGGCATCGCGGTGTCCATTCCACTTGAGGCCACAAACTCAGGGTCCCTCTCACATACCTAGAGCTGAGAGAAGCCTCCTCTTGAGGTGCTTGTGGTAAGGTGGTATTCCTCTGGAGTCGAAGCCAGGGACTAACCTCTCATCTCGTGTTGATTCTTGGTCCACGGAGCTCTTTCGTGTTGCTACAGTGACCTCAGGTTCCCTCTAGCCTTGAAACAGTGTTCTTGGGGTTTCTCTGGAGTGCCATCAAGGAAATCAAGGGTCCTTTCATGTGTGATGTGCAACACGGAATTGCTCTGCACGCAGTGAAGGGGAATTGGGCCTCATCTCGCGGCGAGGGGGAAGTCTCTTGGTTTTTCTCGAGTTGCGGCGGGAACCTGGGGTATATTCTCGAGTTACGACGGGGATGGCCCTTCCACACACGTGTTTCTTCAGCGACGTCAGGACTCCTGCCTAGTTGCGAGGGACAACTCGGGATTCTCCTCGAGGCTTTGCAGGGCAATTGGGACGCCTCTCCAGCTGAGACGGGAAACCAAGGGTCCCTTTCCACGTGCCACAGGAATCCTGGGACTCCTATCAAGTTTCACGAGGAGTCAGGCATCGTCTCCTTTGGAGGCACTGATCTCCGCGTACCTCTGGAGTTTTCAAAGGATGTGAGGCTATCGGTCGCGATGAGGTGGGGAACAAAGTCTTTCTCTGTGCTTTCCACAGGGGATTCAGACATCCTTTCG
Organism: Cervus elaphus; assembly: GCF_910594005.1. Taxonomy (NCBI): domain Eukaryota; kingdom Metazoa; phylum Chordata; class Mammalia; order Artiodactyla; family Cervidae; genus Cervus; species Cervus elaphus. The sequence goes on from NW_025316779.1 coordinate 6,661,494, forward strand.
TCCTGGGAGATGCAAGACGAGCATGCATTGAAGTCACTGCAGGGATATCCGGCCTTATATCGAGTCAGGGCATCGCGGTGTCCATTCCAATTGAGGCCGCAAACTCAGGGTCCCTCTCACATACCTAGAGCTGAGAGAAGCCTCCTCTTGAGGTGCTTGTGGTAAGGTGGTATTCCTCTGGAGACGAATCCAGGGACTAACCTCTCTTTTCGAGTTGATTTTTGGTCCACAGAGTTCTTTCGTGTTGCTACAGTGACTTCAGGATCCCTCTATCCTTGAAACAGTGTTCTTGGGGTTTCTCTGGAGTGCCATCAAGGAAATCAAGGCTCCTTTCATGTGTGATGTGCAAGACGGAATTGCTCTGCACGCAGTACAGGGGAATCGGGCCTCATTTCGAATCGAGGGGGAAGTCTCATGGTTTTTGTCGAGTTGCGGCGGGAACCTGGGGTATATTCTCGAGTTACGACGGGGATGGCCCTTCCACCCACGTGTTTGTTCAGCCACGTCAGGACTCCTGCCTAGTTGCGAGGGACAACTCGGGATTCTCCTCGAGGCTTGGCAGGGCAATTGGGACGCCTCTCCAGCTGAAGCGGGAGACAAAGGGTCCCTTTCCACGTGCCACAAGAATCCTGGGACTCCTATCAAATTTCATGAGGAGTCAGGCATCGTCTCCTTTGGAGGCACTGATCTCCGCGTACCTCTGGAGTTTTCAAAGGATGTGAGGCCTCCGGTCGCGATGAGGTGGGGAACTAGGTGTTTCTCTGTGGTCTCCACAGGGGATTCAGACATCCTTTCTTCTTGGGAGATGCAAGACGAGCCTGCATTCAAGTCACTGCAGGGATATCCGGCCTTATTTCGAGTCAGCGCATCGCGGTGTCCATTCCACTTGAGGCCGCAAACTCAGGATCCCTCTCACATACCTAGAGCTGAGAGAAGCCTCCTCTTGAGGTGCTTGTGGTAAGGTGGTATTCCTCAGGAGTCGAAGCCAGGGACTAACCTCTCATCTCGTGTTGATTCTTGGTCAACGGAGCTCTTTCGTGTTGCTACAGTGACCTCAGGATCCCTCTAGCCTTGAAACAGTGTTCTTGGGGATACTCTGGAGTGCCATCAAGGAAATCAAGGCTCCTTTCATGTGTGATGTGCAACACGGAATTGCTCTGCATGCAGTGCAGGGGAATCGGGCCTCATCTCGCGTCGAGGGGGAAGTCTCATGGTTTTTCTCGAGTTGCGGCGGGAACCTGGGGTATATTCTCGAGTTACGACGGGGATGGCCCTTCCACCCACGTGTGTGTTCAGCCATGTCAGGACTCTTGCCTAGTTGCGAGGGACAACTCGGGATTCTCCTCGAGGCTTTGCAGGGCAATTGGGACGCCTCTCCAGCTGAGACGGGAGACCAAGGGTCCCTTTCCACGTGACACAGGAATCCTGGGTCTCCTATCAAGTTTCACGAGGAGTCAGGCATCGTCTCCTTTGGAGGCACTGATCTCCGCATACCTGTGGAGTTTTCAAAGGATTTGAGGCCTCCTGTCGCGAGGAGGTGGGGAACTAGGTCTTTCTCTGTGGTCTCCACAGGGGATTCAGACACCCTTTCGTCTTGGGAGATGCAAGACGAGCCTGCATTCCAGTCACTGCAGGGATATCCGGCCTTATTTCGAGTCAGGGCATCGCGGTGTCCATTCCACTTGAGGCCGCAAACTCAGGGTCCCTCTCACATACCTAGAGCTGAGAGAAGCCTCCTCTTGAGGTGCTTGTGGTAAGGTGGTATTCCTCTGGAGTCGAAGCCAGGGACTAACCTCTCATCTCGAGTTGATTTTTGGCCCACGGAGCTCTTTCGTGTTGCTACAGTGACCTCAGGATCCCTCTAGCCTTGAAACAGTGTTCTTGGGGTTTCTCTGGAGTGCCATCAAAGAAATCAAGGCTCCTTTCATGTGTGATGTGCAACACTGAATTGCTCTGCACGCAGTGCAGGGGAATCGGGCCTCATCTCGCGGCGAGGGGGAAGTCTCATGGTTTTTCTCGAGTTGCGGCGGGAACCTGGGGTATATTCTCGAGTTACGACGGGGATGGCCCTTCCACCCACGTGTTTCTTCAGCGACGTCAGGACTCCTGCCTAGTTGCGAGGGACAACTCTGGATTCTCCTCGAGGCTTGGCAGGGCAATTGGGACGCCTCTCCAGCTGAGACGGGAGACCAAGTGTCCCTTTCCAAGTGCCACAGGAATCCTGGGACTCCTATCAAGTTTCACGAGGAGTCAGGCATCGTCTCCTTTGGAGGCACTGATCTCCGCGTACCTCTGGAGTTTTCAAAGGATGTGAGGCTATCGGTCGCGATGAGGTGGGGAACTAGGTCTTTCTCTGTGGTCTCCACAGGGGATTCAGACATCCTTTCTTCTTGGGAGATGCAAGACGAGCCTGCATTCCAGTCACTGCAGGGATATCCGGCCTTATTTCGAGTCAGGGCATCGCGGTGTCCATTCCACTTGAGGCCGCAAACTCAGGGTCACTCTCACATACCTGGAGCTTAGAGAAGCCTCCTCTTGAGGTGCTTGTGGTAAGGTGGTATTCCTCAGGAGTCGAAGCCAGGGACTAACCTCTCATCTCGTGTTGATTCTTGGTCCACGGAGCTCTTTCGTGTTGCTACAGTGACCTCAGGATCCCTCTAGCCTTGAAACAGTGTTCTTGGGGTTTCTCTGGAGTGCCATCAAGGAAATCAAGGCTCCTTTCATGTGTGATGTGCAAGACGGAATTGCTCTGCACGCAGTGCAGGGGAATCGGGCCTCATTTTGCGGCGATGGGGACGTCTCATGGTTTTTCTCGAGTTGCGGCGGGAACCTGGGGTATATTCTCGAGTTACGACGGGGATGGCCCTTCCACACACGTGTGTGTTCAGCCATGTCAGGACTCCTGCCTAGTTGCGAGGGACAACTCGGGATTCTCCTCGAGGCTTTGCAGGGCAATTGGGACGCCTCTCCAGCTGAGACGGGAGACCAAGGGTCCCTTTCCACGTGCCACAGGAATCCTGGGTCTCCTATCAAGTTTCACGAGGAGTCAGGCATCGTCTCCTTTGGAGGCACTGATCTCCGCATACCTCTGGAGTTTTCAAAGGATTTGAGGCCTCCTGTCGCGATGAGGTGGGGAACTAGGTCTTTCTCTGTGGTCTCCACAGGGGATTCAGACACCCTTTCGTCTTGGGAGATGCAAGACGAGCCTGCATTCCAGTCACTGCAGGGATATCCGGCCTTATTTCGAGTCAGGGCATCGCGGTGTCCATTCCACTTGAGGCCGCAAACTCAGGGTCCCTCTCACATACCTAGAGCTGAGAGAAGCCTCCTCTTGAGGTGCTTGTGGTAAGGGGGTATTCCTCTGGAGTCGAAGCCAGGGACTAACCTCTCATCTCGAGTTGATTTTTGGTCCACGGAGCTCTTTCGTGATGCTACAGTGACCTCAGGATCCCTCTAGCCTTGAAACAGTGTTCTTGGGGTTTCTCTGGAGTGCCATGAAGGAAATCAAGGCTCCTTTCATGTGTGATGTGCAACACAGAATTGCTCTGCACGCAGTGCAGGGGAATCGGGCCTCATCTCGCGGCGAGGGGGAAGTCTCATGGTTTTTCTCGAGTTGCGGCGGGAACCTGGGGTATATTCTCGAGTTACGACGGGGATGGCCCTTCCACACACGTGTTTGTTCAGCCACGTCAGGACTCTTGCCTAGTTGCGAGACACAACTCGGGATTCTCCTCGAGGCTTGGCAAGGCAATTGGGACGCCTCTCCCGCTGAGGCGGGAGACTAAGGGTCCCTTTCCACGTGCCACAGGAATCCTGGGACTCCTATCAAGTTTCACGAGGAGTCAGGCATCGTCTCCTTTGGAGGCACTGATCTCCGCGTACCTCTGGAGTTTTCAAAGGATGTGAGGCCTCCGGTCGCGATGAGGTGGGTAACTAGGTCTTTCTCTGTGGTCACGACAGGGGATTCAGACATCCTTTCATCTTGGGAGATGCAAGACGAGCCTGCATTCAAGTCACTGCAGGGATATCCAGCCTTATTTCGCGTCAGGGCATCGCGGTGTCCATTCCACTTGAGGCCGCAAACTCAGGGTCCCTCTCACATACCTAGAGCTGAGAGAAGCCTCCTCTTGAGGTGCGTGTGGTAAAGTGGTATTCCTCTGGAGTCGAAGCCAGGGACTAACCTCTCATCTCGTGTTGATTCTTGGTCCACGGAGCTCTTTCGTGTTGCTACATTGACCTCAGGATCCCTCTAGCCTTGAAACAGTGTTCTTGGGGTTTCTCTGGAGTGCCATCAAGGAAATCAAGGCTCCTTTCATGTGTGATGTGCAACACGGAATTGCTCTGCATGCAGTTCAGGGGAATCGGGCCTCATCTCGCGGCGAGGGGGAAGTCTCATGGTTTTTCTCGAGTTGCGGCGGGAACCTGGGGTATATTCTCGAGTTACGACGGGGATGGCACTTCCACACACGTGTGTGTTCAGCGACGTCAGGACTCCTGCCTAGTTGCGAGGGACAACTCGGGATTCTCCTCGAGGCTTTGCAGGGCAATTGGGACGCCTCTCCAGCTGAGACGGGAGACCAAGGTTCCCTTTCCACGTGCCACAGGAATCCTGGGTCTCCTATCAAGTTTCACGAGGAGTCAGGCATCGTCTCCTTTGGAGGCACTGATCTCCGCATACCTGTAGAGTTTTCAAAGGATTTGAGGCCCCCTGTCGCGATGAGGTGGGGAACTAGGTCTTTCTCTGTGGTCTCCACAGGGGATTCAGACACCCTTTCGTCTTGGGAGATGCAAGACGAGGCTGCATTCCAGTCACTGCATGGATATCCGGCCTTATTTCGAGTCAGGGCATCGCGGTGTCCATTCCACTTGAGGCCGCAAACTCAGGGTCCCTCTCACATACCTAGAGCTGAGAGAAGCCTCCTCTTGAGGTGCTTGTGGTAAGGTGGTATTCCTCTGGAGTCGAAGCCAGGGACTAACCTCTCATCTCGAGTTGATTTTTGGTCCACGGAGCTCTTTCGTGTTGCTACAGTGACCTCAGGATCCCTCTAGCCTTGAAACAGTGTTCTTGGGGTTTCTCTGGAGTGCCATCAAGGAAATCAAGACTCCTTTCATGTGTGATGTGCAACACGGAATTGCTCTGCACGCAGTGCAGGGGAATCGGGCCTCATCTCGCGGCGAGGGGGAAGTCTCATGGTTTTTCTCGAGTTGCGGCGGGAACCTGGGGTATATTCTCGAGTTACGACGGGGATGGCCCTTCCACACACGTGTGTGTTCAGCGACGTCAGGACTCCTGCCTAGTTGCGAGGGACAACTCTGGATTCTCCTCGAGGATTGGCAGGGCAATTGGGACGCCTCTCCAGCTGAGGCGGGAGACCAAGTTTCCCTTTCCAAGTGCCACAGGAATCCTGGGTCTCCTATCAAGTTTCACGAGGAGTCAGGCATCGTCTCCTTTGGAGGCACTGATCTCCGCATACCTCTGGAGTTTTCAAAGGATTTGAGGCCTCCTGTCGCGATGAGGTGGGGAAATAGGTCTTTCTCTGTGGTCTCCACAGGGGATTCAGACACCCTTTCGTCTTGGGAGATGCAAGACGAGCCTGCATTCCAGTCACTGCAGGGATATCCGGCCTTATTTCGAGTCAGGGCATCGCGGTGTCCATTCCACTTAAGGCCGCAAACTCAGGGTCCCTCTCACATACCTAGAGCTGAGAGAAACCTCCTCTTGAGGTGCTTGTGGTAAGGTGGTATTCCTCTGGAGTCGAAGCCAGGGACTAACCTCTCATCTCGAGTTGATTTTTGGCCCAAGGAGCTCTTTCGTGTTGCTACAGTGACCTCAGGATCCCTCTAGCCTTGAAACAGTGTTCTTGGGGTTTCTCTGGAGTGCCATGAAGGAAATCAAGGCTCCTTTCATGTGTGATGTGCAACACAGAATTGCTCTGCACGCAGTTCAGGGGAATCGGGCCTCATCTCGCGGCGAGGGGGAAGTCTCATGGTTTTTCTCGAGTTGCGGCGGGAACCTGGGGTATATTCTCGAGTTACGACGGGGATGGCCCTTCCACACACGTGTTTGTTCAGCCACGTCAGGACTCTTGCCTAGTTGCGAGACACAACTCGGGATTCTCCTCGAGGCTTGGCAAGGCATTTGGGACGCCTCTCCCGCTGAGGCGGGAGACTAAGGGTCCCTTTCCACGTGCCACAGGAATCCTGGGACTCCTATCAAGTTTCACGAGGAGTCAGGCATCGTCTCCTTTGGAGGCACTGATCTCCGCGTACCTCTGGAGTTTTCAAAGGATATGAGGCCCCCGGTCGCGATGAGGTGGGGAACTAGGTCTTTCTCTGTGGTCTCCACAGGGGATTCAGACATCCTTTCATCTTGGGAGATGCAAGACGAGCCTGCATTCAAGTCACTGCAGGGATATCCAGCCTTATTTCGCGTCAGGGCATCGCGGTGTCCATTCCACTTGAGGCCGCAAACTCAGGGTCCCTCTCACATACCTAGAGCTGAGAGAAGCCTCCTCTTGAGGTGCTTGTGGTAAGGTGGTATTCCTCTGGAGTCGAAGCCAGGGACTAACCTCTCATCTCGAGTTGATTTTTGGTCCACGGAGCTCTTTCGTGTTGCTACAGTGACCTCAGGATCCCTCTAGCCTTGAAACAGTGTTCTTGGGGTTTCTCTGGAGTGCCATCAAGGAAATCAAGACTCCTTTCATGTGTGATGTGCAACACGGAATTGCTCTGCACGCAGTGCAGGGGAATCGGGCCTCATCTCGCGGCGAGGGGAAAGTCTCATGGTTTTTCTCGAGTTGCGGCGGGAACCTGGGGTATATTCTCGAGTTACGACGGGGATGGCCCTTCCACCCACGTGTTTCTTCAGCGACGTCAGGACTCCTGCCTAGTTGCGAGGGACAACTCTGGATTCTCCTCGAGGCTTGGCAGGGCAATTGGGACGCCTCTCCAGCTGAGGCGGGAGACCAAGTGTCCCTTTCCAAGTGCCACAGGAATCCTGGGACTCCTATCAAGTTTCACGAGGAGTCAGGCATCGTCTCCTTTGGAGGCACTGATCTCCGCGTACCTCTGGAGTTTTCAAAGGATGTGAGGCTATCGGTCGCGATGAGGTGGGGAACTAGGTGTTTCTCTGTGGTCTCCACAGGGGATTCAGACATCCTTTCATCTTGGGAGATGCAAGACGAGCCTGCATTCCAGTCACTGCAGGGATATCCGGCCTTATTTCGAGTCAGGGCATCGCGGTGTCCATTCCACTTGAGGCCGCAAACTCAGGGTCACTCTCACATACCTGGAGCTTAGAGAAGCCTCCTCTTGAGGTGCTTGTGGTAAGGTGGTATTCCTCAGGAGTCGAAGCCAGGGACTAACCTCTCATCTCGTGTTGATTCTTGGTCCACGGAGCTCTTTCGTGTTGCTACAGTGACCTCAGGATCCCTCTAGCCTTGAAACAGTGTTCTTGGGGTTTCTCTGGAGTGCCATCAAGGAAATCAAGGCTCCTTTCATGTGTGATGTGCAAGACGGAATTGCTCTGCACGCAGTGCAGGGGAATCGGGCCTCATTTTGCGGCGATGGGGACGTCTCATGGTTTTTCTCGAGTTGCGGCGGGAACCTGGGGTATATTCTCGAGTTACGACGGGGATGGCCCTTCTACACACGTGTGTGTTCAGCCATGTCAGGACTCCTGCCTAGTTGCGAGGGACAACTCGGGATTCTCCTCGAGGCTTTGCAGGGCAATTGGGACGCCTCTCCAGCTGAGACGGGAGACCAAGGGTCCCTTTCCACGTGCCACAGGAATCCTGGGTCTCCTATCAAGTTTCACGAGGAGTCAGGCATCGTCTCCTTTGGAGGCACTGATCTCCGCATACCTCTGGAGTTTTCAAAGGATTTGAGGCCTCCGGTCGCGATGAGGTGGGGAACTAGGTCTTTCTCTGTGGTCTCCACAGGGGATTCAGACACCCTTTCGTCTTGGGAGATGCAAGACGAGCCTGCATTCCAGTCACTGCAGGGATATCCGGCCTTATTTCGAGTCAGGGCATCGCGGTGTCCATTCCACTTGAGGCCGCAAACTCAGGGTCCCTCTCACATACCTAGAGCTGAGAGAAGCCTCCTCTTGAGGTGCTTGTGGTAAGGGGGTATTCCTCTGGAGTCGAAGCCAGGGACTAACCTCTCATCTCGAGTTGATTTTTGGTCCACGGAGCTCTTTCGTGATGCTACAGTGACCTCAGGATCCCTCTAGCCTTGAAACAGTGTTCTTGGGGTTTCTCTGGAGTGCCATGAAGGAAATCAAGGCTCCTTTCATGTGTGATGTGCAACACAGAATTGCTCTGCACGCAGTGCAGGGGAATCGGGCCTCATCTCGCGGCGAGGGGGAAGTCTCATGGTTTTTCTCGAGTTGCGGCGGGAACCTGGGGTATATTCTCGAGTTACGACGGGGATGGCCCTTCCACACACGTGTTTGTTCAGCCACGTCAGGACTCTTGCCTAGTTGCGAAACACAACTCGGGATTCTCCTCGAGGCTTGGCAAGGCAATTGGGACGCCTCTCCCGCTGAGGCGGGAGACTAAGGGTCCCTTTCCACGTGCCACAGGAATCCTGGGACTCCTATCAAGTTTCACGAGGAGTCAGGCATCGTCTCCTTTGGAGGCACTGATCTCCGCGTACCTCTGGAGTTTTCAAAGGATGTGAGGCCTCCGGTCGCGATGAGGTGGGTAACTAGGTCTTTCTCTGTGGTCACGACAGGGGATTCAGACATCCTTTCATCTTGGGAGATGCAAGACGAGCCTGCATTCAAGTCACTGCAGGGATATCCAGCCTTATTTCGCGTCAGGGCATCGCGGTGTCCATTCCACTTGAGGCCGCAAACTCAGGGTCCCTCTCACATACCTAGAGCTGAGAGAAGCCTCCTCTTGAGGTGCGTGTGGTAAAGTGGTATTCCTCTGGAGTCGAAGCCAGGGACTAACCTCTCATCTCGTGTTGATTCTTGGTCCACGGAGCTCTTTCGTGTTGCTACAGTGACCTCAGGATCCCTCTAGCCTTGAAACAGTGTTCTTGGGGTTTCTCTGGAGTGCCATCAAGGAAATCAAGGCTCCTTTCATGTGTGATGTGCAACACGGAATTGCTCTGCATGCAGTTCAGGGGAATCGGGCCTCATCTCGCGGCGAGGGGGAAGTCTCATGGTTTTTCTCGAGTTGCGGCGGGAACCTGGGGTATATTCTCGAGTTACGACGGGGATGGCACTTCCACACACGTGTGTGTTCAGCGACGTCAGGACTCCTGCCTAGTTGCGAGGGACAACTCGGGATTCTCCTCGAGGCTTTGCAGGGCAATTGGGACGCCTCTCCAGCTGAGACGGGAGACCAAGGTTCCCTTTCCACGTGCCACAGGAATCCTGGGTCTCCTATCAAGTTTCACGAGGAGTCAGGCATCGGCTCCTTTGGAGGCACTGATCTCCGCATACCTGTGGAGTTTTCAAAGGATTTGAGGCCTCCTGTCGCGATGAGGTGGGGAACTAGGTCTTTCTCTGTGGTCTCCACTGGGGATTCTGACACCCTTTCGTCTTGGGAGATGCAAGACGAGGCTGCATTCCAGTCACTGCAGGGATATCCGGCCTTATTTCGAGTCAGGGCATCGCGGTGTCCATTCCACTTGAGGCCGCAAACTCAGGGTCCCTCTCACATACCTAGAGCTGAGAGAAGCCTCCTCTTGAGGTGCTTGTGGTAAGGTGGTATTCCTCTGGAGTCGAAGCCAGGGACTAACCTCTCATCTCGAGTTGATTTTTGGTCCACGGAGCTCTTTCGTGTTGCTACAGTGACCTCAGGATCCCTCTAGCCTTGAAACAGTGTTCTTGGGGTTTCTCTGGAGTGCCATCAAGGAAATCAAGACTCCTTTCATGTGTGATGTGCAACACGGAATTGCTCTGCACGCAGTGCAGGGGAATCGGGCCTCATCTCGCGGCGAGGGGGAAGTCTCATGGTTTTTCTCGAGTTGCGGCGGGAACCTGGGGTATATTCTCGAGTTACGACGGGGATGGCCCTTCCACCCACGTGTTTCTTCAGCGACGTCAGGACTCCTGCCTAGTTGCGAGGGACAACTCTGGATTCTCCTCGAGGATTGGCAGGGCAATTGGGACGCCTCTCCAGCTGAGGCGGGAGACCAAGGGTCCCTTTCCAAGTGCCACAGGAATCCTGGGTCTCCTATCAAGTTTCACGAGGAGTCAGGCATCGTCTCCTTTGGAGGCACTGATCTCCGCATACCTCTGGAGTTTTCAAAGGATTTGAGGCCTCATGTCGCGATGAGGTGGGGAACTAGGTCTTTCTCTGTGGTCTCCATAGGCGATTCAGACACCCTTTCGTCTTGGGAGATGCAAGACGAGCCTGCATTCCAGTCACTGCAGGGATATCCGGCCTTATTTCGAGTCAGGGCATCGCGGTGTCCATTCCACTTAAGGCTGCAAACTCAGGGTCCCTCTCACATCCCTAGAGCTGAGAGAAACCTCCTCTTGAGGTGCTTGTGGTAAGGTGGTATTCCTCTGGAGTCGAAGCCAGGGACTAACCTCTCATCTCGAGTTGATTTTTGGTCCACGGAGCTCTTTCGTGTTGCTACAGTGACCTCAGGATCCCTCTAGCCTTGAAACAGTGTTCTTGGGGTTTCTCTGGAGTGCCATGAAGGAAATCAAGGCTCCTTTCATGTGTGATGTGCAACACAGAATTGCTCTGCACGAAGTGCAGGGGAATCGGGCCTCATCTCGCGGCGAGGGGGAAGTCTCATGGTTTTTCTCGAGTTGCGGCGGGAACCTGGGGTATATTCTCGAGTTACGACGGGGATGGCCCTTCCACACACGTGTTTGTTCAGCCACGTCAGGACTCTTGCCTAGTTGCGAGACACAACTCGGGATTCTCCTCGAGGCTTGGCAAGGCAATTGGGACGCCTCTCCCGCTGAGGCGGGAGACTAAGGGTCCCTTTCCACGTGCCACAGGAATCCTGGGACTCCTATCAAGTTTCACGAGGAGTCAGGCATCCTCTCCTTTGGAGGCACTGATCTCCGCGTACCTCTGGAGTTTTCAAAGGATGTGAGGCCTCCGGTCGCGATGAGGTGGGGAACTAGGTCTTTCTCTGTGGTCTCCACAGGGGATTCAGACATCCTTTCATCTTGGGAGATGCAAGACGAGCCTGCATTCAAGTCACTGCAGGGATATCCAGCCTTATTTCGCATCAGGGCATCGCGGTGTCCATTCCAATTGAGGCCGCAAACTCAGGGTCCCTCTCACATACCTAGAGCTGAGAGAAGCCTCCTCTTGAGGTGCTTGTGGTAAGGTGGTATTCCTCTGGAGTCGAAGCCAGGGACTAACCTCTCATCTCGAGTTGATTTTTGGCCCACGGAGCTCTTTCGTGTTGCTACAGTGACCTCAGGATCCCTCTAGCCTTGAAACAGTGTTCTTGGGGTTTCTCTGGAGTGCCATCAAGGAAATCAAGGCTCCTTTCATGTGTGATGTGCAACACGGAATTGCTCTGCACGCAGTGCAGGGGAATCCGGCCTCATCTCGCGGCGAGGGGGAAGTCTCATGGTTTTTCTCGAGTTGCGGCGGGAACCTGGGGTATATTCTCGAGTTACGAGGGGGATGGCCCTTCCACCCACGTGTTTCTTCAGTGACATCAGGAGTCCTGCCTAGTTGCGAGGGACAACTCTGGATTCTCCTCGAGGCTTGGCAGGGCAATTGGGACGCCTCTCCAGCTGAGGCGGGAGACCAAGTGTCCCTTTCAAAGTGCCACAGGAATCCTGGGACTCCTATCAAGTTTCACGAGGAGTCAGGCATCGTCTCCTTTGGAGGCACTGATCTCCGCGTACCTCTGGAGTTTTCAAAGGATGTGAGGTTATCGGTCGCGATGAGGTGGGGAACTAAGTCTTTCTCTGTGCTTTCCACAGGGGATTCAGACATCCTTTCGTCCTGGGAGATGCAAGGCGAGCCTGCATTGAAGTCACTGCAGGGATATCCGGCCTTATTTCGAGTCAGGGCATCGCGGTGTCCATTCCACTTGAGGCCGCAAACTCAGGATCCCTCTCACATACCTAGAGCTGAGAGAAGCCTCCTCTTGAGGTGCGTGTGGTAAGGTGGTATTCCTCAGGAGTCGAAGCCAGGGACTAACCTCTCATCTCGTGTTGATTCTTGGTCCACGGAGCTCTTTCGTGTTGCTACAGTGACCTCAGGATCCCTCTAGCCTTGAAACAGTGTTCTTGGGGTTTCTCTGGAGTGCCATCAAGGAAATCAAGGCTCCTTTCATGTGTGATGTGCAACACGGAATTGCTCTGCATGCAGTTCAGGGGAATCGGGCCTCATCTCGCGGCGAGGGGGAAGTCTCATGGTTTTTCTCGAGGAGCGGCGGGAACCTGGGGTATATTCTCGAGTTACGATGGGGATGGCACTTCCACACACGTGTGTGTTCAGCGACGTCAGGTCTCCTGCCTAGTTGCGAGGGACAACTCGGGATTCTCCTCGAGGCTTTGCAGGGCTATTGGGACGCCTCTCCAGCTGAGACGGGAGACCAAGGTTCCCTTTCCACGTGCCACAGGAATCCTGGGTCTCCTATCAAGTTTCACGAGGAGTCAGGCATCGTCTCCTTTGGAGGCACTGATCTCCGCATACCTGTGGAGTTTTCAAAGGATTTGAGGCCTCCTGTCGCGATGAGGTGGGGAACTAGGTCTTTCTCTGTGGTCTCCACAGGGGATTCAGACACCCTTTCGTCTAGGGAGATGCAAGACGAGCCTGCATTCCAGTCACTGCAGGGATATCCGGCCTTATTTCGAGTCAGGGCATCGCGGTGTCCATTCCACTTGAGGCCGCAAACTCAGGGTCCCTCTCACATACCTAGAGCTGAGAGAAACCTCCTCTTGAGGTGCTTGTGGTAAGGTGGTTTTCCTCTGGAGTCGAAGCCAGGGACTAACCTCTCATCTCGAGTTGATTTTTGGTCCACGGAGCTCTTTCGTGTTGCTACAGTGACCTCAGGATCCCTCTAGCCTTGAAACAGTGTTCTTGGGGTTTCTCTGGAGTGCCATGAAGGAAATCAAGGCTCCTTTCATGTGTGATGTGCAACACAGAATTGCTCTGCACGCAGTTCAGGGGAATCGGGCCTCATCTCGCGGCGAGGGGGAAGTCTCATGGTTTTTCTCGAGTTGCGGCGGGAACCTGGGGTATATTCTTGAGTTACGACGGGGATGGCCCTTCCACACACGTGTTTGTTCAGCCACGTCAGGACTCTTGCCTAGTTGGGAGACACAACTCGGGATTCTCCTCGAGGCTTGGCAAGGCAATTGGGACGCCTCTCCCGCTGAGGCGGGAGACTAAGGGTCCCTTTCCACGTGCCACAGGAATCCTGGGACTCCTATCAAGTTTCACGAGGAGTCAGGCATCGTCTCCTTTGGAGGCACTGATCTCCGCGTACCTCTGGAGTTTGCAAAGAATGTGAGGCCTCCGGTCGCGATGAGGTGGGGAACTAGGTCTTTCTCTGTGGTCTCCACAGGGGATTCAGACATCCTTTCATCTTGGGAGATGCAAGACGAGCCTGCATTCAAGTCACTGCAGGTATATCCAGCCTTATTTCGCGTTAGGGCATCGCGGTGTCCATTCCACTTGAGGCCGCAAACTCAGGGTCCCTCTCACATACCTAGAGCTGAGAGAAGCCTCCTCTTGAGGTGCTTGTGGTAAGGTGGTATTCCTCTGGAGTCGAAGCCAGGGACTAACCTCTCATCTCGAGTTGATTTTTGGCCCACGGAGCTCTTTCGTGTTGCTACAGTGACCTCAGGATCCCTCTAGCCTTGAAACAGTGTTCTTGGGGTTTCTCTGGAGTGCCATCAAGGAAATCAAGGCTCCTTTCATGTGTGATGTGCAACACGGAATTGCTCTGCACGAAGTGCAGGGGAATCCGGCCTCATCTCGCGGCGAGTGGGAAGTCTCATGGTTTTTCTCGAGTTGCGGCGGGAACCTGGGGTATATTCTCGAGTTACGAGGGGGATGGCCCTTCCACCCACGTGTTTCTTCAGCGACGTCAGGAGTCCTGCCTAGTTGCGAGGGACAACTCTGGATTCTCCTCGAGGCTTGGCAGGGCAATTGGGACGCCTCTCCAGCTGAGGCGGGAGACCAAGTGTCCCTTTCCAAGTGCCACAGGAATCCTGGGACTCCTATCAAGTTTCACGAGGAGTCAGGCATCGTCTCCTTTGGAGTCACTGATCTCCGCGTACCTCTGGAGTTTTCAAAGGATGTGAGGCCTCCGGTCGCGATGAGGTGGGGAACTAAGTCTTTCTCTGTGCTTTCCACAGGGGATTCAGACATCCTTTCGTCCTGGGAGATGCAAGACGAGCCTGCATTCAAGTCACTGCAGGGATATCCAGCCTTATTTCGAGTCAGGGCATCGCGGTGTCCATTCCACTTGAGGCCGCAAACTCAGGGTCCCTCTCACATACCTAGAGCTGAGAGAAGCCTCCTCTTGAGGTGCTTGTGGTAAGGTGGTATTCCTCTGGAGACGAATCCAGGGACTAACCTCTCTTTTCGAGTTGATTTTTGGTCCACAGAGTTCTTTCGTGTTGCTACAGTGACCTCAGGATCCCTCTATCCTTGAAACAGTGTTCTTGGGGTTTCTCTGGAGTGCCATCAAGGAAATCAAGGCTCCTTTCATGTGTGATGTGCAAGACGGAATTGCTCTGCACGCAGTACAGGGGAATCGGGCCTCATCTCGCATCGAGGGGGAAGTCTCATGGTTTTTCTCGAGTTGCGGCGGGAACCTGGGGTATATTCTCGAGTTACGACGGGGATGGCCCTTCCACCCACGTGTTTGTTCAGCCACGTCAGGACTCCTGCCTAGTTGCGAGGGACAACTCGGGATTCTCCTCGAGGCTTGGCAGTGCAATTGGAACGCCTCTCCAGCTGAGGCGGGAGACCAAGGGTCCCTTTCCACGTGCCACAAGAATCCTGGGACTCCTATCAAGTTTCACGAGGAGTCAGGCATCGTGTCCTTTGGAGGCACTGATCTCGGCGTACCTCTGGAGTTTTCAAAGGATGTGAGGCCTCCGGTCGCGATGAGGTGGGAAACTAGGTCTTTCTCTGTGGTCTCCACAGGGGATTCAGACATCCTTTCTTCTTGGGAGATGCAAGACGAGCCTGCATTCCAGTCACTGCAGGGATATCCGGCCTTATTTCGAGTCAGGGCATCGCGGTGTCCATTCCACTTGAGGCCGCAAACTCAGGATCCCTCTCACATACCTATAGCTGAGAGAAGCCTCCTCTTGAGGTGCTTGTGGTAAGGTGGCATTCCTCAGGAGTCGAAGCCAGGGACTAATTTCTCATCTCGTGTTGATTCTGTGTCCACGGAGCTCTTTCATGTTGCTACAGTGACCTCAGGATCCCTCTAGCCTTGAAACAGTGTTCTTGAGGTTTCTCTGGAGTGCCATCAAGAAAATCAAGGCTCCTTTCATGTGTGATGTGCAACACGGAATTGCTCTGCACGCAGTGCAGGGGAATCGGGCCTCATCTCGCGGCGAGGGGGAAGTCTCATGGTTTTTCTCGAGTTGCGGCGGGAACCTGGGGTATATTCTCGAGTTACGACGGGGATGGCCCTTCCACACACGTGTGTGTTCCGCGACGTCAGGACTCCTGCCTAGTTGCGAGTGACAACTCGGGATTCTCCTCGAGGCTTTGCAGGGCAATTGGGACGCCTCTCCAGCTGAGACGGGAGACCAAGGGTCCCTTTCCACGTGCCACAGGAATCCTGGGTCTCCTATCAAGTTTCACGAGGAGTCAGGCATCGTCTCCTTTGGAGGCACTGATCTCCGCATACCTCTGGAGTTTTCAAAGGATTTGAGGCCTCCTGTCGCGATGAGGTGGGGAACTAGGTCTTTCTCTGTGGTCTCCACAGCGGATTCAGACACCCTTTCGTCTTGGGAGATGGAAGACGAGCCTGCATTCCAGTCACTGCAGGGATATCCGGCCTTATTTCGAGTCAGGGCATCGCGGTGTCCATTCCACTTGAGGCCGCAAACTCAGGGTCCCTCTCACACACCTAGAGCTGAGAGAAGCCTCCTCTTGTGGTGCTTGTGGTAAGGTGGTATTCCTCTGGAGTCGAAGCCAGGGACTAACCTCTCATCTCGAGTTGATTTTTGGTCCACGGAGCTCTTTCTTGTTGCTACAGTGACCTCAGGATCCCTCTAGCCTTGAAACAGTGTTCTTGGGGTTTCTCTGGAGTGCCATGAAGGAAATCAAGGCTCCTTTCATGTGTGATGTGCAACACAGAATTGCTCTGCATGCAGTGCAGGGGAATCGGGCCTCATCTCACGGCGAGGGGGAAGTCTCATGGTTTTTCTCGAGTTGCGGCGGGAACCTGGGGTATATTCTCGAGTTACGACGGGGATGGCCCTTACACACACGTGTTTGTTCAGCCACGTCAGGACTCTTGCCTAGTTGCGAGACACAACTCGGGATTCTCCTCGAGGCTTGGCAAGGCAATTGGGACGCCTCTCCAGCTGAGGCGGGAGACCAAGGGTCCCTTTCCACGTGCCACAGGAATCCTGGGACTCCTATCAAGTTTCACGAGGAGTCAGGCATCGTCTCCTTTGGAGGCACTGATCTCGGCGTACCTCTGGAGTTTTCAAAGGATGTGAGGCCTCGGGTCGCGATGAGGTGGGGAACTAGGTCTTTCTCTGTGGTCTCCACAGGGGATTCAGACACCCTTTCGTCTTGGGAGATGCAAGACGAGCCTGCATTCCAGTCACTGCAGGGATAATCGGCCTTATTTCGAGTCAGGGCATCGCGGTGTCCATTACACTTGAGGCCGCAAACTCAGGGTCCCTCTCACATACATAGAGCTGAGAGAAGCCTCCTCTTGAGGTGCTTGTGGTAAGGTTGTATTCCTCTGGAGTCGAAGCCAGGGACTAACCTCTCATCTCGAGTTGATTTTTGGCCCACGGAGCTCTTTCGTGTTGCTACAGTGACCTCAGGATCCCTCTAGCCTTGAAACAGTGTACTTGGGGTTTCTCTGGAGTGCCATCAAGGAAATCAAGGCTCCTTTCATGTGTGATGTGCAACACGGAATTGCTCTGCACGCAGTGCATGGGAATCCGGCCTCATCTCGCGGCAAGGGGGAAGTCTCATGGGTTTTCTGGAGTTGCGGCGGGAACCTGGGGTATATTCTCGAGTTACGACGGGGATGGCCCTTCCACCCACGTGTTTCTTCAGCGACGTCAGGACTCCTGCCTAGTTGCGAGGGACAACTCTGGATTCTCCTCGAGGCTTGGCAGGGCAATTGGGACGCCACTCCAGCTGAGGCGGGAGACCAAGTGTCCCTTTCCAAGTGCCACAGGAATCCTGGGACTCCTATCAAGTTTCACGAGGAGTCAGGCATCGTCTTCTTTGGAGGCACTGATCTCCGCGTACCTCTGGAGTTTTCAAAGGATTTGAGGCCTCCTGTCGCGATGAGGTGGGGAACTAGGTCTTTCTCTGTGGTCTCCACAGGGGATTCAGACACCCTTTCGTCTTGGGAGATGCAAGACGAGCCTGCATTCCAGTCACTGCAGGGATATCCGGCCTTATTTCGAGTCAGGGCATCGCGGTGTCCATTCCACTTGAGGCCGCAAACTCAGGGTCCCTCTCACATACCTAGAGTTGAGAGAAGCCTCCTCTTGAGGTGCTTGTGGTAAGGTGGTATTCCTCTGGGGAGGAATCCAGGGACTAACCATTCTTTTCGAGTTGATTTTTGGTCCACAGAGTTCTTTCGTGTTGCTACAGTGACCTCAGGATCCCTCTATCCTTGAAACAGTGTTCTTGGGGTTTCTCTGGAGTGCCATCAAGGAAATCAAGGCTCCTTTCATGTGTGATGTGCAAGACGGAATTGCTCTGCACGCAGTACAGGGGAATCGGGCCTCATCTCGCATCGAGGGGGAAGTCTCATGGTTTTTCTCGAGTTGCGGCGGGAACCTGGGGTATATTCTCGAGTTACGACGGGGATGGCCCTTCCACCCACGTGTTTGTTCAGCCACGTCAGGACTCCTGCCTAGTTGCGAGGGACAACTCGGGATTCTCCTCGAGGCTTGGCAGGGCAATTGGAACGCCTCTCCAGCTGAGGCGGGAGACCAAGGGTCCCTTTCCACGTGCCACAAGAATCCTGGGACTCCTATCAAGTTTCACGAGGAGTCAGGCATCGTCTCCTTTGGAGGCACTGATCTCCGCATACCTCTGGAGTTTTCAAAGGATATGAGGCCTCCGGTCGCGATGAGGTGGGGAACTAGGTCTTTCTCTGTGGTCTCCACAGGGGATTCAGACATCCTTTCTTCTTGGGAGATGCAAGACGAGCCTGCATTCAAGTCACTGCAGGGATATCCAGCCTTATTTCGAGTCAGGGCTTCGCGGCGTCCATTCCACTTGAGGCCGCAAACTCAGGATCCCTCTCACATACCTAGAGCTGAGAGAAGCCTCCTCTTGAGGTGCGTGTGGTAAGGTGGTATTCCTCAGGAGTCGAAGCCAGGGACTAACCTCTCATCTCGTGTTGATTCTTGGTCCACGGAGCTCTTTCGTGTTGCTACAGTGACCTCAGGATCCCTCTAGCCTTGAAACAGTGTTCTTGGGGTTTCTCTGGAGTGCCATCAAGGAAATCAAGGCTCCTTTCATGTGTGATGTGCAACACGGAATTGCTCTGCACGCAGTGCATGGGAATCCGGCCTCATCTCGCGGCAAGGGGGAAGTCTCATGGGTTTTCTGGAGTTGCGGCGGGAACCTGGGGTATATTCTCGAGTTACGACGGGGATGGCCCTTCCACCCACGTGTTTCTTCAGCGACGTCAGGACTCCTGCCTAGTTGCGAGGGACAACTCTGGATTCTCCTCGAGGCTTGGCAGGGCAATTGGGACGCCACTCCAGCTGAGGCGGGAGACCAAGTGTCCCTTTCCAAGTGCCACAGGAATCCTGGGACTCCTATCAAGTTTCACGAGGAGTCAGGCATCGTCTTCTTTGGAGGCACTGATCTCCGCGTACCTCTGGAGTTTTCAAAGGATTTGAGGCCTCCTGTCGCGATGAGGTGGGGAACTAGGTCTTTCTCTGTGGTCTCCACAGGGGATTCAGACACCCTTTCGTCTTGGGAGATGCAAGACGAGCCTGCATTCCAGTCACTGCAGGGATATCCGGCCTTATTTCGAGTCAGGGCATCGCGGTGTCCATTCCACTTGAGGCCGCAAACTCAGGGTCCCTCTCACATACCTAGAGTTGAGAGAAGCCTCCTCTTGAGGTGCTTGTGGTAAGGTGGTATTCCTCTGGGGAGGAATCCAGGGACTAACCATTCTTTTCGAGTTGATTTTTGGTCCACAGAGTTCTTTCGTGTTGCTACAGTGACCTCAGGATCCCTCTATCCTTGAAACAGTGTTCTTGGGGTTTCTCTGGAGTGCCATCAAGGAAATCAAGGCTCCTTTCATGTGTGATGTGCAAGACGGAATTGCTCTGCACGCAGTACAGGGGAATCGGGCCTCATCTCGCATCGAGGGGGAAGTCTCATGGTTTTTCTCGAGTTGCGGCGGGAACCTGGGGTATATTCTCGAGTTACGACGGGGATGGCCCTTCCACCCACGTGTTTGTTCAGCCACGTCAGGACTCCTGCCTAGTTGCGAGGGACAACTCGGGATTCTCCTCGAGGCTTGGCAGGGCAATTGGAACGCCTCTCCAGCTGAGGCGGGAGACCAAGGGTCCCTTTCCACGTGCCACAAGAATCCTGGGAGTCCTATCAAGTTTCACGAGGAGTCAGGCATCGTCTCCTTTGGAGGCACTGATCTCCGCATACCTCTGGAGTTTTCAAAGGATATGAGGCCTCCGGTCGCGATGAGGTGGGGAACTAGGTCTTTCTCTGTGGTCTCCACAGGGGATTCAGACATCCTTTCTTCTTGGGAGATGCAAGACGAGCCTGCATTCAAGTCACTGCAGGGATATCCAGCCTTATTTCGAGTCAGGGCTTCGCGGCGTCCATTCCACTTGAGGCCGCAAACTCAGGATCCCTCTCACATACCTAGAGCTGAGAGAAGCCTCCTCTTGAGGTGCGTGTGGTAAGGTGGTATTCCTCAGGAGTCGAAGCCAGGGACTAACCTCTCATCTCGTGTTGATTCTTGGTCCACGGAGCTCTTTCGTGTTGCTACAGTGACCTCAGGATCCCTCTAGCCTTGAAACAGTGTTCTTGGGGTTTCTCTGGAGTGCCATCAAGGAAATCAAGGCTCCTTTCATGTGTGATGTGCAACACGGAATTGCTCTGCATGCAGTTCAGGGGAATCGGGCCTCATCTCGCGGCGAGGGGGAAGTCTCATGGTTTTTCTCGAGTTGCGGCGGGAACCTGGGGTATATTCTCGAGTTACGACGGGGATGGCACTTCCACACACGTGTGTGTTCAGCGACGTCAGGACTCCTGCCTAGTTGCGAGGGACAACTCGGTATTCTCCTCGAGGCTTTGCAGGGCAATTGGGACGCCTCTCCAGCTGAGACGGGAGACCAAGGTTCCCTTTCCACGTGCCACAGGAATCCTGGGTCTCCTATCAAGTTTCACGAGGAGTCAGGCATCGTCTCCTTTGGAGGCACTGATCTCCGCATACCTGTGGAGTTTTCAAAGGATTTGAGGCCTCCTGTCGCGATGAGGTGGGGAACTAGGTCTTTCTCTGTGGTCTCCACTGGGGATTCAGACACCCTTTCGTCTTGGGAGATGCAAGACGAGGCTGCATTCCAGTCACTGCAGGGATATCCGGCCTTATTTCGAGTCAGGGCATCGCGGTGTCCATTCCACTTGAGGCCGCAAACTCAGGGTCCCTCTCACATACCTAGAGCTGAGAGAAGCCTCCTCTTGAGGTGCTTGTGGTAAGGTGGTATTCCTCTGGAGTCGAAGCCAGGGACTAACCTCTCATCTCGAGTTGATTTTTTCGTCCACGGAGCTCTTTCGTGTTGCTACAGTGACCTCAGGATCCCTCTAGCCTTGAAACAGTGTTCTTGGGGTTTCTCTGGAGTGCCATCAAAGAAATCAAGACTCCTTTCATGTGTGATGTGCAACACGGAATTGCTCTGCACGCAGTGCAGGGGAATCGGGCCTCATCTCGCGGCGAGGGGGAAGTCTCATGGTTTTTCTCGAGTTGCGGCGGGAACCTGGGGTATATTCTCGAGTTACGACGGGGATGGCCCTTCCACCCACGTGTTTCTTCAGCGACGTCAGGACTCCTGCCTAGTTGCGAGGGACAACTCTGGATTCTCCTCGAGGATTTGCAGGGCAATTGGGACGCCTCTCCAGCTGAGGCGAGAGACCAAGT
This sequence comes from Cervus elaphus, assembly GCF_910594005.1. Lineage (NCBI taxonomy): Eukaryota > Metazoa > Chordata > Mammalia > Artiodactyla > Cervidae > Cervus > Cervus elaphus. The sequence goes on from NW_025316779.1 coordinate 6,682,794, forward strand.
GTCCCTTTCCAAGTGCCACAGGAATCCTGGGTCTCCTATCAAGTTTCACGAGGAGTCAGGCATCGTCTCCTTTGGAGGCACTGATCTCCGCATACCTCTGGAGTTTTCAAAGGATTTGAGGCCTCCTGTCGCGATGAGGTGGGGAACTAGGTCTTTCTCTGTGGTCTCCACAGGGGATTCAGACACCCTTTCGTCTAGGGAGATGCAAGACGAACCTGCATTCCAGTCACTGCAGGGATATCCGGCCTTATTTCGAGTCAGGGCATCGCGGTGTCCATTCCACTTGAGGCCGCAAACTCAGGGTCCCTCTCACATACCTAGAGCTGAGAGAAACCTCCTCTTGAGGTGCTTGTGGTAAGCTGGTTTTCCTCTGGAGTCGAAGCCAGGGACTAACCTCTCATCTCGAGTTGATTTTTGGCCCACGGAGCTCTTTCCTGTTGCTACAGTGACCTCAGGATCCCTCTAGCCTTGAAACAGTGTTCTTGGGGTTTCTCTGGAGTGCCATGAAGGAAATCAAGGCTCCTTTCATGTGTGATGTGCAACACAGAATTGCTCTGCACGCAGTTCAGGGGAATCGGGCCTCATCTCGCGGCGAGGGGGAAGTCTCATGGTTTTTCTCGAGTTGCGGCGGGAACCTGGGGTATATTCTCGAGTTACGACGGGGATGGCCCTTCCACACACGTGTTTCTTCAGCCACGACAGGACTCTTGCCTAGTTGCGAGACACAACTCGGGATTCTCCTCGAGGCTTGGCAAGGCAATTGGGACGCCTCTCCCGCTGAGGCGGGAGACTAAGGGTCCCTTTCCACGTGCCACAGGAATCCTGGGACTCCTATCAAGTTTCACGAGGAGTCAGGCATCGTCTCCTTTGGAGGCACTGATCTCCGCGTACCTCTGGAGTTTTCAAAGGATGTGAGGCCTCCGGTCGCGATGAGGTGGGGAACTAGGTCTTTCTCTGTGGTCTCCACAGGGGATTCAGACATCCTTTCATCTTGGGAGATGCAAGACGAGCCTGCATTCAAGTCATTGCAGGGATATCCAGCCTTATTTCGCGTCAGGGCATCGCGGTGTCCATTCCACTTGAGGCCGCAAACTCAGGGTCCCTCTCACATACCTAGAGCTGAGAGAAGCCTCCTCTTGAGGTGTGTGTGGTAAGGTGGTATTCCTCAGGAGTCGAAGCCAGGGACTAACCTCTCATCTAGTGTTGATTCTTGGTCCACGGAGCTCTTTCGTGTTGCTACAGTGACCTCAGGATCCCTCTAGCCTTGAAACAGTGTTCTTGGGGTTTCTCTGGAGTGCCATCAAGGAAATCAAGGCTCCTTTCATGTGTGATGTGCAACACGGAACTGCTCTGCATGCAGTGCAGGGGAATCGGGCCTCATCTCGCGGCGAGTGGGAAGTCTCATGGTTTTTCTCGAGTTGCGGCGGGAACCTGGGGTATATTCTCGAGTTACGACGGGGATGGCACTTCCACACACGTGTGTGTTCAGCGACGTCAGGACTCCTGCCTAGTTGCGAGGGACAACTCGGGATTCTCCTCAAGGCTTTGCAGGGCAACTGGGACGCCTCTCCAGCTGAGACGGGAGACCAAGGTTCCCTTTCCACGTGCCACAGGAATCCTGGGTCTCCTATCAAGTTTCACGAGGAGTCAGGCATCGTCTCCTTTGGAGGCACTGATCTCCGCATACCTGTGGAGTTTTCAAAAGATTTGAGGCCTCCTGTCGCGATGAGGTGGGGAACTAGGTCTTTCTCTGTGGTCTCCACAGGGGATTCAGACACCCTTTCGTCTTGGGAGATGAAAGACGAGGCTGCATTCCAGTCACTGCAGGGATATCCGGCCTTATTTCGAGTCAGGGCATCGCGGTGTCCATTCCACTTGAGGCCGCAAACTCAGGGTCCCTCTCACATACCTAGAGCTGAGAGAAGCCTCCTCTTGAGGTGCTTGTGGTAAGGTGGTATTCCTCTGGAGCCGAATCCAGGGACTAACCTCTCTTTTCGAGTTGATTTTTGGTCCACAGAGTTCTTTCGTGTTGCTACAGTGACCTCAGGATCCCTCTATCCTTGAAACAGTGTTCTTGGGGTTTCTCTGGAGTGCCATCAAGGAAATCAAGGCTCCTTTCATGTGTGATGTGCAAGACGGAATTGCTCTGCATACAGTACAGGGGAATCGGGCCTCATCTCGCATCGAGGGGGAAGTCTCATGGTTTTTCTCGAGTTGCGGCGGGAACCTGGGGTATATTCTCCAGTTACGACGGGGATGGCCCTTCCACCCACGTGTTTCTTCAGCGACGTCAGGAGTCCTGCCTAGTTGCGAGGGACAACTCGGGATTCTCCTCGAGGCTTGGCAGGGCAATTGGAACGCCTCTCCAGCTGAGGCGGGAGACCAAGGGTCCCTTTCCACGTGCCACAAGAATCCTGGGACTCCTATCAAGTTTCACGAGGAGTCAGGCTTCGTCTCCTTTGGAGGCACTGATCTCCGCGTACCTCTGGAGTTTTCAAAGGATGTGAGGCCTCCGGTCGCGATGAGGTGGGGAACTAGGTCTTTCTCTGTGGTCTCCACAGGGGATTCAGACATCCTTTCATCTTGGGAGATGCAAGACGAGCCTGCATTCAAGTCACTGCAGGGATATCCAGCCGTATTTCGCATCAGGGCATCGCGGTGTCCATTCCACTTGAGGCCGCAAACTCAGGGTCCCTCTCACATACCTAGAGCTGAGAGAAGCCTCCTCTTGAGGTGCTTGTGGTAAGGTGGTATTCCTCTGGAGTCGAAGCCAGGGACTAACCTCTCATCTCGAGTTGATTTTTGGCCCACGGAGCTCTTTCGTGTTGCTACAGTGACCTCAGGATCCCTCTAGCCTTGAAACAGTGTTCTTGGGGTTTCTCTGGAGTGCCATGAAGGAAATCAAGGCTCCTTTCATGTGTGATGTGCAACACGGAATTGCTCTGCACGCAGTGCAGGGGAATCGGGCCTCATCTCGCGGCGAGGGGGAAGTCTCATGGTTTTTCTTGAGTTGCGGCGGGAACCTGGGGTATATTCTCGAGTTACGACGGGGATGGCCCTTCCACACACGTGTGTGTTCAGCCATGTCAGGACTCCTGCCTAGTTGCGAGGGGCAACTCGGGATTCTCCTCGAGGCTTTGCAGGGCAATTGGGACGCCTCTCCAGCTGAGACGGGAGACCAAGGGTCCCTTTCCACGTGCCACAGGAATCCTGGGTCTCCTATCAAGTTTCACGAGGAGTCAGGCATCGTCTCCTTTGGAGGCACTGATCTCCGCATACCTCTGGAGTTTTCAAAGGATTTGAGGCCTCCTGTCGCGATGAGGTGGGGAACTAGGTCTTTCTCTGTGGTCTCCACAGCGGATTCAGACACCCTTTCGTATTGGGAGATGGAAGACGAGCCTGCATTCCAGTCACTGCAGGGATATCCGGCCTTATTTCGAGTCAGGGCATCGCGGTGTCCATTCCACTTGAGGCCGCAAACTCAGGGTCCCTCTCACACACCTAGAGCTGAGAGAAGCCTCCTCTTGTGGTGCTTGTGGTAAGGTGGTATTCCTCTGGAGTCGAAGCCAGGGACTAACCTCTCATCTCGAGTTGATTTTTGGTCCACGGAGCTCTTTCTTGTTGCTACAGTGACCTCAGGATCCCTCTAGCCTTGAAACAGTGTTCTTGGGGTTTCTCTGGAGTGCCATGAAGGAAATCAAGGCTCCTTTCATGTGTGATGTGCAACACAGAATTGCTCTGCACGCAGTGCAGCGGAATCGGGCCTCATCTCACGGCGAGGGGGAAGTCTCATGGTTTTTCTCGAGTTGCGGCGGGAACCTGGGGTATATTCTCGAGTTACGACAGGGATGGACCTTCCACACACGTGTTTCTTCAGCCACGTCAGGACTCTTGCCTAGTTGCGAGACACAACTCGGGATTCTCCTCGAGGCTTGGCAAGGCAATTGGGACGCCTCTCCAGCTGAGGCGGGAGACCAAGGGTCCCTTTCCACGTGCCACAGGAATCCTGGGACTCCTATCAAGTTTCACGAGGAGTCAGGCATCGTCTCCTTTGGAGGCACTGATCTCCGCGTACCTCTGGAGTTTTCAAAGGATGTGAGGCCTCGGGTCGCGATGAGGTGGGGAACTAGGTCTTTCTCTGTGGTCTCCACAGGGGATTCAGACATCCTTTCATCTTGGGAGATGCAAGACGAGCCTGCATTCAAGTCACTGCAGGGATATCCAGCCTTATTTCGCGTCAGGGCATCGCGGTGTCCATTCCACTTGAGTCCGCAAACTCAGGGTCCCTCTCACATACCTAGAGCTGAGAGAAGCCTCCTCTTGAGGTGCTTGTGGTAAGGTGGTATTCCTCTGGAGTCGAAGCCAGGGACTAACCTCTCATCTCGAGTTGATTTTTCGCCCACGGAGCTCTTTCGTGTTGCTACAGTGACCTCAGGATCCCTCTAGCCTTGAAACAGTGTTCTTGGGGTTTCTCTGGAGTGCCATCAAGGAAATCAAGGCTCCTTTCATGTGTGATGTGCAACACGGAATTGCTCTGCACGCAGTGCAGGGGAATCGGGCCTCATCTCGCGGCGAGGGGGAAGTCTCATGGTTTTTCTCGAGTTGCGGCGGGAACCTGGGGTATATTCTCGAGTTACGACGGGGATGGCCCTTCCACCCACGTGTTTCTTCAGCGACGTCAGGACTCCTGCCTAGTTGCGAGGGACAACTCTGGATTCTCCTCGAGGCTTGGCAGGGCAATTGGGACGCCTCTCCAGCTGAGGCGGGAGACAAAGTGTCCCTTTCCAAGTGCCACAGGAATCCTGGGACTCCTATCAAGTTTCACGAGGAGTCAGGCATCGTCTCCTTTGGAGGCACTGATCTCCGCGTACCTCTGGAGTTTTCAAAGGATGTGAGGCTATCGGTCGCGATGAGGTGGGGAAATAAGTCTTTCTCTGTGCTTTCCACAGGGGATTCAGACATTCTTTCGTCCTGGGAGATGCAAGACGAGCCTGCATTGAAGTCACTGCAGGGATATCCGGCCTTATTTCGAGTCAGGGCATCGCGGTGTCCATTCCACTTGAGGCCGCAAACTCAGGGTCCCTCTCACATACCTAGAGCTGAGAGAAGCCTCCTCTTGAGGTGCTTGTGGTAAGGTGGTATTCCTCTGGAGATGAATCCAGGGACTAACCTCTCTTTTCGAGTTGATTTTTGGTCCACAGAGTTCTTTCGTGTTGCTACAGTGACCTCAGGATCCCTCTAGCCTTGAAACAGTGTTCTTGGGGTTTCTCTGTAGTGCCATCAAGGAAATCAAGGCTCCTTTCATGTGTGATGTGCAACACGAAATTGCTCTGCATGCAGTGCAGGGGAATCGGGCCTCATCTCGCGGCGAGTGGGAAGTCTCATGGTTTTTCTCGAGGTGCGGCGGGAACCTGGGGTATATTCTCGAGTTACGACGGGGATGGCCCTTCCACACACGTGTTTGTTCAGCCACGTCAGGACTCCTGCCTAGTTGCGAGGGACAACTCGGGATTCTCCTCGAGGCTTGGCAGGGCAATTGGAACGCCTCTCCAGCTGAGGCGGGAGACCAAGGGTCCCTTTCCACGTGCCACAAGAATCCTGGGACTCCTATCAAGTTTCATGAGGAGTCAGGCATCGTCTCCTTTGGAGGCACTGATCTCCGCGTACCTCTGGAGTTTTCAAAGGATGTGAGGCCTCCGGTCGCGATGAGGTGGGGAACTAGGTGTTTCTCTGTGGTCTCCACAGGGGATTCAGACATCCTTTCTTCTTGGGAGATGCAAGACGAGCCTGCATTCAAGTCACTGCAGGGATATCCAGCCTTATTTCGAGTCAGGGCATCGCGGTGTCCATTCCACTTGAGGCCGCAAACTCAGGATCCCTCTCACATACCTAGAGCTGAGAGAAGCCTCCTCTTGAGGTGCTTGTGGTAAGGTGGTATTCCTCAGGAGTCGAAGCCAGGGACTAACCTCTCATCTCGTGTTGATTCTTGGTCCATGGAGCTCTTTCGTGTTGCTACAGTGACCTCAGGATCCCTCTAGCCTTGAAACAGTGTTCTTGGGGTTTCTCTGGAGTGCCATGAAGGAAATCAAGGCTCCTTTCATGTGTGATGTGCAAGACGGAATTGCTCTACACGCAGTGCTGGGGAATCGGGCCTCATCTCGCGGCGAGGGGGAAGTCTCATGGTTTTTCTCGAGTTGCGGCGGGAACCTGGGGTATATTCTCGAGTTACGACGGGGATGGCCTTTCCACACACGTGTGTGTTCAGCCATGTCAGGACTCCTGCCTAGTTGCGAGGGACAACTCGGGATTCTCCTCGAGGCTTGGCAGGGCAATTGGGACGCCTCTCCAGCTGAGACGGGAGACCAAGGGTCCCTTTCCACGTGCCACAGGAATCCTGGGTCTCCTATCAAGTTTCACGAGGAGTCAGGCATCGTCTCCTTTGGAGGCACTGATCTCCGCATACCTCTGGAGTTTTCAAAGGATTTGAGGCCTCCTGTCGCGATGAGGTGGGGAACTAGGTCTTTCTCTGTGGTCTCCACAGGGGATTCAGACACCCTGTCGTCTTGGGAGATGCAAGACGAGCCTGCATTCCAGTCACTGCAGGGATATCCGGCCTTATTTCGAGTCAGGGCATCGCGGTGTCCATTCCACTTGAGGCCGCAACCTCAGGGTCCCTCTCACATACCTAGAGCTGAGAGAAGCCTCCTCTTGAGGTGCTTGTGGTAAGGTGGTATTCCTCTGGAGTCGAAGCCAGGGACTAACCTCTCATCTCGAGTTGATTTTTGGCCCACGGAGCTCTTTCGTGTTGCTACAGTGACCTCAGGATCCCTCTAGCCTTGAAACAGTGTTCTTGGGGTTTCTCTGGAGTGCCATCAAGGAAATCAAGGCTCCTTTCATGTGTGATGTGCAACACGGAATTGCTCTGCACGCAGTGCAGGGGAATCGGGCCTCATCTCGCATCGAGGGGGAAGTCTCATGGTTTTTCTCGAGTTGCGGCGGGAACCTGGGGTATATTCTCGAGTTACGACGGGGATGGCCCTTCCACCCACGTGTTTGTTCAGCCACGTCAGGACTCCTGCCTAGTTGCGAGGGACAACTCGGGATTCTCCTCGAGGCTTGGCAGGGCAATTGGAACGCCTCTCCAGCTGAGGCGGGAGACCAAGGTTCCCCCTTTCCACGTGCCACAAGAATCCTGGGACTCCTATCAAGTTTCACGAGGAGTCAGGCATCGTCTCCTTTGGAGGCACTGATCTCCGCATACCTCTGGAGTTTTCAAAGGGTTTGAGGCCTCCTGTTGCGATGAGGTGGGGAACTAGGTCTTTCTCTGTGGTCTCCACATGGGATTCAGACACCCTTTCGTCTTGGGAGATGCAAGACGAGCCTGCATTCCAGTCACTGCAGGGATATCCGGCCTTATTTCGAGTCAGGGCATCGCGGTGTCCATTCCACTTGAGGCCGCAAACTCAGGGTCGCTCTCACATACCTAGAGCTGAGAGAAGCCTCCTCTTGAGGTGCTTGTGGTAAGGTGGTATTCCTCTGGAGTCGAAGCCAGGGACTAACCTCTCATCTCGAGTTGATTTTTGGCCCACGGAGCTCTTTCGTGTTGCTACAGTGACCTCAGGATCCCTCTAGCCTTGAAACAGTGTTCTTGGGGTTTCTCTGGAGTGCCATCAAGGAAATCAAGGCTCCTTTCATGTGTGATGTGCAACACGGAATTGCTCTGCACGCAGTGCAGGGGAATCGGGCCTCATCTCGCGGCGAGGGGGAAGTCTCATGGTTTTTCTCGAGTTGCGGCGGGAACCTGGGGTATATTCTCGAGTTACGACGGGGATGGCCCTTCCACCCACGTGTTTCTTCAGCGAAGTCAGGGCTCCTGCCTAGTTGCGAGGGACAACTCTGGATTCTCCTCGAGGCTTGGCAGGGCAATTGGGACGCCTCTCCACCTGAGGCGGGAGACCAAGTGTCCCTTTCCAAGTGCCACAGGAATCCTGGGACTCCTATCAAGTTTCACGAGGAGTCAGGCATCGTCTCCTTTGGAGGCACTGATCTCCGCGTACCTCTGGAGTTTTCAAAGGATGTGAGGCTATCGGTCGCGATGAGGTGGGGAACTAAGTCTTTCTCTGTGCTTTCCACAGGGGATTCAGACATCCTTTTGTACTGGGACATGCAAGACGAGCCTGCATTGAAGTCACTGCAGGGATATCCGGCCTTATTTCGAGTCAGGGCATCGCGGTGTCCATTCCACTTGAGGCCCCAAACTCAGGGTCCCTCTCACATACCTAGAGCTGAGAGAAGCCTCCTCTTGAGGTGCTTGTGGTAAGGTGGTATTCCTCTGGAGACGAATCCAGGGACTAACCTCTCTTTTCGAGTTGATTTTTGGTTCACAGAGTTCTTTCGTGTTGCTACAGTGACCTCAGGATCCCTCTATCCTTGAAACAGTGCTCTGGGGGTTTCTCTGGAGTGCCATGAAGGAAATCAAGGCTCCTTTCATGTGTGATGTGCAAGACGGAATTGCTGTGCACGCAGTACAGGGGAATCGGGCCTCATCTCGCATCGAGGGGGAAGTCTCATGGCTTTTCTCGAGTTGCGGCGGGAACCTGGGGTATATTCTCGAGTTACGACGGGGATGGCCCTTCCACCCACGTGTTTGTTCAGCCACGTCAGGACTCCTGCCTAGTTGCGAGGGACAACTCTGGATTCTCCTCGAGGCTTGGCAGGGCAATTGGAACGCCTCTCCAGCTGAGGCGGGAGACCAAGGGTCCCTTTCCACGTGCCACAAGAATCCTGGGACTCCTATCAAGTTTCACGAGGAGTAAGGCATCGTCTCCTTTGGAGGCACTGATCTCCGCGTACCTCTGGAGTTTTCAAAGGATGTGAGGCCTCCGGTCGCGATGAGGTGGGGAACTGGGTGTTTCTCTGTGGTCTCCACAGGGGATTCAGACATCCTTTCTTCTTGGGAGATGCAAGACGAGCCTGCATTCCAGTCACTGCAGGGATATCCGGCCTTATTTCGAGTCAGGCCATCGCGGTGTCCATTCCACTTGAGGCCGCAAATTCAGGATCCCTCTCACATACCTAGAGCTGAGAGAAGCCTCCTCTTGAGGTGCTTGTGGTAAGGTGGTATTCCTCAGGAGTCGAAGCCAGGGACTAACCTCTCATCTCGTGTTGATTCTTGGTCCACGGAGCTCTTTCGTGTTGCTACAGTGACCTCAGGATCCCTCTAGCCTTGAAACAGAGTTCTTGGGGTTTCTCTGGAGTGCCATCAAGGAAATCAAGGCTCCTTTCATGTGTGATGTGCAACACGGAATTGCTCTGCATGCATTGCAGGGGAATCGGGCCTCATCTCGCGGCGAGGGGGAAGTCTCATGGTTTTTCTCGAGTTGCGGCGGGAACCTGGGGTATATTCTCGAGTTACGACGGGGATGGCACTTCCACACACGTGTGTGTTCAGCCATGTCAGGACTCGTGTCTAGTTGTGAGGGACAACTCGGGATTCTCCTCGAGGCTTTGCAGGGCAATTGGGACGCCTCTCCAGCTGAGACGGGAGACCAAGGGTCCCTTTCCACGTGACACAGGAATCCTGGGTCTCCTATCAAGTTTCACGAGGAGTCAGGCATCGTCTCCTTTGGAGGCACTGATCTCCGCATACCTCTGGAGTTTTCAAAGGATTTGAGGCCTCCTGTCGCGATGAAGTGGGGAACTAGGTCTTTCTCTGTGGTCTCCACAGGCGATTCAGACACCCTTTCGTCTTGGGAGATGCAAGACGAGCCTGCATTCCAGTCACTGCAGGGATATCCGGCCTTATTTCGAGTCAGGGCATCGCGGTGTCCATTCCACTTGAGGCCGCAAACTCAGGGTCCCTCTCACATACCTAGAGCTGAGAGAAGCCTCCTCTTGAGGTGCTTGTGGTAAGGTGGTATTCCTCTGGAGTCGAAGCCAGGGACTAACCTCTCATCTCGAGTTGATTTTTGGTCCACGGAGCTCTTTCGTGTTGCTACAGTGACCTCAGGATCCCTCTAGCCTTGAAACAGTGTTCTTGGGGTTTCTCTGGAGTGCCATGAAGGAAATCAAGGCTCCTTTCATGTGTGATGTGCAACACAGAATTGCTCTGCACGCAGTGCAGGGGAATCGGGCCTCATCTCGCGGCGAGGGGGAAGTCTCATGGTTTTTCTCGAGTTGCGGCGGGAACCTGGGGTATATTCTCGAGTTACGACGGGGATGGCCCTTCCACACACGTGTTTGTTCAGCCACGTCAGAACTCTTGCCTAGTTGCGAGACACAACTCTGGATTCTCCTCGAGGCTTGGCAAGGCAATTGGGACGCTTCTCCAGCTGAGGCGGGAGACCAAGGGTCCCTTTCCACGTGCCACAGGAATCCTGGGACTCCTATCAAGTTTCACGAGGAGTCAGGCATCGTCTCCTTTGGAGGCACTGATCTCCGCGTACCTCTGGAATTTTCAAAGGATGTGAGGCCTCCGGTCGCGATGAGGTGGGGAACTAGGTCTTTCTCTGTGGTCTCCACAGGGGATTCAGACATCCTTTCATCTTGGGAGATGCAAGACGAGCCTGCATTCCAGTCACTGCAGGGATATCCAGCCTTATTTCGCGTCAGGGCATCGCGGTGTCCATTCCACTTGAGGCCGCTAACTCAGGGTCCCTCTCACATACCTAGAGCTGAGAGAAGCCTCCTCTTGAGGTGCTTGTGGTAAGGTGGTATTCCTCTGGAGTCGAAGCCAGGGACTAACCTCTCATCTCGAGTTGATTTTTGGCCCACGGAGCTCTTTCGTGTTGCTACAGTGACCTCAGGATCCCTCTAGCCTTGAAACAGTGTTCTTGGGGTTTCTCTGGAGTGCCATCAAGGAAATCAAGGCTCCTTTCATGTGTGATGTGCAACACGGAATTGCTCTGCACGCAGTGCAGGGGAATCGGGCCTCATCTCGCGGCGAGGGGGAAGTCTCATGGTTTTTCTCGAGTTGCGGCGGGAACCTGGGGTATATTCTCGAGTTACGACGGGGATGGCCCTTCCACCCACGTGTTTCTTCAGCGACGTCAGGACTCCTGCCTAGTTGCGAGGGACAACTCTGGATTCTCCTCGAGGCTTGGCAGGGCAATTGGGACGCCTCTCCAGCTGAGGCGGGAGACCAAGTGTCCCTTTCCAAGTGCCACAGGAATCCTGGGACTGCTATCAAGTTTCACGAGGAGTCAGGCATCGTCTCCTTTGAAGGCACTGATCTCCGCATACCTCTGGAGTTTTCAAAGGATTTGAGGCCTCCTGTCGCGATGAAGTGGGGAACTAGGTCTTTCTCTGTGGTCTCCACAGGGGATTCAGACACCCTTTCGTATTGGGAGATGCAAGACGAGCCTGCATTCCAGTCACTGCAGGGATATCCGGCCTTATTTCGAGTCAGGGCATCGCGGTGTCCATTCCACTTGAGGCCGCAAACTCAGGGTCCCTCTCACATACCTAGAGCTGAGAGAAGCCTCCTCTTGAGGTGCTTGTGGTAAGGTGGTATTCCTCTGGAGTCGAAGCCAGGGACTAACCTCTCATCTCGAGTTGATTTTTGGTCCACGGAGCTCTTTCGTGTTGCTACAGTGACCTCAGGATCCCTCTAGCCTTGAAACAGTGTTCTTGGGGTTTCTCTGGAGTGCCATGAAGGAAACCAAGGCTCCTTTCATGTGTGATGTGCAACACAGAATTGCTCTGCACGCAGTGCAGGGGAATTGGGCCTCATCTCGCGGCGAGGGGGAAGTCTCATGGTTTTTCTCGAGTTGCAGTGGGAACCTGGGGTATATTCTCGAGTTACGACGGGGATGGCCCTTCCACACACGTGTTTGTTCAGCCACGTCAGGACTCCTGCCTAGTTGCGAGACACAACTCGGGATTCTCCTCGAGGCTTGGCAGGGCAATTGGATCGCCTCTCCAGCTGAGGCGGGAGACCAAGGGTCCCTTTCCACGTGCCACAAGAATCCTGGGACTCCTATCTAGTTTCACGAGGAGTCAGGCATCGTCTCCTTTGGAGGCACTGATCTCCGCGTACCTCTGGAGTTTTCAAAGGATGTGAGGCTATCGGTCGCGATGAGGTGGGGAACTAGGTGTTTCTCTGTGGTCTCCACAGGGGATTCAGACATCCTTTCTTCTGGGGAGATGCAAGACGAGCCTGCATTCAAGTCACTGCAGGGATATCCGGCCTTATTTCGAGTCAGGGCATCGCGGTGTCCATTCCACTTGAGGCCGCAAACTCAGGGTCCCTCTCACATACCTAGAGCTGAGAGAAGCCTCCTCTTGAGGTGCTTGTGGTAAGGTGGTATTCCTCTGGAGTCGAAGCCAGGGACTAACCTCTCATCTCGAGTTGATTTTTGGCCCACGGAGCTCTTTCGTGTTGCTACAGTGACCTCAGGATCCCTCTAGCCTTGAAACAGTGTTCTTGGGGTTTCTCTGGAGTGCCATCAAGGAAATCAAGGCTCCTTTCATGTGTGATGTGCAACACGGAATTGCTCTGCACGCAGTGCAGGGGAATCGGGCCTCATCTCGCGGCGAGGGGGAAGTCTCATGGTTTTTCTCGAGTTGCGGCGGGAACCTGGGGTATATTCTCGAGTTACGACGGGGATGGCCCTTCCACCCACGTGTTTCTTCAGCGACGTCAGGACTCCTGCCTAGTTGCGAGGGACAACTCTGGATTCTCCTCGAGGCTTGGCAGGGCAATTGGGACGCCTCTCCAGCTGAGGCGGGAGACCAAGTGTCCCTTTCCAAGTGCCACAGGAATCCTGGGACTCCTATCAAGTTTCACGAGGAGTCAGGCATCGTCTCCTTTGAAGGCACTGATCTCCGCATACCTCTGGAGTTTTCAAAGGATTTGAGGCCTCCTGTCGCGATGAGGTGGGGAACTAGGTCTTTCTCTGTGGTCTCCACAGGGGATTCAGACACCCTTTCGTATTGGGAGATGCAAGACGAGCCTGCATTCCAGTCACTGCAGGGATATCCGGCCTTATTTCGAGTCAGGGCATCGCGGTGTCCATTCCACTTGAGGCCGCAAACTCAGGGTCCCTCTCACATACCTAGAGCTGAGAGAAGCCTCCTCTTGAGGTGCTTGTGGTAAGGTGGTATTCCTCTGGAGTCGAAGCCAGGGACTAACCTCTCATCTCGAGTTGATTTTTGGTCCACGGAGCTTTTTCGTGTTGCTACAGTGACCTCAGGATCCCTCTAGCCTTGAAACAGTGTTCTTGGGGTTTCTCTGGAGTGCCATGAAGGAAACCAAGGCTCCTTTCATGTGTGATGTGCAACACAGAATTGCTCTGCACGCAGTGCAGGGGAATCGGGCCTCATCTCGCGGCGAGGGGGAAGTCTCATGGTTTTTCTCGAGTTGCAGTGGGAACCTGGGGTATATTCTCGAGTTACGACGGGGATGGCCCTTCCACACACGTGTTTGTTCAGCCACGTCAGGACTCCTGCCTAGTTGCGAGACACAACTCGGGATTCTCCTCGAGGCTTGGCAGGGCAATTGGATCGCCTCTCCAGCTGAGGCGGGAGACCAAGGGTCCCTTTCCACGTGCCACAAGAATCCTGGGACTCCTATCAAGTTTCACGAGGAGTCAGGCATCGTCTCCTTTGGAGGCACTGATCTCCGCGTACCTCTGGAGTTTTCAAAGGATGTGAGGCTATCGGTCGCGATGAGGTGGGGAACTAGGTGTTTCTCTGTGGTCTCCACAGGGGATTCAGACATCCTTTCTTCTTGGGAGATGCAAGACGAGCCTGCATTCAAGTCACTGCAGGGATATCCGGCCTTATTTCGAGTCAGGGCATCGCGGTGTCCATTCCACTTGAGGCCGCAAACTCAGGGTCCCTCTCACATACCTAGAGCTGAGAGAAGCCTCCTCTTGAGGTGCTTGTGGTAAGGTGGTATTCCTCAGGAGTCGAAGCCAGGGACTAACCTCTCATCTCGTGTTGATTCTTGGTCCACGGAGCTCTTTCGTGTTGCTACAGTGACCTCAGGATCCCTCTAGCCTTGAAACAGTGTTCTTGGGGTTTCTCTGGAGTGCCATCAAGGAAATCAAGGCTCCTTTCATGTGTGATGTGCAACACGGAATTGCTCTGCACGCAGTGCAGGGGAATCGGGCCTCATCTCGCAGCGAGGGGGAAGTCTCATGGTTTTTCTCGAGTTGCGGCGGGAACCTGGGGTATATTCTCGAGTTACGACGGGGATGGCACTTCCACACACGTGTGTGTTCAGCCATGTCAGGACTCCTGCCTAGTTGCGAGGGACAACTCGGGATTCTCCTCGAGGCTTTGCAGTGCAATTGGGACGCCTCTCCAGCTGAGACGGGAGACCAAGGGTCCCTTTCCACGAGCCACCGGAATCCTGGGTCTCCTATCAAGTTTCACGAGGAGTCAGGCATCGTCTCCTTTCGAGGCACTGATCTCCGCATACCTCTGGAGTTTTCAAAGGATTTGAGGCTTCCTGTCGCGATGAGGTGGGGAACTAGGTCTTTCTCTGTGGTCTCCACAGGGGATTCAGACACCCTTTCGTCTTGGGAGATGCAAGACGAGCCTGCATTCCAGTCACTGCAGGGATATCCGGCCTTATTTCGAGTCAGGGCATCGCGGTGTCCATTCCACTTGAGGCCGCAAACTCAGGGTCCCTCTCACATACCTAGAGCTGAGAGAAACCTCCTCTTGAGGTGCTTGTGGTAAGGTGGTATTCCTCTGGAGTCGAAGCCAGGGAATAACCTCTCATCCCGAGTTGATTTTGGGTCCACGGAGCTCTTTCGTGTTGCTACAGTGACCTCAGGATCCCTCTAGCCTTGAAACAGTGTTCTTGGGGTTTCTCTGGAGTGCCATCAAGGAAATCAAGGCTCCTTTCATGTGTGATGTGCAACACAGAATTGCTCTGCACGCAGTGCAGGGGAATCGGGCCTCATCTCGCGGCGAGGGGGAAGTCTCATGGTTTTTCTCGAGTTGCGGCGGGAACCTGGGGTATATTCTCGAGTTACGACAGGGATGGCCCTTCCACACACGTGTTTGTTCAGCCACGTCAGGACTCTTGCCTAGTTGCGAGACACAACTCGGGATTCTCCTCGAGGCTTGGCAAGGCAATTGGGACGCCTCTCCAGCTGAGGCGGGAGACCAAGGGTCCCTTTCCACGTGCCACAGGAATCCTGGGACTCCTATCAAGTTTCACGAGGAGTCAGGCATCGTCTCCTTTGGAGGCACTGATCTCCGCATACCTCTGGAGTTTTCAAAGGATGTGAGGCCTCCGGTCGCGATGAGGTGGGGAACTAGGTCTTTCTCTGTGGTCTCCACAGGGGATTCAGACATCCTTTCATCTTGGGAGATGCAAGACGAGCCTGCATTCAAGTCATTGCAGGGATATCCAGCCTTATTTCGCGTTAGGGCATCGCGGTATCCATTCCACTTGAGGCCGCAAACTCAGGGTCCCACTCACATACCTAAAGCTGAGAGATGCCCCCTCTTGAGGTGCTTGTGGTAAGGTGGTATTCCTCTGGAGTCGAAGCCAGGGACTAACCTCTCATCTCAAGTTGATTTTTGGCCCACGGAGCTCTTTCGTGTTGCTACAGTGACCTCAGGATCCCTCTAGCCTTAAAACAGTGTTCTTGGGGTTTCTCTGGAGTGCCATCAAGGAAATCAAGGCTCCTTTCATGTGTGATGTGCAACACAGAATTGCTCTGCACGCAGTGCAGGGGAATCGGGCCTCATCTCGGGGCGAGGGGGAAGTCTCATGGTTTTTCTCGAGTTGCGGCGGGAACCTGGGGTATATTCTCGAGTTACCACGGGGATGGCCCTTCCACACACGTGTTTGTTCAGCCACGTCAGGACTCTTGCCTAGTTGCGAGACACAACTCGGGATTCTCCTCGAGGCTTGGCAAGGCAATTGGGACGCCTCTCCAGCTGAGGCGGGAGACCAAGGGTCCCTTTCCACGTGCCACAGGAATCCTGGGACTCCTATCAAGTTTCACGAGGAGTCAGGCATCGTCTCCTTTGGAGGCACTGATCTCCGCGTACCTCTCGAGTTTTCAAAGAATGTGAGGCCTCCGGTCGCGATGAGGTGGGGAACTAGGTGTTTCTCTGTGGTCTCCACAGGGGATTCAGACATCCTTTCGTCCTGGGAGATGCAAGACGAGCCTGCATTCCAGTCACTGCAGGGATATCCGGCCTTATTTCGAGTCAGGGCATCGCGGTGTCCATTCCACTTGAGGCCGCAAACTCAGGGTCCCTCTCACATACCTAGAGCTGAGAGAAGCCTCCTCTTGAGGTGCTTGTGGTAAGGTGGTATTCCTCTGGAGTCGAAGCCAGGGACTAACCTCTCATCTCGAGTTGATTATTGGTCCACAGAGCTCTTTCCAGTTGCTACAGTGACCTCAGGATCCCTCTAGCCTTGAAACAGTGTTCTTGGGGTTTCTCTGGAGTGCCATGAAGGAAATCAAGGCTCCTTTCATGTGTGATGTGCAACACAGAATTGCTCTGCACGCAGTGCAGGGGAATCCGGCCTTATCTCGCGGCGAGGGGGAAGTCTCATGGTTTTTCTCGAGTTGCGGCGGGAACATGGGGTATATTCTCGAGTTACGACGGGGATGGCCCTTCCACACACGTGTTTGTTCAGCCACGTCAGGACTCTTGCCTAGTTGCGAGACAAAACTCGGGATTCTCCTCAAGGCTTGGCAAGGCAATTGGGACGCCTCTCCAGCTGAGGCGGGAGACCAAGGGTCCCTTTCCACGTGCCACAGGAATCCTGGGACTCCTATCAAGTTTCACGAGGAGTCAGGCATCGTCTCCTTTGGAGGCACTGATCTCCGCGTACCTCTGGAGTTTTCAAAGGATGTGAGGCCTCCGGTCGCGATGAGGTGGGGAACTAGGTCATTCTCTGTGGTCTCCACAGGGGATTCAGACATCCTTTCATCTTGAGAGATGCAAGACGAGCCTGCATTCAAGTCACTGCAGGGATATCCAGCCTTATTTCGCGTCAGGGCATCGCGGTGAGCATTCCACTTGAGGCCGCAAACTCAGGGTCCCTCTCACATACCTAGAGCTGAGAGAAGCCTCCTCTTGAGGTGCTTGTGGTAAGGTGGTATTCCTCTGGAGTCGAAGCCAGGGACTAACCTCTCATCTCGAGTTGATTTTTGGCCCACGGAGCTCTTTCGTGTTGCTACAGTGACCTCAGGATCCCTCTAGCCTTGAAACAGTGTTCTTGGGGTTTCTCTGGAGTGCCATCAAGGAAATCAAGGCTCCTTTCATGTGTGATGTGCAACACGGAATTGCTCTGCACGCAGTGCAGGGGAATCGGGCCTCATCTCGCGGCGAGGGGGAAGTCTCATGGTTTTTCTCGAGTTGCGGCGGGAACCTGGGGTATATTCTCGAGTTACGACGGGGATGGCCCTTCCACCCACGTGTTTCTTCAGCGACGTCAGGACTCCTGCCTAGTTGCGAGGGACAACTCTGGATTCTCCTCGAGGCTTGTCAGGGCAATTGGGACGCCTCTCCAGCTGAGGCGGGAGACCAAGTGTCCCTTTCCAAGTGCCACAGGAATCCTGGGACTCCTATCAAGTTTCACGAGAAGTCAGGCATCGTCTCCTTTGGAGGCACTGATCTCCGCGTACCTCTGGAGTTTTCAAAGGATGTGAGGCTATCGGTCGCGATGAGGTGGGGAACTAAGTCTTTCTCTGTGCTTTCCACAGGGGATTCAGACATCCTTTCGTCCTGGGAGATGCAAGACGAGCCTGCATTGAAGTCACTGCAGGGATATCCGGCCTTATTTCGAGTCAGGGCATCGCGGCGTCCGTTCCACTTGAGGCCGCAAACTCAGGGTCCCTCTCACATACCTAGAGCTGAGAGAAGCCTCCTCTTGAGGTGCTTGTGGTAAGGTGGTATTCCTCTGGAGTCGAAGCCAGGGACTAACCTCTCATCTCGAGTTGATTTTTGGTCCACAGAGCTCTTTCGTGTTGCTACAGTGACCTCAGGATCCCTCTAGCCTTGAAACAGTGTTCTTGGGGTTTCTCTGGAGTGCCATGAAGGAAATCAAGGCTCCTTTCATGTGTGATGTGCAACACGGAATTGCTCTGCACGCAGTGCAGGGGAATCGGCCCTCATCTCGCGGCGAGGGGGAAGTCTCATGGTTTTTCTCGAGTTGCGGCGGGAACCTGGGGTGTATTCTCGAGTTACGACGGGGATGGCCCTTCCACACACGTGTGTGTTCAGCCATGTCAGGACTCCTGCCTAGTTGCGAGGGACAACTCGGGATTCTCCTCGAGGCTTTGCAGGGCAATTGGGACGCCTCTCCAGCTGAGACGGGAGACCAAGGGTCCCTTTCCACGTGCCACAGGAATCCTGGGTCTCCTATCAAGTTTCACGAGGAGTCAGGCATCGTCTCCTTTGGAGACACTGATCTCCGCATACCTCTGGAGTTTTCAAAGGATTTGAGGCCTCCTGTCGTGATGAGGTGGGGAACTAGGTCTTTCGCTGTGGTCTCCACAGGGGATTCAGACACCCTTTCGTCTTGGGAGATGCAAGACGAGCCTGCATTCCAGTCACTGCAGGGATATCCGGCCTTATTTCGAGTCAGGGCATCGCGGTGTCCATTCCACTTGAGGCCGCAAACTCAGGGTCCCTCTCACATACTTAGAGCTGAGAGAAGCCTCCTTTTGAGGTGCTTGTGGTAAGGTGGTATTCCTTGGAGTCGAAGCCAGGGACTAACCTCTCATCTCGAGTTGATTTTTGGTCCACGGAGCTCTTTCGTGTTGCTACAGTGACCTCAGGATCCCTCTAGCCTTGAAACAGTGTTCTTGGGGTTTCTCTGGAGTGCCATGAAGGAAATCAAGGCTCCTTTCATGTGTGATGTGCAACACAGAATTGCTCTGCACGCAGTGCAGGGGAATCGGGCCTCATCTCGCGGCGAGGGGGAAGTCTCATGGTTTTTCTCGAGTTGCGGCGGGAACCTGGGGTATATTCTCCAGTTACGGCGGGGATGGCCCTTCCACACAGGTGTGTGTTCAGCCCCGTCAGGACTCTTGCCTAGTTGCGAGACACAACTCGGGATTCTCCTTGAGGCTTGGCAAGGCAATTGGGACGCCTCTCCAGCTGAGGCGGGAGAACAAGGGTCCCTTTCCACGTGCCACAGGAATCCTGGGACTCCTATCAAGTTTCACGAGGAGTCAGGCATCGTCTCCTTTGGAGGCACTAATCTCCGCGTACCTCTGGAGTTTTCAAAGGATGTGAGGCCTCCGGTCGCGATGAGGTGGGGAACTAGGTGTTTCTCTGTGGTCTCCACAGGGGATTCAGACATCCTTTCATCTTGGGAGATGCAAGACGAGCCTGCATTCAAGTCACTGCAGGGATATCCGGCCTTATTTCGCGTCAGGGCATCGCGGTGTCCATTCCACTTGAGGCCGCAAACTCAGGGTCCCTCTCACATACCTAGAGCTGAGAGAAGCCTCCTCTTGAGGTACTTGTGGTAAGGTGGTATTCCTCTGGAGTCGAAGCCAGGGACTAACCTCTCATCTCGAGTTGATTTTTGGCCCACGGAGCACTTTCGTGTTGCTACAGTGACCTCAGGATCCCTCTAGCCTTGAAACAGTGTTCTTGGGGTTTCTCTGGAGTGCCATCAAGGAAATCAAGGCTCCTTTCATGTGTGATGTGCAACACGGAATTGGTCTGCACGCAGTGCAGGGGAATCGGGCCTCATCTCGCGGCGAGGGGGAAGTCTCATGGTTTTTCTCGAGTTGCGGCGGGAACCTGGGGTATATTCTCGAGTTACGACGGGGATGGCCCTTCCACCCACTTGTTTATTCAGCGACGTCAGGAGTCCTGCCTAGTTGCGAGGGACAACTCTGGATTCTCCTAGAGGCTTGGCAGGGCAATTGGGACGCCTCTCCAGCTGAGGCGGGAGACCAAGTGTCCCTTTCCAAGTGCCACAGGAATCCTGGGACTCCTATCAAGTTTCACGAGGAGTCAGGCATCGTCTCCTTTGGAGGCACTGATCTCCGCGTACCTCTGGAGTTTTCAATGGATGTGAGGCTATCGGTCGTGATGAGGTGGGAACTAAGTCTTTCTCTGTGCTTTCCACAGGGGATTCAGACATCCTTTCGTCCTGGGAGAGGCAAGATGAGCCTGCATTGAAGTCACTGCAGGGATATCCGGCCTTATTTCGAGTCAGGGCATCGCGGTGTCCATTCCACTTGAGGCCACAAACTCAGGGTCCCTCTCACATACCTAGAGCTGAGAGAAGCCTCCTCTTGCGGTGCTTGTGGTAAGGTGGTATTCCTCAGGAGTCGAAGCCAGGGACTAACCTCTCATCTCGTGTTGATTCTTGGTCCACGGAGCTCTTTCGTGTTGCTACAGTGACCTCAGGATCCCTCTAGCCTTGAAACAGTGTTCTTGGGGTTTCTCTGGAGTGCCATCAAGGAAATCAAGGCTCCTTTCATGTGTGATGTGCAACACGGAATTGCTCTGCACGCAGTGCAGTGGAAACGGGCCACATCTCGCAGCGAGGGGGAAGTCTAATGGTTTTTCTCGAGTTGCGGCGGGAACCTGGGGTATATTCTCGAGTTACGACGGGGATGGCCCTTCCACACACGTGTTTGTTCAGCCATGTCAGGACTCCTGCCTAGTTGCGAGGGACAACTCGGGATTCTCCTCGAGGCTTTGCAGGGCAATTGGGACGCCTCTGCAGCTGAGGCGGGAGACCAAGGATCCCTTTCCACGTGCCACAGGAATCCTGGGTCTCCTATCAAGTTTCACGAGGAGTCAGGCATCGTCTCCTTTGGAGGCACTGATCTCCGCATACCTCTGGAGTTTTCAAAGGATTTGAGGCCTCCTGTCGCGATGAGGTGGGGAACTAGGTCTTTCTCTGTGGTCTCCACAGGGGATTCAGACACCCTTTCGTCTTGGGAGATGCAAGACGAGCCTTCATTCCAGTCACTGCAGGGATATCCGGCCTTATTTCCAGTCAGGGCATCGCGGTGTCCATTCCACTTGAGGCCGCAAACTCAGGGTCCCTCTCACATACCTAGAGCTGAGAGAAGCCTCCTCTTGAGGTGCTTTTGGTAAGGTGGTATTCCTCTGGAGTCGAAGCCAGGGACTAACCTCTCATCTCGAGTTTATTTTTGGTCCACAGAGTTCTTTCGTGTTGCTACAGTGACCTCAGGATCCCTCTAGCCTTGAAACAGTGCTCTTGGGGTTTCTCTGGAGTGCCATCAAGGAAATCAAGGCTCCTTTCATGTGTGATGTGCAACACAGAATTGCTCTGCACGCAGTGCAGGGGAATCGGGCCTCATCTCGCGGCGAGGGGGAAGTCTCATGGTTTTTCTCGAGTTGCGGCGGGAACCTGGGGTATATTCTCGAGTTACGACGGGGATGGCCCTTCCACCCACGTGTTTCTTCAGCGACGTCAGGACTCCTGCCTAGTTGCGAGGGACAACTCTGGATTCTCCTCGAGGCTTGGCAGGGCAATTGGGACGCCTCTCCAGCTGAGGCGGGAGACAAAGGGTCCCTTTCCAAGTGCCACAGGAATCCTGGGACTCCTATCAAGTTTCACGAGGAGTCAGGCATCGTCTCCTTTGGAGGCACTGATCTCCGCGTACCTCTGGAGTTTTCAAAGGATGTGAGGCTATTGGTCGCGATGAGGTGGGGAACTAAGTCTTTCTCTGTGCTTTCCACAGGGGATTCAGACATCCTTTCGTCGTGGGAGATGCAAGACGAGCCTGCATTGAAGTCACTGCAGGGATATCCGGCCTTATTTCGAGTCAGGGCATCGCGGTGTCCATTCCACTTGAGGCTGCAAACTCAGGGTCCCTCTCACATACCTAGAGCTGAGAGAAGCCTCCTCTTGAGGTGCTTGTGGTAAGGTGGTATTCCTCTGGAGACGAATCCAGGGACTAACCTCTCTTTTCGAGTTGATTTTTGGTCCACAGAGATCTTTCGTGTTGCTACAGTGACCTCAGGATCCCTCTAGCCTTGAAACAGTGTTCTTGGGGTTTCTCTGGAGTGCCATCAAGGAAATCAAGGCTCCTTTCATGTGTGATGTGCAAGACGGAATTGCTCTGCACGCAGTACAGGGGAATCGGGCCTCATCTCGCATCGAGGGGGAAGTCTCATGGTTTTTCTCGAGTTGCGGCGGGAACCTGGGGTATATTCTCGAGTTACGACGGGGATGGCCCTTCCACACACGTGTTTGTTCATCCACGTCAGGACTCCTGCCTAGTTGCGAGGGACAACTCGGGATTCTCCTCGATTGGCAGGGCAATTGGAACGCCTCTCCAGCTGAGGCGGAGACCAAGGGTCCCTTTCCACGTGCCACAAGAATCCTGGGACTCCTATCAAGTTTCACGAGGAGTCAGGCATCGTCTCCTTTGGAGGCACTGATCTCCGCGTACCTCTGGAGTTTTCAAAGGATGTGAGGCCTCCGGGTCGCGATGAGGTGGGGAACTAGGTGTTTCTCTGTGTTCTCCACAGGGGATTCAGACATCCTTTCTTCTTGGGAGATGCAAGACGAGCCTGCATTCAAGTCACTGCAGGGATATCCGGCCTTATTTCGAGTCAGGGCATCGCGGTGTCCATTCCACTTGAGGCCGCAAACTCAGGATCCCTCTCACATACCTAGAGCTGAGAGAAGCCTCCTCTTGAGGTGCTTGTGGTAAGGTGGTATTCCTCAGGAGTCGAATCCAGGGACTAACCTCTCATCTCGTGTTGATTCTTGGTCCACGGAGCTCTTTCGTGTTGCTAAAGTGACCTCAGGATCCCTCTAGCCTTGAAACAGTGTTCTTGGGGTTTCTCTGGAGTGCCATCAAGGAAAATCAAGGCTCCTTTCATGTGTGATGTGCAACACGGAATTGTTCTGCACACAGTGCAGGTGAATCGGGCCTCATCTCGTGGCGAGGGGGAAGTCTCATGGTTTTTCTCGAGTTGCGGCGGGAACTTGGGGTATATTCTCGAGTTACAACGGGGATGGCCCTTCCACACACGTGTGTGTTCAGCCATGTCAGGACTAGTGCCTAGTTGCGAGGGACAACTCGGTATTCTCCTCGAGGCTTTGCAGGGCAATTGGGACGCCTCTCCAGCTGAGACGGGAGACCAAGGGTCCCTTTCCACGTGCCCACAGGAATCCTGGGTCTCCTATCAAGTTTTCACGAGGAGTCAGGCATCGTCTCCTTTGGAGGCACTGATCTCCGCATACCTCTGGAGTTTTCAAAGGATTTGAGGCCTCCTGTCGCGATGAGGTGGGGAACTAGGTCTTTCTCTGTGGTCTCTACAGGGGATTCAGACACCCTTTCGTCTTGGGAGATGCAAGACGAGCCTGCATTCCAGTCACTGCAGGGATATCCGGCCTTATTTCGAGTCAGGGCATCGCGGTGTCCATTCCACTAGAGGCCGCAAACTCAGGGTCCCTCTCACATACCTAGAGCTGAGAGAAGCCTCCGCTTGAGGTGATTGTGGTAACGTGGTATTCCTCTGAAGTCGAATCCAGGGACTAACCTCTCATCTCGAGTTGATTTTTGGTCCACGGAGCTCTTTCCTGTTGCTACAGTGACCTCAGGATCCCTCTAGCCTTGAAAGAGTGTTCTTGGGGTTTCTCTGGAGTGCCATGAAGGAAATCAAGGCTCCTTTCATGTGTGATGTGCAACACAGAATTGCTCTGCACGCAGTGCAGGGGAATCGGGCCTCATCTCGCGGCGAGGGGGAAGTCTCATGATTTTTCTCGAGTTGCGGCGGGAACCTGGGGTATATTCTCGAGTTACGACGGGGATGGCCCTTCCACACACGTGTGTGTTCAGCCACGTCAGGACTCTTGCCTAGTTGCGAGACACAACTTGGGATTCTCCTCGAGGCTTGGCAAGGCAATTGGGACGCCTCCCCAGCTGAGGCGGGAGACCAAGGGTCCCTTTCTACGTGCCACAGGAATCCTGGGACTCCTATCAAGATTCACGAGGAGTCAGGCATCGTCTCCTTTGGAGGCACTGATCTCCGCGTACCTCTGGAGTTTTCAAAGGATGTGAGGCCTCCGGTCGCGATGAGGTGGGGAACTAGGTCTTCCTCTGTGGTCTCCACAGGGGATTCAGACATCCTTTCATCTTGGGAGATGCAAGACGAGCCTGCATTCAAGTCACTGCAGGGATATCCAGCCTTATTTCGCGTCAGGGCATCGCGGTGTCCATTCCACTTGAGGCCGCAAACTCAGGGTCCCTCTCACATACCTAGAGCTGAGAGAAGCCTCCTCTTGAGGTGCTTGTGGTAAGGTGGTATTCCTCTGGAGTCGAAGCCAGGGACTAACCTCTCATCTCTAGTTGATTTTTGGCCCACGGAGCTTTGTCGTGTTGCTACAGTGACCTCAGGATCCCTCTATCCTTGAAACAGTGTTCTTGGGGTTTCTCTGGAGTGCAATCAAGGAAATCAAGGCTCCTTTCATGTGTGATGTGCAACACGGAATTGCTCTGCACGCAGTGCAGGGGATTCGGGCCTCATCTCGCGGCGAGGGGGAAGTCTCATGGTTTTTCTCAAGTTGCGGTGGGAACCTGGGGTATATTCTCGAGTTTCGATGGGGATGGCCCTTCCACCCACGTGTTTGTTCAGCCACGTCAGGACTCCTGCCTAGTTGCGAGGGACAACTCGGGATTCTCCACGAGGCTTGGCAGGGCAATTGGAACGCCTCTCCAGCTGAGGCGGGAGACCAAGGGTCCCTTTCCACGGGCCACAAGAATCCTGGGACTCCTATCAAGTTTCACGAGGAGTCAGGCATCGTCTCCTTTGGAGGCACTGATCTCCGCGTACCTCTGGAGTTTTCAAAGGATATGAGGCCTCCTGTCGCGATGAGGTGGGGAACTAGGTCTTTCTCTGTGGTCTCCACAGGGGATTCAGACACCCTTTCGTCTTGGGAGATGCAAGACGAGCCTGCATTCAAGTCACTGCAGGGATATCCGGCCTTATTTCGAGTCAGGGCATCGCGGTGTCCATTCCACTTGAGGCCGCAAACTCAGGGTCCCTCTCACATACCTAGAGCTGAGAGAAGCCTCCTCTTGAGGTGCTTGTGGTAAGGTGGTATTCCTCTGGAGTCGAAGCCAGGGACTAACCTCTCATCTCGAGTTGATTTTTGGCCCACGGAGCTCTTTCGTGTTGCTACAGTGACCTCAGGATCCCTCTAGCCTTGAAACAGTGTTCTTGGGGTTTCTCTGGAGTGCCATCAAGGAAATCAAGGCTCCTTTCATGTGTGATGTGCAACACGGAATTGCTCTGCACGCAGTGCAGGGGAATCGGTCCTCATCTCGCGGCGAGGGGGAAGTCTCATGGTTTTTCTCGAGTTGCGGCGGGAACCTGGGGTATATTCTCGAGTTACGACGGGGATGGCCCTTCCACCCACGTGTTTCTTCAGCGACGTCAGGACTCCTGCCTAGTTGCGAGGGACAACTCTGGATTCTCCTCGAGGCTTGGCAGGGCAATTGGGACGCCTCTCCAGCTGAGGCGGGAGACCAAGTGTCCCTTTCCAAGTGCCACAGGAATCCTGGGACTCCTATCAAGTTTCACGAGGAGTCAGGCATCGTCTCCTTTGAAGGCACTGATCTCCGCATACCTCTGGAGTTTTCAAAGGATTTGAGGCCTCCTGTCGCGATGAGGTGGGGAACTAGGTCTTTCTCTGTGGTCTCCACAGGGGATTCAGACACCCTTTCGTATTGGGAGATGCAAGACGAGCCTGCATTCCAGTCACTGCAGGGATATCCGGCCTTATTTCGAGTCAGGGCATCGCGGTGTCCATTCCACTTGAGGCCGCAAACTCAGGGTCCCTCTCACATACCTAGAGCTGAGAGAAGCCTCCTCTTGAGGTGCTTGTGGTAAGGTGGTATTCCTCTGGAGTCGAAGCCAGGGACTAACCTCTCATCTCGAGTTGATTTTTGGTCCACGGAGCTTTGTCGTGTTGCTACAGTGACCTCAGGATCCCTCTAGCCTTGAAACAGTGTTCTTGGGGTTTCTCTGGAGTGCCATGAAGGAAACCAAGGCTCCTTTCATGTGTGATGTGCAACACAGAATTGCTCTGCACGCAGTGCAGGGGAATCGGGCCTCATCTCGCGGCGAGGGGGAAGTCTCATGGTTTTTCTCGAGTTGCAGTGGGAACCTGGGGTATATTCTCGAGTTACGACGGGGATGGCCCTTCCACACACGTGTTTGTTCAGCCACGTCAGGACTCCTGCCTAGTTGCGAGACACAACTCGGGATTCTCCTCGAGGCTTGGCAGGGCAATTGGATCGCCTCTCCAGCTGAGGCGGGAGACCAAGGGTCCCTTTCCACGTGCCACAAGAATCCTGGGACTCCTATCAAGTTTCACGAGGAGTCAGGCATCGTCTCCTTTGGAGGCACTGATCTCCGCGTACCTCTGGAGTTTTCAAAGGATGTGAGGCTATCGGTCGCGATGAGGTGGGGAACTAGGTGTTTCTCTGTGGTCTCCACAGGGGATTCAGACATCCTTTCTTCTTGGGAGATGCAAGACGAGCCTGCATTCAAGTCACTGCAGGGATATCCGGCCTTATTTCGAGTCAGGGCATAGCGGTGTCCATTCCACTTGAGGCCGCAAACTCAGGGTCCCTCTCACATACCTAGAGCTGAGAGAAGCCTCCTCTTGAGGTGCTTGTGGTAAGGTGGTATTCCTCAGGAGTCGAAGCCAGGGACTAACCTCTCATCTCGTGTTGATTCTTGGTCCACGGAGCTCTTTCGTGTTGCTACAGTGACCTCAGGATCCCTCTAGCCTTGAAACAGTGTTCTTGGGGTTTCTCTGGAGTGCCATCAAGGAAATCAAGGCTCCTTTCATGTGTGATGTGCAAGACGGAATTGCTCTGCACGCAGTGCAGGGGAATCGGGCCTCATCTCGCAGCGAGGGGGAAGTCTCATGGTTTTTCTCGAGTTGCGGCGGGAACCTGGGGTATATTCTCGAGTTACGACGGGGATGGCACTTCCACACACGTGTGTGTTCAGCCATGTCAGGACTCCTGCCTAGTTGCGAGGGACAACTCGGGATTCTCCTCGAGGCTTTGCAGTGCAATTGGGACGCCTCTCCAGCTGAGACGGGAGACCAAGGGTCCCTTTCCACGAGCCACCGGAATCCTGGGTCTCCTATCAAGTTTCACGAGGAGTCAGGCATCGTCTCCTTTCGAGGCACTGATCTCCGCATACCTCTGGAGTTTTCAAAGGATTTGAGGCTTCCTGTCGCGATGAGGTGGGGAACTAGGTCTTTCTCTGTGGTCTCCACAGGGGATTCAGACACCCTTTCGTCTTGGGAGATGCAAGACGAGCCTGCATTCCAGTCACTGCAGGGATATCCGGCCTTATTTCGAGTCAGGGCATCGCGGTGTCCATTCCACTTGAGGCCGCAAACTCAGGGTCCCTCTCACATACCTAGAGCTGAGAGAAACCTCCTCTTGAGGTGCTTGTGGTAAGGTGGTATTCCTCTGGAGTCGAAGCCAGGGAATAACCTCTCATCCCGAGTTGATTTTGGGTCAACGGAGCTCTTTCGTGTTGCTACAGTGACCTCAGGATCCCTCTAGCCTTGAAACAGTGTTCTTGGGGTTTCTCTGGAGTGCCATCAAGGAAATCAAGGCTCCTTTCATGTGTGATGTGCAACACAGAATTGCTCTGCACGCAGTGCAGGGGAATCGGGCCTCATCTCGCGGCGAGGGGGAAGTCTCATGGTTTTTCTCGAGTTGCGGCGGGAACCTGGGGTATATTCTCGAGTTACGACAGGGATGGCCCTTCCACACACGTGTTTGTTCAGCCACGTCAGGACTCTTGCCTAGTTGCGAGACACAACTCGGGATTCTCCTCGAGGCTTGGCAAGGCAATTGGGACGCCTCTCCAGCTGAGACGGGAGACCAAGGGTCCCTTTCCACGTGCCACAGGAATCCTGGGACTCCTATCAAGTTTCACGAGGAGTCAGGCATCGTCTCCTTTGGAGGCACTGATCTCCGCATACCTCTGGAGTTTTCAAAGGATGTGAGGCCTCCGGTCGCGATGAGGTGGGGAACTAGGTCTTTCTCTGTGGTCTCCACAGGGGATTCAGACATCCTTTCATCTTGGGAGATGCAAGACGAGCCTGCATTCAAGTCATTGCAGGGATATCCAGCCTTATTTCGCGTTAGGGCATCGCGGTATCCATTCCACTTGAGGCCGCAAACTCAGGGTCCCACTCACATACCTAAAGCTGAGAGATGCCCCCTCTTGAGGTGCTTGTGGTAAGGTGGTATTCCTCTGGAGTCGAAGCCAGGGACTAACCTCTCATCTCAAGTTGATTTTTGGCCCACGGAGCTCTTTCGTGTTGCTACAGTGACCTCAGGATCCCTCTAGCCTTAAAACAGTGTTCTTGGGGTTTCTCTGGAGTGCCATCAAGGAAATCAAGGCTCCTTTCATGTGTGATGTGCAACACAGAATTGCTCTGCACGCAGTTCAGGGGAATCGGGCCTCATCTCGGGGCGAGGGGGAAGTCTCATGGTTTTTCTCGAGTTGCGGCGGGAACCTGGGGTATATTCTCGAGTTACCACGGGGATGGCCCTTCCACACACGTGTTTGTTCAGCCACGTCAGGACTCTTGCCTAGTTGCGAGACACAACTCGGGATTCTCCTCGAGGCTTGGCAAGGCAATTGGGACGCCTCTCCAGCTGAGGCGGGAGACCAAGGGTCCCTTTCCACGTGCCACAGGAATCCTGGGACTCCTATCAAGTTTCACGAGGAGTCAGGCATCGTCTCCTTTGGAGGCACTGATCTCCGCGTACCTCTCGAGTTTTCAAAGAATGTGAGGCCTCCGGTCGCGATGAGGTGGGGAACTAGGTGTTTCTCTGTGGTCTCCACAGGGGATTCAGATATCCTTTCGTCCTGGGAGATGCAAGACGAGCCTGCATTCCAGTCACTGCAGGGATATCCGGCCTTATTTCGAGTCAGGGCATCGCGGTGTCCATTCCACTTGAGGCCGCAAACTCAGGGTCCCTCTCACATACCTAGAGCTGAGAGAAGCCTCCTCTTGAGGTGCTTGTGGTAAGGTGGTATTCCTCTGGAGTCGAAGCCAGGGACTAACCTCTCATCTCGAGTTGATTTTTGGTCCACGGAGCTCTTTCCTGTTGCTACAGTGACCTCAGGATCCCTCTAGCCTTGAAACAGTGTTCTTGGGGTTTCTCTGGAGTGCCATGAAGGAAATCAAGGCTCCTTTCATGTGTGATGTGCAACACAGAATTGCTCTGCACGCAGTGCAGGGGAATCCGGCCTCATCTCGCGGCGAGGGGGAAGTCTCATGGTTTTTCTCGAGTTGCGGCGGGAACATGGGGTATATTCTCGAGTTACGACGGGGATGGCCCTTCCACACACGTGTTTGTTCAGCCACGTCAGGACTCTTGCCTAGTTGCGAGACAAAACTCGGGATTCTCCTCAAGGCTTGGCAAGGCAATTGGGACGCCTCTCCAGCTGAGGCGGGAGACCAAGGGTCCCTTTCCACGTGCCACAGGAATCCTGGGACTCCTATCAAGTTTCACGAGGAGTCAGGCATCGTCTCCTTTGGAGGCACTGATCTCCGCGTACCTCTGGAGTTTTCAAAGGATGTGAGGCCTCCGGTCGCGATGAGGTGGGGAACTAGGTCATTCTCTGTGGTCTCCACAGGGGATTCAGACATCCTTTCATCTTGAGAGATGCAAGACGAGCCTGCATTCAAGTCACTGCAGGGATATCCAGCCTTATTTCGCGTCAGGGCATCGCGGTGAGCATTCCACTTGAGGCCGCAAACTCAGGGTCCCTCTCACATACCTAGAGCTGAGAGAAGCCTCCTCTTGAGGTGCTTGTGGTAAGGTGGTATTCCTCTGGAGTCGAAGCCAGGGACTAACCTCTCATCTCGAGTTGATTTTTGGCCCACGGAGCTCTTTCGTGTTGCTACAGTGACCTCAGGATCCCTCTAGCCTTGAAACAGTGTTCTTGGGGTTTCTCTGGAGTGCCATCAAGGAAATCAAGGCTCCTTTCATGTGTGATGTGCAACACGGAATTGCTCTGCACGCAGTGCAGGGGAATCGGGCCTCATCTCGCGGCGAGGGGGAAGTCTCATGGTTTTTCTCGAGTTGCGGCGGGAACCTGGGGTATATTCTCGAGTTACGACGGGGATGGCCCTTCCACCCACGTGTTTCTTCAGCGACGTCAGGACTCCTGCCTAGTTGCGAGGGACAACTCTGGATTCTCCTCGAGGCTTGTCAGGGCAATTGGGACGCCTCTCCAGCTGAGGCGGGAGACCAAGTGTCCCTTTCCAAGTGCCACAGGAATCCTGGGACTCCTATCAAGTTTCACGAGAAGTCAGGCATCGTCTCCTTTGGAGGCACTGATCTCCGCGTACCTCTGGAGTTTTCAAAGGATGTGAGGCTATCGGTCGCGATGAGGTGGGGAACTAAGTCTTTCTCTGTGCTTTCCACAGGGGATTCAGACATCCTTTCGTCCTGGGAGATGCAAGACGAGCCTGCATTGAAGTCACTGCAGGGATATCCGGCCTTATTTCGAGTCAGGGCATCGCGGCGTCCGTTCCACTTGAGGCCGCAAACTCAGGGTCCCTCTCACATACATAGAGCTGAGAGAAGCCTCCTCTTGAGGTGCTTGTGGTAAGGTGGTATTCCTCTGGAGTCGAAGCCAGGGACTAACCTCTCATCTCGAGTTGATTTTTGGTCCACAGAGCTCTTTCGTGTTGCTACAGTGACCTCAGGATCCCTCTAGCCTTGAAACAGTGTTCTTGGGGTTTCTCTGGAGTGCCATGAAGGAAATCAAGGCTCCTTTCATGTGTGATGTGCAACACGGAATTGCTCTGCACGCAGTGCAGGGGAATCGGCCCTCATCTCGCGGCGAGGGGGAAGTCTCATGGTTTTTCTCGAGTTGCGGCGGGAACCTGGGGTGTATTCTCGAGTTACGACGGGGATGGCCCTTCCACACACGTGTGTGTTCAGCCATGTCAGGACTCCTGCCTAGTTGCGAGGGACAACTCGGGATTCTCCTCGAGGCTTTGCAGGGCAATTGGGACGCCTCTCCAGCTGAGACGGGAGACCAAGGGTCCCTTTCCACGTGCCACAGGAATCCTGGGTCTCCTATCAAGTTTCACGAGGAGTCAGGCATCGTCTCCTTTGGAGACACTGATCTCCGCATACCTCTGGAGTTTTCAAAGGATTTGAGGCCTCCTGTCGTGATGAGGTGGGGAACTAGGTCTTTCGCTGTGGTCTCCACAGGGGATTCAGACACCCTTTCGTCTTGGGAGATGCAAGACGAGCCTGCATTCCAGTCACTGCAGGGATATCCGGCCTTATTTCGAGTCAGGGCATCGCGGTGTCCATTCCACTTGAGGCCGCAAACTCAGGGTCCCTCTCACATACTTAGAGCTGAGAGAAGCCTCCTTTTGAGGTGCTTGTGGTAAGGTGGTATTCCTCTGGAGTCGAAGCCAGGGACTAACCTCTCATCTCGAGTTGATTTTTGGTCCACGGAGCTCTTTCGTGTTGCTACAGTGACCTCAGGATCCCTCTAGCCTTGAAACAGTGTTCTTGGGGTTTCTCTGGAGTGCCATGAAGGAAATCAAGGCTCCTTTCATGTGTGATGTGCAACACAGAATTGCTCTGCACGCAGTGCAGGGGAATCGGGCCTCATCTCGCGGCGAGGGGGAAGTCTCATGGTTTTTCTCGAGTTGCGGCGGGAACCTGGGGTATATTCTCCAGTTACGGCGGGGATGGCCCTTCCACACAGGTGTGTGTTCAGCCCCGTCAGGACTCTTGCCTAGTTGCGAGACACAACTCGGGATTCTCCTTGAGGCTTGGCAAGGCAATTGGGACGCCTCTCCAGCTGAGGCGGGAGAACAAGGGTCCCTTTCCACGTGCCACAGGAATCCTGGGACTCCTATCAAGTTTCACGAGGAGTCAGGCATCGTCTCCTTTGGAGGCACTAATCTCCGCGTACCTCTGGAGTTTTCAAAGGATGTGAGGCCTCCGGTCGCGATGAGGTGGGGAACTAGGTGTTTCTCTGTGGTCTCCACAGGGGATTCAGACATCCTTTCATCTTGGGAGATGCAAGACGAGCCTGCATTCAAGTCACTGCAGGGATATCCGGCCTTATTTCGCGTCAGGGCATCGCGGTGTCCATTCCACTTGAGGCCGCAAACTCAGGGTCCCTCTCACATACCTAGAGCTGAGAGAAGCCTCCTCTTGAGGTGCTTGTGGTAAGGTGGTATTCCTCTGGAGTCGAAGCCAGGGACTAACCTCTCATCTCGAGTTGATTTTTGGCCCAGGGAGCTCTTTCGTGTTGCTACAGTGACCTCAGGATCCCTCTAGCCTTGAAACAGTGTTCTTGGGGTTTCTCTGGAGTGCCATCAAGGAAATCAAGGCTCCTTTCATGTGTGATGTGCAACACGGAATTGGTCTGCACGCAGTGCAGGGGAATCGGGCCTCATCTCGCGGCGAGGGGGAAGTCTCATGGTTTTTCTCGAGTTGCGGCGGGAACCTGGGGTATATTCTCGAGTTACGACGGGGATGGCCCTTCCACCCACTTGTTTATTCAGCGACGTCAGGAGTCCTGCCTAGTTGCGAGGGACAACTCTGGATTCTCCTAGAGGCTTGGCAGGGCAATTGGGACGCCTCTCCAGCTGAGGCGGGAGACCAAGTGTCCCTTTCCAAGTGCCACAGGAATCCTGGGACTCCTATCAAGTTTCACGAGGAGTCAGGCATCGTCTCCTTTGGAGGCACTGATCTCCGCGTACCTCTGGAGTTTTCAATGGATGTGAGGCTATCGGTCGTGATGAGGTGGGAACTAAGTCTTTCTCTGTGCTTTCCACAGGGGATTCAGACATCCTTTCGTCCTGGGAGAGGCAAGATGAGCCTGCATTGAAGTCACTGCAGGGATATCCGGCCTTATTTCGAGTCAGGGCATCGCGGTGTCCATTCCACTTGAGGCCACAAACTCAGGGTCCCTCTCACATACCTAGAGCTGAGAGAAGCCTCCTCTTGCGGTGCTTGTGGTAAGGTGGTATTCCTCAGGAGTCGAAGCCAGGGACTAACCTCTCATCTCGTGTTGATTCTTGGTCCACGGAGCTCTTTCGTGTTGCTACAGTGACCTCAGGATCCCTCTAGCCTTGAAACAGTGTTCTTGGGGTTTCTCTGGAGTGCCATCAAGGAAATCAAGGCTCCTTTCATGTGTGATGTGCAACACGGAATTGCTCTGCACGCAGTGCAGTGGAAACGGGCCACATCTCGCAGCGAGGGGGAAGTCTAATGGTTTTTCTCGAGTTGCGGCGGGAACCTGGGGTATATTCTCGAGTTACGACGGGGATGGCCCTTCCACACACGTGTTTGTTCAGCCATGTCAGGACTCCTGCCTAGTTGCGAGGGACAACTCGGGATTCTCCTCGAGGCTTTGCAGGGCAATTGGGACGCCTCTGCAGCTGAGGCGGGAGACCAAGGATCCCTTTCCACGTGCCACAGGAATCCTGGGTCTCCTATCAAGTTTCACGAGGAGTCAGGCATCGTCTCCTTTGGAGGCACTGATCTCCGCATACCTCTGGAGTTTTCAAAGGATTTGAGGCCTCCTGTCGCGATGAGGTGGGGAACTAGGTCTTTCTCTGTGGTCTCCACAGGGGATTCAGACACCCTTTCGTCTTGGGAGATGCAAGACGAGCCTTCATTCCAGTCACTGCAGGGATATCCGGCCTTATTTCCAGTCAGGGCATCGCGGTGTCCATTCCACTTGAGGCCGCAAACTCAGGGTCCCTCTCACATACCTAGAGCTGAGAGAAGCCTCCTCTTGAGGTGCTTTTGGTAAGGTGGTATTCCTCTGGAGTCGAAGCCAGGGACTAACCTCTCATCTCGAGTTTATTTTTGGTCCACAGAGTTCTTTCGTGTTGCTACAGTGACCTCAGGATCCCTCTAGCCTTGAAACAGTGCTCTTGGGGTTTCTCTGGAGTGCCATCAAGGAAATCAAGGCTCCTTTCATGTGTGATGTGCAACACGGAATTGCTCTGCACGCAGTGCAGGGGAATCGGGCCTCATCTCGCGGCGAGGGGGAAGTCTCATGGTTTTTCTCGAGTTGCGGCGGGAACCTGGGGTATATTCTCGAGTTACGACGGGGATGGCCCTTCCACCCACGTGTTTCTTCAGCGACGTCAGGACTCCTGCCTAGTTGCGAGGGACAACTCTGGATTCTCCTCGAGGCTTGGCAGGGCAATTGGGACGCCTCTCCAGCTGAGGCGGGAGACCAAGGGTCCCTTTCCAAGTGCCACAGGAATCCTGGGACTCCTATCAAGTTTCACGAGGAGTCAGGCATCGTCTCCTTTGGAGGCACTGATCTCCGCGTACCTCTGGAGTTTTCAAAGGATGTGAGGCTATCGGTCGCGATGAGGTGGGGAACTAAGTCTTTCTCTGTGCTTTCCACAGGGGATTCAGACATCCTTTCGTCGTGGGAGATGCAAGACGAGCCTGCATTGAAGTCACTGCAGGGATATCCGGCCTTATTTCGAGTCAGGGCATCGCGGTGTCCATTCCACTTGAGGCTGCAAACTCAGGGTCCCTCTCACATACCTAGAGCTGAGAGAAGCCTCCTCTTGAGGTGCTTGTGGTAAGGTGGTATTCCTCTGGAGACGAATCCAGGGACTAACCTCTCTTTTCGAGTTGATTTTTGGTCCACAGAGATCTTTCGTGTTGCTACAGTGACCTCAGGATCCCTCTAGCCTTGAAACAGTGTTCTTGGGGTTTCTCTGGAGTGCCATCAAGGAAATCAAGGCTCCTTTCATGTGTGATGTGCAAGACGGAATTGCTCTGCACGCAGTACAGGGGAATCGGGCCTCATCTCGCATCGAGGGGGAAGTCTCATGGTTTTTCTCGAGTTGCGGCGGGAACCTGGGGTATATTCTCGAGTTACGACGGGGATGGCCCTTCCACACACGTGTTTGTTCATCCACGTCAGGACTCCTGCCTAGTTGCGAGGGACAACTCGGGATTCTCCTCGAGGCTTGGCAGGGCAATTGGAACGCCTCTCCAGCTGAGGCGGGAGACCAAGGGTCCCTTTCCACGTGCCACAAGAATCCTGGGACTCCTATCAAGTTTCACGAGGAGTCAGGCATCGTCTCCTTTGGAGGCACTGATCTCCGCGTACCTCTGGAGTTTTCAAAGGATGTGAGGCCTCCGGTCGCGATGAGGTGGGGAACTAGGTGTTTCTCTGTGTTCTCCACAGGGGATTCAGACATCCTTTCTTCTTGGGAGATGCAAGACGAGCCTGCATTCAAGTCACTGCAGGGATATCCGGCCTTATTTCGAGTCAGGGCATCGCGGTGTCCATTCCACTTGAGGCCGCAAACTCAGGATCCCTCTCACATACCTAGAGCTGAGAGAAGCCTCCTCTTGAGGTGCTTGTGGTAAGGTGGTATTCCTCAGGAGTCGAATCCAGGGACTAACCTCTCATCTCGTGTTGATTCTTGGTCCACGGAGCTCTTTCGTGTTGCTAAAGTGACCTCAGGATCCCTCTAGCCTTGAAACAGTGTTCTTGGGGTTTCTCTGGAGTGCCATCAAGGAAATCAAGGCTCCTTTCATGTGTGATGTGCAACACGGAATTGTTCTGCACACAGTGCAGGTGAATCGGGCCTCATCTCGTGGCGAGGGGGAAGTCTCATGGTTTTTCTCGAGTTGCGGCGGGAACTTGGGGTATATTCTCGAGTTACAACGGGGATGGCCCTTCCACACACGTGTGTGTTCAGCCATGTCAGGACTAGTGCCTAGTTGCGAGGGACAACTCGGGATTCTCCTCGAGGCTTTGCAGGGCAATTGGGACGCCTCTCCAGCTGAGACGGGAGACCAAGGGTCCCTTTCCACGTGCCACAGGAATCCTGGGTCTCCTATCAAGTTTCACGAGGAGTCAGGCATCGTCTCCTTTGGAGGCACTGATCTCCGCATACCTCTGGAGTTTTCAAAGGATTTGAGGCCTCCTGTCGCGATGAGGTGGGGAACTAGGTCTTTCTCTGTGGTCTCTACAGGGGATTCAGACACCCTTTCGTCTTGGGAGATGCAAGACGAGCCTGCATTCCAGTCACTGCAGGGATATCCGGCCTTATTTCGAGTCAGGGCATCGCGGTGTCCATTCCACTAGAGGCCGCAAACTCAGGGTCCCTCTCACATACCTAGAGCTGAGAGAAGCCTCCGCTTGAGGTGATTGTGGTAACGTGGTATTCCTCTGAAGTCGAATCCAGGGACTAACCTCTCATCTCGAGTTGATTTTTGGTCCACGGAGCTCTTTCCTGTTGCTACAGTGACCTCAGGATCCCTCTAGCCTTGAAACAGTGTTCTTGGGGTTTCTCTGGAGTGCCATGAAGGAAATCAAGGCTCCTTTCATGTGTGATGTGCAACACAGAATTGCTCTGCACGCAGTGCAGGGGAATCGGGCCTCATCTCGCGGCGAGGGGGAAGTCTCATGATTTTTCTCGAGTTGCGGCGGGAACCTGGGGTATATTCTCGAGTTACGACGGGGATGGCCCTTCCACACACGTGTGTGTTCAGCCACGTCAGGACTCTTGCCTAGTTGCGAGACACAACTTGGGATTCTCCTCGAGGCTTGGCAAGGCAATTGGGACGCCTCTCCAGCTGAGGCGGGAGACCAAGGGTCCCTTTCTACGTGCCACAGGAATCCTGGGACTCCTATCAAGATTCACGAGGAGTCAGGCATCGTCTCCTTTGGAGGCACTGATCTCCGCGTACCTCTGGAGTTTTCAAAGGATGTGAGGCCTCCGGTCGCGATGAGGTGGGGAACTAGGTCTTCCTCTGTGGTCTCCACAGGGGATTCAGACATCCTTTCATCTTGGGAGATGCAAGACGAGCCTGCATTCAAGTCACTGCAGGGATATCCAGCCTTATTTCGCGTCAGGGCATCGCGGTGTCCATTCCACTTGAGGCCGCAAACTCAGGGTCCCTCTCACATACCTAGAGCTGAGAGAAGCCTCCTCTTGAGGTGCTTGTGGTAAGGTGGTATTCCTCTGGAGTCGAAGCCAGGGACTAACCTCTCATCTCGAGTTGATTTTTGGCCCACGGAGCTTTGTCGTGTTGCTACAGTGACCTCAGGATCCCTCTATCCTTGAAACAGTGTTCTTGGGGTTTCTCTGGAGTGCAATCAAGGAAATCAAGGCTCCTTTCATGTGTGATGTGCAACACGGAATTGCTCTGCACGCAGTGCAGGGGATTCGGGCCTCATCTCGCGGCGAGGGGGAAGTCTCATGGTTTTTCTCAAGTTGCGGTGGGAACCTGGGGTATATTCTCGAGTTTCGATGGGGATGGCCCTTCCACCCACGTGTTTGTTCAGCCACGTCAGGACTCCTGCCTAGTTGCGAGGGACAACTCGGGATTCTCCACGAGGCTTGGCAGGGCAATTGGAACGCCTCTCCAGCTGAGGCGGGAGACCAAGGGTCCCTTTCCACGGGCCACAAGAATCCTGGGACTCCTATCAAGTTTCACGAGGAGTCAGGCATCGTCTCCTTTGGAGGCACTGATCTCCGCGTACCTCTGGAGTTTTCAAAGGATATGAGGCCTCCTGTCGCGATGAGGTGGGGAACTAGGTCTTTCTCTGTGGTCTCCACAGGGGATTCAGACACCCTTTCGTCTTGGGAGATGCAAGACGAGCCTGCATTCCAGTCACTGCAGGGATATCCGGCCTTATTTCGAGTCAGGGCATCGCCGTGTCCATTCCACTTGAGGCCGCAAACTCAGGGTCCCTCTCACATACCTAGAGCTGAGAGAAGCCTCCTCTTGAGGTGCTTGTGGTAAGGTGGTATTCCTCTGGAGTCGAAGCCAGGGACTAACCTCTCATCTCGAGTTGATTTTTGGTCCACGGAGCACTTTCGTGTTGCTACAGTGACCTCAGGATCCCTCTAGCCTTGAAACAGTGTTCTTGGGGTTTCTCTGGAGTGCCATCAAGGAAATCAAGGCTCCTTTCATGTGTGATGTGCAACACGGAATTGCTCTGCACGCAGTGCAGGGGAATCGGGCCTCATCTCGCGGCGAGGGGGAAGTCTCATGGTTTTTCTCGAGTTGCGGCGGGAACCTGGGGTATATTCTCGAGTTACGACGGGGATGGCCCTTCCACACACGTGTTTGTTCAGCCACGTCAGGACTCTTGCCTAGTTGTGAGACACAACTCGGGATTCTCCTCGAGGTTTGGCAAGGCAATTGGGACGCCTCTCCAGCTGAGGCGGGAGACCAAGCGTCCCTTTCCACGTGCCACAGGAATCCTGGGACTCCTATCAAGTTTCACGAGGAGTCAGGCATCGTCTCCTTTGGAGGCACTGATCTCCGCATACCTCTGGAGTTTTCAAAGGATGTGTGGCCTCCGGTCGCGATGAGGTGGGGAACTAGGTCTTTCTCTGTGGTCTCCACAGGTGATTCAGACATCCTTTCATCTTGGGAGATGCAAGACGAGCCTGCATTCAAGTCACTGCAGGGATATCCAGCCTTATTTCGCGTCAGGGCATCGCGGTGTCCATTCCACTTGAGGCCGCAAACTCAGGGTCCCTCTCACATACCTAGAGCTGAGAGAAGCCTCCTCTTGAGGTGCTTGTGGTAAGGTGGTATTCCTCTGGAGTCGAAGCCAGGGACTAACCTCTCATCTCGAGTTGATTTTTGGTCCACGGAGCTCTTTCGTGTTGCTACAGTGACCTCAGGATCCCTCTAGCCTTGAAACAGTGTTCTTTGGGTTTCTCTGGAGTGCCATCAAGGAAATCAAGGCTCCTTTCATGTGTGATGTGCAACACGGAATTGCTCTGCACGCAGTGCAGGGGAATCGGGCCTCATCTCGCGGCGAGGGGGAAGTCTCATGGTTTTTCTCGAGTTGCGGCGGGAACCTGGGGTATATTCTCGAGTTACGACGGGGATGGCCCTTCCACCCACGTGTTTCTTCAGCGACGTCAGGACTCCTGCCTAGTTGCGAGGGACAACTCTGGATTCTCCTCGAGGCTTGGCAGGGCAATTGGGACACCTCTCCAGCTGAGGCGGGAGACCAAGTGTCCCTTTCCAAGTGCCACAGGAATCCTGGGACTCCTATCAAGTTTCACGAGAAGTCAGGCATCGGCTCCTTTGGAGGCACTGATCTCCGCGTACCTCTGGAGTTTTCAAAGAATGTGAGGCTATCGGTCGCGATGAGGTGGGAAACTAAGTCTTTCTCTCTGCTTTCCA
This sequence comes from Cervus elaphus, assembly GCF_910594005.1. Classification (NCBI taxonomy): domain Eukaryota; kingdom Metazoa; phylum Chordata; class Mammalia; order Artiodactyla; family Cervidae; genus Cervus; species Cervus elaphus. The sequence goes on from NW_025316779.1 coordinate 6,721,967, forward strand.
CAGGGGATTCAGACATCCTTTCGTCTTGGGAGATGCAAGACGAGACTGCATTGAAGTCACTGCAGGGATATCCGGCCTTATTTCGAGTCAGGGCATCGCGGTGTCCATTCCACTTGAGGCCGCAAACTCAGGGTCCCTCTCACATACCTAGAGCTGAGAGAAGCCTCCTCTTGAGGTGCTTGTGGTAAGGTGGTATTCCTCTGGAGACGAATCCAGGGACTAACCTCTCTTTTCGAGTTGATTTTTGGTCCACAGAGTTCTTTCGTGTTGCTACAGTGACCTCAGGATCCCTCTATCCTTGAAACAGTGTTCTTGGGGTTTCTCTGGAGTGCCATCAAGGAAATCAAGGCTCCTTTCATGTGTGATGTGCAAGACGGAATTGCTCTGCACGCAGTACAGGGGAATCGGGCCTCATTTTGCGGCGAAGGGGAAGTCTCATGGTTTTTCTCGAGTTGCGGCGGGAACTTGGGGTATATTCTCGAGTTACAATGGGGATGGCCCTTCCACACACGTGTGTGTTCAGCCATGTCAGGACTCCTGCCTAGTTGCGAGGGACAACTCGGGATTCTCCTCGAGGCTTTGCAGGGCAATTGGGACGCCTCTCCAGCTGAGACGGGAGACCAAGGGTCCCTTTCCACGTGCCACAGGAATCCTGGGTCTCCTATCAAGTTTCACGAGGAGTCAGGCATCGTCTCCTTTGGAGGCACTGATCTCCGCATACCTCTGAGGTTTTCAAAGAATTTGAGGCCTCCTGTCGCGATGAGGTGGGGAACTAGGTCTTTCTCTGTGGTCTCCACAGGGGATTCAGACACCCTTTCGTCTTGGGAGATGCAAGACGAGCCTGCATTCCAGTCACTGCAGGGATATCCGGCCTTATTTCGAGTCAGGGCATCGCGGTGTCCATTCCACTTGAGGCCGCAAACTCAGGGTCCCTCTCACATACCTAGAGCTGAGAGAAGCCTCCGCTTGAGGTGCTTGTGGTAAGGTGGTATTCCTCTGGAGTCGAAGCCAGGGACTAACCTCTCATCTCGAGTTGATTTTTGGTCCACGGAGCTCTTTCCTGTTGCTACAGTGACCTCAGGATCCCTCTAGCCTTGAAACAGTGTTCTTGGGGTTTCTCTGGAGTGCCATCAAGGAAATCAAGGCTCCTTTCATGTGTGATGTGCAACACAGAATTGCTCTGCACGCAGTGCAGGGGAATCGGGCCTCATCTCGCGGCGAGGGGGAAGTCTCATGGTTTTTCTCGAGTTGCGGCGGGAACCTGGGGTATATTCTCGAGTTACGACGGGGATGGCCCTTCCACCCACGTGTTTCTTCAGCGACGTCAGGACTCCTGCCTAGTTGCGAGGGACAACTCGGGATTCTCCTCGAGGCTTGGCAGGGCAATTGGGACGCCTCTTCAGCTGAGGCGGGAGACCAAGTGTCCCTTTCCAAGTGCCACAGGAATCCTGGGACTCCTATCAAATTTCACGAGGAGTCAGGCATCGGCTCCTTTGGAGGCACTGATCTCCGCGTACCTCTGGAGTTTTCAAAGGATGTGAGGCTATCGGTCGTGATTAGGTGGGGAACTGAGTCTTTCTCGGTGCTTTCCACAGGGGATTCAGACATCCTTTCGTCCTGGGAGATGCAAGACGAGCCTGCATTGAAGTCACTGCAGGGATATCCGGCCTTATTTCGAGTCAGGGCATCGCGGTGTCCATTCCACTTGAGGCCGCAAACTCAGGGTCCCTCTCACATACCTAGAGCTGAGAGAAGCCTCCTCTTGAGGTGCTTGTGGTAAGGTGGTATTCCTCTGGAGACGAATCCAGGGACTAACCTCTCTTTTCGAGTTGATTTTTGGTCCACAGAGTTCTTTCGTGTTGCTACAGTGACCTCAGGATCCCTCTATCCTTGAAACAGTGTTCTTGGGGTTTCTCTGGAGTGCCATCAAGGAAATCAAGGCTCCTTTCATGTGTGATGTGCAAGACGGAATTGCTCTGCACGCAGTACAGGGGAATCGGGCCTCATCTCGCATCGAGGGGGAAGTCTCATCGTTTTTCTCGAGTTGCGGCGGGAACCTGGGGTATATTCTCGAGTTACGACGGGGATGGCCCTTCCACCCACGTGTTCGTTCAGCCACGTCAGGACTCCTGCCTAGTTGCGAGGGACAACTCGGGATTCTCCTCGAGGCTTGGCAGGGCAATTGGAACGCCTCTCCAGCTGAGGCGGGAGACCAAGGGTCCCTTTCCACGTGCCACAAGAATCCTGGGACTCCTATCAAGTTTCACGAGGAGTCAGGCATCGTCTCCTTTGGAGGCACTGATCTCCGCGTACCTCTGGAGTTTTCAAAGGATGTGAGGCCTCCGGTCGCGATGAGGTGGGGAACTAGGTGTTTCTCTGTGGTCTCCACAGGGGATTCAGACATCCTTTCTTCTTGGGAGATGCAAGACGAGCCTGCATTCCAGTCACTGCAGGGATATCCGGCCTTATTTCGAGTCAGGGCATCGCGGTGTCCATTCCACTTGAGGCCGCAAACTCAGGGTCCCTCTCACATACCTAGAGCTGAGAGAAGCCTCCGCTTGAGGTGTTTGTGGTAAGGTGGTATTCCTCTGGAGTCGAAGCCAGGGACTAACCTCTCATCTTGAGTTGATTTTTGGTCCACGGAGCTCTTTCGTGTTGCTACAGTGACCTCAGGATCCCTCTAGCCTTGAAACAGTGTTCTTGGGGTTTCTCTGGAGTGCCATCAAGGAAATCAAGGCTCCTTTCATGTGTGATGTGCAACACAGAATTGCTCTGCACGCAGTGCAGGGGAATCGGGCCTCATCTCGCGGCGAGGGGGAAGTCTCATGGTTTTTCTCGAGTTGCGGCGGGAACCTGGGGTATATTCTCGAGTTACGACGGGGATGGCCCTTCCACCCACGTGTTTCTTCAGCGACGTCAGGACTCCTGCCTAGTTGCGAGGGACAACTCTGGATTCTCCTCGAGGCTTGGCAGGGCAATTGGGACGCCTCTCCAGCTGAGGCGGGAGACCAAGTGTCCCTTTCCAAGTGCCACAGGAATCCTGGGACTCCTATCAAATTTCACGAGGAGTCAGGCATCGTCTCCTTTGGAGGCACTGATCTCCGCGTACCTCTGGAGTTTTCAAAGGATGTGAGGCCTCCGGTCGCGATGAGGTGGGGAACTAGGTGTTTCTCTGTGGTCTCCAGAAGGGATTCAGACATGCTTTCTTCTTGGGAGAAGCAAGACGAGCCTGCATTCAAGTCACTGCAGGGATATCCGGCCTTATTTCGAGTCAGGGCATCGCGGTGTCCATTCCACTTGAGGCCGCAAACTCAGGGTCCCTCTCACATACCTAGAGCTGAGAGAAGCCTCCTCTTGAAGTGCTTGTGGTAAGGTGGTATTCCTCAGGAGTCGAAGCCAGGGACTAACCTCTCATATCGTGCTGATTCTTGGTCGACGGAACTCTTTCGTGTTGCTACAGTGACCTCAGGATCCCTCTAGCCTTGAAACAGTGTTCTTAGGGTTTCTCTGGAGTGCCATCAAGGAAATCAAGGCTCCTTTCATGTGTGATGTGCAACACGGAATTGCTCTGCACGCAGTGCAGCAGAATCGGGCCTCATCTCGCGGCGAGGGGGAAGTCTCATGGTTTTTCTCTAGTTGCGGCGGGAACCTGGGGTATATTCTCGAGTTACGACGGGGATGGCCCTTCCACACACGTGTGTGTTCAGCGACGTCAGGACTCCTGCCTAGTTGCGAGGGACAACTCGGGATTCTCCTCGAGGCTTTGCAGGGCAATTGGGACGCCTCTCCAGCTGAGACGGGAGACCAAGTGTCCCTTTCCACGTGCCACAGGAATCCTGGGTCTCCTATCAAGTTTCACGAGGAGTCAGGCATCGTCTCCTTTGGAGGCACTGATCTCCGCATTCCTCTGGAGTTTTCAAAGGATTTGAGGCCTCCTGTCGCGATGAGGTGGGGAACTAGGTCTTTCTCTGTCGTCTCCACAGGGGATTCAGACACCCTTTCGTCTTGGGAGATGCAAGACGAGCCTGCATTCCAGTCACTGCAGGGATATCCGGCCTCATTTCGAGTCAGGGCATCGCGGTGTCCATTCCACTTGAGGCCACAAACTCAGGGTCCCTCTCACATACCTAGAGCTGAGAGAAGCCTCCTCTTGAGGTGCTCATGGTAAGGTGGTATTCCTCTGGAGTCGAAGCCAGGGACTAACCTCTCATCTCGAGTTGATTTTTGGTCCACGGAGCTCTTTCGTGTTGCTACAGTGACCTCAGGATCCCTCTAGCCTTGAAACAGTGTTCTTGGGGTTTCTCTGGAGTGCCATGAAGGAAATCAAGGCTCCTTTCGTGTGTGATGTGCAACACAGAATTGCTCTGCACGCAGTGCAGGGGAATCGGGCCTCATCTCGCGGCGAGGGGGAAGTCTCATGGTTTTTCTCGAGTTGCGGCGGGAACCTGGGGTATATTCTCGAGTTACGACGGGGATGGCCCTTCCACACACGTGTTTGTTCAGCCACGTCAGGACTCTTGCCTAGTTGCGAGACACAACTCGGGATTCTCCTCGAGGCTTGGCAAGGCAATTGGGACGCCTCTCCAGCTGAGGCGGGAGACCAAGGGTCCCTTTCCACGTGCCACAGGAATCCTGGGACTCCTATCAAGTTTCACGAGGAGTCAGGCATCTTCTCCTTTGGAGGCAATGATCTCCGCGTACCTCTGGAATTTTCAAAGGATGTGAGGCCTCCGGTCGCGATGAGGTGGGGAACTAGGTCTTTCTCTGTGGTCTCCACAGGGGATTCAGACATCCTTTCATCTTGGGAGATGCAAGACGAGCCTGCATTCAAGTCACTGCAGGGATATCCAGCCTTATTTCGCGTCAGGGCATCGCGGTGTCCATTCCACTTGAGGCCGCAAATTCAGGGTCCCTCTCACATACCTAGAGCTGAGAGAAGCCTCCTCTTGAGGTGCTTGTGGTAAGGTGGTATTCCTCTGGAGTCGAAGCCAGGGACTAACCTCTCATCTCGAGTTGATTTTTGGTCCACGGAGCTCTTTCCTGTTGCTACAGTGACCTCAGGATCCCTCTAGCCTTGAAACAGTGTTCTTGGGGTTTCTCTGGAGTGCCATGAAGGAAATCAAGGCTCCTTTCATGTGTGATGTGCAACACGGAATTGCTCTGCACGCAGTGCAGGGGAATCGGGCCTCATCTCGCGGCGAGGGGGAAGTCTCATGGTTTTTCTCGAGTTGCGGCGGGAACCTGGGGTATATTCTCGAGTTACGACGGGGATGGCCCTTCCACCCACGTGTTTCTTCAGCGACGTCAGGACTCCTGCCTAGTTGCGAGGGACAACTCGGGATTCTCCTCGAGGCTTGGCAGGGCAATTGGGACGCCTCTCCAGCTGAGGCGGGAGACCAAGTGTCCCTTTCCAAGTGCCACAGGAATCCTGGGACTCCTATCAAGATTCACGAGGAGTCAGGCATCGTCTCCTTTGGAGGCTCTGATCTCCGCGTACCTCTGGAGTTTTCAAAGGATAGGAGGCTATAGGTCGCGATGAGGTGGGGAACTAAGTCTTTCTCTCTGGTCTACACAGGGGATTCAGACATCCTTTCGTCCTGGGAGATGCAAGACGAGCCTGCATTGAAGTCACTGCAGGGATATCCGGCCTTATTTCGAGTCAGGGCATCGCGGTGTCCATTCCACTTGAGGCCGCAAACTCAGGGTCCCTCTCACATACCTAGAGCTGAGAGAAGCCTCCTCTTGAGGTGCTTGTGGTAAGGTGGTATTCCTCTGGAGACGAATCCAGGGACTAACCTCTCTTTTCGAGTTGATTTTTGGTCCACAGAGTTCTTTCGCGTTGCTACAGTGACCTCAGGATCCCTCTATCCTTGAAACAGTGTTCTTGGGGTTTCTCTGGAGTGCCATCAAGGAAATCAAGGCTCCTTTCATGTGTGATGTGCAACACGGAATTGCTCTGCACGCAGTACAGGGGAATCGGGCCTCATCTCGCATCGAGGGGGAAGTCTCATGGTTTTCCTCGAGTTGCGGCGGGAACCTGGGGTATATTCTCGAGTTACGATGGGGATGGCCCTTCCACCCATGTGTTTGTTCAGCCACGTCAGGACACCTGCCTAGTTGCGAGGGACAACTCAGGATTCTCCTCGAGGCTTGGCAGGGCAATTGGGACGCCTCACCAGCTGAGACGGGAGACCAAGGGTCCCTTTCCACGTGCCACAAGAATCCTGGGAGTCCTATCAAGTTTCACGAGGAGTCAGGCATTGTCTCCTTTGGAGGCACTGATCTCCGCGTACCTCTGGAGTTTTCAAAGGATGTGAGGCCTCCGGTCGCGATGAGGTGTGGAACTAGGTGTTTCTCTGTGGTCTCCACAGGGGATTCAGTCATCCTTTCTTCTTGGGAGATGCAAGACGAGCCTGCATTCAAGTCACTGCAGGGATATCCGGCGTTGTTTCGAGTCAGGGCATCGCGGTGTCCATTCCACTTGAGGCCGCAAACTCAGGATCCCTCTCACATACCTAGAGCTGAGAGAAGCCTCCTCTTGAGGTGCTTGTGGTAAGGTGGTATTCCTCAGGAGTCGAAGCCAGGGACTAACCTGTCATCTCGTGTTGATTCTTGGTCCACGGAGCTCTTTCGTGTTACTACAGTGACCTCAGGATCCCTCTAGCCTTGAAACAGTGTTCTTGGGGTTTCTCTGGAGTGCCATGAAGGAAATCAAGGCTCCTTTCATGTGTGATGTGCAACACGGAATTGCTCTGCACGCAGTCCAGGGGAATCGGGCCTCATCTCGCGGCGAGGGGGAAGTCTCATGGTTTTTCTCAAGTTGCGGCGGGAACCTGGGGTATATTCTCGAGTTATGACGGGGATGGCCCTTCCACACACGTGTGTGTTCAGCCATATCAGGACTCCTGCCTAGTTGCGAGGGACAACTCGGGATTCTCCTCGAGGTTTTGCAGGGCAATTGGGACGCCTCTCCAGCTGAGTCGGGAGACCAAGGGTCCCTTTCCACGTGCCACAGGAATCCTGGGTCTCCTATCAAGTTTCACGAGGAGTCAGGCATCGTCTCCTTTGCAGGCACTGATCTCCGCATACCTCTGGAGTTTTCAAAGGATTTGAGGCCTCCTGTCGCGATGAGGTGGGGAACTAGGTCTTTCTCTGTGGTCTCCACAGGGGATTCAGACACCCTTTCGTCTTGGGAGATGCAAGACGAGCCTGCATTCCAGTCACTGCAGGGATATCGGCCTTATTTCGAGTCAGGGCATCGCGGTGTCCATTCCACTTGAGGCCGCAAACTCAGGGTCCCTCTCACATACCTAGAGCTGAGAGAAGCCTCCTCTTGAGGTGCTTGTGGTAAGGTGGTATTCCTCTGGAGTCGAAGCCAGGGACTAACCTCTCATCTCGAGTTGATTTTTGGTCCACGGAGCTCTTTCGTGTTGCTACAGTGACCTCAGGATCCCTCTAGCCTTGAAACAGTGTTCTTGGGGTTTCTCTGGAGTGCCATGAAGGAAATCAAGGCTCCTTTCATGTGTGGTGTGCAACACAGAATTGCTCTGCACGCAGTGCAGGGGAATCGGGCCTCATCTCGTGGCGAGGGGGAAGTCTCATGGTTTTTCTCGAGTTGCGGCGGGAACCTGGGGTATATTCTCGAGTTACGACGGGGATGGCCCTTCCACACACGTGTGTGTTCAGCCATGTCAGGACTCCTGCCTAGTTGCGAGGGACAACTCGGGATTCTCCTCGAGGCTTTGCAGGGCAATTGGGACGCCTCTCCAGCTGAGACGGGAGACCAAGGGTCCCTTTCCACGTGCCACAGGAATCCTGGGTCTCCTATCAAGATTCACGAGGAGTCAGGCATCGTCTCCTTTGGAGGCACTGATCTCCGCATTCCTCTGGAGTTTTCAAAGGATTTGAGGCCTCCTGTCGCGATGAGGTGGGGAACTAGGTCTTTCTCTGTGGTCTCCACAGGGGATTCAGACACCCTTTCGTCTTGGGAGATGCAAGACGAGCCTGCATTCCAGTCACTGCAGGGATATCCGGCCTCATTTCGAGTCAGGGCATCGCGGTGTCCATTCCACTTGAGGCCACAAACTCAGGGTCCCTCTCACATACCTAGAGCTGAGAGAAGCCTCCTCTTGAGGTGCTTGTGGTAAGGTGGTATTCCTCTGGAGTCGAAGCCAGGGACTAACCTCTCATGTCGAGTTGATTTTTGGCCCACGGAGCTCTTTCGTGTTGCTACAGTGACCTCAGGATCCCTCTAGCCTTGAAACAGTGTTCTTGGGGTTTCTCTGGAGTGCCATGAAGGAAATCAAGGCTCCTTTCGTGTGTGATGTGCAACACAGAATTGCTCTGCACGCAGTGCAGGGGAATCGGGCCTCATCTCGCGGCGAGGGGGAAGTCTCATGTTTTTTCTCGAGTTGCGGCGGGAACCTGGGGTATATTCTCGAGTTACGACGGGGATGGCCCTTCCACACACGTGTTTGTTCAGCCACGTCAGGACTCTTGCCTAGTTGCGAGACACAACTCGGGATTCTCCTCGAGGCTTGGCAAGGCAATTGGGACGGCTCTCCAGCTGAGGCGGGAGACCAAGGGTCCCTTTCCACGTGCCACAGGAATCCTGGGACTCCTATCAAGTTTCACGAGGAGTCAGGCATCTTCTCCTTTGGAGGCAATGATCTCCGCGTACCTCTGGAGTTTTCAAAGGATGTGAGGCCTCCGGTCGCGATGAGGTGGGGAACTAGGTGTTTCTCTGTGGTCTCCACAGGGGATTCAGACATCCTTTCTTCTTGGGAGATGCAAGACGAACCTGCATTCAAGTCACTGCAGGGATATCCGGCCTTATTTCGAGTCAGGGCATCGCGGTGTCCATTCCACTTGAGGCCGCAAACTCAGGGTCCCTCTCACATACCTAGAGCTGAGAGAAGCCTCCTCTTGAGGTGCTTGTGGTAAGGTGGTATTCCTCTGGAGTCGAAGCCAGGGACTAACCTCTCATCTCGAGTTGATTTTTGGCCCACGGAGCTCTTTCGTGTTGCTACAGTGACCTCAGGATCCCTCTAGCCTTGAAACAGTGTTCTTGGGGTTTCTCTGGAGTGCCATCAAGGAAATCAAGGCTCCTTTCATGTGTGATGTGCAACACGGAATTGCTCTGCACGCAGTGCAGGGGAATCGGGCCTCATCTCGCGGCGAGGGGGAAGTCTCATGGTTTTTCTCGAGTTGCGGCGGGAACCTGGGGTATATTCTCGAGTTACGACGGGGATGGCCCTTCCACCCACGTGTTTCTTCAGCGACGTCAGGACTCCTGCCTAGTTGCGAGGGACAACTCTGGATTCTCCTCGAGGCTTGGCAGGGCAATTGGGACGCCTCTCCAGCTGAGGCGGGAGACCAAGTGTCCCTTTCCAAGTGCCACAGGAATCCTGGGACTCCTATCAAGTTTCACGAGAAGTCAGGCATCGGCTCCTTTGGAGGCACTGATCTCCGCGTACCTCTGGAGTTTTCAAAGGATGTGAGGCTATCGGTCGCGATGAGGTGGGAAACTAAGTCTTTCTCTGTGCTTTCCACAGGGGATTCAGACATCCTTTCGTCTTGGGAGATGCAAGACGAGACTGCATTGAAGTCACTGCAGGGATATCCGGCCTTATTTCGAGTCAGGGCATCGCGGTGTCCATTCCACTTGAGGCCGCAAACTCAGGGTCCCTCTCACATACCTAGAGCTGAGAGAAGCCTCCTCTTGAGGTGCTTGTGGTAAGGTGGTATTCCTCTGGAGACGAATCCAGGGACTAACCTCTCTTTTCGAGTTGATTTTTGGTCCACAGAGTTCTTTCGTGTTGCTACAGTGACCTCAGGATCCCTCTATCCTTGAAACAGTGTTCTTGGGGTTTCTCTGGAGTGCCATGAAGGAAATCAAGGCTCCTTTCATGTGTGGTGTGCAACACAGAATTGCTCTGCACGCAGTGCAGGGGAATCGGGCCTCATCTCGTGGCGAGGGGGAAGTCTCATGGTTTTTCTCGAGTTGCGGCGGGAACCTGGGGTATATTCTCGAGTTACGACGGGGATGGCCCTTCCACACACGTGTGTGTTCAGCCATGTCAGGACTCCTGCCTAGTTGCGAGGGACAACTCGGGATTCTCCTCGAGGCTTTGCAGGGCAATTGGGACGCCTCTCCAGCTGAGACGGGAGACCAAGGGTCCCTTTCCACGTGCCACAGGAATCCTGGGTCTCCTATCAAGATTCACGAGGAGTCAGGCATCGTCTCCTTTGGAGGCACTGATCTCCGCATTCCTCTGGAGTTTTCAAAGGATTTGAGGCCTCCTGTCGCGATGAGGTGGGGAACTAGGTCTTTCTCTGTGGTCTCCACAGGGGATTCAGACACCCTTTCGTCTTGGGAGATGCAAGACGAGCCTGCATTCCAGTCACTGCAGGGATATCCGGCCTCATTTCGAGTCAGGGCATCGCGGTGTCCATTCCACTTGAGGCCACAAACTCAGGGTCCCTCTCACATACCTAGAGCTGAGAGAAGCCTCCTCTTGAGGTGCTTGTGGTAAGGTGGTATTCCTCTGGAGTCGAAGCCAGGGACTAACCTCTCATGTCGAGTTGATTTTTGGCCCACGGAGCTCTTTCGTGTTGCTACAGTGACCTCAGGATCCCTCTAGCCTTGAAACAGTGTTCTTGGGGTTTCTCTGGAGTGCCATGAAGGAAATCAAGGCTCCTTTCGTGTGTGATGTGCAACACAGAATTGCTCTGCACGCAGTGCAGGGGAATCGGGCCTCATCTCGCGGCGAGGGGGAAGTCTCATGTTTTTTCTCGAGTTGCGGCGGGAACCTGGGGTATATTCTCGAGTTACGACGGGGATGGCCCTTCCACACACGTGTTTGTTCAGCCACGTCAGGACTCTTGCCTAGTTGCGAGACACAACTCGGGATTCTCCTCGAGGCTTGGCAAGGCAATTGGGACGGCTCTCCAGCTGAGGCGGGAGACCAAGGGTCCCTTTCCACGTGCCACAGGAATCCTGGGACTCCTATCAAGTTTCACGAGGAGTCAGGCATCTTCTCCTTTGGAGGCAATGATCTCCGCGTCCCTCTGGAGTTTTCAAAGGATGTGAGGCCTCCGGTCGCGATGAGGTGGGGAACTAGGTGTTTCTCTGTGGTCTCCACAGGGGATTCAGACATCCTTTCTTCTTGGGAGATGCAAGACGAACCTGCATTCAAGTCACTGCAGGGATATCCGGCCTTATTTCGAGTCAGGGCATCGCGGTGTCCATTCCACTTGAGGCCGCAAACTCAGGGTCCCTCTCACATACCTAGAGCTGAGAGAAGCCTCCTCTTGAGGTGCTTGTGGTAAGGTGGTATTCCTCTGGAGTCGAAGCCAGGGACTAACCTCTCATCTCGAGTTGATTTTTGGCCCACGGAGCTCTTTCGTGTTGCTACAGTGACCTCAGGATCCCTCTAGCCTTGAAACAGTGTTCTTGGGGTTTCTCTGGAGTGCCATCAAGGAAATCAAGGCTCCTTTCATGTGTGATGTGCAACACGGAATTGCTCTGCACGCAGTGCAGGGGAATCGGGCCTCATCTCGCGGCGAGGGGGAAGTCTCATGGTTTTTCTCGAGTTGCGGCGGGAACCTGGGGTATATTCTCGAGTTACGACGGGGATGGCCCTTCCACCCACGTGTTTCTTCAGCGACGTCAGGACTCCTGCCTAGTTGCGAGGGACAACTCTGGATTCTCCTCGAGGCTTGGCAGGGCAATTGGGACGCCTCTCCAGCTGAGGCGGGAGACCAAGTGTCCCTTTCCAAGTGCCACAGGAATCCTGGGACTCCTATCAAGTTTCACGAGAAGTCAGGCATCGGCTCCTTTGGAGGCACTGATCTCCGCGTACCTCTGGAGTTTTCAAAGGATGTGAGGCTATCGGTCGCGATGAGGTGGGAAACTAAGTCTTTCTCTGTGCTTTCCACAGGGGATTCAGACATCCTTTCGTCTTGGGAGATGCAAGACGAGACTGCATTGAAGTCACTGCAGGGATATCCGGCCTTATTTCGAGTCAGGGCATCGCGGTGTCCATTCCACTTGAGGCCGCAAACTCAGGGTCCCTCTCACATACCTAGAGCTGAGAGAAGCCTCCTCTTGAGGTGCTTGTGGTAAGGTGGTATTCCTCTGGAGACGAATCCAGGGACTAACCTCTCTTTTCGAGTTGATTTTTGGTCCACAGAGTTCTTTCGTGTTGCTACAGTGACCTCAGGATCCCTCTATCCTTGAAACAGTGTTCTTGGGGTTTCTCTGGAGTGCCATCAAGGAAATCAAGGCTCCTTTCATGTGTGATGTGCAAGACGGAATTGCTCTGCACGCAGTACAGGGGAATCGGGCCTCATCTCGCATCGAGGGGGAAGTCTCATGGTTTTTCTCGAGTTGCGGCGGGAACCTGGGGTATATTCTCGAGTTACGACGGGGATGGCCCTTCCACCCACGTGTTCGTTCAGCCACGTCAGGACTCCTGCCTAGTTGCGAGGGACAACTCGGGATTCTCCTCGAGGCTTGGCAGGGCAATTGGAACGCCTCTCCAGCTGAGGCGGGAGACCAAGGGTCCCTTTCCACGTGCCACAAGAATCCTGGGACTCCTATCAAGTTTCACGAGGAGTCAGGCATCGTCTCCTTTGGAGGCACTGATCTCCGCGTACCTCTGGAGTTTTCAAAGGATGTGAGGCCTCCGGTCGCGATGAGGTGGGGAACTAGGTGTTTCTCTGTGGTCTCCACAGGGGATTCAGACATCCTTTCTTCTTGGGAGATGCAAGACGAGCCTGCATTCCAGTCACTGCAGGGATATCCGGCCTTATTTCGAGTCAGGGCATCGCGGTGTCCATTCCACTTGAGGCCGCAAACTCAGGGTCCCTCTCACATACCTAGAGCTGAGAGAAGCCTCCGCTTGAGGTGTTTGTGGTAAGGTGGTATTCCTCTGGAGTCGAAGCCAGGGACTAACCTCTCATCTTGAGTTGATTTTTGGTCCACGGAGCTCTTTCCTGTTGCTACAGTGACCTCAGGATCCCTCTAGCCTTGAAACAGTGTTCTTGGGGTTTCTCTGGAGTGCCATCAAGGAAATCAAGGCTCCTTTCATGTGTGATGTGCAACAGGGAATTGCTCTGCACGCAGTGCAGGGGAATCGGGCCTCATCTCGCGGCGAGGGGGAAGTCTCATGGTTTTTCTCGAGTTGCGGCGGGAACCTGGGGTATATTCTCGAGTTACGACGGGGATGGCCCTTCCACCCACGTGTTTCTTCAGCGACGTCAGGACTCCTGCCTAGTTGCGAGGGACAACTCTGGATTCTCCTCGAGGCTTGGCAGGGCAATTGGGACGCCTCTCCAGCTGAGGCGGGAGACCAAGTGTCCCTTTCCAAGTGCCACAGGAATCCTGGGACTCCTATCAAATTTCACGAGGAGTCAGGCATCGTCTCCTTTGGAGGCACTGATCTCCGCGTACCTCTGGAGTTTTCAAAGGATGTGAGGCCTCCGGTCGCGATGAGGTGGGGAACTAGGTGTTTCTCTGTGGTCTCCAGAAGGGATTCAGACATGCTTTCTTCTTGGGAGAAGCAAGACGAGCCTGCATTGAAGTCACTGCAGGGATATCCGGCCTTATTTCGAGTCAGGGCATCGCGGTGTCCATTCCACTTGAGGCCGCAAACTCAGGGTCCCTCTCACATACCTAGAGCTGAGAGAAGCCTCCTCTTGAAGTGCTTGTGGTAAGGTGGTATTCCTCAGGAGTCGAAGCCAGGGACTAACCTCTCATGTCGTGCTGATTCTTGGTCCACGGAACTCTTTCGTGTTGCTACAGTGACCTCAGGATCCCTCTAGCCTTGAAACAGTGTTCTTGGGGTTTCTCTGGAGTGCCATCAAGGAAATCAAGGCTCCTTTCATGTGTGATGTGCAACACGGAATTGCTCTGCACGCAGTGCAGGGGAATCGGGCCTCATCTCGCGGCGAGGGGGAAGTCTCATGGTTTTTCTCGAGTTGCGGCGGGAACCTGGGGTATATTCTCGAGTTACGACGGGGATGGCCCTTCCACACACGTGTTTGTTCAGCCACGTCAGGACTCTTGCCTAGTTGCGAGACACAACTCGGGATTCTCCTCGAGGCTTAGCAAGGCAATTGGGACGCCTCTCCAGCTGAGACGGGAGACCAAGGGTCCCTTTCCACGTGCCACAGGAATCCTGGGACTCCTATCAAGTTTCCCGAGGAGTCAGGCATCGTCTCCTTTGGAGGCAATGATCTCCGCGTACCTCTGGAATTTTCAAAGGATGTGAGGCCTCCGGTCGCGATGAGGTGGGGAACTAGGTCTTTCTCTGTGGTCTCCACAGGGGATTCAGACATCCTTTCATCTTGGGAGATGCAAGACGAGCCTGCATTCAAGTCACTGCAGGGATATCCAGCCTTATTTCGCGTCAGGGCATCGCGGTGTCCATTCCACTTGAGGCCGCAAACTCAGGGTCCCTCTCACATACCTAGAGCTGAGAGAAGCCTCCTCTTGAGGTGCTTGTGGTAAGGTGGTATTCCTCTGGAGTCGAAGCCAGGGACTAACCTCTCATCTCGAGTTGATTTTTGGTCCACGGAGCTCTTTCCTGTTGCTACAGTGACCTCAGGATCCCTCTAGCCTTGAAACAGTGTTCTTGGGGTTTCTCTGGAGTGCCATGAAGGAAATCAAGGCTGCTTTCATGTGTGATGTGCAACACGGAATTGCTCTGCACGCAGTGCAGGGGAATCGGGCCTCATCTCGCGGCGAGGGGGAAGTCTCATGGTTTTTCTCGAGTTGCGGCGGGAACCTGGGGTATATTCTCGAGTTACGACGGGGATGGCCCTTCCACCCACGTGTTTCTTCAGCGACGTCAGGACTCCTGCCTAGTTGCGAGGGACAACTCGGGATTCTCCTCGAGGCTTGGCAGGGCAATTGGGACGCCTCTCCAGCTGAGGCGGGAGACCAAGTGTCCCTTTCCAAGTGCCACAGGAATCCTGGGACTCCTATCAAGTTTCACGAGGAGTCAGGCATCGTCTCCTTTGGAGGCTCTGATCTCCGCGTACCTCTGGAGTTTTCAAAGGATATGAGGCTATAGGTCGCGATGAGGTGGGAACTAAGTCTTTCTCTCTGGTCTCCACAGGGGATTCAGACATCCTTTCGTCCTGGGAGATGCAAGACGAGCCTGCATTGAAGTCACTGCAGGGATATCCGGCCTTATTTCGAGTCAGGGCATCGCGGTGTCCATTCCACTTGAGGCCGCAAACTCAGGGTCCCTCTCACATACCTATAGCTGAGAGAAGCCTCCTCTTGAGGTGCTTGTGGTAAGGTGGTATTCCTCTGGAGACGAAGCCAGGGACTAACCTCTCTTTTCGAGTTGATTTTTGGTCCACAGAGTTCTTTCGCGTTGCTACAGTGACCTCAGGATCCCTCTATCCTTGTAACAGTGTTCTTGGGGTTTCTCTGGAGTGCCATCAAGGAAATCAAGGCTCCTTTCATGTGTGATGTGCAACACGGAATTGCTCTGCACGCAGTACAGGGGAATCGGGCCTCATCTCGCATCGAGGGGGAAGTCTCATGGTTTTCCTCGAGTTGCGGCGGGAACCTGGGGTATATTCTCGAGTTACGATGGGGATGGCCCTTCCACCCATGTGTTTGTTCAGCCACGTCAGGACACCTGCCTAGTTGCGAGGGACAACTCAGGATTCTCCTCGAGGCTTGGCAGGGCAATTGGGACGCCTCTCCAGCTGAGACGGGAGACCAAGGGTCCCTTTCCACGTGCCACAAGAATCCTGGGAGTCCTATCAAGTTTCACGAGGAGTCAGGCATTGTCTCCTTTGGAGGCACTGATCTCCGCGTACCTCTGGAGTTTTCAAAGGATGTGAGGCCTCCGGTCGCGATGAGGTGTGGAACTAGGTGTTTCTCTGTGGTCTCCACAGGGGATTCAGTCATCCTTTCTTCTTGGGAGATGCAAGACGAGCCTGCATTCAAGTCACTGCAGGGATATCCGGCCTTGTTTCGAGTCAGGGCATCGCGGTGTCCATTCCACTTGAGGCCGCAAACTCAGGATCCCTCTCACATACCTAGAGCTGAGAGAAGCCTCCTCTTGAGGTGCTTGTGGTAAGGTGGTATTCCTCAGGAGTCGAAGCCAGGGACTAACCTCTCATCTCGTGTTGATTCTTGGTCCACGGAGCTCTTTCGTGTTGCTACAGTGACCTCAGGATCCCTCTAGCCTTGAAACAGTGTTCTTGGGGTTTCTCTGGAGTGCCATGAAGGAAATCAAGGCTCCTTTCATGTGTGATGTGCAACACGGAATTGCTCTGCACGCAGTCCAGGGGAATCGGGCCTCATCTCGCGGCGAGGGGGAAGTCTCATGGTTTTTCTCAAGTTGCGGCGGGAACCTGGGGTATATTCTCGAGTTATGACGGGGATGGCCCTTCCACACACGTGTGTGTTCAGTCATATCAGGACTCCTGCCTAGTTGCGAGGTACAACTCGGGATTCTCCTCGAGGTTTTGCAGGGCAATTGGGACGCCTCTCCAGCTGAGTCGGGAGACCAAGGGTCCCTTTCCACGTGCCACAGGAATCCTGGGTCTCCTATCAAGTTTCACGAGGAGTCAGGCATCGTCTCCTTTGCAGGCACTGATCTCCGCATACCTCTGGAGTTTTCAAAGGATTTGAGGCCTCCTGTCGCGATGAGGTGGGGAACTAGGTCTTTCTCTGTGGTCTCCACAGGGGATTCAGACACCCTTTCGTCTTGGGAGATGCAAGACGAGCCTGCATTCCAGTCACTGCAGGGATATCGGCCTTATTTCGAGTCAGGGCATCGCGGTGTCCATTCCACTTGAGGCCGCAAACTCAGGGTCCCTCTCACATACCTAGAGCTGAGAGAAGCCTCCTCTTGAGGTGCTTGTGGTAAGGTGGTATTCCTCTGGAGTCGAAGCCAGGGACTAACCTCTCATCTCGAGTTGATTTTTGGTCCACGGAGCTCTTTCGTGTTGCTACAGTGACCTCAGGATCCCTCTAGCCTTGAAACAGTGTTCTTGGGGTTTCTCTGGAGTGCCTTGAAGGAAATCAAGGCTCCTTTCATGTGTGGTGTGCAACACAGAATTGCTCTGCACGCAGTGCAGGGGAATCGGGCCTCATCTCGTGGCGAGGGGGAAGTCTCATGGTTTTTCTCGAGTTGCGGCGGGAACCTGGGGTATATTCTCGAGTTACGACGGGGATGGCCCTTCCACACACGTGTGTGTTCAGCCATGTCAGGACTCCTGCCTAGTTGCGAGGGACAACTCGGGATTCTCCTCGAGGCTTTGCAGGGCAATTGGGACGCCTCTCCAGCAGAGACGGGAGACCAAGGGTCCCTTTCCACGTGCCACAGGAATCCTGGGTCTCCTATCAAGTTTCACGAGGAGTCAGGCATCGTCTCCTTTGGAGGCACTGATCTCCGCGTACCTCTGGAGTTTTCAAAGGATGTGAGGCCTCCGGTCGCGATGAGGTGGGGAACTAGGTCTTTCTCTGTGGTCTCCACAGGGGATTCAGACACCCTTTCGTCTTGGGAGATGCAAGACGAGCCTGCATTCCAGTCACTGCAGGGATATCCGGCCTCATTTCGAGTCAGGGCATCGCGGTGTCCATTCCACTTGAGGCCACAAACTCAGGGTCCCTTTCACATACCTAGAGCTGAGAGAAGCCTCCTCTTGAGGTGCTTGTGGTAAGGTGGTATTCCTCTGGAGTCGAAGCCAGGGACTAACCTCTCATGTCGAGTTGATTTTTGGCCCACGGAGCTCTTTCGTGTTGCTACAGTGACCTCAGGATCCCTCTAGCCTTGAAACAGTGTTCTTGGGGTTTCTCTGGAGTGCCATGAAGGAAATCAAGGCTCCTTTCGTGTGTGATGTGCAACACAGAATTGCTCTGCACGCAGTGCAGGGGAATCGGGCCTCATCTCGCGGCAAGGGGGAAGTCTCATGGTTTTTCTCGAGTTGCGGCGGGAACCTGGGGTATATTCTCGAGTTACGACGGGGATGGCCCTTCCACACACGTGTTTGTTCAGCCACGTCAGGACGCCTGCCTAGTTGCGAGACACAACTCGGGATTCTCCTCGAGGCTTGGCAAGGCAATTGGGACGGCTCTCCAGCTGAGGCGGGAGACCAAGGGTCCCTTTCCACGTGCCACAGGAATCCTGGGACTCCTATCAAGTTTCACGAGGAGTCAGGCATCTTCTCCTTTGGAGGCAATGATCTCCGCGTACCTCTGGAGTTTTCAAAGGATGTGAGGCCTCCGGTCGCGATGAGGTGGGGAACTAGGTCTTTCTCTGTGGTCTCCACAGGGGATTCAGACATCCTTTCTTCTTGGGAGATGCAAGACGAACCTGCATTCAAGTCACTGCAGGGATATCCGGCCTTATTTCGAGTCAGGGCATCGCGGTGTCCATTCCACTTGAGGCCGCAAACTCAGGGTCCCTCTCACATACCTAGAGCTGAGAGAAGCCTCCTCTTGAGGTGCTTGTGGTAAGGTGGTATTCCTCAGGAGTCGAAGCCAGGGACTAACCTCTCATCTCGTGTTGATTCTTGGTCCACGGAGCTCTTTCGTGTTGCTACAGTGACCTCAGGATCCCTCTAGCCTTGAAACAGTGTTCTTGGGGTTTCTCTGGAGTGCCATCAAGGAAATCAAGGCTCCTTTCATGTCTGATGTGCAAGACGGAATTGCTCTGCACGCAGTGCAGGGGAATCGGGCCTCATTTTGCGGCGAAGGGGAAGTCTCATGGTTTTTCTCGAGTTGCGGCGGGAACTTGGGGTATATTCTCGAGTTACAATGGGGATGGCCCTTCCACACACGTGTGTGTTCAGCCATGTCAGGACTCCTGCCTAGTTGCGAGGGACAACTCGGGATTCTCCTCGAGGCTTTGCAGGGCAATTGGGACGCCTCTCCAGCTGAGACGGGAGACCAAGGGTCCCTTTCCACGTGCCACAGGAATCCTGGGTCTCCTATCAAGTTTCACGAGGAGTCAGGCATCGTCTCCTTTGGAGGCACTGATCTCCGCATACCTCTGAGGTTTTCAAAGAATTTGAGGCCTCCTGTCGCGATGAGGTGGGGAACTAGGTCTTTCTCTGTGGTCTCCACAGGGGATTCAGACACCCTTTCGTCTTGGGAGATGCAAGACGAGCCTGCATTCCAGTCACTGCAGGGATATCCGGCCTTATTTCGAGTCAGGGCATCGCCGTGTCCATTCCACTTGAGGCCGCAAACTCAGGGTCCCTCTCACATACCTAGAGCTGAGAGAAGCCTCCTCTTGAGGTGCTTGTGGTAAGGTGGTATTCCTCTGGAGTCGAAGCCAGGGACTAACCTCTCATCTCGAGTTGATTTTTGGTCCACGGAGCACTTTCGTGTTGCTACAGTGACCTCAGGATCCCTCTAGCCTTGAAACAGTGTTCTTGGGGTTTCTCTGGAGTGCCATCAAGGAAATCAAGGCTCCTTTCATGTGTGATGTGCAACACGGAATTGCTCTGCATGCAGTGCAGGGGAATCGGGCCTCATCTCGCGGCGAGGGGGAAGTCTCATGGTTTTTCTCGAGTTGCGGCGGGAACCTGGGGTATATTCTCGAGTTACGACGGGGATGGCCCTTCCACACACGTGTTTGTTCAGCCACGTCAGGACTCTTGCCTAGTTGTGAGACACAACTCGGGATTCTCCTCGAGGCTTGGCAAGGCAATTGGGACGCCTCTCCAGCTGAGGCGGGAGACCAAGGGTCCCTTTCCACGTGCCACAGGAATCCTGGGACTCCTATCAAGTTTCACGAGGAGTCAGGCATCGTCTCCTTTGGAGGCACTGATCTCCGCATACCTCTGGAGTTTTCAAAGGATGTGAGGCCTCCGGTCGCGATGAGGTGGGGAACTAGGTCTTTCTCTGTGGTCTCCACAGGGGATTCAGACATCCTTTCATCTTGAGAGATGCAAGATGAGCCTGCATTCAAGTCACTGCAGGGATATTCAGCCTTATTTCGCGTCAGGGCATCGCGGTGTCCATTCCACTTGAGGCCGCAAACTCAGGGTCCCTCTCACATACCTAGAGCTGAGAGAAGCCTCCTCTTGAGGTGCTTGTGGTAAGGTGGTATTCCTCTGGAGTCGAAGCCAGGGACTAACCTCTCATCTCGAGTTGATTTTTGGCCCACGGAGCTCTTTCGTGTTGCTACAGTGACCTCAGGATCCCTCTAGCCTTGAAACAGTGTTCTTGGGGTTTCTCTGGAGTGCCATCAAGGAAATCAAGGCTCCTTTCATGTGTGATGTGCAACACGGAATTGCTCTGCACGCAGTGCAGGGGAATCGGGCCTCATCTCGCGGCGAGGGGGAAGTCTCATGGTTTTTCTCGAGTTGCGGCGGGAACCTGGGGTATATTCTCGAGTTACGACGGGGATGGCCCTTCCACCCACGTGTTTCTTCAGCGACGTCAGGACTCCTGCCTAGTTGCGAGGGACAACTCTGGATTCTCCTCGAGGCTTGGCAGGGCAATTGGGACGCCTCTCCAGCTGAGGCGGGAGACCAAGTGTCCCTTTCCAAGTGCCACAGGAATCCTGGAACTCCTATCAAGTTTCACGAGAAGTCAGGCATCGGCTCCTTTGGAGGCACTGATCTCCGCGTACCTCTGGAGTTTTCAAAGGATGTGAGGCTATCGGTCGCGATGAGGTGGGAAACTAAGTCTTTCTCTGTGCTTTCCACAGGGGATTCAGACATCCTTTCGTCTTGGGAGATGCAAGACGAGACTGCATTGAAGTCACTGCAGGGATATCCGGCCTTATTTCGAGTCAGGGCATCGCGGTGTCCATTCCACTTGAGGCCGCAAACTCAGGGTCCCTCTCACATACCTAGAGCTGAGAGAAGCCTCCTCTTGAGGTGCTTGTGGTAAGGTGGTATTCCTCTGGAGACGAATCCAGGGACTAACCTCTCTTTTCGAGTTGATTTTTGGTCCACAGAGTTCTTTCGTGTTGCTACAGTGACCTCAGGATCCCTCTATCCTTGAAACAGTGTTCTTGGGGTTTCTCTGGAGTGCCATCAAGGAAATCAAGGCTCCTTTCATGTGTGATGTGCAAGACGGAATTGCTCTGCACGCAGTACAGGGGAATCGGGCCTCATCTCGCATCGAGGGGGAAGTCTCATGGTTTTTCTCGAGTTGCGGCGGGAACCTGGGGTATATTCTCGAGTTACGACGGGGATGGCCCTTCCACCCACGTGTTCGTTCAGCCACGTCAGGACTCCTGCCTAGTTGCGAGGGACAACTCGGGATTCTCCTCGAGGCTTGGCAGGGCAATTGGAACGCCTCTCCAGCTGAGGCGGGAGACCAAGAGTCCCTTTCCACGTGCCACAAGAATCCTGGGACTCCTATCAAGTTTCACGAGGAGTCAGGCATCGTCTCCTTTGGAGGCACTGATCTCCGCGTACCTCTGGAGTTTTCAAAGGATGTGAGGCCTCCGGTCGCGATGAGGTGGGGAACTAGGTGTTTCTCTGTGGTCTCCACAGGGGATTCAGACATCCTTTCTTCTTGGGACATGCAAGACGAACCTGCATTCAAGTCACTGCAGAGATATCCGGCCTTATTTCGAGTCAGGGCATCGCGGTGTCCATTCCACTTGAGGCCGCAAACTCAGGGTCCCTCTCACATACCTAGAGCTGAGAGAAGCCTCCTCTTGAGGTGCTTGTGGTAAGGTGGTATTCCTCAGGAGTCGAAGCCAGGGACTAACCTCTCATCTCGTGTTGATTCTTGGTCCACGGAGCTCTTTCGTGTTGCTACAGTGACCTCAGGATCCCTCTAGCCTTGAAACAGTGTTCTTGGGGTTTCTCTGGAGTGCCATCAAGGAAATCAAGGCTCCTTTCATGTGTGATGTGCAAGACGGAATTGCTCTGCACGTAGTGCAGGGGAATCGGGCCTCATTTTGCGGCGAAGGGGAAGTCTCATGGTTTTTCTCGAGTTGCGGCGGGAACTTGGGGTATATTCTCGAGTTACAATGGGGATGGCCCTTCCACACACGTGTGTGTTCAGCCATGTCAGGACTCCTGCCTAGTTGCGAGGGACAACTCGGGATTCTCCTCGAGGCTTGGCAGGGCAATTGGGACGCCTCTCCAGCTGAGACGGGAGACCAAGTGTCCCTTTCCACGTGCCACAGGAATCCTGGGTCTCCTATCAAGTTTCACGAGGAGTCAGGCATCGTCTCCTTTGGAGGCACTGATCTCCGCATACCTCTGAGGTTTTCAAAGGATTTGAGGCCTCCTGTCGCGATGAGGTGGGGAACTAGGTCTTTCTCTGTGGTCTCCACAGGGGATTCAGACACCCTTTCGTCTTGGGAGATGCAAGACGAGCCTGCATTCCAGTCACTGCAGGGATATCCGGCCTTATTTCGAGTCAGGGCATCGCGGTGTCCATTCCACTTGAGGCCGCAAACTCAGGGTCCCTCTCACATACCTAGAGCTGAGAGAAGCCTCCTCTTGAGGTGCTTGTGGTAAGGTGGTATTCCTCTGGAGTCGAAGCCAGGGACTAACCTCTCATCTCGAGTTGATTTTTGGTCCACGGAGCTCTTTCCTGTTGCTACAGTGACCTCAGGATCCCTCTAGCCTTGAAACAGTGTTCTTGGGGTTTCTCTGGAGTGCCATCAAGGAAATCAAGGCTCCTTTCATGTGTGATGTGCAACACAGAATTGCTCTGCACGCAGTGCAGGGGAATCGGGCCTCATCTCGCGGCGAGGGGGAAGTCTCATGGTTTTTCTCGAGTTGCGGCGGGAACCTGGGGTATATTCTCGAGTTACGACGGGGATGGCCCTTCCACCCACGTGTTTTTCTTCAGCGACGTCAGGACTCCTGCCTAGTTGCGAGGGACAACTCTGGATTCTCCTCGAGGCTTGGCAGGGCAATTGGGACGCCTCTCCAGCTGAGGCGGGAGACCAAGTGTCCCTTTCCAAGTGCCACAGGAATCCTGGGACTCCTATCAAATTTCACTAGGAGTCAGGCATCGTCTCCTTTGGAGGCACTGATCTCCGCGTACCTCTGGAGTTTTCAAAGGATGTGAGGCCTCCGGTCGAGATGAGGTGGGGAACTAGGTGTTTCTCTGTGGTCTCCAGAAGGGATTCAGACATGCTTTCTTCTTGGAAGAAGCAAGACGAGCCTGCATTCAAGTCACTGCAGGGATATCCGGCCTTATTTCGAGTCAGGGCATCGCGGTGTCCATTCCACTTGAGGCCGCAAACTCAGGGTCCCTCTCACATACCTAGAGCTGAGAGAAGCCTCCTCTTGAAGTGCTTGTGGTAAGGTGGTATTCCTCAGGAGTCGAAGCCAGGGACTAACCTCTCATGTCGTGCTGATTCTTGGTCCACGGAACTCTTTCGTGTTGCTACAGTGACCTCAGGATCCCTCTAGCCTTGAAACA
Source organism: Cervus elaphus (assembly GCF_910594005.1). Taxonomy (NCBI): domain Eukaryota; kingdom Metazoa; phylum Chordata; class Mammalia; order Artiodactyla; family Cervidae; genus Cervus; species Cervus elaphus. Next base: position 6,745,356 of record NW_025316779.1, read on the forward strand.
GTGTTCTTGGGGTTTCTCTGGAGTGCCATCAAGGAAATCAAGGCTCCTTTCATGTGTGATGTGCAACACGGAATTGCTCTGCACGCAGTGCAGCGGAATCGGGCCTGATCTCGCGGCGAGGGGGAAGTCTCATGGTTTTTCTCGAGTTGCGGCGGGAACCTGGGGTATATTCTCGAGTTACGACGGGGATGGCCCTTCCACACACGTGTTTGTTCAGCGACGTCAGGACTCCTGCCTAGTTGCGAGGGACAACTCGGGATTCTCCTCGAGGCTTTGCAGGGCAATTGGGACGCCTCTCCAGCTGAGGCGGGAGACCAAGTGTCCCTTTCCACGTGCCACAGGAATCCTGGGTCTCCTATCAAGTTTCACGAGGAGTCAGGCATCGTCTCGTTTGGAGGCACTGATCTGCGCATACCTCTGGAGTTTTCAAAGGATTTGAGGCCTCCGGTCGCGATGAGGTAGGGAACTAGGTCTTTCTCTGTGGTCTCCACAGGGGATTCAGACATCCTTTCTTCTTGGGAGATGCAAGACGAGCCTGCATTCAAGTCACTGCAGGGATATCCGGCCTTATTTCGAGTCAGGGCATCGCGGTGTCCATTCCACTTGAGGCCGCAAACTCAGGGTCCCTCTCACATACCTAGAGCTGAGAGAAGCCTCCTCTTGAGGTGCTTGTGGTAAGGTGGTATTCCTCAGGAGTCGAAGCCAGGGACTAACCTCTCATCTCGTGTTGATTCTTGGTCCACAGAGCTCTTTCGTGTTGCTACAGTGACCTCAGGATCCCTCTAGCCTTGAAACAGAGTTCTTGGGGTTTCTATGGAGTGCCATCAAGGAAATCAAGGCTCCTTTCATGTGTGATGTGCAACACGGAATTGCTCTGCACGCAGTGCAGGGGAATCGGGCCTCATCTCGCATCGAGGGGGAAGTCTAATGGTTTTTCTCGAGTTGCGGCGGGAACCTGGGGTATATTCTCGAGTTACGATGGGGATGGCCCTTCCACCCATGTGTTTGTTCAGCCACGTCATGACTCCTGCCTAGTTGCGAGGGACAACTCGGGATTCTCCTCGAGGCTTGGCAGGGCAATTGGAACGCCTCTCCAGCTGAGGCGGGAGACCAAGGGTCCCTTTCCACGTCCCACAAGAATCCTGGGACTCCTATCAAGTTTCACGAGGAGTCAGGCATTGTCTCCTTTGGAGGCACTGATCTCCGCGTACCTCTGGAGTTTTCAAAGGATGTGAGGCCTCCGGTCGCGATGAGGTGTGGAACTAGGTGTTTCTCTGTGGTCTCCACAGGGGATTCAGACATCCTTTCTTCTTGGGAGATGTAAGACGAGCCTGCATTGAAGTCACTGCAGGGATATCCGGCCTTATTTCGAGTCAGGGCATCGCGGTGTCCATTCCACTTGAGGCCGCAAACTCAGGATCCCTCTCACATGCCTAGAGCTGAGAGAAGCCTCCTCTTGAGGTGCTTGTGGTAAGGTGGTATTCCTCAGGAGTCGAAGCCAGGGACTAACCTCTCATGTCGTGTTGATTCTTGGTCCACGGAGCTCTTTCGTGTTGCTACAGTGACCTCAGGATCCCTCTATCCTTGAAACAGTGTTCTTGGGGTTTCTCTGGAGTGCCATGAAGGAAATCAAGGCTCCTTTCATGTGTGATGTGCAACACGGAATTGCTCTGCACGCAGTCCAGGGGAATCGGGCCTCATCTCGCGGCGAGGGGGAAGTCTCATGGTTTTTCTCGAGTTGCGGCGGGAACCTGGGGTATATTCTCGAGTTACGACGGGGATGGCCCTTCCACACACGTGTGTGTTCAGCCATGTCAGGACTCTTGCCTAGTTGCGAGGGATAACTCGGGATTCTCCTCGAGGCTTTGCAGGGCAATTGGGACGCCTCTCCAGCTGAGACGGGAGAACAAGGGTCCCTTTTCACGTGCCACAGGAATCCTGGGTCTCCTATCAAGTTTCACGAGGAGTCAGGCATCGTCTCCTTTGCAGGCACTGATCTCCGCATACCTCTGGAGTTTTCAAAGGATTTGAGGCCTCCTGTCGCGATGAGGTGGGGAACTAGGTCTTTCTCTGTGGTCTCCACAGGGGATTCAGACACCCTTTCGTCTTGGGAGATGCAAGACGAGACTGCATTCCAGTCACTGCAGGGATATCGGCCTTATTTCGAGTCAGGGCATCGCGGTGTCCATTCCACTTGAGGCCGCAAACTCAGGGTCCCTCTCACATACCTAGAGCTGAGAGAAGCCTCCTCTTGAGGTGCTTGTGGTAAGGTGGTATTCCTCTGGAGTCGAAGCCAGGGACTAACCTCTCATCTCGAGTTGATTTTTGGTCCACGGAGCTCTTTCGTGTTGCTACAGTGACCTCAGGATCCCTCTAGCCTTGAAACAGTGTTCTTGGGGTTTCTCTGGAGTGCCATGAAGGAAATCAAGGCTCCTTTCATGTGTGATGTGCAACACAGAATTGCTCTGCACGCAGTGCAGGGGAATCGGGCCTCATCTCGTGGCGAGGGGGAAGTCTCATGGTTTTTCTCGAGTTGCGGCGGGAACCTGGGGTATATTCTCGAGTTACGACGGGGATGGCCCTTCCACACACGTGTGTGTTCAGCCATGTCAGGACTCCTGCCTAGTTGCGAGGGACAACTCGGGATTCTCCTCGAGGCTTTGCAGGGCAATTGGGACGCCTCTCCAGCTGAGACGGGAGACCAAGGGTCCCTTTCCACGTGCCACAGGAATCCTGGGTCTCCTATCAAGTTTCACGAGGAGTCAGGCATCGTCTCCTTTGGAGGCACTGATCTCCGCATTCCTCTGGAGTTTTCAAAGGATTTGAGGCCTCCTGTCGCGATGAGGTGGGGAACTAGGTCTTTCTCTGTCGTCTCCACAGGGGATTCAGACACCCTTTCGTCTTGGGAGATGCAAGACGAGCCTGCATTCCAGTCACTGCAGGGATATCCGGCCTCATTTCGAGTCAGGGCATCGCGGTGTCCATTCCACTTGAGGCCACAAACTCAGGGTCCCTCTCACATACCTAGAGCTGAGAGAAGCCTCCTCTTGAGGTGCTCATGGTAAGGTGGTATTCCTCTGGAGTCGAAGCCAGGGACTAACCTCTCATCTCGAGTTGATTTTTGGTCCACGGAGCTCTTTCGTGTTGCTACAGTGACCTCAGGATCCCTCTAGCCTTGAAACAGTGTTCTTGGGGTTTCTCTGGAGTGCCATCAAGGAAATCAAGGCTCCTTTCGTGTGTGATGTGCAACACAGAATTGCTCTGCACGCAGTGCAGGGGAATCGGGCCTCATCTCGCGGCGAGGGGGAAGTCTCATGGTTTTTCTCGAGTTGCGGCGGGAACCTGGGGTATATTCTCGAGTTACGACGGGGATGGCCCTTCCACACACGTGTTTGTTCAGCCACGTCAGGACTCTTGCCTAGTTGCGAGACACAACTCGGGATTCTCCTCGAGGCTTGGCAAGGCAATTGGGACGCCTCTCCAGCTGAGGCGGGAGACTAAGGGTCCCTTTCCACGTGCCACAGGAATCCTGGGACTCCTATCAAGTTTCACGAGGAGTCAGGCATCTTCTCCTTTGGAGGCAATGATCTCCGCGTACCTCTGGAATTTTCAAAGGATGTGAGGCCTCCGGTCGCGAAGAGGTGGGGAACTAGGTCTTTCTCTGTGGTCTCCACAGGGGATTCAGACATCCTTTCATCTTGGGAGATGCAAGATGAGCCTGCATTCAAGTCACTGCAGGGATATCCAGCCTTATTTCGCGTCAGGGCATCGCGGTGTCCATTCCACTTGAGGCCGCAAACTCAGGGTCCCTCTCACATACCTAGAGCTGAGAGAAGCCTCCTCTTGAGGTGCTTGTGGTAAGGTGGTATTCCTCTGGAGTCGAAGCCAGGGACTAACCTCTCATCTCGAGTTGATTTTTGGTCCACGGAGCTCTTTCGTGTTGCTACAGTGACCTCAGGATCCCTCTAGCCTTGAAACAGTGTTCTTGGGGTTTCTCTGGAGTGCCATGAAGGAAATCAAGGCTGCTTTCATGTGTGATGTGCAACACGGAATTGCTCTGCACGCAGTGCAGGGGAATCGGGCCTCATCTCGCGGCGAGGGGGAAGTCTCATGGTTTTTCTCGAGTTGCGGCGGGAACCTGGGGTATATTCTCGAGTTACGACGGGGATGGCCCTTCCACCCACGTGTTTCTTCAGCGACGTCAGGACTCCTGCCTAGTTGCGAGGGACAACTCGGGATTCTCCTCGAGGCTTGGCAGGGCAATTGGGACGCCTCTCCAGCTGAGGCGGGAGACCAAGTGTCCCTTTCCAAGTGCCACAGGAATCCTGGGACTCCTATCAAGTTTCACGAGGAGTCAGGCATCGTCTCCTTTGGAGGCTCTGATCTCCGCGTACCTCTGGAGTTTTCAAAGGATATGAGGCTATAGGTCGCGATGAGGTGGGGAACTAAGTCTTTCTCTCTGGTCTCCACAGGGGATTCAGACATCCTTTCGTCCTGGGAGATGCAAGACGAGCCTGCATTGAAGTCACTGCAGGGATATCCGGCCTTATTTCGAGTCAGGGCATCGCGGTGTCCATTCCACTTGAGGCCGCAAACTCAGGGTCCCTCTCACATACCTATAGCTGAGAGAAGCCTCCTCTTGAGGTGCTTGTGGTAAGGTGGTATTCCTCTGGAGACGAATCCAGGGACTAACCTCTCTTTTCGAGTTGATTTTTGGTCCACAGAGTTCTTTTGCGTTGCTACAGTGACCTCAGGATCCCTCTATCCTTGAAACAGTGTTCTTGGGGTTTCTCTGGAGTGCCATCAAGGAAATCAAGGCTCCTTTCATGTGTGATGTGCAACACGGAATTGCTCTGCACGCAGTACAGGGGAATCGGGCCTCATCTCGCATCGAGGGGGAAGTCTCATGGTTTTCCTCGAGTTGCGGCGGGAACCTGGGGTATATTCTCGAGTTACGATGGGGATGGCCCTTCCACCCATGTGTTTGTTCAGCCACGTCAGGACACCTGCCTAGTTGCGAGGGACAACTCAGGATTCTCCTCGAGGCTTGGCAGGGCAATTGGGACGCCTCTCCAGCTGAGACGGGAGACCAAGGGTCCCTTTCCACGTGCCACAAGAATCCTGGGAGTCCTATCAAGTTTCACGAGGAGTCAGGCATTGTCTCCTTTGGAGGCACTGATCTCCGCGTACCTCTGGAGTTTTCAAAGGATGTGAGGCCTCCGGTCACGATGAGGTGTGGAACTAGGTGTTTCTCTGTGGTCTCCACAGGGGATTCAGTCATCCTTTCTTCTTGGGAGATGCAAGACGAGCCTGCATTCAAGTCACTGCAGGGATATCCGGCCTTATTTCAAGTCAGGGCATCGCGGTGTCCATTCCACTTGAGGCCGCAAACTCAGGATCCCTCTCACATACCTAGAGCTGAGAGAAGCCTCCTCTTGAGGTGCTTGTGGTAAGGTGGTATTCCTCAGGAGTCGAAGCCAGGGAATAACCTCTCATCTCGTGTTGATTCTTGGTCCACGGAGCTCTTTCGTGTTGCTACAGTGACCTCAGGATCCCTCTAGCCTTGAAACAGTGTTCTTGGGGTTTCTCTGGAGTGCCATGAAGGAAATCAAGGCTCCTTTCATGTGTGATGTGCAACACGGAATTGCTCTGCACGCAGTCCAGGGGAATCGGGCCTCATCTCGCGGCGAGGGGGAAGTCTCATGGTTTTTCTCAAGTTGCGGCGGGAACCTGGGGTATATTCTCGAGTTATGACGGGGATGGCCCTTCCACACACGTGTGTGTTCAGCCATGTCAGGACTCTTGCCTAGTTGCGAGGGACAACTCGGGATTCTCCTCGAGGTTTTGCAGGGCAATTGGGACGCCTCTCCAGCTGAGTCGGGAGAACAAGGGTCCCTTTCCACGTGCCACAGGAATCCTGGGTCTCCTATCAAGTTTCACGAGGAGTCAGGCATCGTCTCCTTTGCAGGCACTGATCTCCGCATACCTCTGGAGTTTTCAAAGGATTTGAGGCCTCCTGTCGCGATGAGTTGGGGAACTAGGTCTTTCTCTGTGGTCTCCACAGGGGATTCAGACACCCTTTCGTCTTGGGAGATGCAAGACGAGCCTGCATTCCAGTCACTGCAGGGATATCGGCCTTATTTCGAGTCAGGGCATCGCGGTGTCCATTCCACTTGAGGCCGCAAACTCAGGGTCCCTCTCACATACCTAGAGCTGAGAGAAGCCTCCTCTTGAGGTGCTTGTGGTAAGGTGGTATTCCTCTGGAGTCGAAGCCAGGGACTAACCTCTCATCTCGAGTTGATTTTTGGTCCACGGAGCTCTTTCGTGTTGCTACAGTGACCTCAGGATCCCTCTAGCCTTGAAACAGTGTTCTTGGGGTTTCTCTGGAGTGCCATGAAGGAAATCAAGGCTCCTTTCATGTGTGGTGTGCAACACAGAATTGCTCTGCACGCAGTGCAGGGGAATCGGGCCTCATCTCGTGGCGAGGGGGAAGTCTCATGGTTTTTCTCGAGTTGCGGCGGGAACCTGGGGTATATTCTCGAGTTACGACGGGGATGGCCCTTCCACACACGTGTGTGTTCAGCCATGTCAGGACTCCTGCCTAGTTGCGAGGGACAACTCGGGATTCTCCTCGAGGCTTTGCAGGGCAATTGGGACGCCTCTCCAGCTGAGACGGGAGACCAAGGGTCCCTTTCCACGTGCCACAGGAATCCTGGGTCTCCTATCAAGTTTCACGAGGAGTCAGGCATCGTCTCCTTTGGAGGCACTGATCTCCGCATACCTCTGGAGTTTTCAAAGGATTTGAGGCCTCCTGTCGCGATGAGGTGGGGAACTAGGTCTTTCTCTGTGGTCTCCACAGGGGATTCAGACACCCTTTCGTCTTGGGAGATGCAAGACGAGCCTGCATTCCAGTCACTGCAGGGATATCCGGCCTCATTTCGAGTCAGGGCATCGCGGTGTCCATTCCACTTGAGGCCACAAACTCAGGGTCCCTCTCACATACCTAGAGCTGAGAGAAGCCTCCTCTTGAGGTGCTTGTGGTAAGGTGGTATTCCTCTGGAGTCGAAGCCAGGGACTAACCTCTCATGTCGAGTTGATTTTTGGCCCACGGAGCTCTTTCGTGTTGCTACAGTGACCTCAGGATCCCTCTAGCCTTGAAACAGTGTTCTTGGGGTTTCTCTGGAGTGCCATGAAGGAAATCAAGGCTCCTTTCGTGTGTGATGTGCAACACAGAATTGCTCTGCACGCAGTGCAGGGGAATCGGGCCTCATCTCGCGGCGAGGGGGAAGTCTCATGGTTTTTCTCGAGTTGCGGCGGGAACCTGGGGTATATTCTCGAGTTACGACGGGGATGGCCCTTCCACACACGTGTTTGTTCAGCCACGTCAGGACGCCTGCCTAGTTGCGAGACACAACTCGGGATTCTCCTCGAGGCTTGGCAAGGCAATTGGGACGGCTCTCCAGCTGAGGCGGGAGACCAAGGGTCCCTTTCCACGTGCCACAGGAATCCTGGGACTCCTATCAAGTTTCACGAGGAGTCAGGCATCTTCTCCTTTGGAGGCAATGATCTCCGCGTACCTCTGGAGTTTTCAAAGGATGTGAGGCCTCCGGTCGCGATGAGGTGGGGAACTAGTTCTTTCTCTGTGGTCTCCACACGGGATTCAGACATCCTTTCATCTTGGGAGATGCAAGACGAGCCTGCATTCAAGTCACTGCAGGGATATCCAGCCTTATTTCGCGTCAGGGCATCGCGGTGTCCATTCCACTTGAGGCCGCAAACTCAGGGTCCCTCTCACATACCTAGAGCTGAGAGAAGTCTCCTCTTGAGGTGCTTGTGGTAAGGTGGTATTCCTCTGGAGTCGAAGCCAGGGACTAACCTCTCATCTCGAGTTGATTTTTGGTCCACGGAGCTCTTTCGTGTTGCTACAGTGACCTCAGGATCCCTCTAGCCTTGAAACAGTGTTCTTGGGGTTTCTCTGGAGTGCCATGAAGGAAATCAAGGCTGCTTTCATTTGTGATGTGCAACACGGAATTGCTCTGCACGCAGTGCAGGGGAATCGGGCCTCATCTCGCGGCGAGGGGGAAGTCTCATGGTTTTTCTCGAGTTGCGGCGGGAACCTGGGGTATATTCTCGAGTTACGACGGGGATGGCCCTTCCACCCACGTGTTTCTTCAGCGACGTCAGGACTCCTGCCTAGTTGCGAGGGACAACTCGGGATTCTCCTCGAGGCTTGGCAGGGCAATTGGGACGCCTCTCCAGCTGAGGCGGGAGACCAAGTGTCACTTTCCAAGTGCCACAGGAATCCTGGGACTCCTATCAAGTTTCACGAGGAGTCAGGCATCGTCTCCTTTGGAGGCACTGATCTCCGCGTACCTCTGGAGTTTTCAAAGGATATGAGGCTATAGGTCGCGATGAGGTGGGGAACTAAGTCTTTCTCTGTGCTTTCCACAGGGGATTCAGACATCCTTTCGTCCTGGGAGATGCAAGACGAGCCTGCATTGAAGTCACTGCAGGGATATCCGGCCTTATTTCGAGTCAGGGCATCGCGGTGTCCATTCCACTTGAGGCCGCAAACTCAGGGTACCTCTCACATACCTATAGCTGAGAGAAGCCTCCTCTTGAGGTGCTTGTGGTAAGGTGGTATTCCTCTGGAGACGAATCCAGGGACTAACCTCTCTTTTCGAGTTGATTTTTGGTCCACAGAGTTCTTTCGCGTTGCTACAGTGACCTCAGGATCCCTCTATCCTTGAAACAGTGTTCTTGGGGTTTCTCTGGAGTGCCATCAAGGAAATCAAGGCTCCTTTCATGTGTGATGTGCAAGACGGAATTGCTCTGCACGCAGTACAGGGGAATCGGGCCTCATCTCGCATCGAGGGGGAAGTCTCATGGTTTTTCTCGAGTTGCGGCGGGAACTTGGGGTATATTCTCGAGTTACGATGGGGATGGCCCTTCCACCCATGTGTTTGTTCAGCCACTTCAGGACTCCTGCCTAGTTGCGAGGGACAACTCGGGATTCTCCTCGAGGCTTGGCAGGGCAATTGGGAAGCCTCTCCAGCTGAGGCGGGAGACCAAGGGTCCCTTTCCACGTGCCACAAGAATCCTGGGACTCCTATCAAGTTTCACGAGGAGTCAGGCATCGTCTCCTTTGGAGGCACTGATCTCCGCATACCTCTGGAGTTTTCAAATGATGTGAGGCCTCCTG